>NC_045629.1:67640521-68265521 GCF_009829155.1 Mustela erminea
GTGCATCAGTGGAAGATGAGTGATAATTCAATAAATACACTGAAAAAATGTTTGTCTAAGTAAAAAATTAAAATTGAGCACTATTATATTGAATACCAAAGGAAAAAATAGAAATGGCTAATATTTTAATTTATTGAAGAAAATCAAACAATCTCATGAACATTAACTCTAAGAAAAATTTTTAATAAATCTAAGTTAGCATCAATCATGAACTTACACTCATTAATAAACACCTCAATATTGAAAAGACAGGTTATATACTGGGAGAAGATATTTGCAACATGTAAAACTGAGAAAAGTTACAATCTATGACATGATTTCCTAAAAACCACAAAGAAACAATCTAGAAGAAGTATAAAAAATATACAAATAGCCATTTTATAGTAAATTAATATTCTATCAATAATGTTAATATCTGGCTAATGAATTCTTTAGTCCTATTAATCATCAGAAAATTACCTTATCCAGACCATGGTATGACATAATTTAATATACACCCAACTGGCCAACTGGTAAACACTTATACATGCCCTAACATGTATGAATCCCAAAATGCTATATTGAATTAAATAAATCATGTATATATAGCAGAATTCTATTTGTATAAAATTCAAGGTGATATAAAACTAGCCTCAGTTATAGAACACAGGCAAGCAGTTACGAACTCAGAAGACTGACTGGAAAGGGATAAAAGATAATTTGTTGGGGCACCTGGGTGGCTCAGTGGGTTAAGCCTCTGCCTTCAACCAGGTCATGATCTCAGTGTGAGCAAGCCCTGTATCCAGCTCTCTGCTCAGCAGGGAGCCTGCTTTCCCCTCTCTCTCTGCCTACCTCTCTGCCTACTTGTGATCTCTCTGTCAAATAAATTAAATAAAATCTTTAAAAAAAGATAATTTGTTAATTGTTTTGTTGGTAATATAAAATATACCTAAATAAGGAAGAAAAAAATGTAAGTTGTTTCATTGGAATTATATAGATGGGTGCAATATACAGGTTAGAAGTCACAAACTAAGTGATATCTTGTATGGTTCTTATTCTTTGTAACACTCAGTTTTCTAATTCATAATAAAAACTATTCTCATGGAATTATTTTAAGGTTTCAATGTTATAATTTGTGAAAACTATTTTAAAATGTTCTTGTTCACTGAAGACACTGCACAATGGAAATGATAGAATTAGTAGCCACCGACAGTCAGTAAGTTATTAATATTGTCCATATGTTCAAAAAGTTAAGAGAAAAGCAACAGCATGTTAAGGAGAGTCGTGGAAAATAAAAAAATACACCAATTTAACTTCTAGACATAAAAACATATTGAATATAATGAATAGAAGAAAATATTAGTGAACTGGAAGACATAGCAATAATTGCTATCCATAACAAAGCCCAGAAAGGAAAATATTGGAAAGCAAATGAACATAGCATCAGTAAGTAGTAGAACAAATTCATGCAACCCTGTAATTACCGACTGTTAGTGGACAAAAAATAAGACAAAACACTTATTTGAACAAATAATGGTTTACATTGTTTAGATTGATTGTAAATTCTAGAAATAAAACACTGTAGAAAAGATGACAAACGTCTTTGAAAGGGCTCATTTTCAACTCAACAGAGTTAAGCAAAGAATCCATTAACTTAAAGAATGTTAACTGGAAATTATCCCAATGAAACACAAAGGGAAAATCAATGAAAAACACTGGGACAGTGCATCCAAGAACAGCAAAAAATACAAAGTTTTCTAAAACATGTTTCAGAATACAAGAAGGGGAAGAAAGAATGGATGAGAAATATTTGAAATTTCTTCAATTTCCACAAAATAATTAAGACCTCAGTAATTTCCCAAAATAATTAGTAAGATGCAATGTGGCTTCTTTTTCTCCCTGTCATGGATAGCCAGCTATCACAATGCGAGGACACTAAGGTGAAGACCACATGATGAGAAACTTAGACCTCCTGTCAGTAATCAGCATCAGCTTGACTGGAACTAGAGAAATCACTCCTCAGATTCACACCACTACCAAGACTTTAGCTCCAGTGGCCAATAACTTGACTTCAACCTCTTCAGACCCAGAAACCACCTAGATAAACTTGTCTCAAATTCCTGAACCCCAACAAACCATGTGATACTATAAATACTTGTTTAAAGCCAGGTTAAAAAGCCAATGTTTAAGACAATTTTTTATCAATAGATAAATAAATCACTAACATACTTAACCAGAACAGGAAATAATCTAATTTTAGCAAGACTGAGAAGAGGTAATAGATTACTTTTGGCAGTTTATTGTTTTTTGGTGTAGTATTATAAACATATAGTAAAATGCACTTGTCGTAAAGATACAGTTCAATGAAATTTGACAAATATTTCGACCAGTGAAACCTAACCCAATCAGTTATAAAGCATTTCATAAAAAGGAACTTCTCTGAGTTAATGACCATTACATATTCAACTTGTCAAAAATATAATTTTAAATCAGTGAACCTCAGAGGTAAATGCGATTTCAAACTTGCATCACTTTTTCTAACATCCCCTTGGATTATGGGTGGACAGAAAAAGAAGAAGCAGGGAAATCATCTTAGCCTTCAATTTTTTTAGTGAGGAAAAACTCCAAATTCACATGGAAAAAAGTGTGGACACAGAGAGAGATGACATTCAAGGCCATTAATGTAAATTTAATAAACATCTAAATCTGAACCACTGTATCTTATATCAATTTCAGCTCATAATTCTTCATTTCCTATTATATGATGCCACTCCTTATCTTCAGTCATTCTAAACTTTGGTGAGTAACAGAATGAGGAGAGGGATTTTTCTTTCTTAAGGAAGTGATGAGTAATATCTTATATTGTGAATTAAAAGGGGTAGCAGCACAGCATGATTAATCCCAATACACACAAGAGATTTTCTACAACATAGGTTTCATAAAACCTTTTATCACTCTATTCCTGCCACCCAAACACTAGCCAAAATAAAAATGAAAAGGGAAGAAGGTTGTAGTATTTGTGGTCATCAACTATTATCAAGTGAATACAATACAATGTGAGAGGTGATGCCCTCCTCAAATGCAGCAGGGGGCAAGCACAGTTTCCCTGTTTGATAACAAAAGGCTTCAGGACTATCACTCCTAACTAAATATTGGGAATGCCAGGAGGAAGAGAAGACTGAAATCTCTTTCCTATCTGGACAGCTGCTTATAACTTGGTGATCTACATTTGGGATTCAATGAGCAGAAGAAACATGAAATAGGACATGGATATAAAAGTGAAAGAGTAAAGAGGGAAACCTACATGATTGTTATTACCTGTAGAAAGTATGAAGGACAAGTGAACATTGCAGAAAGCACCTGGGCCTGAGTCATCTTCTACTATCTTAACCAAGAGTCTTCTTACCAAAAGAGGGAAAGGAATAGGGTGGATTGCTCTGACAGGAGCTAACGGGACAACAGGTTTAAAGTAGCTGGATCAAAGTATATAATGGGAAGACCATAGAACAGGGTCCTTCCTTAAAACTTACATAATTACTCTCTCCCCAGAAAAGCACCAACACCAAATACCTTTTTACTCAGTGGAAATCAGCATTTTATCAGTTGCAGCCAAACCAACAAGGAGTTGATGATAATAGCTAATGGGGAGAGGGACACAGTTTCCTTCTTATCTAGCAGCCTATATCTATCATAAGCAAAGAAAATGTCTCAGAAATGGATCATACACATATCCCACTGTTTATTCCAGATGCCAAGAGTTTGAATTGGAACAGAAAATGCCTTCTCCATACTTCCAGATCTATAAGCAGATGTCCAGTCTACACTGATGAGGACCTTAAGATACTTGAATTAAATATGATTTCAGAGTTCTAACTGGTACTAGACCAAAAATAATACAAACAGACTAATTCTAGCTTTGAGATTCCAGAAGTTATCAGAGATACCTGGATGTCATTAAGAAAAAAATGGGATTCCAGGAGCATATTCAAAACAATGATGTGGGTGGTGCAGTGGGTTAAAGTCTCTGCCTTCAGCTCAGGTCATGATCCCAGGGTCCTGGGATCTAGTCCTGCATCAGGCTCCTTGCTCAACTGGGAGTCTGCTTCTCCCTCTGCCTGCTGCTTTCCCTGCTTGTGTGCACATACACTCTCTCTGTCTCATTCTCTCTCCAACAAATAAATAAATAAAATCTTGAAATAAATAAATATTACAACAATGATGTGAAATATGAAACTACTCAATGAGTTTAAAATGCTCAATACTGTCCTCAGTAAACAGTTGGTTTTGTAGTAATTTCCTCAATTTGCACTCTTAAGGATTTAGGGATATATATGAACTTGGGTTATAACCATACACTAGATTTTTTTCCAAGACTATTAGACACTGTACCTAAAATGATATCACAATCCAAAATTTCAAAGGGTCACCATGGTCCCCTGTTAGAATGGCAGAGCATGGAGACTAGTTAATAAAATGAAATTATGGTTCAAGTCTGGCTTATAGGGAGCTAAGTGACCCATGGATACACTGTTCTTAGGCCTGATTTTATAATTGTGAGACTCATTGGTAGATAGCACAATGCTGAACAGATTCCTTAACCCGTGTGGTAAGATGTGTCATAGAGGAGATGGCAAATTGAAATCTTCCTCACTGTATTAGTTTGCTAGAGCTGCCATAACAAGATACCAAAAGACAGATAACTAAAACGAATGAATTTTAGTTTGCAGAACTGTGAGAAAAGAGTCACATTGGATTAGGGCATACCCTAATGATCTCATTTTAACTTAATTATTTCTTTAAATAAATATAGTCATATATAATCCTCCAAATATAGGCATATTCTGAGGCTCTGGTGGCTAGGGCTTCAACATGTGAATTTGGGAGGGATCACAAGTCAGTCCATAACAATCACCATGACTAAATTACTAAATTAACAGCCTATTTGGCCAATTAATAGTGAACAAAACAGGTGAGAATATACAACAGTGAAAGGCTCGTCTCTTCAATAAACAGTGTTGGAAAAATGGATCTACATCCAAAAGAATGAAACTGGACCCTTATCTTACCATGCACAAAAATTAACTCAAAATGGATTAATTTTGAAATGAAACCATAAATCTCTTCAAAGGAAACTTCGAGAGTAAGCTTCTTAACACTGGCCTTGGCAATGACTTTTTGACACCAAAAGCAAAGGCAACAAATGCAAAAATGATCAATTGGTACTATATCAAACTAAAAAGCTTTTTCACAACTAAAGAACCTATCAATGAAATGACAATCTATGCAGTGAGAGGAAATATTTCCAAACAAGTTTTCTGATAAATATTTATCCAAAATACACAAGGAAATAATACAACACAATAGCAAAAAATAAGCCAATTTTTAAAAATGGACAAAGGACCTACACAAACATTTTCCAAAGACATACAAATGTCCAACAGGTACATATAAAGGTGCCCAGGGAAATGTACATCAAAACCACAATGAGATATCACCTCACATTTCTTATTATGCCTATTATAAAAAAGACAAGCAGTAACACCAAACAGGAAGTGGGTGGAGGGGGGGATGGTAAAATAGGCAAAGGGGTTAAGGTATACACTTGTCCAGCCAAGCACTGGGTGATGTATGAAATTCCTGAATCACTGTATATTATACCTGAAAATAATGTAACACTACATGTTAACTACTGGAATTAAAAAAAAAAGAAAAAGATAAGCAATAACAAATGCTGGTGAGGATGTGGAAAATAGGGGAACTTTTGTACACTGTTGGAAGAAATGTAAACTGGTACAGTCACTCTGCAAAACAGCATGGAAGTTCCTCAAGAAATTGAAAACAGAACTACCATATGACCCAGAAATCCCATCTTTGGGTATATCCAAAGGAAACAAAATCATTAGCTCAAAGATATACCTGTGTTTTCACGATCAACTGCAGTATTCACAGTAATCAAAATGTTCATCAGTGGACAAATGAATAAGGAAAATATGGTACACATGCCCAATGGAATACCACTGGGACAACAGGGATGGACTTTGAGGGCTTTATATTAAGTGAAGTAAGACAGAAGAAGATAAGTACCTTATGATCGCACTTATATGTAGAGTCTAAAACACAAAACAAAACAAAAAACAGAGCTCTTGGATACAGAGAACAGAGTGGTGGTTCCGAGTCAAAAGGTGGGTGAAATGGGTGAAGGGGGCTCAAAAACATACCAATTTCCAGTCATTAAATAAATCAGGGTGTTGTGATGCACAGCCTAGTGACTAGAGTTAATACCATACTGCATATTTTTAAAAGTAGCTAGGAGAGTAGACCTTGAAAGTTCTCATCACAAGAAAAAAATTTTATAACTGTATGGTGACAGATGTTAACTGGACTTACTGTGTCAATCATTTTGCTATATATATAAGTATTGAATGATTACACTGTATACCTAAGTAATATAACATTATGTCAATTATATCTCAATGAAAAAATGAGCAGCATGCTCTCTCCTCTTTCATTATCTCCAAGAAAGGAAACATAATTTACTTAATCATATTGTAGAGAACTCACAGACAATGGGAAAAAATTTTCAAATTACAAATTTCCTATGCCTTAAAGAGAAAAAGCAACCTCTAATCTTTATACCTCTTTAATTTAGCAAAAGCATGAAAATGGGCATTAGAAGTAAAAGTGTCAATCATTCATGTCATTTTGTGCTGTGTGAAACACACAAGGCAGATTATGAGGCAGACCTGTGATCAGCATAGCTGAGAAGAACTTGGGTTCTATATACTCCAAAAGGGCCAGAATATATTAATTCATAAGACACAATCATGCTTAATTTGCTTCCTCAAATCCAGCCTCTATCAGAGAACTTCGATGTGGGCAATATGTGTTAAACATGTACTTTTCCATCTGTTTTCTCATTGATGTGACTCCCAAACTGATACAGTGTTTACCCATTGGTTACTACCCAGAATGGGAACAATGGCTAGTTTTCTGATTCCTAACCATAATATTGATAAACTCTATCCTTGTTATATTTATAGTTTGTCTAAAAACATTGAAATGTTAAACGTATATGTGACAGGCAGGGTATTTTAAAGAGTGCTTTTAAAACACAAATAGAAAGTTAAGACTTAGCTTTACTTGGAGACTCATAGCAGTTCATCATGTAAGTGACAATCACAAAATTCATCATGTTCAATATCTTTCCTATGCTTATTCTTATCAGATTTCTCAACTCAAAATATATATCTCCAATGGCAACTATGAAATGTGAATTAAAATGCTTCTTGGAGGGAGGAAGAGCAAGATGGTGGAGGACTAGAGGATCTAAATATCATCAGGTCCCAGGAATTCAGTTAGACAGTTATTAAACCATCTGAACACCTACAATCACAACAGGAGACAGAAGAGAAGAAGGGCAGCAATTCTAGGAACAGAAAAGCAACCATTTTCTGGAAGGTAGGATGTGCAGAGAAGTGAATCCGAGGTGATATATAGGAAGATAGACTGTAGGGGGAGGGACCGGCTCCCAGCAAGTGATAAAGCAGTGGAGCACAAAATTAGAACTTTTAAAACTCTGTTCCACTGAGGGACATCACTCCAGGGGCTAAATGGGGGGTGGAGCTCTCATGGAGACAGTGTGGTCCCAGGACCGGCAGGGTCACAGAAAGATCAGGGGTGCCTGAGTCTGGCAGATCTTCCAGGTATCGCAACAGGGAAGACGGCTGCAGAAACAGAGCTGAAGAGAGGGCTCTGAGCTCATGCTCTTCAAGCAGGGACCCTACAAGTGGCAGATCCAGGGAGACCCCTTCCTTTCTCCTCCAGGAGGAGCATTGGGATAGCGTGCTGCAGGAATGTGCTGGGTTTAGAGACTCCAAATGGGGCTGTGCACTAGAGATAGAAATGCTCAGTCATGGGCTGGGTGAGCTAGGAGTGTGGCCGGAGTCAAGGGAGATGCATTGAGGGTGCATTAGGAGTAGGGCCCTGAGCTCTCAGCTCCTATGGGATGGAGATTGGGAAGCCATCATTTTCATTCCCATTCTCCAAAGCTGTATGGAAAGCTTTCAGGGAACAAAAGCTACCGAGAGCAAAACGGAGCAGACTGCTTAGGCTGGCCCCTGGTAAGTGTGGTGCAATTCCACCGTGGGCAAAGACATTTGAGAATCACTACAACAGGCCCCTCACCGAGAAGATCAGCAAGAACACCCAGTCAAGACCAAGTTCCCCGATCAGTGAGAAATGCAGAACTCCAGAGCTAGGAGAAAGCAACACAGAATTCATGGCTCTTCGCCCATCATCCTTCAGTCTTTCAAACTTAAATTTTTTTTAATTTTATTTTTTTATTACTCTATTTTTTAAAATTTTTCCTCTTTCTTATTTTAACATTTTTAACTATTTTATCTTATCAATACTTTTTTAAAAATATTTTTAAATTTTCATTGTTATAGTCATATTTTATCCCTTCCTTGTATTTAAACTTATTTTTGTGTATGTATATATATATGTTGTTTTTTTATTTTGGGACACTGTTTCTTCTAATAGATCAAAATATACCCTAAATCTAGCATGTGGCTTTGTTCTAGTCTCCACCCTGAGCACATTCTCTCCTCTTTTTTTTCTTATCTTTTTTCAACCAACTTCTTATCTTATTAATTACTCTTTTATAATCTTTTTAAATTTTCATCTTTATAGTAATATTCCATCTTTCATCGTGTTTACCCTTATGTGTGTGTGTGTGTGTGTGTATAAAGTTTTTTCTTCTTTAAAATTTTGGGAGGTAGTTTCTTCTAACAGACTAAAATATGCCCCAAATCAGGTGTGTGGCTCTGTTCTATTAACCAGTATTATATATATTTTTTCTTTTTTTCTTTTTTTTCACCCTTTCCTTTCCCCCTGGTTTTGGGTCTCTTCTGATTTGGTTAGTGTATATTTTTCTAGGGTCATCACTACCCTTTTAGTAGTCTCCTCTCATTCATCTTTTCTTATCTGGATAAAATGACAAGGCAGAAAAACTCACCACCAAAAAAAAAAAAGAGAGAGAGAGAGAGAGAGAGAGGGAGAGAGACAGTACTGACAGCTAGGGACATAATCAGTACAGACACTGGTAATATGTCAGAACTAGAGTTCAGAATAATGATTATCAAGGTGCTAGCTATGCTCAAAAAAAGCATGGAAGATACTAGAGAATCCCTTTTTAGAGAAATAAAATCCATTTCTGGAGAAATAAAAAAACTAAAACCTAACCAAGTTGAAATAAAAAAAGCTATTAATGAGGTGCAATAGGAAATAGAGGCTCTTATTGATAGGATAAATTAGGTAGAAGAGAGAATTAGTGATATAGAAGACCAAATGATGAAGAATAAAGAAGCTGAGCAAAGAAAGACAAACAACTACTGGAACACAAGGGGAGAATTCGAGAAATAAGTGATAGCATAAGACAAAGCAATATTAGAATAATTGGGATCCCAGAAGAAGAAGAAAGAGAGAGAGGGGCAGAAGGTATACTGGAGCAAATTATAGCACAGAATATCCCTAATTTGGTGAAGAGAACAAGCATCAAAATCTAGGAGGCACAGAAATCAATAATATCAATAATCTAATCAAATCTGATAAAATAAAAAAATAAAAATCAATGAAATCATCTAATAGTAAAAATTACAAGTCTCGGTAACAAAGAGAAAATCCTGAAAGCAGCTCAGGACAAGAGGTCTGTAACATACAATGGTAGAAATATTAGATTGGCAGCAGATTTATCCACATAGACCTGGAAGGCCAGAAAGGACTGGCATCATATATTCAGAGCATTAAATGAGGAAAATATGCAGCCAAGAATATTATATCCAGCTAGGATGTTGCTGAAAATAGAAAGAGAGATAAAAGCTTCTAGGACAAACACAAATTAAAAAAATTTGCGAACACCAAAACAGCCCTACAAAATATTGAAAGGGGTCCTCTAAGCAAAGAGAGAGCCTAGAAGTAAGAGACCAAAAAGGAAGAGAGACAATATACAGTAACAGTCACCTTATAGGCAATACAATGGCACTAAATTCATATCTTTCAATAGTTATCCTGAATGTAAATGGGATAAATGCCCCAATCAAAAGACACAAGGTATCAGAATGGATAAAAAAACAAGACCCATTGATATGCTGTCGACAAGAAACTAATTTTGGACACAAAGACACCTCCAGTTTTAAAGTGAGGGAGTGGAAAATAATTTACCATGCTAATGGACATCAGAATAAAGCTGGGGTAGCAATCCTTACATCAGATCAATTAGATTTTCAACCAAAGACTATAATAAGAGATGAGGAAGAACACTATAGCATACTTAAAAGTTCTGTCCAACAAGAAGATCTAACAATTTTAAATATCTATGCCCCCCCCCGGGAGAAGCCAATTATATAAACCAATTAATAACAAAATCAAAGAAATACCTCAAAAAATACAATAATAGTAGGGGACTTTAACACCCCCCCTCACTGAAATGGATAGATCACCTAAACAAAAAATCAACAAGGAAATAAGGCTTTAAATGACACACTGGACAAGATGAACATCACATATATTTAGAACATTCCATCCCAAAATAACAGAATACACATTCTTCTCTAGTGCACATGGAACATTCTCCAGAATAGATCACATCCTGGGTCACAAATCAGGTCTCAACTGGTACCAAAAGACTGGGATCATTCCCTGCATATTTTCAGACCACAATGCTTTGACACTAGAACTCAACCACAAGAGGAAATTTGGAAAGAACCCATATACATGGAGGCTAAAGAACATCCTCCTAAAGAATGAACTGTCAACTAGGAAATTAAAGAGGAATTTTAAAAAATCATGTAAACAAATAAAAAGGAAAACACAACTATTCAAAATCTTTGGGACACAGCAAATGCGGTCCTGAGAGGCCAGTATATAGCAATACAAGCCTTTCTCAAGAAACAAGAAAGCTCTCAAGTATACAACCTGTCCCTACACCTAAAGGAGCTGAAAAAAGAACAGCAAAGAAACCCTAAACCCAGGAGGAGAAGAAAAATAATAAAGATCAAGTAGAAATCAATGAAATAGGAACCAAAAGAACAGTAGAACAATGAAACTAGGAGCTGGTTCTTTAAAGAATTAATAAGACTGATAAACCCCTGGCCAGACTTAAATCAAAAAGAAAAGAGAAAGGACCCAAATTAATGAAATCATGAATGAAAGGAGAGATCACAACCAGCACCAAAGAAATACAAACAATTATAAAAACATATTATGAGCAACTATACAACACCAAATTTGACAATCTGGAAGAAATGGATGCATTCCTAGAGACATATAAACTACTAAAACTGAACCAGGAAGAAATAAAAAACCTGAACAGACCCATAATCAGTAATGGGATTGAACAAGTAATGTCATAAAAAATCTCCCAACAACAAGAGCCCAGGGTCAGATGGCTTCCCACAGGAATTCTACCAAACATTTAAAGAAGAATTAATACTTAATCTCCTCAAACTGTTCCAAAAATAGAAATGGGAGGAAAACTTCCAAACTCATTTTATGAGGCCAGCATTACCATGATCCCAAAACCAAAGACCCCATCAAAAAGGAGAATTACAGACCAGTATCCTTGATGAACTTGGATGCAAAAATTCTCACCAAAATACTAGCCAAGAGGATCCAAGAAGACATTAGAAGGATTATTCACCACGACCAACTGGGATTTATTCCTGGGCTGCAAGTTTGGTTCATCATCCACAAATCAATCAATGTGATACAATACATTAGTAAAAGAAAGAAAAAGAACTATATGATACTCTCAATAGATGCTGAAAAGGCATTTTACAAAGTACAGCATCCTTTCTTGATCAAAATTCTTCACAGTGTAGGGATAGAGGGTACATACCTCAATATCATCAAAGCTATCTATGAAAAACCCACAGCGAATATCATTCTCAATGGACAAAAACTGACAGCTTTTCCCCTAAGGTCAGGAACATGCCAGGGATGTCCACTATCACCACTGTTATTCAACATAGTACTAGAAGTCCTAGCCTCAGCAATCAGACAACAAAAAGAAAACAAAAGACACCCAAATCAGCAAAGAAGAAGTCAAATTCTCACTCTTTGCAGATGATGATGGTATGATACTTAATGTAGAAAACCCATAAGGCTCCAATGTAAAACTGCTTGAACTCATACAGGAATTCAGTAAAGTGTCAGGATATAAAATCATTGCACAAAAGTCAGTTGCATTTCTATACACCAACAACAAAACAGAAAAAAGAGAAATTAAGGAGTTGATCCCATTTACAATTGCACTGAAAACCATTAGACACCTAGGAATAAACCTAACCAAAGACCCAAAGAATCTGTGCTCACAAAACTATATAAAGTACTCATGAAAGAAATTGAGAAAGACAAAAAGAAATGGAAAAATGTTCCAGGCTCATGGAGTAGAAGAACAAATATTGTGAAAATGTCTGTGCTACCTAAATCTATCTATACATTTAAAGCAATCCCTATCAAATATCATCATTTTTTCTCAAAGAAAAGGAACAAATAATCTTAAAATTTATATGGAACCAGAAAAGACCCCAAATAGCCAGAGGAATTTGAAAAAGAAAGCCAATGTTGGTGGCATCACAATTGTAGACTTCAAGCTCTATTACAAAGCTGTCATCATCAAGACAGTACTGGCACAAAAACAGGCATATAGATCAATGGAACAGAATAGAGAGACCAGAAATAGACCCTCAACTCTATGGTCAACTAATCTTTGCCAAAGCAGGAAAGAATGTCCAATGGAGAAAAGTCTCTTCAAAAAACGGTGTTGGGAAAATTGGATGGCCACATTCAGAAGAATGAAACTGGACCTTTTCTTTACACCACACACAAAAACAGACTCCAAATGGATGAAAGACCTCAATGTGCGACAGAAATCCACCAAATCCTTGAGGAGAACACAGGCAACAACCTCTTTGACCTCAGCCACAGGAACTTCTTCACCAAAGGCAAGGGAAGCAAGGGCAAAAATGAACTATTGTGCAAAAGATCAAAGCTTTTGCACAGCAAAGGAAACAATCAACAAAACCAAAAGAGAACTGACAGAATGTCAGAAGATATTCACAAATGACATATCAGATAAAGGGATAGTATCCAAAATCTACAAAGAACTTATCAAACTCAACACCCAAAGAACAAATAATCCAATCAAGAAATGGGCAGAGGACATGAACAGACATTTCAGAAAAGAAGACACCTAAATGGCCAACAGACACATGAAAAAGTACTCAACATCACTCGCCATCATGGAAATATAAATCAAAACCACAGTGAGAATGGCTAAAATTAACAAGTCAGGAAATGACAGAGGTTGGCGAGGATGCAGAGAAAGGGGAACCCTCCTACACTGTTGGTGAGAATGCAAGCTGGTGCAGCCACTGAGGAAAACAGCATGGAGGGTCCTCAAAGAGTTGAAAATAGAGCTACCCTATGACCCAGCAATCACACTACTGGGTATTTACCCTAAAGATACAAATGTAGGGATCCGAAGGGGCACATGCACCCAAATGTTTATAGCAGCAATGCCCACAATAGTCAATCTATGTAATGAGCCTAGATATCCATCAACAAATGAATGGATAAAGCAGATTTGGTATATATATATAGGAATACTATGTAGCCATCAAAGAAACCAAAATTTTGCCACTTGCAATGATATGGATGGAACTAGAGGGTATTATGCTAGGTGAAATAAGTCAATCAGAGAAAGATAATTATCATATAATCTCTCTGATATGAAGAATTTGAGAGACAGGGCAGGGAGTCGGGAGGGAAAAAATGAAATAAGATAGGATCAGGAGGGAGACAAACCATAAGAGATTCTTAATCTCACAAAACAAACAGAGTTGCTGGGGATGGGGGAGTGTAGGGACAGGATGGCTGGTTGATGGACATTGGGAAGAGTATGTGCTATGGTGAGTGCTGTGAAATGTGTAAGCCTGATGATTCACAGACATGTACCCCTGGGGCAAATAATACATTATATGGTGATAAATAAATAAATAAATAAAATGCTTCTTAGAATTAGATGGAATAGAGCCATTTTTTTCAAGATTTTGTTTATATATTTGAGAAAGAGAGAGAGCGAGTAAACATGAACAGGGGGCAGAGGGAGAATGCTGGCTCCCCACCGAGCAGGGAGCCCCATGTAGGGCTTGATCCCAGGACCCTAGTAAAATGACCTGACACAAAGATAGATATTTAACATGCTGAGCCACCCAGGTGCCCCTGGAATAGGTCCATTTAAAATGAAAGTTGAAGTAAAGTTATCTAAGAAAAAAATTTTATTGCACTAATTTGTTGTTCTTTTTTTACGGCGGGAGCCTGATTTCTAATATTTAATAATGCTATAAATTTTAAATGTACATTTTTTTCATTGACACATATTTGTAATTTATCTAATAGCTATATTAGTGAATACCCACCAAAGGTCAAAGTTTGAGGTTACATTATTTGGCATTACAGGACATTATGTCTAGCTCTTCCAGTCTGTGGGTTTTTCTGATCTCCTTAGCGCTCGGTGGTTTCCAAAAGGACTCTTTTTCCTATCTGGTGGCTCTTGTTCCTAAGTTTATCAGTAAAATAAAACCAGCAAAAGATAAACAAGTAAGTAGCCATAACAGATCCAGAAGAAATTTCTGAAAACTAAGTTTGGGGCACACTACACTACAGTTTATACAACTCTTACACATGCATTAATTGTCAACATCCTCTTGAGAAAGTGGTACAAAATTAACATTTTCCTTTTAAAGATGATCAAAATGAGCTTCCCAACGGCTCTGAGACTTCATGTAACTTGCCCAAGCTTCAAAGTTACTCAAAATTAGAATGAGGTATTCAACTAGGAATACAACGCTCTTGGATTTTGTGTTCATTTTCTTCCCTTCCACATACTGGAAAATTATTTTTGCCACTCAATAAAGATATCTATTTCATATGAGAGGTTATTATAGGACAAGAAGCATCAGTTTCATATGTATGTAAAAAGTGATGAAAAGTTGGAACTTGGGATATTCACACTGACATTAAACAAATAGAATATGAGAATTTTAGCAAGGCATTTCACAATGTATTCCTGTCCTTCTTGGATATTGAAGTTTTAACTTGAAAACTTGAGGCATTACATTAGGAAACTGAGAAGGTATTTAACTATACATTTTGGTGAGTTTGTTACTATAGATCCTTTCAGTGGTCACTGAAAATACTTTTTTGGTATAGCCATTATCATTCCCCTCCCATGTTATTTTTTTACACTCAAGTGGACTTATTTATTGGATTCATTTATTGGATCTATTGGATTATTATTGGATTCAGCCAAGTGTTCACACTGGCCCACATACTGGTTTTGTCAGCAAAGCTCTAAAAATACATTGCCTTAAAATTCATTCGTTCCTGCTGCTGTTTGTTACGTATATTCTTCCTATGAGATTCTGCTTCTTGCCAACTCTTCAGCCATATCCATATTAACATCAAACTTCAATACTTACTAGATGTGCAACACTGTAAGACTTAACCTCTATCACATTCAGGTTCTTTGTCTATACAGCAGTCATTATACATTATACATTATACATTATATATTATACTAAAGAAGTGTCGATTGTGATGAAATGAGAAAATGAGTCAAAATGAGATTTTTTGAGTGCTCAGTAACTTTTTTGGTGATGGCACAGCAAATGATGAATGCCTTTAACCCAATGAAATGGTTTTTAGTCTGAAGAACTCTGAGGAAATGCTAATCACTGCAATTTGTGTTTCAGGAAATAATAGGTCTTTCGGTCAAAGCCCTCTACAAAATATTACCTGTATAGTTATTAAAAGTTGTGAAGGATCAGAAATGATCACAAAACCAATCACTCAATTTTAATTATAAAAAAGGGGTGCCTGGGTGGCTCAGTCATTAAGTGGCTGCCTTCGGCTCAAGTCATGATCCCCGCATCCTGAGATCAAGCCCCACATCAGGCTCCCTGCTCTGTGGGGAGCCTGCTTGTTTCTCCCTCTCCCATTCCCCCTGCTTGTGTTCCCTCTCTCACTGTGTCTCTGTCTGTCAAATAAATAAATAAAATAAAATAAAATAAAATATAAATATAATAACCAGGACATTCCTTTTTCAGCTACTGTCCTATTAAAATCTATGTAGCAATTACTTGGAAAACATTAAATTTGGTTATACCAATTACAAGGATAGTGCTTAATATGTGACATTTAAACTTATGTAAGAGTGGAAAGAATATAAGATTTGGATTACTTAGGATCCAGTTCCAACTCTTTTCACTGGCCGGCTTTCTGATTATAAACAAATCCCTTATTCTCTCTAATCTTCAGTTTGCTCATGTATAATACAGGCACAACACACTGAGTGTTTTTATTACACAAAAACATCTCCTATGTGTTTTCACCATGATGTTGTTGGGGGTCCTGCCTCTGTACCTATACTGTTCTCTCTTACTCTGTCTCTGTATCTACTTACTTGTTTCTGACTACTTCTCTATGGCTCTTTCTGTGTCTCAATCTGTCTCTGGCCCCCACACTACTGTTGCTTCCATTTGTTAAATGTGTTCCCTGCCTGTCATACACCCACAAACTGGCTCAAAAATCTAATTCTTAATGGCTTGATGTTGAGCTAAATTCAGGTACTTTCTTCTGTCAACGCAATGTGAGATTTCCTTCTTTTCTACACAGGGAGTATATTCCCATCTTAATCATATCAGATCAAATTCCCATCCTAATTCTCCGAGTTATTTCTTGATTATTGCCAGTTTCTTAAAATAAAGATATTACATAGAAGCTTCTTTTTTGTAAGTGAAAAAATGTTGGTGTCGCTTAGGGAATAGAGAAATTCACTGAAGTTCATGCTAGTTCTGTGGGAAACTTGTCTTGTAAATTGAAAAGCAGTTCACGATATGTTACGTTTTGGCATGAAGGGGATTTCTGATGATCAAACTGGCATTAGGGAAATGGATTTAGGTTCTTTGATGTCCAACTGAAATGGTAACATCTTACATCATTGTATAGTCTATACACAGACTTAAGTATATATTACTATAGTAACATAAGTTCCTCCAGAAGAGAAAATTCTGGAGTTAAGTTTAGAAACTAAAATAAGATACAGACATAGTCAACAGTAGGGCCATCTGTACTTCATTGTTCATACCAGCAATGACCATAGTCACCAAATTGTGGAAAGAGCAAGATGCCCTTCAACAGATGAATGGATGAAGAAAATATGGTCCATATGTACAATGGAGTATTATGCCTCCATCAGAAAGGATGAATACCCAACTTTTGTAGCAACATGGATGGGACTGGAGGAGATTATGCTGAGTGAAATAGGTCAAGCAGAGTCAGTCAAGTATCATATGGTTTCACTTACTTGTGGAGCATAAAGAATAACATGGAGGACACTGGGAGTTGGAGAGGAGACGTGAGTTGAGGGAAATTGGGGTGGTGGGAGAGAAACCATGAGAGACACTGGACTCTGAGAAACAAACTGAGGGTTTTGGAGTGGAGGGAGCTGGAGGGGTGGGAGGGCCTGGTGGTGGGTATTAAGGAGGGCATGGATCGCATGAAGCACTGGGTGTGGTACATAAACAATGAGTCTTGGAACACTGAAAAAATTAAATTAAATTAAAAAAAAAAAGAAACTAAAATAGATTTTCTCACTCGAGTCCTGAACAGGATCATAGAATGAAAGCAAACGGGTCAGGGGCGCCTGGGTGGCTCAGTGGGTTAAGCCGCTGCCTTCGGCTCAGGTCACAAACTTGGAGTCCTGGGATCGAGCCCCGCATCGGGCTCTCTGCTCAGCAGGGAGCCTGCTTTCTCCTCTCTCTCTGCCTGCCTCTCTGCCTGCTTGTGATCTCTCTCAATAAATCTCTCTCAAATAAATAAATAAAATCTTAAAAAAAAAAAAAAAAGAAAGCAAATGGGTCAGAAGAGTTTAGGTTTTTCAAATAACAGGTCACATTTATATTGTATCTATTACAAAACAGTTTCAGCCAATGTAACTGATTCCCCTCAAGATAAAATTTTCTTTTTCTTTTTAAGCTAAATTGCTTCTTGATTATTAATGGGTCATCTAAGCCTCTATTAGTTCCCTGCTTATTGAGAGTCAAATCACCCATACAATATTCCCTAGTGACCAGAGATGGAAGTGCCTAACTATATTGGTTCCTCAGGCGCTCATCCTTGGTACAGAGTGGAAAAGCAGCTAGGTTATATGTGGTAAAATGGAAACAACTAAAACGATGAATTGGCACCAAATAGATAAAAAAACACTTTTACGTTTAAGGTCAATGCCCGTACATTTTGTATGTGGCAACAATCACTTACCATCTTGTACATTATCATAATTTTGATTACAGATAACTCATTTATGTGCCTTAACATCAAAAAGCTCTTCTTCTCTACCAGTGTTCCAGAACTAGAGGTGATGGTGGGATATGGTGGTGCAGAGGGAAAATGTGGGGCATATGCATGTCTTTTATCAAAATAGAGGAGATTTATTTAGGATTAGCACATCAAAAGAAAATAGAGAAATGTGTGAAATGGAATTCTGATAATGTGTCTGTTGTATATGTATGTGTACATACATGAAGTATGTCTTGTCCTCAAGTATTACCATTACATGGCAAAATCATTGATTTGCCTAGAGTTCTTTCATCTTCAAAGCCCTAAGAACTTCCTTTTTCAGGAATCTTGGGAATACTAGTCCCAGGAAATTTAAAAATGTGTTTAGTGTTTCCCAACATGAATGTCTCAGTGCAAGATCCATGGTAACCCCAGTAGCTCTGTCATAAGCCTCAGGGAGAACAAAAGCCCAAAACATTGCCAGATCTTTTCTACTGTCAAGTTACCATATTTTCACTTGTAGGTAATTCAATACTAAAGAATGTTTACTGGCATTTCCTTGGTGCTACAACCATCTTGTACCCCCACCTCCACCCCAAAAAGCAACAGTAGTTTCCTTGGTCTTCCGTAGTATTCTACTAATCTACACAAACTGTCTCTGTCCCAGAGAGCTATCCATTATTTACATATTCCTCCATCCAGGCCCTGAATTCCCACCATCCTGAGAGAACACGTCACCTTGTTCTGGTGAATGTGGTTATTAGATCTAGAGTGAGGGTCAACAGGTGCCCTAACCTACCCTTATGCCCATGCCTGCCACAGTTTTCAGCCCTAACAAACTCACAAAATAATCAAGATTCACCTGCCATGTTCACAAACTATTCTCTAAATGTGAATGGTTTTCATTTGAAAATCTTAGGGAACTGAAGAAGGGGAACAAAAGGGGCTAAGAAAACAGATCATGAACATCTGTCAAATGTATGTTGATGACATGGACATTTATTTCTCTTGTTTTAGGAATAAAAAGCTCAAAAATCAAGTGACCAATTACTTTGTGACTCAGGAACCTAGACAGATTTATGATAAGATTTTTAGAAGTTCAACATCAAGAACTGTTTGGCCAAAAATGATCCTTGCACCTGCTGGGGGGAAGCAAAGCAGGATTCCCCTCCACTGTACACTTGACAAAATGTAGAAAATTTATTGGATTCCTAACCACAAAAGGGCCCTTGAGAGCTGATCAGACAATCTACTCCTCTGCCCTCCAGGCAGATCTATAGCAAGATCTGTATGATGTGAAACGATTAGGAAAATATTGAAAATATAGTTAACCATCAGGGATTTTGTCTACTTGACATCAATCATCTGCAGGTTTTACAAATTCACTCTTTTTTTTTCCATCCCAAGTAGATTTCTTTTTCCTATGCAGCCCCTTTACCCAATCATTCCAATGATTGAAAGACTAAGATATTTTGATTCATTGGAACTCTACTGAGGAGAAATTCCTGTTAAAGTTGTTAAGGTAAAAGTCATTTCCCCAGCTCTTCAACTATCCAGATGTTTGGCATCCTATAAGGAAGAAACATCAGAATAACTGCCTGCATTTTTCCCTAAATAACACAACCCTTGTTTAACCCACTCATAAAAAGGTCACCTGTCAAACTCTGAGACCCAAACTTTTCAAGATATCTCAGAGTCTGAAGTTAGAATGACTACTTCCTTAGGGAAAAAGAATATATATCCCTTGACAATAGGGCCTTACCAAGTAATTTCTCCTCACTCAGAATGTTATAGAACCCCAAGTAGCTAAATTTTGTTTACTAAGAGAGTAGAACTAAAGAGAGAAAATGATAGACTTTTATGCTTTTACATTAAATAGTTTTGTCTCAAAATTATTAATTAGCATAAATTGCTTTCATAATTTTGAAAACTAAAAAATAAAAAATGATAGCTTTCTTTAGGGGGTTCCATTAGCTATGACAACCATCAAGGACAACTACTGACTGATCTAATCGTGATCTGACAGAATGATAGACTGGATCAGACTACATCTCAATTCCACTTGACAGATAATAGCAAGGAGTAGGACATCACCCCAGCAGTGGTCAGTTCAATCTTTCACCCATGGGTTTAACCCATCCTGGTCTTAAACCCATCTCAATCAGGGCAAGACCCTTTTAGGAACATCCAGTTAAGGGTCTGAATTGTGGAATGCCACCATTACATTAGTTTATGTGTACTGAGCTTGGAGAAACCCTGTATTCTTGCACAACCACTGAGCCATAGACTTCACTGTATTCTAATCCTTTCCTTTTCTTACTGACTTACCTTCTGTTTAGCTCTTCAATTCCCTGCTAAGAGTAGATTCTTACTCTGAAAGTCAGAATCTGGGTCTCAATAACCTATAAGCACTCTTGTCAACCATCCTCCCCGGCAAGCAGGACTTTGTGGGAACGTGCTTTTGGTCGCCTTTTCATCTAAAATATTCCAAATAATCTGATTGTGAATATATAACCATACTCTAAGCCTGCGCATGCCACCAATTATAAACTCCCCCAAAAATGTCACTACCTCAATGAAGTCCAGGTTCTTTGTGCTACTTTGCCCATGGCATTCTTAGAATATACCTTAAAGACCAAATCCATACCACTATTATTTCCATACTCTGGTCCCCCTCCTTCCTATCTTGTTTCATTTGTCACCAACCTATGTAAATGTGTGAAGAAGTTGGGTGACTGGAAGACCAAAAAGGAGATAACAGGAAGATAAAGAAAAATTTTGATTTAAAATATCTAAATTTAATCTGCCTAATATTATATAAACACATTTAAAAATATTCCTTTAAGACTAATTATTTAAGGAAAATGATGATAGGATTGGACTATAAAGACCAGCCATATCTCTAATCCTTTCTCTCTAGACCTGTCTCACTTGGTGCTGCCAGCTACCTATCCTTACTTATTAAAAAATGCAGAAGACTTTAGAGGAACTGCAGCATCTCAGTGTTTGAGTGGTTGCTGGAACTCAGAAAACTACATTCTAAATAAGTAACTTCCCCATCTATAAAATGAAGGATTGTTTCTGGGGCTATGAACAAGTGGTGTACATCAAAATCACCTGTACAACTTGGATATACATAGACAAATGATTGGAGTTGGCTGCCAGCTACAAGACACTCTCCAAACATGCTCCATTTCCAAGGCTTCCTTGCCAGCTAGCTCTGGTTAAAGGTCTGGTTAGTGGAAAACACTGAAAAGAAATTCGTGGGTAAGAAAGGAGAAGCCACGGTGTAAACCCCACCCTTGCAGCTTTATTTCTTTTAAAGTCAGATTGGGAAATACAGATAGAAACATAGGAATTGTCATGTAAATATTGATTTAAAGTTCAGACATCAGGACTTATCTAAGGGGATGAATAGACATGGACAAGCAGTCTGCAATAACTAATAAACATCTCTGGGTGGTATCCCTGCTAAGAGCTGTGTTGTTTCCATGGCTCCAGCTCTTGCTGGAGAGCTTCTAATGCTTTAGTTCCAGTTTCCACAGCAAAACCTCCACTGAGGTTCGAGCTGCTTGGAGAGTCCTAGCCTCTGGGTGCTGCTATTACCATCTCCTATTTGTTTCTATAACCTTAAACGCAAGTAGTAATGTCCTGTTCTTGCTAATTCATCTTTGGGTGCCTTGTTTTGTCCTGTTTGATTTTTCCCATATTACCTTATTAAGTTTCTTCTATTTGAAACATTTAAAGTGGATTCTATTTTAATCAGATCCTGACAAATACAGCCGTTCTCTATAGAGATTTTTATTCAGGAGGCCCATAACGGGATCCTAATTAAATACTGGTGAATAAATGACCTCTAGGAGATCTTGCTCTAAATTATTATGAATTACATGAAGATAGATAATAATTCAACACAATTTAGTAGCCATTTACTGAGCCTTTACTATGTATCAGACTATGTCCTATGCTCTTTAGGAGATGTAAGATTCTTAAAATAGGAGAAACAAATGCCACCATTGACAATGATGTAGCTATTTCCCTTAGAAAATTATCACTATTGACAGCAAGATTCTCCATGTATACCAGTTTCCAATTAAAAATCCAGTTCATTTCCAACTCATTTCATTGACTTAGTATAGGTCACTTGACCATATCCCCTAGCTATAAGAAAGGCTGGGGTGTAATAAAGCCATTTCCTTAGGTTGGCCAACATCAAAATAAAATGCTTTTTCTCTCAGGTATTTTTAACCCAAAATTATATTCCTAATAAATTTAATCACCCACTAAAGGAAGAAACAATAATTTTTTCTAGTTAATGAATCTAACATAGGATCTATAAATTTAAAAAATATATATATAAACACTCGAGGCCTCTAAAAATTGTTTCAATAACTGGGATAGGAGCCAGGCATCCATATTTTGAGAAGTAGATGAATAATTATGCTCACTATTCTGAATGACCTCTAAACATCCTCCCATCACTACAGTGGATGAAATTCCAAACATTCGTGTAAATCCAAAAGTCCTTGATTATGAATGATAAAAAAGCAAATACCTTAGAATACAAGAAATCTTTAATTCAAGAAAAATACTGACAATATACAATCAGCATTGAATTCCTTTGGCTTCAGCCAGATTTCACATGGCCATGATTCTTTACCTAACTTTACTCCTTGAGAATTAATCCTCTGGATTATTCTGGTATAACACAGGTTTAGTCATCTATAAACTTATGAACAAACCTGCCATACTTAGGGGATGTAGTGAATTCCTGAAATTTTTAAAATCTTTCTCCCACCCTAGTTTTGTAGAAGCTACACCATTTCTACTTTAGGGTGAAGACTAATAACTTCAGCTAATCGCATAACCCACTTTATAATCCTTCATTAACCAGTTGCCTAAGAAGTTCAAATTGTCAACATGGATGTTTGAGCTTCCATTTCAGGGTGAGCAGTGATGAGTTTTTGTCTGTCTCTTGGGTGTTCAAAGTTTTAAGGCAATATGGTCTGAACTTCCAGAGGAGAAAAAATATTATGTCATTCTGCCATTTTTTTTTAAAGATTTTATTTATTTATTTGACAGAGAGAGATTACATGTAGGCAGAGAGGCAGGCAGAGAGAAAGAGGAGGAAGCAGGCTCCCTGCTGAGCAGAGAGCCCGATATGGGACTCAATCCCAGGACCCCGGGATCATGACCTGAGCTGAAAGCAGTGGCTTAACCCACTGAGCCACCCAGGCACCCATCATTCTGCCATTTTTAAAGTCAATTGCATCTGGGTGATTGAGAAACCAAAGAATCATATGAGCATTAATTAGCTTACTGTCTTACTACTTTTGCATCACAATATGCTTCCTATTCCAAAGCAATAATATGACCGGGCATTGATTATACAGCAAGCCCATTGTTAGTAGAGTTGTCAAAAAGTAATAGACAAACAATAAATGGAAATTTATGTATGAATGCCTATTCCAGAGAAGATAAATCACTGTCCCCTATAAATCACAGAAGGTATCCCATGTAACAAATTTGCCATTCCCTTTATCTACTTTGTTCTATGACCCATCCTAAGCAATTAGAATAGTACCTGACACACAAGTATTCCATTGAGTAAATAAACGAGAGGCTCCATCTGCATGGTTACTTGATATCTCATGATCAACTGTTTATTCTCTATTAAGACCCAGTAGCAAGCCACAAGCTATTAGCTCTTAGAAGGGTGAGAGCCACTTACACACAATGAGGATAATCTTGCTCCAAAGTATTTTGAATGATTTTCCCCCAGTGGACCAGCTGATAGACCAACATTCAGCATCTTGTTCTCCCATAGACATTTGGAATATTATAGTATATATTAATTCATAAGGCTGAATGGTAAAACTGCTCACCTTATATAATCTTACATTTGGATGTGCTACTTTGACCTTCTTACCATGCTCTTGAAAGCTGTTGACTTTGAGTGTTTTCCAAATTAAAGAAGAGTCTCTAACTATAATACATGTTACATTCATAGTCTAAAGTGGTTCATGAAGTACAGTGAAGAGAAGGCACAAGGGGCAAGTTGTTTTTCACATTAGAGAGAAAACAAGGTCTTAAACTTTATAAAGCAAAGCTGATTTCACAGATCAAACTCTTGGTGACCACCCAGAGAGTTAGATTTTCATCCAAATTGCCCAGACAGCTTAAGACACTGCAGATGCCACTGTTATAGGTAGTTCATGGGGCCTGTCTTTTCAGGTTTAACTGTCTTTTCATTACCTCTTGGCTTATTCATGACAGAAAGAATGACATCAAGAGCCTGCAAACAGGTCCTACATAACCTTACCAGGTGCTAGCCTAAGAAGACTGCAGTCACTGTCTCTGCCTTTCTCACTTGTAGAAATCCATATGATACAGCCTGCACTTACTCCTATCCTTGCCTCCTGATGGAATGTAACATAACAGTTCTGTGCAGCCCATTTTGTCCCATCTGCTATAGTTACCTCAACAAATCCAGGGTTATTACATAATAGACAATGTCACCTTGAAATAGAAAATCTACTCAGAGAAAGACCCAGCATTCTCACACATTGAGTGTGAAACTCTTCTCAATCCTTTCTGGAAGATTAATTTCCCTGTGAAATGGTTTTGGTGATAGCTGAACAGCTCTCCTTAGCTCAATCTATCATTAACAGAATCTTCGTTTTCTCCAAATTTCCAGCCTTCTACACCTTGTGAAAATTCATAAAAGGAAGCCTCACTAAAAGGAGTCAAGAAACCAGCAGGGAGAGCTCTCAAGACCTACCACTCAGTCAATTACAGATCCAAAAGGAAGATACAGACTTTGCAGGTGGATACTATTTTGTTACCTCAGCAGGAGTAAAAACGATTTTCTCCTTCCCTGGCAACAGCCCAGCCAATGAGGGACCATCACAACTCAACCAATGAGAGGCAAACATACTTCAAACTGCCAGTTTACTCCAATGGACTTTTTTATTCAACAGACCCCAACTAAACCCTTTCCTCTATAAAAGAAGCATTCCTTTCCTTTGGTTTCTGAACTTGCCTATGGTTTTGCCATAGCTTGCTTGCTTGCCCCAGACTGCAATCCTCTGTTATTCCCAAACAACTTTAAAAATACAACTGCCCAGGGCGCACCTGGGTGGCTCAGTTGGTTAAGCGATTGCCTTCGCCTCAGGTCATGATCCTGGAGTCATAGGATCGAGTCCCACATTGGGCTCCCTGCTCACCAGGGAGTCTGCTTCTCCCATTGACCTCTCTCCTCTTATGCTCTCTCTCTCCTTCTAAAAAATAAATAAGAAAAAAAATAAAATAAAAATACAACTGCCCATTATTTCACAAAAATGGATGTAAAAAGTTTTACAATTACCTTTAGATGAATGGATTTTAAAAAGGAAAAAAAAAGAAGAAAAGAAAAAAGATATTGATATTCTGCAATTCAACATTTCATTTTTAAGTATGACCCACTCAGGGTCAGCCATGGCTTAGATTCTGACACATCTCTACTTATGACTAAGGGAAACTTTTTGTTTTATAGAAGCTAGAAAGAGTCATTCCTTCCTTCCATCTACCTACTTATTCCCAGAGAAAAATCCTATAGCATCACACTTCACTTTTATCTATTAATTATCCCTAGATATGCTTCCTATCCATGATGACCAACCATCCGAGACTGACCCAATTTCCTGGGATTAAAGACTCCCATCACTAAAATCAGGATCATCCTGGGAAAGTGAGATCAAGTTAGAAACACTAGGTCCTATCCACCTTCTCAGCCATGGTTTGGAAAATCTGACATATTTGCACTATAAAACTGATCAGACTTTACTAACTTTACCAGGCAAGGATAGCCAGATTTGAAAATATCAGGCATCATTTATGAAGAGGTTTCTGAAAATTTCATAGCTAGTTCTAATTAACTGAAAATAGCCTTTCTTTTGTTTTCTTTTTCACATTTAAAATACTTTTTTTTTTTTTTACCTATAATAGCGAGTCTGTGTCTTAATATGCTTAATTACTAGTGAAGTTAACATGTTTCAGTGTTTGAATTGAGATTATCTAAAGAGAAGGGGAGTTTCAGTTGTGGATACTGGTGTATACTGCCTATACCCCCAGTTCATGACAGGTACTCATCTCCCCACTCTACCCACCCTACCCCCACTCCCACTGCTAGTAATATTGGCTACAGGCAGCTCATGGCTGAGTCCACCTTCAGGAACTGACCAAGAGACCACAGATTTGCCTCTCCCAACTCACACCCCAGGCCCAAGGGCAGTCCATATCCAATAACTGAATAATGATAAATTCAAAGGTCCAGCCTCCTTGCCTTAGTTCAAGACAACTCAACCTCAGCTGGTCCTTAGGGAACTTTGGAACTTGGGAAGTTCTTCAGTTTTGCAACTGTATCACAGTTCAACCTCTTTGCCTGATCTTGCTCTCTTCACTTTCCCACTCATGTTGAACCTAAAAGCACTACTGCATGTGAATCTCCATCTCAGGAAACTATCTTTGATCAAGATCCATAGAATGACTATTATATCTTCAGAGCCCTTAAATGCATAAGTAAATGGTAGGGGGGATACTTTGGAAGTAGGGTGTTTAGAGATTATAAATATTGACATCTGCTTTAATTCACTGACTTCCCATGAAAATCATGAGAAGATAGAGCAAGACCATAACAGGCAAAATGCACCACAAATACTGCATTTATAGGTTTTTTCTTTTTCGTATTTGCAATAAAATAAAAATCTTACTATATAACCTATACTTTCGTCAGCAGATATAAATCCAGCACCAAAATTATAAATTATTATGTTTAAATAGGATAACTAGCATTGTCTAGTTTATAACTGTTGTCTGGAAATTAATAGTGCCTCCTTTCATTCTCAAAAAGATGTCAATTTGGACAATAAAAGGTGTGGTCACCTAGTTATAAAGAATTCTATTCTACAAATAAATGAGAATCTTACATGATATAGGGGGAGATGGACTTAGAAAAATTAATATGTACTATCATATCACAATATGAATCTAAGAATTCCTCTCTATGAACATCTTCAAATGGAGCAGACAAAGCAGAATAAAGTCAGCAACTATTTTAAGATTGAAGATTTACAGATACATCTTGAGCCAAGTTGGGGGTCCCCGGCATGCCACTGATATTGCTCTAGTAACAGAGAAAACTATCAGTTGCCTATGATTTTAACATAGTATTGGCAAGCTTTTATTTCAAGATCAACTATACCACCTGAAAGCTATTAATGTGTCACCAGTCTCTTATAGTGACTTGTGAAGCTGTTTGTAGAAGTTAGGGGTTACACTGAATTTTTCCACACAACTAGCTATTGATCCTTTTGGTTTTATAATAATTGAATTTGATATTTGGCTTCCTTTAAGGC
This sequence comes from Mustela erminea, assembly GCF_009829155.1. Taxonomy (NCBI): domain Eukaryota; kingdom Metazoa; phylum Chordata; class Mammalia; order Carnivora; family Mustelidae; genus Mustela; species Mustela erminea. The sequence continues at coordinate 67,668,298 of NC_045629.1, forward strand.
TCAGAGACAGGAAAACTTCCTATCACTGAAGACAAAAAGAAAAAATCACAAAAATTATTACTACTCCTCCAAAGTGAATACAGGGGACTATGGCAATACTCGAGCCCTAGACTATTCTTAGCTTTACTGACAGTGCTAATAAGTGGCCTGGAAGAGGGACAAGTATATGCTGGGGATGAGACAATCAGACAACAAAACTGTCTTCAGTTGCCTCCATCTTTCTACTTGATGTCCACCAAGGATCAGTGACTGTTCAGAGTTAGGTTTACCATCGTGGAATGCTGGAGAGCAAGTGGACAGATGAAGTCCATGAGCAAGGGCAGTGGGAAAAAAAAAAAAAGAGGATTCATTTCTTTTTTTAACCCAAAACAAAACAAAACAACAACAATAAAAAAACATCTCCAGTAAAGTATATGGGAGAAAGAAAAGGAACAAATACAAAGAGTTTCTAAAATGTCATTTATTCAAGGAAATCCAACCCAAAAATATTTGGCAGCTGTGAAGGAAGGGAGCTATGATGCCCCAGCTGCAGCTGACCCCATTAGTCCCAGCATCCAATATGGTAGTCACTGAAATGATACTGTCCCTTTTTCCTCAAAAACTGAACCCAGGCAAGGACACTAGGCATAATGGGGCAACATCCAATAATAGAAACATCTCAAAGGATGAATAGATCTGACTTTGTGATAATTAGCATGAGAGATAAAGAGGACACAGCCTGGAGACATAGGAGTTCCCTGAAGGAAGGAGCTCTTGATATTTCAGAGAGCAATGAAAACCAGGAGGAAAGCCTTTTTGCAAATCTTCATCTGGGATCCTCATGTCTAACCTTATATTTTCCACTATTTAGCAAAGTAGGAGTTCGAGGCACCATTGAGAGAAAAACAACAGGGCACATAATGGTTCACTCTTTAAGAAATCGGAGAAAGTGTTAGTAAGCACTGTCATCCAGTGAGACTGATGTGTCCACTCAAGTCTACTTGGCATCAGCTCAAAGGATAAGTTCTTTCAACCTGCCGATATAGACAGAGAGACCACACGCAATCTGCAGAAGAAAAGAGTCTAAAAGTTTGGCAAGGGACTTGTTCAGTCATCGAGGCTAGACCTCGATGTGGTGTGGTTGAGTCATTTTTTCAGAAGACCCACAAGATTTTCAGATAACTTTTTCCCCAAATTATTTTAAACTGAATTCATAATTCAGTAGAGAAAGCATTTGATTTAGTGGCATTACACTCATACCTAAGTTTTCTGGCCCTGTGTTTAATCAAGCTCTGGTATAAACTTCATGAGATTGGTAGCTATTACATTATTATGATTATTTTCCCTGTTAACAGGTCGTAAGTACCTTTTTAATCACGTTCCATGTAGCATGTTTCTATGTTCCACTGTGCTTAGCACTGTATGCACATTATCTTATTTAATTCTACAAAGTAGCATTATCATCTTCATTTGACACAAGAGGAAACTGAGATACAGAAAATTAATCTACCTGAAGTCATATAAATAAGGGGATTTGCCAGAATTGAACCCAAGTATACCTGATCTCCAAGCCATTTTCCTTGTCTAATCTGACAAGGTGTAAAAAATATCTCACAGGTGTAAAAAATAAACAGGTGTCATTCAGATGTTAGATATCATTAATTGTAGCAAATAAAAATAAAAGTACTCTATTCCCACTCAGCAGGAAGTCTCCTTTTCCCCTCTCCCTTTGTCCTCCCCTGCCAAGTCATGCTGTCTTACACATGCACATGCTCTCTCTCTCAGATAAAAGCTTTTTAAAAAAAAAAAAAAAAAAAAAAAAGGAGCAGGGGAGCACCTGGGTGGCTAAGTTGGTTAAGCATCCGACTCTTGATTTTGGCTCAGAGTCATGAGACTAAGCCCTACATCGGGCTCTGCATGCAGTGGAATCTACTTGAGATTCTCCCCCTCTCCTGCTCATGAGCATTATGTGCACTCTCTCAGTCTCTCCCTCTCTCTGGCTTTCTAAAGGAATAAAGTTTTGTTTTTTTTTTTAAGATTTATTTATTACAGTTTTCTCTTCTCTAGATTAACCAACCCAAATGCTATCTATAACTTTTTCATCAGAGAGAATTACCCTTACATCTATAATTTATACATGAAAATATTCCAATTTTATATGTAGAAAGTGGGTATTATTTTGATATGTATATACAGATGCATGCATGTGTGTACACACACACATATAACACACACACACACACACGTATAACACACACACACACATAACTACTGGAGGAAGGGGCAGTGAGCTGAACTCACGTTGAGAAAGCTGCACAGTGCTAGAAAGTGTTGGAGTCCAAGAGTCCAATTTGGAGAAATTTTGAACACGCTCTAGGTGTTCAGATGAATTCCAGAAAGCTTGCCCTTTCAAATGAAGTCTATTGTGGTCTCCTAGAAAAAAGGTTACTGTAGACCTACCCCAATAAAACCTAAAAACATATCTTGGCATGTAGTTAATTTACCAACAAATTTGTTTTATCCTACCAAGGGTAAACATAAAATCTATGGAAGGAAGTCCAGACTCCCAGTAATGTAGCAATTATACTGTTGTCCATGTAATAAAAAAATTACTCAGGTGTTGAGAAAAAAAAAAAGGAAAATGTCATCATAATTTGGAGGGAAAAAATACTGATTTAACACAGAAATTGCATTTGACAGGAAGTTTTAAGTACGATTATAAGCATACTCAACGACAAATAAGCAAAAGATAGATACAATGAGTGAGAAGGAAAATCTCAGTAAGTGAAAAGGATAAAAGAAAATCAAATAGGATTCAAAGCCTAAAAAAATAAGGTATCTGGAATGAAAAATTGACTTGTAAGTTGTAACAGGTCAGATATGCAGAAAAATAAATGCATGTGTTTAAATCAACAGAAACCCTACAATGTAAAAAATATATATGTGTGTGTGTGTGTGTGTGTGTGTGTGTGTGTGTGTGTGTGTAAAGATTTTGCTTATTTATTTGCCAGAGAGAGAGATCACAAGTAGGCAGAGAGGCAGGCAGAGAGAGGCGGAAGCGGGCTCCCTGCTGGCATAGAGCCCCATGCAGGGCTCGATCTGATACAGGGCTCTATCCCAGCTTGATCCCAGGACCCCAAGATCATGACCTGAGCTGAAGGCAGAGGCTTAACCCACTGAGCCACCCAGGTGCCCTGTAAAATATATTTTTAATAAATCTCAAAAACAATATACCAAGCAAAATACCCTAACAGAAGTACATAAACTGTGTGGTTCCATTTATATGAATATCTAAAATAAGTGATTAAATTTATAGTGATAGAAATAAAAAAAAATGCTTATTTCTAGTAGGGAGTAAATAGGTATATTGGTTACATGTACACATTTGTCAAGGGTCAAGCCATTCTCTCAAGGTCTGTGCATTTTACTGTATGTAAATTATACTTGATAAAAATTGTAAGAGAGTAACAGGGGTATGGAAGTGGTCCCGTAAGTTAAATGGGTTTTAAAGAAGTAGAATGTTTTGATCATTTCTGAGCAATGTATACTTTGAAGAGGAATTCTTATGTCCCCATTTGACAGAGGAAATGAGTCTAAAACCAAACTGAGTATACTGGTGGGTGGGGCTTTCCTTTGAAGTGATTGTTAGTTTCCAGACAGATGAAGGGCTGGGTGTGGAGGGAAGTGAAGTACTAGCTTTGGAATCCCCATCTGCTCCCCACTTGGTGTCCCCAGAAGCATAACAGGGGGCTTGGCATCAGACTGACAACAGATAAGAGGGAAGCCCTGTGAATGCTCTGAGGGGAAGTAGGGTGAGGCTTCTTAGACCTACACGCAAGATTCCTGTGATAACCCACAATCTCTTCAGTCATTTCCCCCTTAAAAGGCCCCTTTGTACAGTCAGTCCTATAGGTATGATTCGTGATGTCCTCAATCCAATACTACCCTTCCGAGTGACATCTCAACTCCATTACTGTGTCATTGCCTAAATGCGCCAGATTCTTATGCTCTAGGGAAGCTCGGGGAGAACCTGGGATGGAATGGAGCCCAAGTTAGTAGTGCTGATAGCTGCAAATCTTCATCCAAACATCTTTGTCAATTTTAGGGCTCCCACATAATGTGGGTGGCCAGAAAGTACATTCTTCTGTGGCTGCTGAGCTAACTGTATGATTTCCCACAACAAGTTATTCCTAGTGACCCTGAATTGGACACATCTAGACGAAGCTACTATAACTGTAGATGCTAGCAACATATCACAAGCTAGACCAGTATCAATAGAAATTCTATAGTTTAGCATTGGGGTTACTTGCTAGCTCCAATCAGTTGGCTGTAACTTCCCGGGTCACATCACTGATCATATTTGCAAAGCATGTTCGGGCTTAGAGAAAAGACTGATTCACAATGATCTCCATGAGGCAAAGTGGTGAAAAACATGATAGTGCACCATGCTATTTGTCACCTCTGGTACCACTGAAAGGGCTTAGGATCCAGCCATGAAAAGGCATGAATTCTAATCCTGCCTCTAATACTAACCAGCTCTGTGACATGGGTAAATACTGCAACATTGTGGGGTCTTTATTCTCAAGAATAGATTGGGGGGTGGGAATAGTTGATCTCTAACCACCACTCCACTGATATTATTCTGTGAATCATCAAAACTATACCTCTCCTCCTCTAGTGTTAAAAAGAAAACCAAAGGCCCAAAATGTAGTCACTTAAGTAGAGTCCCCAAACCGGGCTCTAATACCTAATGTAACTTCAGTTTGACCATCCCCAGAAACGTAGTCTTAATGGTCAGTCACAAATTTTCTGCTCACAGCAGAGTCTGTCACTTGGGCCCTCTCCATCCCCCAAAGGAAGACAAGGTCATCTTCATGACAAGACTTCTTCCACTTCCCTCTAGGGGAATGGGCCTTGCCTGGAACAATTTTTCCCAGCAGCTAATAACTTTCTTGCCTTACTCCGCTTCTTATAAAAACCTTCCTTTTTTTTTTTTATTAACATATAATGTATTATTTGTTTCAGGGGTACAGGTCTGTGAATCATCAGTTTTACACAATTCACAGCAATTACCATAGCGCATACCTTCCCCAGTGTCCGTCACCCAGCCAGCCCATCCCTCCCACGCCCTCCCCTCCAGCAACCCTCAGTTTGTTTCCCGAGATCAAGAGTCTCTTATGGTTTGTCTCCCTCTCTGGTTTCATCTTGTTTCATTTTTCCCTCCCTTTCCCTATGATGCTCTGTCTTCTTTCTCAAATTCCTCATATCGGTGAGATCATATGATAATTGTCTTTCTTTTACTTATTTCGCTTAGCATAATACCCTGTAGCTCCATCCATGCTGGTGCAAAAGCAAGATTTCGGGGTTTCTGATGGCTGCATAATATTCCAGATTGTGGGTGTATGTGTGTGCACATGCGTGTGTACACACATACCACATCTTCTTTATCCATTTATCTACTGATGGACATCTAGGCTCTTTCCATAGTTTGACTATTGTGGACATTGTTGTTATAAATATCGGGGTGTACGTGCCCCTTCAGATCACTACATCTGTATCTTTCGTGTAAATACCCAGTAGAGCAATTGCTGGGTCGTTAAAAATCTTCCATTTTTGTAAGTTCTTGGCGTTCCCCTCTAGCTGCTGCATGGGAGGGGGCCCAATTCATAGATCATTTAATAAAGCCAATTAGATCTTCAGATTCACTCAGCTGAATTTTGTTTCTTCACCCCAGGCTTTTACTCCATAGTACCCATTAAGTGTACAGAGGAACAAACTGAGGCAATCAAAAACAAAAACCCAAAAGAACACGTTATACTTTCTTATCAGGGTTGTGATATCACTGAATTCATTCAATTTCAAATAAACATGTTTTGGTGAAAGGCCTGGACTCTGTGACCCATACAGAGACTTTAATTATAAATTAATGTTATCTAAAATTTCTACCTATCATGTTTGCTTCCTGAATGAACATTCTATGACTCCTTCTCAATGATAAGATTGTCACATGCTTTCTAGTTTGCAAGCACATGGGTTTGGAGAAATGAAGCCGTTTGCTTTGACTGATCCATTCAACTGGTAAATGTCAGTGGAGCTGGAATGCAGGTCTGCTGGCTCATCTGCAGGCTCTCTGCTCTGTGGGACAAGAGTCCAAGTCCCCTAACTTCACAGCTACTGTTCTTCCTGCCTCTTGAACTACATTAGTTGGCTTAAAAACCTAAAACTAATGGTCACGTACCTGAAGCGATAGAGGGTAAGAAACCACAGGGGAGGGAGATAATGGAATTCAAGCATTGAAAGAAGGGTCAGAATGGATAATCTTTAAGGCATAAAGTCTGAAATGTTAATCAGCTCAATGACAAAAATATACTTTCTTCCCATATTGTCCAAGTAATGTTCAGTTTTTGTTGTTCTTTGCTTTTGTTGTAGGAAAGTGAGAGGCAGAGAGAGAAACAAGCCAGGGAAAGATAAATTCAAGGACTCACATGTGAAAAACTTGGTCACTGTTACTGATCATTGCCAGGAAATGGTCAGAAGTTCCCAAACCTTTGCAACTTTGTTTGTGAATCCATCATGTGCCCCATCATCTGCTCCAGGGGCCCTACCCTCCTGGGAACAAAAGCTATAGTCTCTAGAAAGATTTTTTGTCTGTATGGCTGAAAGATAGTGGAAGGGACCCTTAGAAGTATTTGTTGTGACAAAAGAACACAGAAGGAAAGAGTCAATAGCAGAACAATAACCAACCTTCTATTTAGTGTTTTCTAAATACTAGATGGTGCCATTTCCCTGAACAAAATTTGTCACTAAAATGGAGGGTTGCTAGGACATTAGAATAGTTTTTAATGGCAACTGCAAATTTGTGTTTATATGCATGAACGTGGGACACATCTGGATTCTTTTCTTCTCCAGACAAGTCATCAGATGGAAGTGTTAATTGATTTGAAGAGATACAAAACAACCTTAAGTTGCCGCTCTTCAAATGTCCACTATGATAACAAAAACAATTAAGATTAAGGATACTGTGTCTGAAAAAGAAAGTTTGTTAAATCCGGTAAAAATACATTTAAGAGGAGTCACCACGGCCAGGAAGTAAAGAAATCATCTCTTCTAGCAAAATGCAAAATTGGCAAGTCAGAATGCCAATGAAGACTATTCTGTAAGAACACTGGAAATGTCCAGATGTATTAAAGAGAGGTAAAATGTGCAAAAAAAAATTTATTCTTTCCAGGTATAAATAGAGTCAATGTCTAGACAATTTCTGCATTTAAAACTGCCTTCTATTTTAACATGATTATAGACATTGTCATCATACATGCCAGTTTTCATAGACAAAGCCAACCTTAAATATTATGTTATGTTGAATGAACCATTACAAAAGCTTCAGTATTTCAGCAAAATGGAACTGATCAAAGCAATACAGCAGAGCTTTAAATGGAAATAAACTTAAATCAAAAAGATTAATAGCCAAGAAAAGGGGGCACATACCTTAAAGAAATATCTCCATTTTTCAGACATGTGTTCACAATACATACACACAATAACTATATTGTATGTTTCTAATTTTAAGTGTGTGCAGGTAGCATGGCTCAGATCTTACTATTAGAAAAATACTAACTATAAATATCCTCACATTTGTAACTTCAATGATTGACTTCAAGTGAAAATATAATACCGGTGACTTTAACAGGGCTATTGTATTTGCTTTAGCTCCAGCTTAAAACTATTTTAAGAAATTTGAAATATATTTGACTAGAAAGTCTCATTTTATAGTCCACATGAGTAGAAAAGAAACATAGTGTATCATCAGTAAGGATTTTCAAATGTACTATCCTTCTGCAAAGAAATGTGGATAGCCATAGGGAACATTTTTGTACTTAATGGCACAAGGGAATGAACATTGCTCAGCCTGGGAAAAATATTATCACATCCCATAATCAAAGACATGCAGTTATCTGACAGCTCTATAACATCCAAAACTCCAAGAAGACATTTTTTAAAAAGATTTTTTTAAAAATAGAGCCGAAATTGAAAGAAACATTATTTGAGTAACATTTTAAGACTCAAAGAGTTTTCTACCTTCGATTGTATCTCGATAGAAAAATAGGTGAAAGGGAGATATGCCTAGAAAGGTAGCTAGAGACAAACAATGGATAATTTTAAGTATCAAATAAATAAATGTGCACTTAATATTTTTCACTCAATAACACAGCAGGCCCTATGCTAGAGTGCCGGTGATATAGCCATCGCCATATTCTACTCAGCTCCTGCTCTCATGAAACTTACATTCCAGTAAGAACATGCTCAGTAAGTTAAAGAGGAAATACTGAGTTTCAAAATACAGAGGATGGGATAGATAACTCATATAGGCAAATGGAAGCCAAAAACATGGTTTCAGCCTAAAAAGACGAGTATCTAAGGGTTTGGAAGTTATTATCCCAACCATCCTCCCCACTACTAAATTCAGAAAAAGCTGAAAGAGACACAGGAGGCAGATAAGAGGAAATGAAAATTTCAGCATTATCACTGTTAAATCTGCAAGGAAGAAGTGGCTCAACCAGGCCCTGCTACAGGATTTCCTAAGATTCCTGCATCTCTCGAGGGTTACCTCAGGACTTCTACTTTCACTTCTGAGAATCCATGGTCTTATTCTTGGAGGTCTGCACTTTCCCCACAAGACAAAATCCTCTATCATTAAATCGTTAATTTGAATTTTGTTGGCTTTACAATTTTTAATGATTTATAAATTTACTTTGCTTCTTTAGTTATATAAGAACTATAAATGTGAGTTTTATAACTAGATTATGTGAACGTGAATTATGTAAAAGTGAAAAAAATTCCATCAATGCAAGTCTGTGAGAACACTGTCTTTTAAAATAGCAAATACAGGGGCGCCTGGGTGGCTCAGTGGGTTAAAGCCTCTGCCTTCAGCTCAGGTCATGATCCCAGGGTCCTGGGATCGAGCCTCGCATTGAGCTCTCTGCTTGGCAGGGAGCCTGCTTCCGCCTCTCTGCCTACTTGTGATCTCTGTTTGTTAAATAAATAAATAAAATCTTTAAAAAAAATAGACAATACAAAAAAAAAGCAGATATAGGACTTGTATTTGAAAATTGTTACTGTACAATGCCTCCCAAGAAAACATTTGCCTGATAGAAAATTCCAAAAGTAGTTACTGTGGTTTCTGAAGAAGTGACCAATAAACAAATAAATAAATAAATATCAAGCTTCTCATTTGGGGCTTATTTTAATAATAATGTAAGAAATGTAAAACAATGTATTAAACAGTATTCAACAGTGATCCACATCTGGATCCAGATGCCCTGTTACAGACTAATGAAAAGTGTACTACAAGACAGACGTTAAATGCAATCAACTCTCATATTTCTAGTAAAGCAATGGTATCAAGATTAAACAAACACCCAGATGATTGATAACTGCTGTTTCACTGCTCATGGAACAATAGAATAGTTGTCTGTGGTTCCTCCTGAGAGTTAAATCCTCATGGCTATGAAAAATATAGTTTCTTTAAAAAATATGTTCAGTGTCTTAATATATATGTTTGTTTATACATATATACATATATGCACATGCAAAAGAATGATAAAAGGCAAAATTTCTCTGAGTCTCACCATCCTTCATGAGTGTGCTTATTTGTTGATGGGATGACAGCTCAGCCCTTCACGCCATGGAGTATTTCTAAAGAGAGTGAAACTAAGTCTAAAACACTTACAATATAAAAAATCCTGGTGTCAATATCAAGTGCTTTTGTATGTGGACAGCCAGACTATTTCTTGCTTTATCTCTCTATTCAGAAGAGCAATCATTAGCAGGTGGGATACAAATCTGGGTTGAGGGTGGCAGGACGAAAACCAAGTGAGCAGAAATAGCCACCTGGGAAAAATATTTCACAACGAGTATTTAAGAAATAACTAACTTGATGCCACCTAGTGTTCCAGTTACATTAATTGGTAAGTTGAAATCTAACAATAATTCATCATCTAGCATATGCCAAATTGATAGCCACTCCAAAATGACTAAAAATTCTAATAAGACAATTACAAAATTAACAAAAAATACTTAAAGACACAATCAAGTTTCTAGCTTTGAAAATCTGTTTACCCACTGAAGGTTTCAACATATGATGCAATAGCAATAGAATGTAAAATACTTGACAGATGAAAATAGGGAGAAAGGATGTCCCATTCTTTTGCAAAATAGGAACATGTTAACAATCAATACTTTTGATGGGCTTAGTTGGATGTTTTTTTCCCCCAAGGAAACTGCTTTTACAACAGCTTTTGACTGATGGATTTTACTCTCCTCTGGAGAGCTTTTTTCTATCTCTGGGCCTGAAGATTCATCATCCAAACTCATATATTTGCTCAAAAACGGGCAATCCCAGACACTGAGCATTCTATTCCAAATGGGATTGTGGGCAATGACTATTTTCCAAAATCCCAGAATCTGAAGTCATCCGTCAATCACCCCTGGGGATTTCCAATTTTGGTAGCCATCCACAGGAAGCTCTCGGATACCAGGCTCCAGGAACTCTGTGGAGAGTCGTCTCTGCATATTGAATGATGAAAAACTCAAACCTCAGGCTCATACAGACTTGAATTTTACTCCTGTTGTGCTCTGAACACAGCTATAGGAGACTGAATGAGTCACTTTAAGTCTCTCAGTCTCAGTGTCCTCATCTTTAAAATGAGGATAATACCAACCTTGCAGGATAAACCTAAGACTTGAGTTATATTTGGAAGCACTTTAAGTAGCTATGATAGGGCTTTGAAGAACAGAGGGCTGCTAGAGGCGAGTTCCAGCTCTGCCTGCTGGTTAGTAGAAAGCATAGATCCTGGCCCATTGTTCTATTTCACACGAATCTATCACCAGAGATTTGCCATTTATACTACAGAGCAAAATGAAATCCAAGTGAAGAAATGTAAAACTTCCAATACAAAAAGCAAAAGTTTTAAGTGGACAGTTATGTGATCTCTAAATAGCTGTGAGATCATGGGAAGGGTTTTTAAAATACGTAATTTCCTATATTTCAGTTCTCTATAATGTATTTTTTATTTTTCAAACTGAAGAATGTAATTAAAAAGCAAAACCACTACCAAAACATACTAATTATGGTCAATAAAATTTATATAGTAACCTTTCAATGTTTTTCCTTTGTATTTTCCTCATCTGAGAAAGTTCTCATTTATATGCATTGTCCTATTATCTGATAGAGCAGCCCAGTAGAGATTTCACTATTTTAGATCTATTCCTCCTCTGGGAGGAAATCCACAGATCATGACCACCTTTTGCTATTCATTGCCTAGACAGACCACAGAATACACATGACTCTAACCATGCATTTTTCATTAGCCTCATGCCTCAACTATGGAAGCTAGGGGTGGCTTTCACCAGGCTCTGCTACATACACACAGTTCTGATGTGACATTAAAAACTCAGTACTTTTGAAGTCTGCTTTCATCTAGAATATTCCTCTACATGGATAGATCTTCAAGCTTTCTAATATTGACTGAAAGCCAGAAATATTTCTGTTGATAGTGGTGGCAATTTCAGGCCTACTTTTAAGCCAGGTACAGGAAGCTATATAACCTGTACACCCCTAATACCAAGAAAAAGCTGCCGGAAAGCTTTGGTGTTGCAGCACCTGGTTGGCTCAGTTGGCTAAGCATTTGACTCTTGATTTTGGCTCAGGTCAGGATCTCAGTGGTAATACTGAGCCCCAGACTCAACATGGAGTCTGCTTCTCCTTCTACCCCCCTTATGTGCATTCTCTCTACATAAATAAATAAATAATAAAAATCTTTTTTAAAAAGAAAAGAAGAGAAAATCTTTGGGGTAAAGCATTTTCCTACTCAAGGTTCTCTAGGAAAAGTATGTCAAGTAATAGCACAAACTATATAGTACTCAAAATATTCCTCTGGTCATATGTGCACTAAAAAATTTCCATCTTTGTTTACAATTTTCTTAGGTCTATGTTTTTTCTTAAATATACATTTATTAAGAGGATTGAAAATTTTAAGTAAAATTTTAGCCAGACTTGGAGTTTAAAAAGACAATGGCTTTACGGTGGAGAATATGAAATTCTTAGAACCACACCCCCAAAATAAAAATATCATATTAAGGAGTGCCTGGGTGGCCTCAGTGGGTTAAAGCCTCTGCTTTCAGCTCAGGTCATGATCCCAGGGTCCTGGGATCAAGCCCCACATTGGGCTCTCTGCTCAGCAGGAAACCTGCTACCCCCTCCCTGCCCTGCCTGCCTCTCTGCCTACTTGGGATCGCTGTCTGTTAAATAAATAAATAAATAAAATAAAAATAAAAAATATATATCATATTAAGACACTTCTAATTGAAAATTTTAGGATTAATATCTAGTTCTATGTGTATGGCTGCCTTTGGACAACTGAATGAATATATACACATGTATATATGTATATATACATATGAGTAAAACACTGAGATAAGATTAAACAGATAAGATTTAATGCACACAAACATACACCCTTAAACACATCACAGTTAAACTGGAGAACTCTAAAAAAAGGAAAGGAATTTTTAACAGCCAAACTACAGATCACCTAAAATCTATTGGTTATTGTAATGACAGCTGACTTCTCAAGAACGACAATGCAATCCTAAAGATGATGGAATACTACCTTTGATGAGTTGAAGGAAAATAACTATACACCAAGAAGTACATACTCCACAAAACTATCAAGAACAAATACTAAATACAGATATTTCAAAAAGAGACCTAAATATCAGAAGAATTTAAATAAAAAAATTAACAATGGTTATTTTTAACTATTGTGATTATTCACAATATTATGTTTATAAATAATTATAAAGTCAGTCCTGGCTTTACACAATAGTGCAGGATCACAAAAATGACTATGTAAGTGAAAACCTTATAAAGTGCTCTTAATCAATGGGGAAAATTATAATTGTTCAATGACTTCTAAAATTTGTCAAAATATTAACTACCTTCTTCCTATCAGTAACAAAGACAAGAAAAAAAACCTACTACTATTTAGTTAATATAGTATAATTGAAAAGATTAGAAATATTAAGAAATTAAGTGTTATTTCTGGTAAAAACTTAGCAAGATTTGTTTAAGCAATCCTTGCCTTTATACAACTGACAAGAGTGAATATCTTTGTTACACTTTGCTAACTTGTCATATTTATAATTTTGGGTCATCTTCAAACATTTATTTTATTCTTAGTGCTTTAGGAGTTTTTCTTTGCCAGTTCCACCTCCCCTGGGACATCTTTCATCACAATTATTTTTTCATTTATGCTGACAAGTTCATCTTCACTAGATCCCTCTAACTTCATATCAATCTCAAATGGCAACATTGGTCAATGTTCTCAGAGGCAACTATTTCTTCTAGAACTCCCTTTATAGAAGGTTCAAGTTTCGCTTGCAGCTTTGTCATTTTTTGTCTCTGCTACAATTCCATCTTAATTGACCAATTTCCTCTTTTGGTTATCTATTTTTGTAAAATGTTACCTGAGTTTATCACTGAAAGAAAAGGAGTCACTCAACTACATACTTTGCTCTCTATCAACTGAATAGATGTGCTGTGAGCCATCACTTATAGAGTTTGAAAGAAGTGATACGATTGGTCACTAATCATGAATTTGCATTTTTTATTAACAGTCACTTGCAGAATTAAGAGCTAGCTGCAAATATATATTTTATGCAATTATTCACAGTTAATACAACATGGTAATTGAAACATGAAATGTGTTGATGGGAGACTGATGTTAACCATGATTGCTGCAATTTGTACATATTGAAAACATTCAAAGTGAAAACAGCCTATACATGATAATATGCATTTTCTATAAGATTTTCTATATTTTCTATAATGAACATCATTAGTTTTGTGATAGGTAAAACAATTTTCAGACCAACAAAAATTGAGAATATGTACCACCAGCAGTCATTCAGAAATGTAATCATAAAGGATTGTACTTATGGCCAAAACAAAAGGATACCAAATGAGTGATATGAGATAAAGAAAAAATATATTATAAATATATGTGTATATATTTAAAATATCAAATGATTTTATTAAATCATTTTACTGATTTTATTAAAATGTGTGTGTAAGAACATGATAGATTTAAAATAACAAAAATTTCATTATTTTAGAAAGGTTGTCATCAGGGATAAGTTGTTCTAATATACTTATTATACAAAAAAATAAAAATGTTATTATTTTGTTAAATATTGTATATATGTTAAGATAGCTGGAGTGGACACTAAAAGAATAAATATACAGAATGTACATTCCAATACATAGAGGGATAAGATAGGAGAAATTAGAAACATAATCTAAAGAAAACAATCCAAAAAAAACCCCCAAAAAACAAGAAGAGAGGGTATAAAAAGAAAAAGAAAAGGAAAAAATACATAGTAAAAAGGAAAATATTTCACAATGCATGAATATTAAATACAATGCATATAAAAGTGAAAACTGTATTCCAGATCTCCCTCAGGTATTTGGTTAATATAAGTTTAATATGAATCAGACAGTTCATCATGCATATACAATGGAACAATGCTCTCTCTGCTTCCATATATCTTAGATGTTGGAATGAAATTAGACTTCAGGTTAAGTGAATACATTTATTCTACAACAATGAAATGTGTAATTTCTTGAGAAACAAGATCCCTGTACCATGTAGAATTTGCATTATTATAATTACATTTCATGGGCAAACAATTTGGGGTCAAGTCTAATAAAACCCCTGATGCTCCAACTGGCTGGACATGATTATAATTCTAAATTCTCAAAACACGTAGGACTCTGACTCTAAAAGTCACCACTAGATCTCCTCACAATGCTATGTGCTTATCCAGTGCAAAAATGCACATAGAGTGCCTATCTGTCCTTTCTTGCAGATCCTAAGATTTGCAGCAAATCAAGTTTCAGTCCTCTGTTGGTAATGACTGAGGATTCCTACCTTAGTCTGTTTCCCAGATCTAGTCATTTTATGTGCCCTAAGTTCAGAGTGAGTTTCTAATAATCACTCAACACAGTGGATGGGTTGGAATGGCCCAGGGAAAGTTAAAATTATTAAATTTGGGGAAAAATAGCTGCCATGAGATAGACAAAAGAATTTTGTTTGCCTATCCTCGAAAAAGAGAGGATTCTCATGGAATGTAAGATACTTAATATAAATTCTCCACCCCACAGGAGACTGATATTAAATCGCTTTTCATTTTTCATTTGAGAATATACACGGCAGTGAGTGATTTTTATAAACACAGATTCCTCAATGTAAAGTTGAGCGAAAATGTGACTACCAAAACAAAGTTCTTTCTCTGAAGGTTTTTAGGAAAAAGAAAACAACTATTTTTTCTTAAGCAACTATTAATTATGTGACAAACTTTTTGACATAAGAGAGGGACATATCTGTGTCTAGCTACACCTACATGTAATAAATATATATGTGTGTATACTATATATATTATATATATAGTGTACATATATAATTAAACCTCAAAGCAACCCTTTGAGAATGAAGAATTAATTTTATTTTACAATACAAGAAATGGAGAATCAGATTTGGCAATTAGTCCCTCTGGTGCCAGCTTCTCTGCACCATCCTACAGGTCTATTTGGGCTGATTTCACTGATTTCCCACCTCCAAGTAAGAGGCAGAGTGTATAACAACCTAAGCTTTCCAAACTTGCTCTTAAGATTCTTCTAGTACAGGAAGTAGCAAACATTTTCTATAAAGGTCAGATAGTACTTTACACTCTGCAGGCCACGTGGTCTCTCTCACAACTCTACTTCCTTGTTGCATGAAGACAGCCATGCAATCAAAAATGAAAGAGAACAGCTGGGCTCCAAAAACTTAGACACTGAAATTTGAATTTCATGTAATTCTCAGACATCATGAGTTATCATCCTTTTGATTTTTTTCCAACCATCTAAAAATGAAGAAAACCTACTTAATTCATGGGAAACAGGAAGAAAAAAAAAAAATAGGCAATGGGACAGATTGGATTCACCAGTGTATTTTACCAACCCCAGCACTGGGAAACAACTATAGGAAGGCACTGGCCTCTGCAGCTTTTACTGCCCAGTTTGGGAAGAACCAGAGCAGTTTCCCCTGGCTAAATATTTTAGTGAAATCTGGACTAAGGCCTAGTGGAAACCAAACCATTTTAATGAATAGTCTCCCTTTGTCTGTGTCTGGCAAGGTTGCTTGCAGCAGGCATGTTCTTTGAATTAAATTTAGCAGTTGGAGTGTAAACACACTAAGCATTGGTTCATTAGCTTCACAATAAGATTCTTAGCATCAAGGATTTAACAGTCTGAAAATAGCCTCTGGCTAGAAAGAATGAGAATTCGGTCTTTAATCCTAAATTCTTCAGAAAAACCAAAATGTCTGTCTAAATAAATTTGCTTGAGAAATCATTTGTCAAAGATAAATGTTTCTGGAGACAACATGAAATTCATGAAAATGAAAGTTTTGACAAGTCTGGGCATTCTTGAGCTTGGGGATTTCAAAGGAGATGGGCCATGTTTCTTAAAAGGTTTGGGATTAGAGAAAGGCACATCATCATCAGAATCAAAGTGCTCCATGGTTTCAGTCTTTTCAGTTCTAATTCAAACAAACTTTGAGACTAATGATTTAAGCCCTGTGGGGTTTACAGCAGGAAAGTAGTCATTATAATTTTGAGTTTACGAGTTTGTTCTTATCACAAAAGTTTTGGCCTAAAATCCTAGTATAAATCCCCAACTCCTACTTCCCTTCCACCTGCTGAACAAAAGCCATCTACCAAGGACAGTTTGAGATTTGTTGCTTCCTCTGAAATCAGAGTCCGGGCCCCAAACCAAAGTTTTTATTCAACAGCTACCAACAGTAGCAACCCTGCTAAGGAGGCATGGGGCTACCTACCGCTTATGCCTCTGGCAAGAGGCACCAGGCCATTATTGGCCTTAAATAGCCCTGCCATCTGTTCAATAAATATTTGTGGACCATGTGCTCCTATAAATGGATAATACACTTTATTACTATTATACAAATTGTTCCTTTTTTTGCATTCAGGTGTTTCATATATTGTCTAGATGAAGGATTCCATTAAATTAGGGAATTAGTGACTTCCCAACAAAAGATTTTGTTGCCAAACTTGGATATTTGGCAAGGGTTCAGTCAATATTGGCGTGGCTCCTCTTCTTGTAGGAATTCTTATGCTGATAAATCTCTAGCAACTCTTGAGCACTACCTTTGGTGCCAGAAACTCATTTTCCCTGGGAGAGAAGGGCTAATGGGATTCTGATTTTACAGATAAGCAATTGAGACTGAGAAGATAATTGGTTTAGACTGCACAGCAGGGACCAAATTAAGCCCCACCACCCATTTCTTTTTGACCCAAAACTCTGTGGATTTGGCTACTACTCAATGCAGCCTCTTAGCCCATAAGCTGTTAATGTTCCTCACAGGAGAGCTGACCAGAGAATGATTATTGACACCAGTTCATGGATTCCTCTTCACAAAGCCCTACCACTCCCACTATACCTCAGGCATTTCTAGAGAAACAGACTCTCAGAAACCTATTCAAATCCAAAACCCAAGAGAATAAAAGCAACTGAACGAGACTTTAGGTAAATACAACTCCAGAAAAACCCCTTCACTTTTATTCTTCCCTTTCCTGGTCTTAACTATATCTGGACTCCATTTGTCAATTTCCAGCCCTGCCCTGTCCTTTCAGCCTTTTCCAAGCGTGCCTTTGGCTGCCTCCTTGGAGTTTAAGTCTTTCTTCGGGGTAGTAGAGGGAGAATGGTAGAGACTGAGGAGGAAGAAAAAGGACTCATTATGCACTTAGACAAGACCTTGCCAAGGCTAGGATCAAAGATGCAAACTTGTGCATTAGCCAAACATGCAATACATTTAAAAGCTGAATGTCTTTACGTTGAGGGTGGAGAGTATAAGGGAAGGCAGTAAACGTCTCCTCTGCTCTGTTTTTGGTGGTGTTGCGGGGAGGGATGTTGGGTTTTTTTGGTTTTTGTTTATTTTGTTTTTTAACAGAAATCAAATCATTCTCTGTTAAGAATGTGCTTATTAACCGGGTGGGGCCAACACATCTAAACGCAGATAAGTTCGGCACCAAAAAGTATATAAATTCAGCCAAACACAACATTCAATCAAGTTTCATTTTAAAAACAGTTAAAAAAATAGCACTCCCTAGTTCAGTTTGTTGTGTCCGCTGAATATTTCTTTCTTGACCTATCTGTTGTATGGAATCTACATGGTTGGGTTTGTACACTCTATGGGGTTTGGATTAAATGTTAAAGTGAAAACAGTCTTTCTCAACAAAGTGCACAGTAAATGTACCATCATCGATGAATTAGTTAAAACAGGACACACACAAGAACCCACAGGCCTGTCTTGTTGGTTTGTTTTATTTTATATTTTTAAGGGATCGATTTTATAAAAAAAAAAAAGTCTGGGTTTCTAATATTTAAAAATCCACATAAAATTCAGTTTGTTGCCACACAGAAACCATCAACTAAGATTTTGTGTGTGTGTGTGCCACAGAAAGCTGAAGCTGAATAGAGGCTGCCTCCTACAGATGCAACATATGTAATCCAGTTCAACACTATGCCCAGCCTGGTAAACCCATGTGTTTTCTATACCAGGCCCCTCAAGAATTTGTTTACAACTTCTGATGCAAAAAAAAAAAAAAAAAAAAAAAAGTTAAGGCCTTTTCATCAAAGTATGTATCCCATGTGGGGTGAAAAGAGAAATCTTTAGAATTTTAGAACTTTAGGAAATTTTACATTTTAAAAGTTTCTCCCTTGTCTAGCCTGAAACATCTATCAACACTTGAATCATCTAAGAAATGGACAAATTTGGACAAATTTGATGATCTGTTCTATGTTCAGAAAATTTATCTCGAGAATCACTGAAGATCAGTTTCTAGTATTGGTCTACATTGGCAGAGAGGAGTTAAAAGAATTGAACACCTTTTATTATTTTATCACTGGGATAGTAAATTCTGTGCAATGTTTGGAAAGTTTTATAACACAGGAAAAATTCCCTCTTATAGAATCTTACATAGTCCAAATGTCAAACAGATAAACACAAAGCTGGTTTGCTTGAATACGAGGAGGAATTTCCCACCTCTCCTGGAACACTTTGCACAATCCCTAGGGCACAGCAAATAAGAGTGAGAACCATGGTCATACTGAGTTGTAAATATCTATCATGCTTTGACACTGGGATGACATCTCTTTCTCAAAGTCCTCTTACTGGCCATATCACCTTAGGCAGGTAACTTATGATCTCTGAGCTGCTTCTTTGACTTTAAAAAAAAAAAAAAGATAATAAAACCTATCATGCATGTGCACACATAGGGTGTTTGTTGTGTTTTTGTAACCCACCTCCCCCCCAATTGTCAGCCTAATATATTCAGATAGAGTTGACTCCATCCTCTGATACCAAAGGTGACACAAGACATAGGCTGAAGCTGGAAAAAATCATGCCCATTACCTCTCAGTAATATGTTTCATTGATTACTGAGCTATAGAATGTAGAAGATCTAGAGCTATTTGCAGGCATCTTTGTCCCTATGTGACAGATGGCTACCTGAGAATAATGTGAACAAATCAAATCAAAGCAGAGTAAAGAAAGAAATCTCCACTGTTCTATTGCTTGAGCATCTGAACCCAGCTGTGCACAGGCCAACCCAGACTTTGGGGAATAGTCTTTATCCCCCACAGGAACATGAGCCAATAGACTGGCTTAATTTAAAAGCTAGTCCCTTTAGAGTTTTCCAACATTTGCAGCCTAAGAGTACTAATAACAGGGTCCTAACTATGTAGTTAGTGGCCCTAAAGACTGAATTAAGCCATGTCAATGAAAGCCATGTTTAAATTAAGTGCTGGTATTAATTTCCTTAAGTCAACCTTTTGAGAATTCCATCATTCTCATCCAAAGAGAATTTTCACCTCTTACCAAATTCCATGTATATTACCTTTTCTAATTCAAGATGACATAAAAAACATTATGTCTACTTACATATTTGTTCTTTTTGCTCACAAACCATGTTTACTTCAAATTTTATTCAGTCTTTAATGTGTAACTTACAAACAACAGCAGGTCTGCCAATACACTAGATGAAAATTCACTACCAATGTTCGCTAACAACAAATCAGTCACAAATTCCAGATCCCTTGACTTTTTCAGGTTACTTTTGATCTGCTAACTGCGAAAGACCTCTGGATTTCTAGACCAGGAAAGTTGTATTATCAGATGTTACTGCATTTTAAAACACAGAAATGAACAAGATCAGGAAGAAGAGCATGGAATAAAATATGAGAGGAAAAAAAAAAGACTAATACAAAAATCTGATTACTTCAGTAGTGGAGAAGGAGTTGTGAAGAATAATTTGAAATGCAGGAAATTAGTGAGGTCATAGAAACTAAGGGAGAGGACTTTCAAGAATTCCAAAAGTAACAGAAAGCACAGAGATGAAAATGAGAAAATATCCACTGGATTGGTGACCAACACTAGAGCACATCTGGTAGAATTAGGGAGGGGAAAGAGATTAGAATGGAAAAAAAAAAAGTAAAAGAGAGAAAGAAGTAGAAGCAGTAATTATTAGCTACTCTTTTTAAAGTCTAAGAGGGGGGAAAAGAAAGAATTTATTAAGAAAAACATTTCTGAGTGAACTGAACAGAATGTGATCCATGCCCATGTATTATTCTAATTTCTTACACACAGTGCAATTAAGCTAAAATCTAGAATATCACACCAGCCCCTGGACTGACCTGATAATTCATGGATCCAAACAGACTACACGTTTCCTGAAACAGATAATGATGCGGAAATTTGGGAATCAGAGTTAATGGTCAAGAATTCTTGAGACATCTTTGATGCAAAAAGTTGGTTTTATTAAAGCAGGGGGACAGTACCCATGCACAAAAAGAGCTGCACTGGGGTTGTGACACATGACTGATTATATACTTTCAGTCTGGGAGGGGGTTAGGGATAGCTTATGTTTCCAAGGGATTTTGGAAGCAAGGTTTCCAGGACCTTGAGGGGCTAGGTATTGGTAGGAAAAGGTCATTTATTATTATCTAATAACATCTTAGTCATAAACCCTTGAGATGTGTATTAGTGGACCATATTCTTGGAAAATGACTGCTAACATATATCTTTGGGAATAGAGAGAAAGGAAGATTCAAAAGAATTTTTATATGTTAAATTAGACTTACAGGATTCTGGGGGATCGGGATAATGTTAATCTAAAGATAACCTTTGGCTCTTAGTGTAGTACTAACATAGAGGCCGTTGAGTTCCTAGCAGAAGGTCACTAACTCTCTCAAGGACTTATCAATGGGCTGTAAGTTATAAGGAACTTTAATTTTTTCTTTTGTCTGTTTTCTACATTGGATAATATCTCTCAATTCTTTGAATTTTCCATACTACTTAGCTCTGTAAATGGGACAGAGTAGCTACAAGATCAAAATAACCATGTGAATGAAAAATCTAAAAATGCTAATTTTGTCACAGTTAATAAAAACATTTCAGATTTTATGCCTTCTGTATAAGAAATATAATCAGTGAACAAATAAACTGGACTCTTCAAATCTTCTACTGACAAAATGATCCAGAAGAACAGAAGTTATAGAAATGGTCTTAATGGTTATTGTTTCAAATTTAACAGTTTCAGAAAAAAACCAGTAGATCCCAAAACAGTGTTCTTTTAAAGGAAGACAACTCTAAAATAATGAAATAAATCTGAAGGAACATTTTTAAGTGTTCAGAAAATAATAAACTCATGACCAGCTAACATAACTTCACAAAATGTCTGACCCAAGAAAACAATACCTATTCTTGTGACTGAAATACTGAATTTATGCCTGAAGGAAGAGGTTCTATGGATTGCATATTAGTGGTTTTAATAAAGCAACAGATGGTGAAGCAGTTACAAATCTGAGCATAAATCTTTCTTAACTACTGCAAGCTAACTGCCCATTGTGTTTTAGGTCAGGTTCTTGGAAGCAGAACATAAGGCCAGGATCCATGTGCCAAGTATTAAGGAAGAGCTCCTGATTGTAAAGGAGTAAATAAAGTAAGATAGGAAGGGGGAAGCAGCCAGGAAAGGATGGGATTTTTGGCTACGTACCAGCCTCAGAAAAGATGATTTAATCCTGTACCAGCCAGTCACCGGTATAAACCACTGACAGTGAGCAGGCAAGCAGGGGGTAAATTTCCAAGTGGGACTGGGGAAGTAGATGGCTCTAATAGATCAAGGGTAACCTCCTTAAAAAAAAAAAAAAAAAAAGTTTAAGGTTCTACTTTAGCAGCAAAGCACACAGAAGTGGGGTGTCAGGGTACACAGGTCAGTTAAAGGGATCACAGGAAAATTAGGGAGTAAACCACTAAACCAACACAGCTCTTACTGTGGGCTAGCTACTTTAATTTTTTATTTAAATTTCAGTTAGTTAACATATAGTGTAATATTAGTTTCAGGTACATAATACAGTGACTCAAAGCTTATACATTCATCACTTAGTATTCATCACAAGTGTACAACTTAATCTCCACCACCCATTTAATCCATTGTCCTGCCCACCTCCCCTCTGGTAACCATCAGTTTGTTCTCTATAGTTAAGAGTCTGTTTCTTGGTTTTCTTCTCTCTTTCCCCCCTCCCATAATTATTTGTTTTGTTTCTTAAATTCCACATGAGTGAAATTATATGGTATTTGTCTTTCACTGACTGATGTTGACGTATTTCCCTTAGCATAATATTCTCTAGCTCCATCTACATCATTGCAAATGGCAAAATTTCATTTTTTTTTATGACCAAGCAATATCTCATTGTATATCAGTCATCATCAGGGAAATACAAATCAAAACTACAATGAGGTATCACCTTACACTAGTCAGAATGGATAAAATTAACAAAAGAATCAACAGATGTTGGTGGAGATGCAGAAAAAGGGGAACACTTACACTGTTGGTGAGAATGCAAACTGGTGCAGCCCCTCTGGAAATCAGTATGGGAGTTCCTCAAAAAGTTGAAAATAGAATCACCTTACAATTCTGCAATTAATACTGCTAGGGATTTATCCGAAGAATATAAAAATACTAATTCAAAGGGATACATACACCCTCATGTTTATAGCAGTATTATCTACAATAGCTAAATTATGGGGTGAGCCCAAGTGTCCATCTACTAATGAATGGATAAAGAAGATAAGGTCTAGCTATTTTTGCCCACTCAGCCTCTCTTCTACCTTCATTCTACTAGTGATGGTAGGAGGTCAAAAATTGTATTTCCCTGACTTCAGTTCAGTTAAGGTTCTGTATTAGAAATAGGTTCTATGAGATCTAGACAGTGGAAATAAAGTAGAGAAATCTTCCTGAACTGTGGGCTATCATTGCCATCCAGCAAGGTCATTAAAATCATTAATATGCCCTAAGCAAAACTGTTGAATACATTCTCCAGCTTTGAACAGGTCAAAGTACAGTGGCAGAGAATCAAAAAGAATAAAATACTTAAAAATAAACTTAGTCAAGGAATAAACTTAAGAAGGTGGAAGAGCTGTATACTGAAAACCACAATTGCTGAAAAAAATTAAAGATGACACAAATAAACAGAAAGACATTCCTTATCCACAGATTAGAAGGCTTCATATTTTTAAGATGTCCTCACTATCCAAAGCAATCTACAATCTACAGATTCAACACAATCCCTGTAAAAATGCCAAGGGCATTTTTTTTTAAGGCTATCTTACTGGATTTTATTATTTTTTTTTAATTTTTTATTTTTTATAAACATATAATATATTCTTATACCCAGGGGCACAGGTCTGTGAATCGCCAGGTTTATACACTTCACAGCACTCACCATAGCACATACCCTCCCCAATGTCCATAATCCCACCCCCCTTCTCCCAAGGGGGCCAATGGCATTTTTATCAAGAAAAAAAAAAAAAAAAACTGGAATTTCAAAGGACTTTAAATATTCAAAACAATCTTCAAAAATACAAAGCTGTAGGCTTCACAGTCCTGACTTCAAAATTTATTGCAAAGCTCCATTAATCAGAAGAGTACAAAATGGCATAAAGACATAGACCAATTGACTAGAATAGAGAGCCCAGAAACAAGTGCTCATATATATGGCCAAATGATCTTCAACAAGAGTGTCACAAATATATAATAAGAGAAAAGATAATCTCTTCAACAAATGGTGATGGGGGAAAAAATCCACATGCAAAAAGGTGAATTTGGACCCTTACTCCACATGCCAATATTAACTTAAAATGGTTAAGAGACCAAATGTAAGTCCTAAAACTGTAAAACTCCTCCTGGAACAAAACATAAGGGAAAAATCTTCATGACACCAAATTTTTGGCAATGATTTCTTAGCTAAACCAACAAGGGCACCTGGATGGCCCAGTTCATTAAGCATCTGCCTTCAGCTCAGGTCATAATCCCAGGGTCCTGGGATTGAGTCCTGTGTTGAGCTCCCTACTCAGCAGAGAATCTGGTTCTCCCTTTATCCCTGGCCCCCCTGCTCATGATCTCTCTCAAATAAATAAGTATTACAAAAAACAAAACAAAACAAAACAAAACAAAAACACCAAAAGCACAGGAAACAAAAGCAAAAATTAGATTACATAACAGTAAAGGAAACAACAACATGAAAAGGCAACTTACAGAAGAGAATATTTGCAAATATCATTCTTGATATGAGGTTAATGTCCAAAACATTGAAGAGCTACTATTCAACCAGAAAAATAATTTGATTTTTTATATCTGCAAAAAACGTGAATAGACATTTCTCCAAAGAAGATCAACAAATGGCCAATAAGCATATAAATAGATGGTCAATATCACTAGTCATCAGAGAAACACATTGAAACCACAATAAGACATACAAATGGCTAACAGACACACAAAAAATGTTCAACATCACTAGCCATCAGGGAAATACAAATCAAAACCACAATGAGATATCACCTCTCACCAGTTATAATGACAAAAATTAATACAAGAGGAAACAACAAGTGTTGGTGAGGATATGGAGAAAGGGGAAACCTCTTACACTGTTGGTGGGAATGCAAGGTGGTACAACCACTCTTGAAAACAGAATGGAGGTTCCTCAAGATGTTAAAAATAGAGCTACCCTACAACCCAGCAATTTCACTACTAGGTATTTACCCTAAAGATAAAGATGTAGTGAAAAGAAGGGGCACATGTATCCCAATGTTCATTGCAGCAATGTCCACAATAGCCAAACTGTGGAAGGAACCAAGATGCCCTTCAACAGATGAATGGATAAAGAACATGTGGTCCATATATACAATGGAAAATCAGTCAGCCATCAGAAAGAATGAACACCCACCATTTGCATCGACATGAATGGAACTAGAGAAGATTATGCTAAGTGAAATAAGTTAAGCAGAGAAAGACAATTATCATATGGTTTTACTCATATGGGAACATCTGAGTGTCCACTCTCCAGGCTCTGTTGTGAAAAGCAGTTATGGTATCAGAGGTAGCATACCATAATTTAAGCTGATATCTCAGAAGTGCTCCTCTGAAGCAGGGGTTTCTGTACTGTGAAGCAGTACACAGAGGTCACTGGGAGATTTTATTAAAATTAGATTCTAGTTGGGTGAGTCTGGGGTGGGGCCTAAGATAAATACTGAACCCCTTGCTCCAGCAATCCTTGAGAAACTGGATACCACCAACAACCACGTGAATGAGTGTGGAGAAAACAGACCTTTCCCCAGTTGGGTCTTAATAGGAGTGCAGCTCCAGTCAGTGTCTTGAGTGTACCCTGTGACAAACCTGAAAGCCAACAACCCCATTGAGCTGTATCCAGATCCCTGATTCATGAGAACTACAACTTGGTAAGTTTACATTGTTTTAAGCTGTTTTAATTTTTTTAATGTAGACTAATATAGGTACTTTAATAGAAAACATGGCCCTATCCCTGGATCTGACCTTGATCTCACCACAGGCCTTAATAAACGGAATTACTCTTAGACTTCAAATGCTCTGAATTCCAGATTTAATAAAATCAATCCTCAGAGCCAATCAGTAAAATGATTCTTGAAGAAGAAAAATTTTGGTGCACTTCAGTGATTAAGTTTCCCCTGTTTCATTTCTATTCTCTGTGGGGCCTAGAATGATGCATCTATATCTTTTTCTGGTGATTCATTTCTACCCTATGACACCCACACTGGTCCTTAAAACACAAAAACACCCCTGATATTTTAAGCATTGGCAAATAACCATTAGAAAAGCTGAATTAGCCAAGTTGACATTGCTTAGGACTAAAACCATATGAAAATTGTCCCCCCATTAGAACTGAGGTATAGTACTTGCCCCTTGCTAAAGGTCCCATAACCCTCTGTGCCATCTTGAGGGCCCCAGCTGTGCCTGAGTCAGTTACTACACTGGAAGAAAGGAGTCCACTGAATCCTGACAAGACTGGAGGTCCAAGTGGCTGAGTTTACTTTCTCCAGGCATGAATTCAATTCTTTGTTAAAATAAAGGCAAAAAGTAATTTTTACCTAGCTAGAATTTCTAAATCATATGGAAGACTATAGATTCCTATTTGTGATTTGCTAGTCTTTAACTGGACAAATTCTTCTGTGTGTATTCTCACTTCACTGCATAGGTTATATCCCCATTTCACTGATGAGGAATCAAGCAGAGAAAAATAGTTCCAGGTCTACACAGCCAACACACAACATGGTTCCTTGATATCTATCATCTCTCTTTGTGGCCACAAGGTAGACTTCTCTTAATGGCTTCTCCAGCCTTTCTGCAAAGATGGCTTTCTTGTCTCTGAGTAGGTATTCTAATCACTTACCTTTCTCATTTGTATTCCATCAAATCTTTCCTATATTCACTTTTGCATACCAGGAGAATATGTTTTATAACGAGTCAGAAAGGCCTGATGACTTACAGTCTCTTGGCAATGCATTCTGGCAGCAAAGTTGCCTGAGGACTTATCAGTTTAATGCATGTGTGTTTTTGAATTTCTCCGCTCCCACCCAGAGGGAGAAAAATATCCCCCGAACATGACTATGTCTAGATTGAGACTGTATTAATTTGTAGGCACTTATCCCCTTGCCTACAAAGGTTAGTAAAAAAAGGTAAGTAAAAAAAAAAAAAAAAAAAGACAAAGAAAATCCTATCGTGTCAGCAAGGTGCTTATAGCATTGGCAGCCTTGGATTTTTAATATACCTCTAGAAGACTGTTTTCCTCATTGAGGAAGGTTGAATAAGCAGGTGTCTTGAAGTTAGAGACTTAAAATTCTTTGTCCAACACAACTGATGCAGACCAAAACACTATTGCAAGAACATAATATGAAAGGCTTTAAATTCCACATCATTTTAGTTATTTATATAACCTTACGAAATGGGTATCTATATGTAAACAATAATTTCTTATTTTGCTATGGAGATTTTTCTTTTCAGGAAAGAATACAGGGACCCAAACTTCTTTCCCACTATATCCCAGAATTAGGTGTTTTCTTATCAAAGTTACTAGCCCAAAGGGACAAGTTGATCAGGTTTTGTGGCCTTCTCAATTTTGAAACATTTAAGACCATGAACAAATGAATAAAAGAAGATCAATGGGACACAACAAAGGCAGTCCTGAGAGGAAAATATATAGCGGTACAAGCCTTTCTCAAGAAACAAGAAAGGTCTCAGGTACACAACCTAACCCTACACCTAAAGGAGCTGGAGAAAGAACAAGAAAGAAACCCTAAACCCAGCAGGAGAAGAGAAATCATAAAGATCAAAGCAGAAATCAATGAAATAGAAACAAAAAAACAATAGAACAAATCAACAAAACTAGGAGCTGGTTCTTTGAAAGAATTAATAAAATTGATAAACCCCTGGCCAGACTTATCAAAAAGAAAAGAGAAAAGACCCAAATAAATAAAATCATGAATGAAAGAGGAGAGATCACAACTAACACCAAAGAAATATAAACAATTATAAGAACATACTATGAGCAACTCTATGCCAACAAATTTGACAATCTGGAAGAAATGGATGCATTCCTAGAAACATATAAACTACCACAACTGAACCAGGAAGAAGTAGAAAGCCTGAACAGACCCATAACCAGTAAGGAGATTGAAACAGTCATTAAAAATCTCCAAACAAACAAAAGCCCAGGGCCAGACGGCTTCCCGGGGGAATTCTACCAAACATTTAAAGAAGAACTAATTCCTATTCTCCTGAAACTGTTCCAAAAAATAGAAATGGAAGGAAAACTTCCAAACTCATTTTTTGATCCCAAAACCAGACAAGGATCCCATCAATAAAGAGAGCTATAGACCAATATCCTTGATGAACACAGATGTGAAAATTCTCACCAAAATACTAGCCAATAGGATTCAACAATACATTAAAAGGATTATTCACTACAACCAAGTGGGATTTATTCCAGGGCTGCAAGGTTGGTTCAACATCCGCAAATCAATCAATGTGATACAACACATCAATAAAAGAAAGAACAAGAACCATATGATACTCTCAATAGATGCTGAAAAAGCATTTGACAAAGTACAGCATCCCTTCCTGATCAAAACTCTTCAAAGTGTAGGGATAGAGGGCACATACCTCAATATTATCAAAGCCATTTATGAAAAACCCACCGCAAATATCATTCTCAATGGAGAAAAACTGAAAGCTTTTCCACTAAGGTCAGGAACACAGCAGGGATGTCCATTATCACCACTGCTATTCAACATAGTACTAGAAGTCCTAGCCTCAGCAATCAGACAACAAAAGGAAATTAAAGGCATCCAAATCAGCAAAGAAGAAGTCAAACTATCACTCTTCGCAGATGATATGATACTATATGTGGAAAACCCAAAAGACTCCACTCCAAAACTGCTAGAAATTGTACAGGAATTCACTAAAGTGTCAGGATATGAAATCAATGCACGGAAATCAGTTGCATTTCTCTACACCAACAATAAGACAGAAGAAAGAGAAATTAAGGAGTTCATCCCATTTACAATTGCACCCAAAACCATAAGATACCTAGGAATAAACCTAACCAAAGAGGCACAGAATCTATACTCAGAAAACTATAAAGTACTCATGAAAGAAATTGAGGAAGATACAAAGAAATGGAAAAATGTTCCATGCTCCTGGATTGGAAGAATAAATATTGTGAAAATGTCTATGCTACCTAAAGCAATCTACACATTTAATGCAATTCCTACCAAAGTACCATCCATCTTTTTCAAAGAAATGGAACAAATAATGCTAAAATTTATATGGAACCAGAAAAGACCTCGTATAGCCAAAGGAATATTGAAAAAGAAAGCCAAAGTTGGTGGCATCACAATTCCAGACTTCAAGATCTATTACAAAGCTGTCATCATCAAGACAGCATGGTACTGGCACAAAAACAGACACATAGATCAATGGAACAGAATAGAAAGCCCAGAAATAGACCCTCAACTCTATGGTCAACTAATCTTTGACAAAGCAGGAAAGAATGTCCAATGGAAAAAAGACAGCCTCTTCAATAAATAGTGTTGGGAAAATTGGACAGTCACATGCAGAAAAATGAAATTGGACCATTTCCTTACACCACACACGAAAATAGACTCAAAATGGATGAAGGACCTCAATGTGAGAAAGGAATCCATCAAAATCCTTGAGGAGAACATAGGCAGTAACCTCTTCGACCTCAGCCGCAGCAACATCTTCCTAGGAGCGTCGCCAAAGGCAAGGGAAGAAAGGGCAAAAATGAACTATTGGGATTTTATCAAGATCAAAAGCTTTTGCACAGCAAAGGAAACAGTTAACAAAACCAAAAGCAAACTGACAGAATGGGAGAAGATATTTGCAAACAACATATCAGATAAAGGACTAGTGTCCAAAATCTATAAAGAACTTAGCAAACTCAACACCCAAAGAACAAATAATCCAATCAAGAAATGGGCAGAGGACATGAACAGACATTTCTGCAAAGAAGACATCCAGATGGCCAACAGACACATGAAAAAGTGCTCCATATCACTTGACATCAGGGAAATACAAATCAAAACCACAATGAGATATCACCTCACACAAGTCAGAATGGCTAAAATTAACAAGTCAGGAAATGACAGAAGCTGGCGAGGATGTGGAGAAAGGGGAACCCTCCTACATGTTGGTGGGAATGCAAGCTGGTGCAACCACTCTGGAAAACAGCATGGAGGTTCCTCAAAATGTTGAAAATAGAACTGCCCTATGACCCAGCAATTGCATCACTGGGTATTTACCCTAAACATACAAACTTAGTGGTCCGAAGGGGCATGTGCACCCGAATGTTTATAGCAGCAATGTCCACAATAGACAAACTATGGAAAGAACCTAGATGTCCATCAACAGATGAATGGATCAAGAAGATGTGGTATATATACACAATGGAATACTATGCAGCCATCAAAAGAAATGAAATCTTGCCATTTGCGACAACATGGATGGAACTAGAGCGTATCATGCTTAGCGAAATAAGTCAAGCGGAGAAAGACAACTATCATATGATCTCCCTGATATGAGGAAGTGGTGATGCAACGTGGGGGCTTAAGTGGGTAGGAGAAGAATCAATGAAACAAGATGGGATTGGGAGGGAGACAAACCATAAGTGACTCTTAATCTTACAAAGCAAACTGAGGGTTGCTGGGGGGAGGGGGGTTGGGAGAAGGGGGGGTGGGGTTATGAACATTGGGGAGGGTATGTGCTTTGGTGAGTGCTGATTCACAGACCTGTACCCCTGGGGATAAAAATACATGTTTATAAAAAAATAAAAAATTAAAAAAAAAATTTTTAAAGACCAAAATAAATTGAGGAAATACAAATGATAATAATAATAATAATAATAATAATAAAATGTCTTATCTCAAAAAAAAAATGTCAAAAGACATTTCTGTGCTGCACTGAAAACTGTTTAAGGACAGGAAGCAAGCAGCACTTATCCCTTGCGCTTCCCTATGGACATTGACTATAATAGTAGAGGTATACTACCAAGAAAACTTACTCTAACATGCCCATTTTACAGAAAAATGTAAGTTGCTGACCCCCAGTTAGTAGGGAGCAGGCATTCCCTTAGAATTAGAGAAGAGGAGAAGCAGAGAGGAGAAGAAGGGAAATAACAGACTGGCAAGTAGTTCTCATCTATTCTCCCAACACTTTAGTTATAACAAACTGAGATGTCCTTCATTTGGTCTGCTCTTTCCCTATTCTGTGTCCTAAAGCAGGTGTTATTTGATGGTGAAATAATCTAAAAGGCAATAGTATAAAAAGGAAGAGCAATGGTCCAGAATAATCCGGGGGGAAAAATATCTTTCTAGTGTTAGCATGATAGTAAATGCCCCTTAGACATTTTCTTTTT
Source organism: Mustela erminea (assembly GCF_009829155.1). NCBI lineage: Eukaryota > Metazoa > Chordata > Mammalia > Carnivora > Mustelidae > Mustela > Mustela erminea. The sequence continues at coordinate 67,699,697 of NC_045629.1, forward strand.
TAAAGCAGAGCACTGTCGTATAGAGAACAAGAGCCAGCAGGCAGGGTCCTCATTATTTATCCTATTAGCAACTAGCAATGTGATTCTGAGAGTATACTAAAACTATTGTTTCAATCATCTGTAAAAGGGCAATTTTCAGATTGGGATTTCTGGGATGACTTTAAAAGATGGTATTGATGACAGAGCTTGTCAAATGACTGTCACAATATTTTCATGAAGTTTAAATCTGAGAAGTACTCAGGAAACGGCAGTCATCATCATGATCATGTAACAGGATCAAGAGATCTGGGTGTGCATTTAAAAAAAGATGAGCAGAGAGTATATGAAACTAAAAAGAGTTTGGAATTCCATAGCTTATCATCATCAGCCTAGAATTTCTACTTGCAATTACATAGTCTTTGAGTCACTAGTCTGGTTTCTGAAATTAGCCTTCTACAATCTAGCCATAATGACACATGCAAGCAAAGGAACAAGAGGTATCTTGAGAGAGATCTATTTGCCTTGGTTCACACAGGTTACAATGGAGGGGCAGAGCCCTTTGCAGATGCAAAGATATTGAAGACTCTGCTTCTGGCGAAGTGGAGTAACTGAAAAGACACCCAACATCACTGGTCATCAGGGACGTGCAAAGTAAAATCACAGAGGAAGGGAAAGGAAGGAGAAAATAAAATAAGATGAAATCAGAGAGGGAGACAAACCATAAGAGACTTTTAACTCTAGGAAACAGAGGGTTGCTGGAGGAAGGTGGGTGAGGGGATGGGTCATCTGGGTGATGGGCATTAAGGAGGGCACATGATAAAATGAACAGCAGGTGTGATATGCAACTGATAAATAGCTGAATTCTACATCTGAAACTAATAATACACTATGTTAATTGAACTTAAATAAAATAAGATTTTTTTAAAAATGAGATACTGTTCCATACCGTCTAGGATAGCTAAAATTTAGAAAGACAAAAAGACAAAAAGCAGAACCAGACCCAGAAATACAGACAACTGACTGTTGCCCATGGGAAGGGGAATAGGAGATATAGCCTTCCAGTTATGGAATGAAAAGTGATGGGAATAAAAGGTACAGTTTAGGAAACAGAGTCAACAATACAGCAATAGCATTGTACAGTGACAGAGGGTACCTACACCTGTGGTGAGCATAGCATAATGCAGAGAGACACTGAATGACCATGTTGTACACCTAAAACTAATATGCCAATGTGCTATCCTCAAAAATTAAAATAAGTAAATGGTGGGTATCTCCAGGCATAGAAAATTTTTTTCTCTCCTTGTTGGGGCATATTGTTTGAATTTTTTAATAAAAATAGTAAAAATATTTTATTAAAAATACACTTTATCAGTAAGATTTTTTAAAAATGTAGAACTCATACCTTGCTAATGGGAATGTAAAATGGTATAGCTACTGCATAGTTAACTATTTTTTTTTTTCTTGGCAACTAATAAGCAATCAGAGGAGAAACCTTTTAAGACCATGCAAATGTGTTGCTTCTTCTAAAAATTTTCTTCCTTGATTAAACCTTCACTGATAATTCTTGCCTGGAACAATCTTCAGTATGATGACTGCAGGATTAGGAGTAACCAACACCTGTACTCTCTCCACATTTACCATTAGACCCAGCCTTCCACTGTAAGAGCTCTTTTGTTCCCAATATTTGTATTTATCATTAGAATGAAAGCATACTGTTTTTTCCAACAATAGATAATTCCGTACTATCAATTATTTTGCATTCAAATAGTCCCAGCTTTGGTCAATAGGAATCCCTTCATGTTGACTCCCACATCCTTGGGATACGTCCCATTAAAACACACACACACACACACACACACACACACACACAAAACCCACACTTGATTATCTCTCGACTCTTCAAAACTTTCAGAAGTAAATCCAGTAGGAATATACTACCTCTGTTTGTACTCCTTAATATTCAAATCCCCCCTCCTTCATGTCTGTCTGTATTTTAAATTTTAATTCCAGTATAGTTAACAATGTTATGTTTCAGGTGTACAATACAGTGATTCAACAATTCCCTATATTACTCAGTGTCCATCAAGTGTACCCTTAATCTCCTTCACCTAGCTCACCAATCCCCCCACACACCTTCCCTCTGATAGGAATCTGTTTGTTCTCTACAGCTAAGTCCTATCTGGTTTTTGGTCTTTTCTCCTTTGTTCATTTATTTTGTTTCTTAAATTCCACATATGACTGAAATCACATGGTATTTGTCTTCCTCTCCACTTATTTCACTTAGCATTATACTCTAGATCCATCCATGCTGAAAATGGCAAGATTCTACTTTTATGGCTGAATAATATTCCATTGTATATATACACCACAACTTTATCCATTCATCTATCAATGGACACTTAGGCTGCTTCTATAATTTAGCTATTGTAAATAAAGCTGCAATAAACATAGGGGTGAGTGTATACCTTCAAATGAGTATTTTCATATTCTTAGGGTAAACACCCAGTAATGTAATTACTGGTTCATAGGGTAATTCTAACTTTTTGAGGAACCTCTATAGTGTTTTCCAAAATGGCTATCCCAATTTGCATTTCTACCAACTGTCCACAAGTGTTCCTGTTTTTCCACTTCCTCGCCAACACTTGTTTTGTGTTTTTAAATTTTGCTATTCTGACAGGTGTAGGGTGATAGCTCCTTGTGGTATTGGCAAAGCATTTCCCTGATGAGTGATGTTGAGCGTCTTCTCATGTGTCTGTTGGCCATCTCTATGTCTTCTTTGGGAAAATGTTTGTTCATGTATTCTGCTCATTTCTTAATTGGATTATTTGGAGTTTTGGTGTTGAGTTGTGTAAATTCTTTCATGGCTGTCCTGGCCCCCCTACTAGGCCAACAAAATCCCAAAGAGGGAAAATAATGTTCTAGCCATCCTCAGGACCTAGGGCATACTAAGTACCATATGTTCATACACACACACACACACACACACACACACACACACATTTCTCTCCCTTTTATGAAGTTACAACTATACAAATAAAAAAGATAATTATTTCCCTGGTTCGCAGCACAGTGCTTTTCAGTAAGCATCTGTGGGAAGAATTGAAACTACTTCCTAGAAAAAAGAGGGACAGATCTGTTAACAGAAATTTATAAATATATTTGCAATGCTGGGCAGCTGTCCCTTTTGTTCTGTCTTTTGCATGTGGTAGTGACAGAGATTTTTGCGGCCAATGCCCAAGTTTCCTGAGTGACTCAGCCTTGTTGCTCCACATGTTGCCAAGAGCTAATTGCCTTCATGCTGCTCTAATAGTAATGGCAACCACCATATCTTGAGGGCATCTTAAGTGCCAGATATGAGATGGATGGTGGCCTTCCTCAATCTGTTCCCTGCACAGTAAAAGGAGCCAAGGACTACATATTTATGTGACCCCAATTTATTAGCGCTAAATCAAATTCTACCAGAAAGCCTTTTTTCTAATCATCTTCCATGGAGCCCATTGTCTTCCCTACTTAACAAGTTGAAGCTGATGTGGTAATTTGGCAGGTGTCTGCTCCACCCTTCTATGCTCTCTGTTGTACGATCAGGTAGACAGCACCTGGAAAACACATATCCCTGATACCTTTGCCAGGAGGGAAGTTAGATTCAGACAATGAGAGATGCTTGTGTGAAATTTGGATGGTGGAAGAGAAGGAAATGCCACCACACTGCTGTCAACACCTTCCCAACACACACTCACTCCATTCTCTAGGAGCAAGACTTTCATTGACTTGCTTCTTCCTTTGCCAGGCAGCAAAACCAAGTCCTAATGATTACTGGATCAATTGCTTTTACTGATCAAGACAAGTTTTCTAAATCAAATCTAAATCTAAATCTAAAGCCAAATCATTCTGGCTGGGACACAGTGACCTATAACAAAGTTATCTTTGATCCATGACATATTTTGAGCATAAACCTGTTCACTGTTTGAATTCTAAACATTTGCATAAGCTATATTTTCAAAGGAGAAAAAACATCATCACCCAGGGAATTTAACACAAATGTTGCTTTCTGCTTAATTTTTTTTCTTCTAAATTTAGAGAATCACCAAAATCACAAACACATGAACAACAGGTAGGAATAGATGGAAAGTAAGGACATTTTAGATTTAAAAACTATTCTGGTTAAAGGCATTGAAAACAAGGGAAAAACAATAGGATGGCTTTGGTTTGGGTTTTTCGGTTTGTTTGTTTTTTTAGGATGAAGGGAGAATAAATGCATTCAAACATTCACTTCAGTTAAGAGTTCTATACTTTTGACGTAGGGCTCAACTGAATATCCTAGTATTGTAAAAAAACAGATTTTTTTTTTTTAACATTCTTTGAACGCAATACACTTGTACAATGAAAGACTGCAGTTAATGTAACTAACCTTCCAGGTTTGACCAGATTGGAAGGGTTCCAAAGACACAAGGTTTGGGATTGAAACCAGGTTAAGTCCTAGGCAAACCTGGACAAGTTGGCTACCCTACCTGCACTCATGAAACAAAGACCTCATAATGTCTTATGAAAACCTGTAAGGTTTTACTTTAATAAAATGGCTAGAGGAAAGTCTTCTATTCACATAATTCTTTTTACTTCATACACATTAATTATTGCCACAGCTCTTAAGCTAGTAGTTCTCAACCACAATTATGTATTGGGATCACTGTGAGAGAGGCTTTAAAAGGTAGGTGCCCTGAAACTACCCACACCATCCCCCTACCAAGCACATACAAATTAAATCAGGCTTATTTTGTGAAACTCCCTGCTAAGTATGATATGCAGCTGAGTCAGTAAAACTGCTAACTTTAGTTTAAGTCCCAAGAGTTCCATTTATCAGAAGAAGAGCGTGGAGTTTGAGTGACTAATGTCATAGCACTATTTTGTATCAGAGATGGAACAGAGTCCCTAATCTTCTTGAGGGATGAAGGAGCTATAATGACACCTGAAAGTGTTCTGATTCAGATAAGAATCAAAATCTCTCCCCTGCCAGACAACAGTTAGTCTTAGGGGTAATTAAGAGGTTAAAGAAGGATAACTATTGGAGTAATCATATAGTTATGCCTCATTGTTTTAGCAGACTTTCCCCTTTAGAGATTTTACTAGACCCACAGCTGTGCACTTGGGGGAAAGGATGGTATGTGTACCTCCATTCTTGCTACTTAAGAGCATTCTTCAGGGACGACAAGAAGTTACATTTTGGCTAATGAGGTTTGGGTGTTACTGCATTGGGGTCATGAGTTCAAAGCTGACTCACACAAAACTGTAGTTTTTAGAAGGAGGATCAGGCAGCAGAAAAAGGACAAGAGCTCAGAGAAAAAGCAAGGATAACTAATAGTCATTAGAGAAGATCAAATGGAGAGACTGTGGAATCTGAGTCTGCTTTCTTATTTTCCTACAAAATCTTTCGTAAAATCTTTCCTTTTTCATGAATTGTGGAGTTAAATCAGGTTTAGAAGATGCAACTATGTGCATGGGAGAATTGTCCCCTCTGGGTTATATGAGGAATACCTACACATCCTTATATTCATTTATTAAATATTCATCAAGTAGCTACTATGTAGTAGATACCATGCTAGTCTCTGGGGATAAAAAGATAGAGAAGTCATGCTCTCTTCCCTGAGGAAGATTATAAACAATCCAGAATGTGCTGTTTAACCTTTTTAGTAAGAATTTAGTGTCTGATTATTCCATCTGAAGTGAAAGACTCTTAGAGACAGTGCCATCACGTCTGATAAACCAAATACACATCAAAATAAAGAATACTCAGAGGTACAGTTTCATTATCTTACTTTCTACATGCTTACTATGAAGCAGTAGAAAGAATTAGGACCCCAGCCATTCTATCCACTGAAGTAAACATTGGTCCATTGGACCTGGAACTGGTAGCCTGAGAGCCAGTGAGTTATACTCAGATGGTGAGCAAATTTCAAACAGAGCTCCCTGACAGGAGAGCCATGTAGAGCTGTGTAGGCTGTGCATTATGGAAATGCTAAAATTCAAACAGTGCTTTGTTTGGGAAGTTTGATACTCAGGAAGACAACTGCATCCACCAAGAAAAGCCTATTGGGTTTTTCATTGGTTTTGTTTTTTGTTTGTTTTCAATTAATCTGATTCACACCAAGACTTAGTTTGTCCTTGATGGTTCCTGGGGTCTGAATGAATATGCTGTAGCAAAGATATCTAAACAAATCCCCTGTAAAGATGGAACAGTAGAGAACAGACACATAGAAACACATTTGGACTCTAGAAGTCATCTCCCAGAGCTTAAATTAAAGGTTTCTTAGGAGGAGTTTTCCCATCCCAGCCCCTTAGCACTTACTGGTGTGTCTGCAGTTGCCTCTGTTGCTGTGGTCACAGGAAAGACACTGGGCACACAAAAAAATGCAGAAATGGTCTCAGCGGCCATTAAAGATGTAGCTGTGAACTTCACCCTGGAGAAATGGGCTCTACTGGCTCCTTCACAGAAGAAACTCTACAAAGATGTGTTGTGGAAAACCTTCAGAAACCCGGTCACAGTAAGGGAAACAATGTGGGAAAGGTTTCATTTCTCATTTAGGTTTCCAAAGACATGAAAGAAATCACCATGAAGAAAAACCCTACAAATGTAAGAAATGTGGGAAAGCCTTCCATTTTCATGAATCTTTCCAAATACATGAAGGGATTCATACTGGATGGGGGAGAAAAACCCTCCTAATGTAAAGAATGTGGGAAAGCCTTTATGTGGCACACAAGCTTTCAAAAACACATGACAATGAATATGGGAGATGTACCTTATATACATAAAGAATGTAGGAAAGCCTTAAGTTGTTCCACTTCACTGAGAACACATTAAAATGGAGAAACCTTATGGAGAAGCTTTCATAACACTAAAAAAGTCTTTAAATACCATCAAACTTTTTGAGCATATGGAAGGACTCACAGAACAACCCTGTGAATGCACAGTGTGGTCAAGTTTTCATTGCTCACCTACATTCCCAAATATGTGAGAGAAATCACAGTGGAGAGAAAATCATAAATGTAAAAAGTATAATAACACATTCAGTTCTTCCAGTTCTTATTGAAAATGTGAAAGTACTTCACACTGGAAAGAAACCATGAATGGAAACAACATGGCAAAGCCTACAAGGATATAGTTCATTATAATCACATGAAAGAACTTACACTAGAGAGAAACCCTCTGAATATAAGGAATGTGGAAAAGCCTTCAGATGTTATCAGAGTTGTAGAAGACATGAAAGAAGTCATACTGAAGAGAAACTCTATGAATGTAAAAAATGTGGTAAAGCCTTCAAATATTACAGTTCCATATAAATAGACCAAAGGACTCACACAGAAGAGAAACCCTATGAATGTGAAAAATGTAGTAAAGCTTTTAGTTCTTCTCATTTTCTTTGAAGACATGAAAGAATTCACTGGAGAGAGATTCTATGAATGTGAGGAATGTGGGAAAGCCTTCACATTTCATGCAAACTTTAGAGGACCTGTGAGAGTGCACACTGGAGACACAGAAGAAAATGTGCAGAATGTGGGAGCCTTCTGTCACCCCAGGTTCTACTGAAGGCATGAAAAGACTCAATGGATAAAAACCTCTAATGTAAATGGTGTAGAAAAGACTTAAGTTGGCCCACATCCTTAAATGTGAAAATTCTTCCTGAAAAGAAATACAAAGTAACATGAAAAAGCTTGATGGGAATTAATACATGTATAGTGTTCCAGGAAACTTTCAACACAGAAGAATTGTTATTAAAGTTGTGTGTGTGTGTGTATATATATATATATACACACACACATATATACATATATATATACACATTTGGACACATAAAAGCACATCATCGCAATGTGAATTTTTACTAATCACTCTCAGAAATGAATATTGAGGTGAGAGAATTCTGAGCTATCTTTCAACAAAACTACCTAAGATTACAGGTAGTGTTTTTTCCTATGTCAGTTAATAATATTTTCTCTTTCCATTATGAAGTCTGTTGGATCCATGGATGAATTGAAGTATATTTCTAATATGTAATTAGGTTTCAATTTTTGTCATGTTTTGTGTTAGAGGGCCATTGAAATATTACAGTTTGGTATGTGTTGGTTTTTTCTACTGGTCTTGTGCAGCAGTTTCTGGATATCCTTAATCCACTATATGTATTATACTTATCTTGCTGAGAAAGCTATTTATTTATTTACTTACTTTAGGCAGTAGAAAATGAAAGGCTTCTGTATCTTTTTAAGATTTTATTTGTTTGGGAGAGCATGCAGGGAGGGGAAGAGAGAGACAGAGGGAGAAGCGGACTCCACACTGAGCAGGGAACCCAATGCAAGGCAGGTTCTACCCGAGGACCTCAATATTAGGAGGTCATGGCTCCACCATGAGCCAAAGGTGGACATTTAATCCACCGAACCGCCCAGGTACCCCTCATTTTCCATAATAATAGTTGAAACAATTTTATTTATGGTAAGTTGAAAAACATTTTTTAATTAAGGTAATTTAGGAGAAACTAAGAGGAAGAAAAATTCTTTTCTCAGACTCAAAAAGTATCACAAATGAAGAGTTTTGAGAAGATTAAGTGTATCTAAAATAGCACAACAATAACTGTTCAGACTATGAAAACAAGAGAAAATTTATGATTACAGCCTTTGGAAACCTCTCCAAAGATACAAGCTTATGATTTTTAATGATAAACATGTAAACTTTAGCAGGTACCTAGAAATGGAAACCCAAAATAAAAACGCAAAGATGACCTTCATGCAAAGACACCCCCTGCCCCCCTGCACCGCCCCAGGGAGGAGGATACAGGGCAGTGCTCAGGCAGAAGACCCATGTATGCAGAGTCCCTGCAATGGAAAGAGGGCTAGGATTCTTGAGAAACAGGTTGGAATGGTTCAGGAAGGGATTAATACAAAACACTATCAGAGTCATCATGTAGGGCTTGGTGGAACAGGGTAAGGATTTTCTTTTTCCAATTCTAAGTGTAATTGGAAACACTTAGTGACTTTAACCAGGAGCATTTTGTAACCAGATTTGTGTTTTTTAAAAATCACTCTGGTTGCTGTGCTGAAAGTGAGTTGTTGGAAAAAAATAATTCTGTTGGACAGCAAATTTGACTGAAAGTCAGTAGAAACAATGGGTTTAACATGTGTTCCCATCATTTACTAGAGAATTCTTACGTCAGGTCTCAGATCCAAATGGGAAAGTAACTGACAAAAACATAAACCCATGGGTAGCTCATGTCTATATAAATGTTTGTATTCAAAAACTGTTGAATAAGTAAAGGAATTGTAATTCCTTTTCATTCCAAGGGGGCAAAAAGTCTCCATTTCCTCTCTATGTTCACTACCCCATGAGAATTGGAGGAGGGTGGACTGTTGTCATATTCTTTCCTTTGAATTCCAGAATCAGAATAAATGGGGATTTACAATAGTCACATGTCCCATTATTACAGACATTTTGTGTGCTCTCCAGGGGAACAATGAGTAGTAACATTGAATACAACTAAATGGCTTATTCATTGTAATCCCCAGAGATTCAGAATGCATGTGTCAGGATCAATCCTTTCCATCTCCACGAACTACAGTTTTCCAGCATATCATAATGACTGTTTTACAACTGAGTCTAATGAACAGTTATAGGAACCATTACACATACCTACAACCATCTAGATCCTGGGTTCTAAAGTCAAATATAAACTATAATATTCTACTCATTAAATTTTGATCCTCTCTTAAAACCTTGTGATTTCATCTTCTGAGTCCTGATATAAATGAGATCCAATAATCCTCGCCTTGAATTTGCATTTATCTTTGTTCTTAAAGAATCAAGAGTTCTTTTATGTTATGTTGGATTTAATTGTGATGAATACACTTCATGCTAGTGATTACCTAAGTAACATCAGAATGTCTGAACATTAAACTCAGCAAATACATTTTCTCTCCCAGACTTGAAAACTGTTCAAATACCATCACAAGTTTCAAAGTATCTCTCCTTAGTGGGCAACTAATATGTGCTATATTTTATTAGTGGAAGGTGGAAGTTTTGATTTGACAGAGGGCAGCATGACTATATTTACACATGTGACCATGCCAAAAAGAAAAATCAACTTCTACATGCTTGTAAAAGCTTTGGCAATTGATTCCAATGAGGAATTAGGGAGAACTCACAAAACAGTGTTTCTTCTACAAAATTCCAAATCTTGTCAAGAGTTTTCAGAAATCACTGACAGACCACTAAAAGTTCGTTAGTACTCAAACAGGTCTTTGGCCTCTTTCCAATAATTCCCATGTGCGAAACATGAAAACTGACAAAAAGATTAGAAAATTTCAAAAATATCAGAACTCCATCAGACTGACCTCCTGATTTGCTCTTCTATTTTTTTTTAACTAATATAGTAAGATTCTGTGTCTCTTCAAGGACAACTTCACCTTCTCTCTGTTGGTCATATTGATACAATCATTCTATCACAAAAAATGTTTAGTCAATGTAACAAAATATCCTCTGAGTACATAAAGTCATTTACATGTTTAGATTCATTCCCCGAGTTAACTTTAGGAGGCGATTTGTTAAAAGAAATGTCTAAGCAGCAGCCCTGGATTTACCATTTTCTTCTTTTTTTAATTGCTTGTATCACAAATGATAGGTTAGGGCAGAGAGAGAAGAAAAAGGGAAAATGAAAAGAGAACAAAGTAAAAGAAATTATGAAGATATATAGACAACCAGGGGGAAAAAAGCATTTGGGCCATGTGGCCATCTGGAACTAGCCATAAATCTTATATTAAAAATGGCTTTGATACCAGTCATAACTAAGGATAAAGGTTTTGATAAGAAAAACTCAGCAGTCAAATTTTAAAGATGTCAATGAAATTATCACTGATACCAAAGAATACTCTTGCCAAGTTACTAGGTTTAACACCAACATTCTATATATTCTAACTGACCTTACTAATAATGTGTTAGCAATAATCAGTTCAAAATAAGAAGACTTCACATTAGCATTTCTACAACATAGGCCAATATTAGAGAGAGGAATAAGATCAATGCAAATTATTTCCAATTTAGGTGCACCTTGAAAAGACTTGTCACCAGAGGCAATTTTACTGTCTAACATTGATAGTTTTTGTTGGCAAATGATATTTCCTTCCCAAACAACCATGAACCTATACATCAGCTCTCTCACTTAGATCAAATCAATTGTTAGGGCTAATGTTCTATTTTGATTTTTTTATAACAAAGTTACTTAACAAAACATTTGAGACCCTCACCTGATGCATAATTATGAACATGGGAACACAGAAATTTATATTGGAATGAGAAAGGCGTGAATTTTTGTAAAAATTTTGGAATGACCATAGTTCCATTAAATTTAGGCTACATCTTGCCAAGCTTTGTATTCAAGATAAACATGGCTGAGATTAGAACAGCCTGACATAGAGGGCCCTTGCTGAGAGCCAGGGTCCTAGAGTTCAGTCCATGGTTCCTATGATGACTTGGTATGTGGCCAGGGCAAATTTCTTCATGGAAGCTTTGACACCACCCATAAGACAGAGGTCTAAGGGGGATGAATGGGCTTATTCATGTGAGTCATAATCCCATCAATCATGGGCTGGTTCATTTTCTATCAGGTGTGACATGATAATTTTTAGTGAATTCTATTGTATCAAAATAAACTTTTCCCCTATTTATATAAAGTTTGTTCATTTTATTGCAATATATTTGCTCTTACTACAAAAATAATCATCCCTCTGAGAGTGGAATGGCTTGGTTAAAATCAATCACAAAATAATTTATTTTGATTTTGACCCTGTCAAACTTCAGTGATTAACATTTCATCGTTTGTGCCATTGGACAGTTTCTCTGTATTCAAAGACAAGACCTGGAAATTGGACTTGTCAGCACTCCTTTTAAGCTTTTGGCATAGCTGTAATTTTGTGGGTGTGTTGGGCAAAAGGAGAAAGTTCTAACTCAAGGTAATACTAGAGCCCTTTGAAATAAGGACTCCTCTAACATGTGTTCAGACTTTTTTCATATGTGGAAGAAACTGAGGAAACTCCCAGAACTTCAAAGTTTCCACATCAACCTCATCTTTCACAAGGACTATAGGAAAGCTGATGAAGGCACTTGTTCATTTTCCTTTGTTGGTAAGATCCTAACCAAAGACCTACTAAACCCGCATTATGGAGGTAATCATCTTATAGTATGGCAGTGTGGGATGCTTTGTAGTCTTTTTTATTCATTTAGCCAACAAATACTTTTTGAGCTCCTATTAGGTGTCAAGCACTGGGCAGGACCTGGAGATATGATAATGGACAATATAGAGAAGTTCCCATTCTTACAGATTATATAGTCTCACAGGATAGGGAGATAAATAGGCAACTCCAATACTGCATGATAAAGGCTATGATGATGTTCAAGAGTAACAAGCTGGAATTCTAACCCAGTCTAGAAGTGACAGTGGAGACATGCAAAGTCAATCTTCATTATCTTCATTATCAGGACTTCATATTTACGAAATTGCCCGTTGCTAAAATTTATAACCCCAAAATCAATACTTGAGGTGCTTTTCTGGGCATTCATGGACAGGCTCAGAGGTTGAGAATATCTGAGTGTCCACACTCACACATTCCTGGCTGAACTGAAATAAGATGGCGCTCCGCCTTCCAGCTGAACTGAAACAAGGCGGAGGCTATCTACAGACGGCTCTGCAGGACAATGCAAGACACGCTGAAACCAGCCAGTTAGACAAGGTTTGAACCCCAACTCTGACACCTGGTAGTGGGAGACCTGAGGCAAGACACTAAACACTTCCAAACCTCATTTTCTCTTATTTAGTAGTGTAGAGTCAATAACATCTTACCTGTCTAACAACTAAGGTGTCTCTAAAAGGGTTACAGAAAATTATAAAAGTGCTTTATAAATGGTAAAAGATGGTAAATGGTAAAAGATCATAGAAAAAGATTAGTTATCAACACTGGCTGCCTTTCCCTTCTTATAAACCATAAAAAAGAAGACAAAGATTTGGGGATAACAGCTTCCAAAAAGAGGAGACAGATGATTACTGCAGATGTAACACTTCCATTAAATCAACCTGTTCAGGAGGCTTGCTGTCTTAGTTTTAGAGAGAGATGTAAGCCCACAATGAGATACACCCATATCTCATGTGTGTGCATAAAACACCTAATTGGTTATGCGAAGGAAAGTTAACAATTGGTTTTTGTGATTTTTTTTATGATGTTTGTACATTTTTACAAGAAAATGAAAACTTTTACTTCTGGCTGTCAAAATAGATGTACTTGAGGATATGGAGGGCCTTTCACAATTAACAGGATAGATGCCTGCAGGAAGCATCTGCTTAAATGCGGGCAGGAACTGAGGAAGAAGGAGTAACAAAAGCTTCAGCACCAGCTCTGCTAGAGAATGCTAGATTTTTGCTGCAAACCATGACCACTATATGCCCTAAATGTTCACTGTGTCTGTGTTGATCTGCCCAGTTTCAAAACCCAGGTGACTGGGTCTAACAGGCAAGCCAAGATGACATATCCTCTCCCTGGCTGCCATAGGAAGGCTAAGAAAGTGGATACCCTCTTGGGCATTTTTATGGATAGCTGGCACTGTATTCCAACAACACATTTCAAAATGGCAAATTTCCCACAAAATAGGAAGGCAATTGGATTTGTATGCCTCAAAATAACAAACGTCCAAATATTCCTAAAATTTCTGGAAAGAAAATACTAAGTTACTGATAAGAACAGTCCCTTAGAGGGATGACCAGTCAACTATGACACTATCTCAGTGTCTCCAACATCTTATGTCTTAGGAACCAAAGGCCCCTTGATCCAAAGAGACATAGACAGGAAGAAGCACATCCTTATTTTACTGTCTATGGGAGAACACATCCTAAGGCATCCTTGAAGAGTGGTCCCCAATTCATAGAAAAAACAATATCCTTAATGCCAAAAATGCCTTATTGATGCAACATCACTGACTTATAGTCCCTCTGTCATTCCTGAAAACTACTTTTACTTCATTCTCTATTTCCATCTCTTCCATACCTCCCCCAACATGGCCATTCCCAATCCCAGTCAGAAAATTTACATTTTGAACTAGAATTTCTTGAGTACATAATTTAGTTCAAGAACTAGATTTGTTGATATGCTTGACATTTTTACAAATGATATCTCTAAAATATAAAGTAGAGTTAAGTAACTTGCTCCAAATCACGTAGAAAGCATATATGAGAAAGGAATTTCGAATCCAGATGTGTAGAATTTCAAAGGTATTGATTGTCAAATTATAATGCCTTCTCATTTTTGTTCTTTACCTTCTGAGGAGATCTGAGAAAGTGTATGAAATTTTTAGGTTCTGTTTTAGATAAGCTACATAGGACTTCCATTTCCAAAGTTTCATAGTCCTTAAACCATACTTAGATCTGGTTAAAAAAGTTGAGGAAGTCTTCTATTCCTCCCAAGAAATAAAATGTCTCCCCTACTTTCTCTTGAAGATTCCTTTATTCTTTCATCTGTTCCCCAAAGCAAGTGCTCCCCTCAATACTATCAGAGGCCAGATTAGTCATGACAGCTTTCTCCCTATCTCACTGCATTGAGGAAGCTACCTAATTCCCACGTGTCTCAGCAGGACAACATGTGCAAAATGGAGGTAATTATCAAAATATTCAATAGCAGAGGTTTCCTGACTGAAAGAGCTATACGGTTACTGTATTATAGCTCTTCATCTCTGAACACAATCACTCCCTCCAGCAAATGGATTTTTTTCTGGTATCCCAACTATCAGAGAAGAAAACTTAGAGGATATAAACTGTCCTTGTTCAAAGAAAAAAAAATTGCCAAAATGCACTTCCCAGAAACTATGGTTTGTAGAAGCTCTTAACAGTATGATTTTTATTATGGGCTACACAACATGAATCATTTAACTCTACTCTTCTTTTCTTGCCTTCCCTTGAATCTTGTCTCATATCTTCTCTCCTTACTAGACTCCCACCCTCATCTCATCCTGGAGTGTCTTGACGATGAAGCCAGTAGGAGCCAGAAAAGCCCATATGCACATAAGTAGATCTCAGGGTCAGAGATTGATTTGGGAGAGAGTACAGAGTTGTACAGAGCCAAATATGGGAGGGAGGTTATATGCCAGCAGTTGGCAGGGTGGGGATGGGAAGGGGATGGCAGGATATGCAATGTCTAAATAGTATGGACCATTCATAAAATCCCTCTTGTTCTCCCAGAAGTTCTTATTAAGTATTATCTTCTCTTAATTGATGAAGAAATTGAGAAAGGAAGTGACTGGCTTGACCTTGAACCATGCCAGTGATACAGCCCACTCATTCAGTTATGTGTGATTGGGGCAGGCATAACTACAAGAAAGAGGTTCCGAGGGCCAGGGCCACCCTCCAGCACCAGCTGACTATCTCCCAACAGGAAGGAGGCTTCTCAATTTCCAAAAGATAATGGAAATTGTTGTCTAAATGTGAGATAATCTAGGTGTATTCTCTATGAGCTGATGCAGCTGGCCAGTGTAGGACATTTGCCCTTCAACAACTCAGTTAGAGCAGATCCAAGCCTAGGACACTCCAGTCTTCTGGCTCTGGACTTGGTGTATTCTCTTTACACCACTTTCAGCCAAACACTACACCACGTGTGTATGCATAGAGGCTGAGGGCAGGGCAGCCAGATGGTAGAGGGGCCTAACAAGACAGCTCTACCAAGAGGCAGAAAAGAGAACAAAAGAGGTACTTATTAAAGAAGACATTTTAAACATGACTGTCATTAGCAATAAGGTTAACTCCTCACATTTTCTCTCAACAAGATTCCTTCAACTTGACTTACTTTAGAGAAAAAGTACGCAAGACAAAACTCTTTCAGTTTCATGTTAATTCAAAGTCTATATAGCAAAAGGCATCTGGGGACAGAAATACAACTGAAAAGTCAGGTACCGGAGACCTTTTATTATGAATGTCAGGAGTTTCCATTTGCTCATTCAGTGCCCCATCACTCTGTATTTCTATAAGCCAGCCACTGGGCTTGGTATAGGCAGGACAAGGTGGCTTATATTTAAGGGGCTCACACCAATAGGAGACCACAGACCTCATTAGAACATAATAAAAACCAAAGACTGTATGTGCTAGGTCAAAGACAGCCTTAAATTTTCCCTCAGCTTGACTGAACATTAGACTATAGGCCCCTGACCTCCTTTTTCTTAGAAGGTTTACTTTAAGAACTTTTTCATTATAAAGGTCTGGTTCCCTTTGAGATGTTAATCTTCTCCTAGCCTCTTGCCAGATTTACAACCCAGGAATAGCTTTCTCAAGGACTTGGGAGCCATTCCCCTGAAATGAATTCATCAAGATAGCATATCTCCCTGTTTCTGTGAGGGGACAGGAGCCCAGCTTCAATAAGCAGCAGTTAGCAAACAGAGAACGTAGTCACATTGACCAGTTCCTCTCCTCTCCCAGCACCTTCCAGTACATGCTGAAGTCTTAAAAATCTTCCCCTATTTTCCAAGGGGCTTTCAGTAGTCTTGAATAAAATCTTCCTTGCCCTTTTAACTTGTCCAGCCCAATTTAGGGCAGCTACTGGCTTGTGAACTTGAGGGAGAGAGAACTAAATCATTGGTAACTGGAAAAGATTCAAACATCATATTAGTGGCTAACAAGGCAGGAACTTTTGAAAGATGAGCAGTGAACTGCACTAATCAGACTGAGTGGTACAAGAATATTCTAAGTGGCAGTTCTCCCCAGCACTGTTGCAGAGGCATGAGAGTGGCAGGTGTGGAAACAGCTTGAAATAAGCAGTGGGATATCAAAAAGCTGAAACTATCATGGTGAGAGCTTCTGTGACTCTTACTTCTGCTCCAGTTCCCAGTTCTATATTGAAGTTCATTTTAGGTGTTATCTTTTTTTTTTTTTTTTTAAGATTTTATTTACTTGACAGAGAGAGGGAGATCACAAGTAGGCAGAGGCAGGCAGAGAGAGAGGGGGAAGCAGGCTTCCTGCTGAGCAGAGAGCCCAATGCAGGGCTTGATTCCAGGACCCTGAGATCATGACCTGAGCCAAAGGCAGAGGTTTTAACCCATTGAGCCACCCAGGCGTCCCCATGTTAGGAGTTATCTTAATTTTTTATAAAACTAAATCTGAAATGGAAAACCATCTTAGCAAAAATCCATGGAATTCAGTAATTAATATTTATTGAGTGCTTATAATATGCCATGCAGACAGATACATGTGCCCTGGTAATAAAAAAGGGTTAAGAGTATGGGTTCTGTACCAGCCATGTGACCATATGACCCTGGGCAATTGATCTGTTCTCTTATGACTCGTTTCCTCATCTGTAAAAGAGTGCATGGTTTTCTTAGTTGTTATAAAGAATAAATGAATTAGGAGAAGTATTTGTAACAATGCCTGCACACATTAATTGCTTAGTAAATATTATGTATTCTTAGACATTTATTAAACCAAGTTTAAGTCTTATTTATGGCTAACACATATTTCAAAGATCGTTACTACTAATAATGGAGACTTAGGAGAAGGCACGACTCTTTGTTTTCTTCCTTAAAGTTCTAAATTTTAATGGTTTTCTTTTAAGATTTTATTTATTTATTTGACAGAGAAAGATCACAAGTAGGCAGAGAGGCAGGCAGAGAGAGAGAGAGAGAGAGAAGCAGGCTCCCCACCGAGCAGAAAGCCCGATGTGGGACTCAATCCCAGGACCCTGAGATCATGACCTGAGCCGAAGGCAGTGGCTTAACCCACTGAGTCACCCAGGTGCCCCAATTTTTATGGTTTTTAAAATTTAAATTCACTTGATTAACATAGAGTAAATTATTATGTTAGAGTTTAGTGATTCATCAGTTGCATATAACACCAGTGCTCATTACATTAGAGAAGGCACTACTTTTTAAAACTTGCCTTTCATATACTTCCTTTCTGAATATTCTCACATTAGAGAGAGGAAGTCCCCTGCTGAAAAATATTCCCAACTCTCTACTCTCTCACCAGACATGCCCAGTGCAAGCCCTGGGGCTCAGTGCACCCATTTCACCCAGTTCTCAGGGTTTCTACAACTTCACTCAATTGGCATAGCCTTGTTACTTGGCTGCCAGAATTAATGAAGGAAAGCCTTCTTATTTAGCCTTCTTTCCTCATTATCTATAAAATGGGCTAGGTCTTCATCTTTTTTTACTCTTCCATTCTACAATGGAAAGAGGAGAAACAGAAAGGAATGGGGGGCAGGGAGCAGAGAATGAGCATGAACAAGCAAGGGCAATCCCCTGGTTAGCCTGTGAGCCAGTCTTCCATCATGCTTAGACATTTAGGCTCTGGAGCCAGGAAGCCTGGGTTAAAGCCCAGGTCAATAAGCCATGTGACTCTCAGCAAATGACCTACTTCTCTATGTCCTAGTTTTCTGACCTATAAATTTCAGAAAATAAAAGTACCCACCATCATGGTGTTACTGAAAAAAAAAAAGTTATATAAAGCACTTGAAACAACCTGACACATGTCAGCTTTTATCATTAATCTAATGAGAGCTGTCTGCCAACATTCTTCCCTTTTCCATTCTATGTTTCTTGATTCCTTTCCGATGAATTCCTCATTTGAAATGATAGCTTGTCTGAGTGCTGTGCACTGAACTGAAACATTTGATCCTCTTACAAACCTTCACACAGACCTGAGTGAGGACTCCTTCATATTTATTGTTCTTCCCACTAAAACCCAAGTTCTTTATTACACCATGCAGTCCCACACCTGGTACAGACATTACAGACACAGTGGTCAGTGACTATTGACTGAACTATGCAAACTGCTATGAACACAAATTGCTTTCTAAACTTACTAGGCAAATTTGATATGCAACATGTTAGTGGTGTTAGCTAACACTCTGTTGATAATCACATTAAAATACATAAATTGTAGCAAGTGAGTGATATATATCTTAAACTTATACAAGGTTCTAGGTCAATTATATCTTGATTAAAAAATTTCATTTCAAAATATTTCTAAACATTTCAGATTCATTTACAAAATTTAGACAATACCAAAATACATAAAGCAATGTTAATTCTGAGAAAAATCTCAACAGAAACTGTATGCCTGAATGTCACCAGCATAGGTATCTCTAGATATCTTGACATTAGTAGAAAGGCCAGAAATGTATGTGATTAATTAGAATCCTTCAGATAGTCTCAGGGGGCAGAGCTGAACAAAAGATTCACAAATCTAGTGCTTCCTCCTAACTGTCCAACGAGTTGAGACTTTGAGTAGAATCAGAAAGATAATGAGCCCTGGAGAGGCTTCAAAGTGCAATAATGAATAGAGAATTGAAAAGACACGCCTATGAAGAGGACTTCAAAAGGATGGCAGGGAGTTAGCACAATGAACCAGCAACACTAGAGGAGTCAAAAACATCTGGATGAAAAGTAGAAACTATCATCAAACACCTGAAAATTATTAAAGATGAATTTATATTTAAGGAGACAGAAGTACATGTGTGTGTGCATGTGTGTATGTATAGTTTCAAGAAAATGGATATGAAGATCATAAAATCTACTGGACATTGGATCATGCAAATTTCTTCAAGACTCATGAAAACAGATACTGTTTTTCAACAACTGAGTACAATTCACCAACACCAGTACAAATAATTTTTCCAAGAAAAAAATTTAAGATCCAACTTCATGCACCGGTCAGCTTTTTGTTCGTTTCCTTAAATAATGAGATTATAGAGACAGAGACATCATGAGATGTAAAAATAAATTCTTATAATAAGATAAAATTGCCTTGTATGTTATCTATTCTAACTCTTAATTTTATAGGGATAAAAAGGTAACCTGGGAATCTATAAAGTTAAGCCACCTCTAGATCATAAGAGTTATTCATGGAAAACCTAAAAGAGATTACTTAAGAGATTTAGATTCTATCTTCTTAGACCACAATCAATTATTAGACTACAAAACCATCTTTTTTTTTGTTGTCTTCGTACTTTCTGAGTTTCTAAGTCAAGCCATATTCTGTGCCAGGTACTGAGTATCATTTTTTACAAACAGATAAAACTCTTCCCTTAGACTACAGAGTCTAGTGAGAACACACTACCGACCAAGCACTCCAAGAAAGAGTTGTGTAGGCTCCTAGCTCTGAAATAGAACATTGGAATGGATATTTACTTAGAAGGATCCGGGAAAGGTGCGAAAATTTAAGCTCTGACCTAAAAAAAGAAGGTATGCATATCAAGGTGTGGAGGAAAAAAGTTTCAAAAACAAGACGCATCTTGGCCTCAACTTGTTGGAAAACTACATAAAGTACATTTGGCTAGAATCTACCCATGCAGAGCCTCATGGAGAACACTCTGGCACTGAACCAAAGGAAAGAGCCAAGGGCAGAAGTAGAGAAGCTTATTAAGATGCAAACCCAAGTCTGGATAAGAGGAGTCAGCTTGAACTAGGGTGGGTATAATGGAGATGAAGGAAATCGCATAGATTCAAGAATAGGTATGTAGGTACAACCAAACCTTGATAGAATAAATAGTGGGATTAAGACAGAAGAATCAAGAGGGACTTCTTGATTTCTGCATTCAGTTGAGGAGTCTGTGATGCCACTGACTGCAGCCCCAGTTGCATTCCCCAACTGAAGACTGAGGAATAAAAAGAAATCAAAGGTTCAGATTCAGGGATATTCTGTTTGAGGTGCTCGGTAATTTACTCTAGAAGAAGTGACAAACTTACAACTGGAGATGTGAAATGGGCAACTCTGAAAAAAGGCCCAGGTTAAGACTGATTTTTAGAAATCTATGTTTTTAAGTCTTAAAATAGATGGGATCATCTCATAAGAGGGTGTACAGAGAAGAGAGGAGACCAGCTTTTGAGCTCTCATGAATGGCAACATTAACAATTTCTTCCCCTCTTTGTCAGGTATATTAACTTCCATTGCCTCTATCACAAGTTGTTTCTTTAACCGTACCTGTGGATATAACCAAATAAACCAAACATTGTTTTTATTTCAATTCTATTAACTCAGTTTCATAATAACTAGGATATTTGTGTAGAGAAGATTACTTTTGCATTATATAATGTAACCAAGAAATGTTTATCTTAAATATTTTCATAGCATTTATTGAGAACTTACTTTTGCACTACATACTATGCTGTTTTTCATTAGTTTTTCACAATCTTATCAGGAACATAATTGCTATTATCCTTAGTATGCAGATAAAGAAATTGAAAGAGATTAAGAAACGCTACCTTATGATTGCACAGCTAGTATGAGAGCAACTGGAATTAAACAGATGAATGATAACTCCAGAATCCTATCTGAACATTGAGCTAAATCACCTCTTTTTAACTCTTGCTTTTCAAGGTATTTTCATATACTCCTAAAACTGCTTGGTGAAACAGGAAATACAGGATATAGAATTTAAAACTGTAAGACTCACAAAAGGTAATTTTCCAAGTGCATAGTGTCAGAGCTGAAGAGAATATTTGCCACAGTGTTGTTGTATATCCATACACAACTGGGCCAAGTATAGACAAAAGGTATATCCAAAAAGAACAATGAATGACAACAAAGGTTTCACACTACCCCTTTACTACTAGAAAATTCAAAGGCTTATCTAACTAGTTTAGTGGTATAAACGTTTTCTCATAAACCTAAGGATTTACATATCTCCCTACTTTAAAAAGGACTGCTGTATTCCTGACTTGCAAACAACTCCACTCCCCAACAATGGATGAAATGAAGGAAAGAAGAAAAGGAAGGACAAAAGGAAGGAAAAAGAAAGGCTTGTATTTTGCTTGATTAGAAGATTCATGCACATCCCTTACTTGTAATAACCAACTTCACTTTTATTACAACACACTGTTTCTCAAGGAAACATGAAAAATGGACATTGTTCAATAAAAATCTCTTCAAAAAAGGGTTGTTTGGTCTGTTGAAGGCCAAATAACCTGCTGATGAATGAATTCTTCAGATATGCATTGTTTATTTAGGATTGTGCAGATGGGTGATCTCTTTTGAAATTTTAGCCTCAAACATTATCTTATTCAGTTCCTTAAAAAAAAATTTATTTAACTTAATTTGTAAAAAAAAAAAAAAAAAATCTGTGGGTCAAATTTTACAACATGCCTGGAAACCACTAGAAGCAACAACAGATTGGGAAATCCCTGGTGTAGCTAACAGCCTGAGTCACTCTGTTTTTGCTGTTGTATAGCCATTGCCTTCAAGGTCAGTGATGGATGAGTGATGGAGTCAGCTTAATTCTTTATAAAATCCATGCCTGAAGTGGCAGCCAAGGCCAAAGGGCAAAGTTGGCTGGATCTCTATACCTAGTGTACTGTTCCTACTATTTTCAAGGGCTCTGGGGAGGCCTTTTGATGGGGGGGGCAGAGTATACAGAGTTAATATGAATTCACTCTTTTCCTACTCCTCTACCCAACACACATTGTTGCTCATTTCCACGACAAACTCCTATGTTCTGGTTGCCGTATCAAACATGCCACCCAGGTTCACTGCCAGGACAGAAAAGGTGATTTTGCTTGGCTGAGGCAATATGAACCTATTCATAAAGCCCACGTAACAAATACAGTCTGATTCAACCACTCCATTTCTTCCCAGTCCCATTTACTGAGAAGTGTACTTTGGCTTAAATGTGTATTAACAAGGAAATCTATGTTTGTGGTGACCTGCTCTGAATGAGCCCCATTCTCCCAGAAAGTCTTCTATTATACCAAGGAGGAAAAAAAAGCCTGATGGGTTGGGGAGAGTTATTCATAGAGAAAGATGTGCTGACAGCTCTGAATGAATAGCTTTCCTCCTCTAGGGCTCCAACTGCAGTAGGCCCCCAGGCGAGGGAACGTACTCACTCACCAGAATCCCAAAACGGCAGTCACATCCAACCAAATCCTGGAAGTGATTAGAAAAGAGGCCTCTTTCCTGAAAAAGCAGCTTTCAACTTGCTGCATGCAGTATTTTTCTTTTTTTAAGTTGGGGGGGGGGGAGAAAAAGATGAAGTTTTCAGACCAAGTTTCAGTAGGCCTGATTTCTCTGTCCACAATGGCTTCCTGCGTTTGGTGTGTGATGAGCCTAACGGGGCTGCCATGTTGAAATAGTTATGAACTACTCAAGAGCCTATAATAAATTGAGATTCCATGTTATCAAGTTGTTGTTTATCACAGCAACAAAGCAGAAGGGTGGAGGCTACAGACATCATTAAGGATCATTTCCTTGGATGGGGAGAAGTCCTGGGTTCAAGTTCCATTTATTGTCAATAAATCTGGGTGACACATGACAATGTACTAAGATTATCTAAATCTTATTTCAAGGGAGAACACAGATGGCTTCTTGAATCTAAGCAGCTGGCTTTCATTTATTTTATCATTTTATGTTTTAAAGAACATGTAAGACAAAAATAAACTTGAATGCTTTAGGGTGGTAAAATCTTTCCTGTCCTCCATAGGCCTCTGCCACTTCCTTTTGGATTTCAACCCACCCCACTCATACATTAAAACAAATTCCTACTGAGCATCTCCTATGTGTCAGGTACTAGCTGGGCACTGGGCATTCAGCCATAACCCTCCCCGCCCTCAAAGAAAGAGAGACAGAGAGAGAGGGACAAAATCTCTTCTCTAATGGAGCTCACATTCCTGTAAGGGGCAGGGTCAGACAATAATAGGTAAGCAGGTAATGCACAAGATAGCTTAAGTGTTATGGTGGGAAAAGAACAGGGTGAAGGCGAGAAACAAGGTTGCAATTTCAGATAGGGGTTCTTGTGAGAAACTGACAAACACGCAGTCACCCCTTCCATAAGAAGCCTCAAACCCCCCATCAGTCCTAACATCAGAAAAAACTTAAAGCAAAGCCTCTTCTTGCAGGTCACAAGGATTTTCATCTCCTGTCTGTCTACTCATATGGCAGATAATAAGATTAAAGCTCCCCCAGTATCCAAGAATTTAGCAGGAAAGACATTTCTATTGGCAGAGGATGGGAGGAAGAAAGGCCAAGGTTTGTTCTGTTTTGATCTGTTATTCATCCTTGGGTTTTAATGTACTAATGAATCCTCTCTTTTGAAACGAGGTTTTCTTGTGGAGAACTCAGATATAGAATAAGCATGCTCCTATAGAAATGCTGAATTACACCTGAAACTAATAGAACACTATGGTAACTGGAATTAGAATAGAAAGTTAAAAAAAAAAAACTTTAAAAATAAACTTAAAAATAAAAATAGCATGACCCACTTACTCCCAACTCTCACCTCAATGGCACCCATTTACAGTACACCCTTGAGAGATTCTCAGACTTGCCCCCAAGCTCTGTTCTAGAGTTTGCATAAAGGGTCTCTACAGCCAATTCAACTATAGCCATGTCCAAGTCCCAATCCTGAGTTCTGTCATGTCTGTCATCAGAGCCTCACACTTTGTCCCAGGTATGGTTTGTACTTTCTCTGTTCCCTGAACCAGTAACTCCAGTTCAGCAGGTCCACAGTTTCTGATTTAGCCCTTCCTGGAGATGCTCCTTCAGGTAACCACTCTCTGGGTCCAACTGAGAAAATGGCAACATGTCCCTGCACTGCCTCAGGTCCCTGAGCTCTCAGGGCATATCGGAGGAGGAACCTTGGGCAAAGTACCACACACATCTCCATTCTTCCTGGTGCTCCAAATGAAGCGACATTCATCCTCCTCCAGACATGACAAATAATCACCTCAGATTCTCCTTCCAGGTGTGTGTTTCCCTCTCAGCATTTATCTCTAGACCCCTCCAACACACGAACTGGGGAGTGAGAGAATTCCACAGAAAGATCTTGGAAATAAGAATTCACCCAGAAAAAAAAGTAAGGCTTTCAGAAAATATTTCCATTTGTATCAAAAGTACTAAAAACAAAGAGGCAGGTTTTAGCAGGTAGGTTTACCAACTGATTCCAGACAAGCAGGGAATCCGAGTGTAATGGACTAGAGCAGATGGTCGCTTTCTATCGTTAAGATGGAAACAGTGAATGGATTGCACAGAGAGGAGAGGTTATCCAGAGAGCCAACCAGATAATCGAGGGTCCACTGCAGAGTAGTGCTAATGATCAGGTGCCTCTGTGTGTGGCTCTTATATTTATGCTTGTGTTTTATTAGGCTTGTCCTCGAAATACTATTGACTTCTTCCTATTTGGGCTTTGGATGGGACTAACCTCTCCCAAGTAGAGGTGGTATCCTGAAGACAGGTACACCAGAGGAAAATGGGCTTGAGAGCCAGGTATGAACTGGAATCCCTTCCCTGCTACTTATTATCTGTATGGCCCCCGGACAAGTCACCTTGCCCTTCTGAGCCTCAGCTTCACCCTTTACAAAAGAGGAATAATAGTGTCACCTTGCAGAAAAGACCTATGAAGTCCCTAGCACATTAAAGGAAGCTATTATGTAAAACCAGAACTGTTTATAAGAACAGTGGTCATCATTAAAATATACATAATTATTTATATCTCTTAAATATAAGAGATAAACATCTAAAATATACATTTAAAATATCATTTTTAGAAATATCTTAAATATATCTTAGAAATATCCTAAAATATACATTTTAGAACAAAATGAATGCCAATATGTTGCCATTCATTAATATTCACTAGACCCAAACAGTCATTCTCTGCTCAGTGAAGCACAGCTATCCCCCCAGGCCAGACTCACATTTTCTTAACTTGGAGTTGAAAAATCACCAAGGCATGTTCACACCTCTGGTAGGTCTCCAAGTATCAGAGAAATTGGGATTCTAGTACACAAAGGAAGGAATTTCATTTAAGATTATGAGTTTTAAGAAGACATTTCAAACTTTTTATCTTTTCCTCAGCAATGTATTCTTCTCTCCTCTACAGTTTTTAGGCCAACCACTAATACATCATTTCGATTCCTTCAGAATTTTCTTTCCCTCACCTAAAACTGTATTCTACACTTTTACAAAGGATACATTAAATGCTTACCTTATCCAAAACTCAGAGCTCTAAGCATGCTGGGTATTTCTGTTTACCCACTAAGTGGGGACAGTGAGCAAGTATACTTTATAATCTGCTAAGTGTCCTAACTTCAAAATTTTACTGAGAAGCGGAAAATTTCAGTTTGAAGGGTTTCACATTTGAAGTTACATGCATGAACTGAAGACCTCATTAGTGTTTTTGTGGGCTTACTACTCCAAATCAGCATGACTCAAATTTGCATAAAGTATGATCTGGTTGATTCTTTTTTTTTTTTTTTTTTTTTTTTTTTACCCCCATTTATTCATTCTTTTTTTTTTTTTTATATTTAATTTATTTTTTATTTTTTTTTTATTTCCAGCATAACAGTATTCATTATTTTTGCACCACACCCCGTGCTCCATGCAATCCGTGCCCTCTATAATACCCACCACCTGGTACCCCAACCTCCCACCCCCCGTCCCTTCAAAACCCTCAGATTGTTTTTCAGAGTCCATAGTCTCTCATGGTTCACCTCCCCTTCCAATTTCCCCCAACTCCCTTCTCCACTCTAAGTCCCCATGTCCTCCATGCTATTTGTTATGCTCCACAAATAAGTGAAACCATATGATAATTGACTCTCTCTGCTTGACTTATTTCACTCAGCATAATCTCTTCCAGTCCCGTCCATGTTGCTACAAAAGTTGGGTATTCATCCTTTCTGATGGAGGCATAATACTCTATCCCCAGGGGTACAGGTCTGTGAATCACCAGGTTTACACACTTCACAGCACTCACCAAAGCACATACCCTCCCCAATGTCCATAATCCCACCCCCTTCTCCCAAACCCCCTCCCCCCAGCAACCCTCAGTTTGTTTTGTGAGATTAAAAGTCACTTATGGTTTGTCTCCCTCCCAATCCCATCTTGTTTCCTTTATCTTCTCCTACCCACTTAAGCCCCCATGTTGCATCACCACTTCCTCATATCAAGGAGATCATATGATAGTTGTCTTTCTCTGCTTGACTTATTTCGCTAAGCATGATACGCTCTAGTTCCATCCATGTTGTCGCAAATGGCAAGATTTCATTTCTTTTGATGGCTGCATAGTATTCCATTGTGTATATATACCACATCTTCTTGATCCATTCATCTGTTGATGGACATCTAGGTTCTTTCCATAGTTTGGCTATTGTGGACATTGCTGCTATAAACATTCGGGTGCATGTGCCCCTTTGGATCACTACGTTTGTATCCTTAGGGTAAATACCCAATAGTGCAATTGCTGGGTCATAGGGCAGTTCTATTTTCAACATTTTGAGGAACCTCCATGCTGTTTTCCAGAGTGGCTGCACCAGCTTGCATTCCCACCAACAGTGTAGGAGGGTTCCCCTTTCTCCGCATCCTCGCCAACATCTGTCATTTCCTGACTTGTTGATTTTAGCCATTCTGACTGGTGTGAGGTGATATCTCATTGTGGTTTTGATTTGTATTTCCCTGATGCCGAGTGATATGGAGCACTTTTTCATGTGTCTGTTGGCCATCTGGATGTCTTCTTTGCAGAAATGTCTGTTCATGTCCTCTGCCCATTTCTTGATTGGATTATTTGTTCTTTGGGTGTTGAGTTTGCTAAGTTCTTTATAGATTCTGGACACTAGTCCTTTATCTGATATGTCATTTGCAAATATCTTCTCCCATTCTGTCAGTTGTCTTTTGATTTTGTTAACCGTTTCCTTTGCTGTGCAAAAGCTTTTGATCTTGATGAAATACCAATAGTTCATTTTTGCCCTTGCTTCCCTTGCCTTTTGCGTTGTTCCTAGGAAGATGTTGCTGCGGTTGAGGTCAAAGAGGTTGCTGCCTGTGTTCTCCTCAAGGATTTTGATGGATTCCTTTCGCACATTGAGGTCCTTCATCCATTTTGAGTCTATTTTTGTGTGTGGTGTAAGGAAATGGTCCAATTTCATTTTTCTGCATGTGGCTGTCCAATTTTCCCAGCACCATTTATTGAAGAGGCTGTCTTTTTGCCATTGGACATTCTTTCCTGCTTTGTCGAAGATTAGTTGACCATAGAGTTGAGGGTCTATTTCTGGGCTCTCTATTCTGTTCCATTGATCTATGTGTCTGTTTTTGTGCCAGTACCATGCTGTCTTGATGACGACAGCTTTGTAATAGAGCTTGAAGTCCGGAATTGTGATGCCACCAACGTTGGCTTTCTTTTTCAATATCCCTTTGGCTATTCGAGGTCTTTTCTGGTTCCATATAAATTTTAGCATTATTTGTTCCATTTCTTTGAAAAAGATGGATGGTACTTTGATAGGAATTGCATTAAATGTGTAGATTGCTTTAGGTAGCATAGACATTTTCACAATATTTATTCTTCCAATCCAGGAGCATGGAACATTTTTCCATTTCGTTGTGTCTTCCTCAATTTCTTTCATGAGTACTTTATAGTTTTCTGAGTATAGATTCTGTGTCTCTTTGGTTAGGTTTATTCCTAGGTATCTTATGGTTTTGGGTGCAATTGTAAATGGGATTGACTCCTTAATTTCTCTTTCTTCTGTCTTGCTGTTGGTGTAGAGAAATGCAACTGATTTCTGTGCATTGATTTTATATCCTGACACTTTACTGAATTCCTGTATAAGTTCTAGCAGTTTTGGAGTGGAGTCTTTTGGGTTTTCCACATATAGTATCATATCATCTGCGAAGAGTGATAATTTGACTTCTTCTTTGCCGATTTGGATGCCTTTAATTTCCTTTTGTTGTCTGATTGCTGAGGCTAGGACCTCTAGTACTATGTTGAATAGCAGTGGTGATAATGGACATCCCTGCCGTGTTCCTAACCTTAGCGGAAAAGCTTTCAGTTTTTCTCCATTGAGAATGATATTTGCGGTGGGTTTTTCATAGATGGCTTTGATGATATTGAGGTATGTGCCCTCTATCCCTACACTTTGAAGAGTTTTGATCAGGAAGGGATGCTGTACTTTGTCAAATGCTTTTTCAGCATCTATTGAGAGTATCATATGGTTCTTGTTCTTTCTTTTATTGATGTGTTGTATCACATTGACTGATTTGCGGATGTTGAACCAACCTTGCAGCCCTGGAATAAATCCCACTTGGTCGTGGTGAATAATCTTTTTAATGTACTGTTGAATCCTATTGGCTAGTATTTTGTTGAGTATTTTCGCATCTGTGTTCATCAAGGATATCGGTCTATAGCTCTCTTTTTTGGTGGGATCCTTGTCTGGTTTTGGGATCAAGGTGATGCTGGCCTCATAAAATGAGTTTGGAAGTTTTCCTTCCATTTCTATTTTTTGGAACAGTTTCAGGAGAATAGGAATTAGTTCTTCTTTAAATGTTTGGTAGAATTCCCCCGGGAAGCCGTCTGGCCCTGGGCTTTTGTTTGTTTGGAGATTTTTAATGACTGTTTCAATCTCCTTACTGGTTATGGGTCTGTTCAGGCTTTCTATTTCTTCCTGGTTCAGTTGTGGTAGTTTATATGTTTCTAGGAATGCATCCATTTCTTCCAGATTGTCAAATTTGTTGGCGTAGAGTTCCTCATAGTATGTTCTTATAATAGTTTGTATTTCTTTGGTGTTAGTTGTGATCTCTCCTCTTTCATTCATGATTTTATTTATTTGGGTCCTTTCTCTTTTCTTTTTGATAAGTCGGGCCAGGGGTTTATCAATTTTATTAATTCTTTCAAAGAACCAGCTCCTAGTTTCGTTGATTTGTTCTATTGTTTTTTTGGTTTCTATTTCATTGATTTCTGCTCTGATCTTTATGATTTCTCTTCTCCTGCTGGGCTTAGGGTTTCTTTCTTGTTCTTTCTCCAGCTCCTTTAGGTGTAGGGTTAGGTTGTGTACCTGAGACCTTTCTTGTTTCTTGAGAAAGGCTTGTACCGCTATATATTTTCCTCTCAGGACTGCCTTTGTTGTGTCCCACAGATTTTGAACCGTTGTATTTTCATTATCATTTGTTTCCATGATTTTTTTCAATTCTTCTTTAATTTCCCGGTTGACCCATTCATTCTTTAGAAGGATGCTGTTTAGTCTCCATGTATTTGGGTTCTTTCCAAACTTCCTTTTGTGGTTGAGTTCTAGCTTTAGAGCATTGTGGTCTGAAAATATGCAGGGAATGATCCCAATCTTTTGATACCGGTTGAGTCCTGATTTAGGACCGAGGATGTGATCTATTCTGGAGAATGTTCCATGTGCACTAGAGAAGAATGTGTATTCTGTTGCTTTGGGATGAAATATTCTGAATATATCTGTGATGTCCATCTGGTCCAGTGTGTCGTTTAAGGCCTTTATTTCCTTGCTGATCTTTTGCTTGGATGATCTGTCCATTTCAGTGAGGGGAGTGTTAAAGTCCCCTACTATTATTGTATTATTGTTGATGTGTTTCTTTGATTTTGTTATTAATTGGTTTATATAGTTGGCTGCTCCCACGTTGGGGGCATAGATATTTAAAATTGTTAAATCTTCTTGTTGGACAGACCCTTTGAGTATGATATAGTGTCCATCCTCATCTCTTATTATAGTCTTTGGCTTAAAATCTAATTGATCTGATATAAGGATTGCCACTCCTGCTTTCTTCTGATGTCCATTAGCATGGTAAATTCTTTTCCACCCCCTCACTTTAAATCTGGAGGTGTCTTCGGGCTTAAAATGAGTTTCTTGGAGGCAACATATAGATGGGTTTTGTTTTTTTATCCATTCTGATACCCTGTGTCTTTTGACAGGGGCATTTAGCCCATTAACATTCAGGGTAACTATTGAGAGATATGAATTTAGTGCCATTGTATTGCCTGTAAGTTGACTGTTACTGTATATGGTCTCTGTTCCTTTCTGATCTACCACTTGTAGGCTCTCTCTTTGCTTAGAGGACCCCTTTCAATATTTCCTGTAGAGCTGGTTTGGTATTTGCAAATTCTTTCAGTTTTTGTTTGTCCTGAAAGCTTTTAATCTCTCCTTCTATTTTCAATGATAGCCTAGCTGGATATAGTATTCTTGGCTGCATGTTTTTCTCGTTTAGTGCTCTGAAAATATCATGCCAGCTCTTTCTGGCCTGCCAGGTCTCTGTGGATAAGTCAGCTGCCAATCTAATATTTTTACCATTGTATGTTACAGACTTCTTTTCCCGGGCTGCTTTCAGGATTTTCTCTTTGTCACTGAGACTTGTAAATTTTACTATTAGGTGACGGGGTGTGGGCCTATTCCTATTGATTTTGAGGGGCGTTCTCTGAACCTCCTGAATTTTGATGCTCGTTCCCTTTGCCATATTGGGGAAATTCTCCCCAATAATTCTCTCCAGTATACCTTCTGCTCCCCTCTCTCTTTCTTCTTCTTCTGGAATCCCAATTATTCTAATATTTCGTCTTATGGTGTCACTTATCTCTCGAATTCTCCCCTCGTGGTCCAGTAGCTGTTTGTCCCTCTTTTGCTCAGCTTCTTTATTCTCTGTCATTTGGTCTTCTATATCACTAATTCTTTCTTCTGCCTCATTTATCCTAGCAGTGAGAGCCTCCATTTTTGATTGCACTTCATTAATAGCTTTTTTGATTTCAACTTGGTTAGATTTTAGTTCTTTTATTTCTCCAGAAAGGGCTTTTATATCTCTCGAGAGGGTTTCTCTAATATCTTCCATGCCTTTTTCGAGCCCGGCTAGAACCTTGAGAATTGTCATTCTGAACTCTAGATCTGACATATTACCAATGTCTGTATTGATTAGGTCCCTAGCCTTCGGTACTGCCTCTTGTTCTTTTTTTTGTGTTGAATTTTTCCGTCTTGTCATTTTGTCCAGATAAGAGTATATGAAGGGGCAAGTAAAATACTAAAAGGGTGGCAACAACCCCAGGAAAAAATGCTTTCACCAAATTAGAAGAGATCCAAAATCGTGAGGGGGG
The DNA here is from genome assembly GCF_009829155.1 of Mustela erminea. Taxonomy (NCBI): domain Eukaryota; kingdom Metazoa; phylum Chordata; class Mammalia; order Carnivora; family Mustelidae; genus Mustela; species Mustela erminea. The sequence continues at coordinate 67,731,521 of NC_045629.1, forward strand.
AGAAAGGGGATAAAAAGAGGTTCAAAAAGCAACAAACAAAAAAAAAATAAAAAAGAAAAAAAAAAAAAGAAAAGAAAAGAATTAAAAAAAAAAAAAGGAAAACACCTAAGAAAAATGTAAAAAAGAAAAAATATATATATTAGATAAACTAGTAAAAAATCGTTAAAAAAGAAAAAGGTAACAGTTAAAAAAAAAAAAATTTTACCCGAAGGCGAGAAAAGAAAAAAAAAAAAAAATGAAAAAGAAAAAAATTAAATTAACTGCAAGACTAAAAAAAAATCACAGGGAAAAAGCCATGAGTTCCGTGCTTGGCTTTCTCCTCCTCCGAATTCTGCTGCTCTCCTTGGTATTGAAACCGCACTCCTTGGTAGGTGAACTTGGTCTCGGCTGGATTTCTTGTTGATCTTCTGGGGGAGGGGCCTGTTGTAGTGATTCTCAAGTGTCTTTGCCCCAGGCGGAATTACACCGCCCTTATGATCTGGTTGATTCTATCTGGAGAGTTTTTTTCTCCTCCCCATAGTTCATTCCTGAACTATGTCATACAACCTAAGGGTAAAACTTGCTGGGCTCATGACTGAAATGTGTCACCCACTGAGCAGGCACAAGGCAAAAAGAAAACCCTTCAGGGCATCCTTATGTCACCTCCAAATCTTGCCTAATATTATTACTTCATTTAACTGAATTACAATTTAAGAAACATTTGTTATTGTTTATTATTTACCAGGTACTCACCAAGTACTTTCACATGTATTGTCAGAATACAAGATTATTCTTAGGATACAAATAAAGAAAACAGGTTGTTACATAACCAAGATTACATATGTAACAAGTAGCAGAAAGATACTTAAACCCAAATCCTCTAAATTCTGCTCTTTTCAATATCCTACATATCCCAGTGGCATTTATATATCAATATTTCTATCCAGAAGTGGGTTGTTGGGGTAGGGAAAGAATGAAAAAAGAGAAAATTATAATACAACAGTTTTGAAATCAGAATAGTTTGAATTTTTGAATAACACATTGGTTAGGAGGAAATAAAATTTTCAATTTGATTCTGGTTTAGTACAGTAATTATGAGAACACTAGATCAGGTTCCAGCATGAATGTGTTCAGTGGTTTCTTGAATGGAAAAACATCAGTTCAGTATTTAAGTCAGATGTTTAGTTTATTTTATTCATTGGTTAGTGGGTCAGTTGGCTAATCAACTGGCACATTGGTGGGTGAGTTGTTTTAAACCATTAGATTAAAAGTAGTTATCTTTAGGGGTACCTGGGTGGCTCAGTCAGTTAGGCATCTGCCTTCGGCTCATGTCATGATTCCAGGGTCCTGGGATAGAGTCCCACATGGGGCTCTCTGCTGCTCCCACTGCTTGTGCTTTTGCTCATTCATTCTCTCTCTCCCCTTCTCCTCCCTCCCCTGTCAAATAAAATCTTTTAAAAAAAATAACTATCTTTAATTCCCAGGGCTATTCTCAGTATTCCAGAGATGCCTACACTAAGAGAATCAGTCCTAGGCAGCCCCCTATATCTTATGGGGGACATAACAGAAATGGAGCTCTGTGAAGTCTTTCTTTACAAACTTCCCTTTCCACATTTAGAATATAGTCCTAAGTAGTCAAGACCAGGGTTTCACAATGGTACCATGCCCTTTCAACCAACTCATTTCTTTTTTTTTTCTCTTTATTTTTTTATTGTGTTATGTTAGTCACCATAAAATACACCATTAGTTTTTTTATGCAGTATTCCAAGATGCATTGTTTATGTGCAACACCCAGTGCTCCATGCAATACATGTCCTCCTTAATACCCACTACCAGGCTCACCCATTTCCCCCACCCTCTTCCTCTCTAGAACCCTCAGTTTGTTTCTTGGAGTCCACAGTCTTTCATGATTCGCTCCCCACCCCTCACCAGTTTTCCCCAATTCACTTTTCCTTTCCTTCTCTTAATGTCCTTCATATTACTCCTTATGTTCCACAAGTACATGAAATCATATAATAATTGCCTTTATCTGCTTGACTTACTTCACTCAGCATACATAATCTCCTCCAGTCCCATCCATGTTGATGTAAAAGTTGGGTGTTCATCCTTTCTGATGGCTGACTAATATTCCATTGTATATATGGGCCACATCTTCTTTATCCATTCATCTGTTGAAGAGCATCTAAGTTCTTTCCACAGTTTGGCTATTGTGGACATTGCTGCTATGAACATTGGGATGCATGTGGCCCTTCTTTTCACTATATCTGCATCTCTGAGATAAATATTCCAATTGCCGGGTCATAGAAACCCACTCATTTCAAATAACTCTTAGCCTAGTCTTTTATATCCCTTTGAAAGCCATATTAGGTTACCCCCCAAAATCATTCTCCAAATATCTATATCTAAGAAGAGAGCAGTGCTATCAGAGGCACAACTCCAGAGAGTATGTGGACATTGTAACCGGAATGGTCCCGGAGTTGTGCACTATAGAGACCACATGGCCATATGCACTGTAGCCTCCAACTGGCCCCCATCTCATGACTCCAAGAGAACATTACAGATTAGATGGAATCTTAGACCTAGAAAGGATCATGGTGATCAGTCCAATCACTACATCTATAGCTGAGAAAATGTGGCTCAGATAAGTTAGATTTCTAAACACAGATTGTACAGTAGAAGTGGGAAGGCTAAAACTCATCTCTCAGTACCATATTCCATCTGATTCAGACAATACCTACACAGAGCAACAACGAACAGTTCTGTAAGCATTTTACTAATTACTTTATTCTTATCATTTGGAAAGCCTTAAGTACTAACACATTATGGCAGTTTAATGAGATGAGCAGTTGAGGCTGTCCTACGTGTCAACTAGAGTATGGCGTGATGGTTAAGAGTGTGTGACATGGAGTCATACAGACCTGGGTTATATAGTCATACTAACTCTTTGACCTTCGAGAAGTTCAACCTGAGTCTGTTTCTTCATCTGTAAAATGGGAAAGTAACGGTACTGCCTAATTTACTCCTGAAGAGGTGTGTGAGAAAAGTACAGTTAGAATGCTTAGCACTCATCTATATTATTTATCTACTCGTTTCCAGGAAGAACTGAGAAGTGCCTATAGGAGGCCCTGGGATAGAACCATGAACAAAGGTAGACAGTTGATCTTCTCAAGGACTGCACTCTGCTCTACTCAGGATGTAAGAGTTCCACAAGGGAACTCCTGACCTCATCACAATGGGTGCTTGAGCAAAGATGTTCTGCCCATCCTGTATGCATGTGTAGCTGCAGCCTGTCCCATCCCTCCAGCTCCATTTCGACCCAGTTTGAGCTACCTTCTCTTGTCTGGACTCTTCCACTAGCCTCCATTCTATACACAGAAGCCAGGATAACCCTCGTAGTATGTTACTCTACTTCTTAAAACTCTCCAACCACTGCTGAACTCAGAATGAGATCCAAATTCTTTACTTGCCTTATAAACCCTGCATGGCCCGAACCTTTTAGAGATCTCCATCTCCACACATTCAACTTGCTACCTCTGCCCTCACTGGCCTCTGTTTATTGATTTCTGCTTTACCGAACATGCAGAGCTCTTCATCTTAGAGGTTTTACAAATGTTGGTCATGCTTTCTAAAAGGTCTCCAACCTCCCTCACCAGTTTTACAAAATGAGCACATTCCCATCCCTTAAGCTGCATCTTCTACCTCCACCCCCAAAGGTACTCTCCAGTATATCACCACGGCTGCCATGTACATTTGTGCAGATTGTATCCTACAAAAAGGCATCCAACCAGGGTCCGGAGTCCAGCAGGAGTTGAATCCAACTCTGTTTGCTTGCCAAGCTCTGTGTTCTACGCTCAGAGAAAATGCCATTCTAATTGTCATGAAGGTACACAATGGGCCAACAATAGCACTACCCACCTTCTAATTTCCTTCTTATATTTTTCCACAGTTTTTTTTTGTGTGGCTTTATTAGGCTGTTTTCTTATTCATTTGTATGCCTATTTAAATAAACTACAAGCAAATAAAAAATAGGTCCTGTGTTTCATTCACCATTGTTCCAGAATGGTCACAAGGGTGATGGTGTTTGACAGAAAAATTCCAACAGACACAGTAAAACACCTTTCATGGAAGAAATATATGGCACACACAGAGCAATAAGCAGAGAAGCCTACAATAGGGAAAGGAACAGTATTCTCCGGTCTGCATTGTGACCCCTGAGGATGCAAAACTGCCAAGGATGTGGTCTAAACAAGAAAAAGATCACCTTAAAACAATTGCCAAATATTTTCTAATTGCCAATACATTGGCAGTATGTTTTTTAATCACTACCAACTCCTTACCCAACATCCCCACAGAGCCTCACATCCCCTGATGCAATGGTGTTATCAGGGCATACTGCTCTGCAGTGAGACCACCCACTGTTTTTATTGTTGCTATGATTTGAGTCATCCCACTTTGACACTACCCCCATTACAGCAAAGGGAAAAGAAAGGAAAGAAAAAAAGGCAGGATCCTTTTTAAGTCTTTGAGATTACCTCTCTTACCTCCTCCCAAGACTTAGTTATGAGTCTTCCTAAATCAGTTTCATGTTGGTCAAAGGACCAACAACAAGCACAAAACTTTAACTATAACATGAATATATTCTGGAGATCTACATTATGGTGTATAGCAATTAATAATGTATTATAATTATTATAATCAACAGTACTGTATTATATACTTCAGAGTTACTAAGAGACTAGATCTTGAATGTTCTCATCACAGAAAATAATTATGTGACATAACACATATTAACTAACACTACAATGGTAACCATACTGCAACATATAAATGTATCAAATGAATAATATGTAGCTTGAACTTACATGAAGTTATTTGTTCATTATATCTCAAAATATAAAGGATATATTATGAATTCATCAACATCTCTCGGCGAAGTGGAGCATGTTACAAATAAGTTTCCATATTCTTTGCCATTAAAGAAATTTCATAATCTTTAACCCTGTCTGTGGTCATCCTTCTGTCAACACAATCACAAGTTCTTGTGGTCAAATGCCTTGACCATGTCAGGCACTCAATATATGTTTGTGGAATTAATGGAGTGTGGATGGTTTTGATACCCTTGCCTGGAAGGGATGTACAGGACTTCCACCCACACTTCAATGGTTACAACTCAGTAATATGGCCACATTAACTGCAAGAAAGGTTGAAAATGTCATCTTTATTCTCAAGGGTAGAAAGAGATTGGGTCAAGAGCTAGACCACAATTGCCTGATTTCACCTTTGCCACAGCCATGCCTGGTTTCACCTTCAAAAATCAAAAGGAAGGTTATTTAACTGTTTAACCATCTTGTCCATCTAAAAAGGAGTTATATACATCAAAAATGTCATCTGAGAAATTAAAATTTCCTGAACTATGTAAGGAAAAGGATATAGAGATCAACCAAATTAGGAAAACAAGGCCTATATATCCTTGAACAAAAAAACAAACCAAAAAAATGGAGAAGTGGCACCTAGGTGGCTTAGTTGGTTAAGGCTCTAACTCTTGATTTCAGCTGGGTCATGATCTCAGGGTCCTGAAATTAACCACCTCCTTAGGCTCCCTGCACAGCAGGGAATCTGCTTGTCTCCATCTCCCTCTGCCCTTCCCAACTGCTTGTGTGCTCTCTTTCTCTCTCTCTCTCTCTGAAATAAATCTTTAAAAAAAAAAAAAAAAAAACTGATGAGGGCACCTGGGTGGCTCAGTTGGTTAAGTGGCTGCCTTCAGCTCAGGTCATGATCCTGGAGTCCCAGGATCGAGTCCCACATCGGGCTCCCAGCTCCTTGGGGAGTCTGCTTCTCCCTCTGACCTTCTCCTTGCTCATGCTCTCTCTCTCTCTCAAATAAATAAATAAAATCTTTGAGAAAAAAAACTGGTGAAAAAAATTAAGACTTTCAGGTGCTAGAGAAAAAGTAAACAAAGATAAATGACTGAACTGGATATTAATCACAGCACTTAGATTCAGAAGTTGAAAATGGCATAAAACAAATTATTAGCATGCCATTGTCCTTTGATGCAGATACATAAAAACTTAGGAAGAAGACGTATGTGTTTTAATTGTTTACTTAAAGTACCTAGAAAGCAGCATGAAGATTATGTGGTTTTCCTAGATTGACTCCAGTGGACGGATCTAAGGAAGGTTTGGCACATTTTAAGCACAAATATGGAAACACATCTTTAAAAAAATAATAATCATTATGGCTCTCAAAAAGCGCCTTGAAAGGGAACAGATCTCAGTGTGATTAAGGCTATATATGACAAAGAGCTAACATAATTTTCTGTGGGGAATAACTAAAACCTTTTCCTCTAAAATTAAAAACAAGATAAGGATGTCCACTCTTGCCATTTTCAACATAATACTGGAAGTCTTAGCTGCAACAGTCAGACAAGAAATAGAAAGCATAGAAATTGGTAAGAAAGAAGTAACATGGGATTTATACAGAAAACACTGAAGACTCCACCAAAAACTATTAGAATAAATGAGTTTAGCAAAAAATCACAGGATACAAAATATGCAGAAATCTGTTGCATTTTTATATAATAATAAAGCAGTAGAAAAATAAATTTGGGACATAATCTCATTTGCAATTGCATCAAAAAAATATGTAGGAATACACTTAACCAAGGACATAAAAGACCTGTACTCTCAAACCTATAAAAAGATTGATAAAAGAAATTGAAAATGACACAAATGGAAAAATATACTATGGTTATAGGTTGGAAGAATAATGTTAAAATGTCCATACTACCAAAACAATCCCACAGATTCAATGCAATCCCTATCAAAATACCAATAGCTTTTTTCACAGAACTAGAATAATCTTAAAATTTGTATGGAAACACAGAAGACCCCAAATAACAAAGCAATCTTAAAAATAAAGCTGGAGCTTAAGATATACTATAAAGCTGTAGTAATCAAAACAATACAAAAACAGAGACATAGATCAATGGATCAGGATAGAGCCTAGAAATAAATCCATGCTTATATGATTGATCTATGACAAAGAAGGCAAGAAAATACAATGAGGAAAAGACTCTCTCTTCAATGACTGGTGTTGGGAAAACTGGACAGCTATATGCAGAAGAATGAAACTGGTCTAATTTCTTATGCCAGGCACAAAAGTAAGTTCAAAATGGATTAAGGCTTAAATGTAAGATCTGAAACCAAAAAAGTCCTAAAAGAAAACACAGGAAATAATCTCTTGAACATCAGCCTTAATAATGTCTTTCTGGATAGGTCTCCTTGAGCAAGGAGAACAGGAACAATAAACTATTGGGACTACAGCAAATTAAAAAGCTAACACAGTAAAAGAAACCATCAACAAAATGACAAAGCAACCTACTGAATAAGATATTTACCAATGACATATCGGGTAAGGGGTTAATATCCAAGCTATAAGAGAAACTCTTGCAACTCAACACCACCCTCAACAAAATTTTTTTTCCAATTATTTGGCAGAGAACCTGAATAGACATTTTTTCTAAAGCCATACAGATGATCAGATTCGTGACAAGATGCTCAAAATCAATAATCACTAGGAAAATGCAAGTTAATACCATAATTAGATATCACTCGTGATGATGGCTGGTATTACAAAGACAAGAATAACAAGTGTTGGCAAGGATGTGGAGAAAGGAGATCCCTTGTGCTCTGTTGAGAATATAAAATGGTGCAACCATCAATTGGAAAACAGTACAGAGGCTCCCAAAAACGTAAAAACTGAAATACCATATAGTCCATTAATTCCACTGTTGGGTATTTACCAAAACACAACAACAACACTAATTTGAAAAGATATATGCACCCCTATGTTTAGGGCAACATTATTTACAATAGCCGAAATATGGGAGCAGCACAAGTATCCATTGTTAATTGAATGGATAAAGAAGATAACTTTGCACTGTGCATTGTGTGTGTGTATATACAAAGTTATTCATCCATTTAAAATTAAAAAAAAAAAAAAACCTTGCCATTTGCAACAATGTGGATGATGTACTGGGTATTATGCTAAGTGAAACAAGTCAGACAGAAAGACAACTATCCTATGTTTTACTTACATATAAAATCTAAGAATACAAAACAAATGAATAGAAATGAACCTATAAATACAAACTGATGGTTGCCAAAGGGGAGGGGATGGAGGGATGAGAAAAATAGAAGGTTCAAACTTCCAGTTATAAATAAGTCATAGGGATGAAGTCACATAATAATTTCTGTGAAGTCCCATAAATAAGTCACAGGGATGAAAAGTATACCAATAGGAAATACTGTCTATATTGTAATACCCTGTATGGTGACAAATAGTAACTACACTTACCGTAATGAGCATTGCATAACATACGTAATTGTCAAGTCACTACACTGTATGCCTAAAACTAACATAACATTGTATGTTAACAATATTTCAATTAAGAAAATTTTTAAAAATGCGAAAAATGCCAGATGAGTCAGGTGGCAAAGTCAAACTCCATTCAGTGAGAAGACCAGGATGCTGCCTAATTTGACTCCTACAGATCTACAGATTTTTTTTTAGATTTTATTTGTTTATTTGACAGACAGAGATCACAAGTAGGCACAGAGAGAGAGAGAGAGAGAGAGAGAGAGAGAGGAAAGCAGGCTCCCCACAGAGCCGAGAGCCCAATGCGAGGCTCGATACCAGGACCCTGAGACCATGACCAGAGCTGAAGGCAGAGGCTTTAACCCACTGAGCCACCCAGGTGCCCCTACATTTTTATATTCTATTAGTGTGATTATTCTTTCCCCACCCCCTCATCTACTGCTATTTGTATCTTAGGATAAATTTGTGCAGAGGGATTTAGCACAGAAATCAGCTGGTGATTAGCTAGATCCAGTTCCTCCTCAGGCCAGTCACCTTCCATTATTATATCTTGAGGCAACTTTAGTTCAATCTCCCAATACATTTGATCAACATCTATATTACCAAAAGTCTTATTTACATGAAGTAGTTGAATTTTACCAATCTTCCCAGTATTATAATATATTACAGAATGGTCATGGTACAACTCAGTTTCATTAAAGAACAAATCCAGAAATATTACAGAGGTGTTCACTTTGCCAATCCAACAAAAGCAATCCTTGTGGGGCACCTGGGTAGCTCAGTTGTTGAGCATCTGCCTTCAGCTCAGGTCATGATCCCAGGATCCTGGGATCTAGCCCTGTGTCATGCTCCCTGCTCAGCAGAGAGCCTGCTTCTCCCTCTGCCTCTGCCTGATGCTCTGCCTACTTATGCTCTTCATCTCTCTATCAAATAAATTTTTTAAAATCTTTAAAAAAATCAGTCCTTGCTCATATACCATATATTATTAAGGACAAGAGTCCTTAATCCAGTTAGTTTTGGATTCCAAATCAGCTGAGAACAACGCCAGTCACCACCACCCTGCCTTATCTCACAGGTCTGTACTAAGACTGGTTACCACTGAGTGTTGTTACATAGGTCCCACCTGCCCCCTCTGGTGAGGGCACAAGTGATATATACATCCTGAAAAAAAGGAGTCAACAGCTACTGGCACCACTAGAGTTCCATTGAATCATTGACATTTGGTCCATTTCCTCGACATATCTGATGATGATAATGCCCCCCAAACAACATCACTCAGGTTTGCAGGTTTCCATTCAATCCTGTCTGATTCCAAAAGCAGAGGTGATATCAGCAAATACAGCTTCATCCTTCCAGGCATCTGATATGTTACAGAGAACATTACTCATTTTCAGCATCTCTTGAAGTCTCAATAAAAAATGTTGGATTTTTTTCCCTCATTGCATAACCCACATATTACCTATATCCCTTTACCCTCAGCTATTATCCTTCTCTCAATCTGTCAATTATCTTTACCCAGACTCTTCCATCTTTGGAAGGTACATTAGGTTTGGCCACTCTGCTGATCTAGATTGCTGGCAGTAATACTAGTCTAGCAAGTACCTCCCCCTCAGTCCCCTCCCACTCATACAAGGTGGGGTTACACAGGTACAGAACTAATGGATTGTCCCAATCAGGAGACAACCCAGCAGCATTCACCATCAGTTGCAACTTTGCCAGAAGAGCAAACAGCCCACCCCATTAGACCCTTAGGAATACTGAGAAAGACTTAGGGGTATTATAGTTGCTTGCTCAGTAATCATCCCTGCTTCAGGTAGCCACAATTGCATACCTGGCTCTGGGACCACTGCATGAGGTAGGAAAAACAGTTACTACGATGTGTGGGAAGAATTACATAGTTGTACCACTATCCTCCCCACCCCTCTTTCCCAGATTCCCCAGAAAGGTAGAAGAAACAGTGGGGACCCTCCCTCAGCCCCCCTCAGGTTGAGTGTGAGCACACACCATTGAAGGCATGTAAGACCACCCCTCCTGCTTTTATCTCCCCCCATTTTAGACAGTAAGTCTTTCAACTGCCCATTCCAATTTTCTGTTACTGTGAGGAGGATCTCAGACTATTGTCAGACATTATAGGCTGTAGAGTGAGTTCCTGGTCTGAAGAAACGGATGGTTGGCTGTGCAAGGTCTTCTGTTCTGGCTATGTTATAACATCCTGAACAGTTGTATCTACCACAAAACTCGGTCCAGGGGCAGCATCCATTCCTGTCAGGACCCATTTGGAGCGCCCCCTGGGGCTATTGGCACCAGAGTTGCCAGCCATATTGAGGGCCTTCCACCAGCAAATCTGCCACGTGGCCACCTGTAGCCCATCTCCCTTGTTGACAGCATAGTTCTTGTTGGTGTTCTGTGCCTCATGGGGTGCAAGAGGAATAGGTGTAGATTCGTCCTATCTCTGTACTGCTGCAGTCCCCTCTGTCCACTCATTTCATGGACCCAGATGGCCAACTCAAGGTAATGCAACAGAAGGTCCATTTGGTGGTTCTAATCACCTTCTGAACATGGAAGTGTGGGGGTGGGATGCAGAGGGTTCTTCTGATGCACATCAACATGTCCTACTTCAATGTGCCCCTCAAACTCGCAGAGTGATTTCTACAGGGCCATGTTCCACAAAGACAACCTTGTTGTAGTCCAGTCTTCCACTGCCCATCTACCTGACCAGATATCCAGGCTACTGGTGATAGCCAAGCCACTGGCTACAGTCCATGATCCAGAAAAAAACAAGCATGGGGGCTTTTTACCACTGCTTAATTCCTCCATTACTGCCAGGCAAACGACATGTGATTCAGCCTACTGAACCAATTCATTCTTGCCTTCTTCAGAATCTTGGCATCCACTGGACTTAATATGGCAGCTTACTAAACAAGTTACTGTCCATTCATCTTGGAACAACCATCCATAAACCAAACATGTCTTTCTTCAGTGGAGAACTGTTCAGTATCCATAAAGCAGTTGGTTCAGAGGGTTTTAAAGTTGGTCCTAGAGGAAAAGAGGCTACCAGCTCATGGATACAAGGGGTGACCCATTGCTTTCCCCTGGTAGTATTCTCCTGTATGAACAATTTCCATTTTAATATGTCACTCTTCTGGGCTCTGCCTTCCTTACTAGACTGTTTCTCTGACATCACCCAAGACATGATGAGACTCTAAGGTTTCATAATCATTTTATGACCTTCAGACACTAAAGCAGTCTCAATGCCCAACAGCGGGCTAATAATTATTGTTCTGATGGTATGTACTGGGCAGCAACATCTGGAGATTTTCTGGTTCAAAATTCCAACAGTTGCTACTTATATCGCAGTATGCATGAGTATGGGTCTCAGAAATTTCCAAAATCATACCTTATGGGGGTGATAAAGGCCCAACAGCATTGAGAGAGCTACCACTTTTTGTAATTCAGACATGACCTGCTTTTGTGCAGGTTGCCACTTAAATATAGCTTTCAGGTAGCTTTATAGTTGGGAGTTAATATTGCCAAATGTGGAATATGTGCTCTCCAAAATCCAGATAAACCACCAAATTCTGGACTTCATCTTTGAACTTAGGGGTGGGTAGTGACAGCAGGTTTTTTCAGTCATTTTTGGAATGTCTTGGGTGGCTCCTGCCTAAGTTATTCCTGGGAATTTTACCGTTTGGACAGATCTTTGGACCTTTGCTGGGCTAACTAGCCCCAGAAGGTCAGGCATATCAGAGTCACATTCAAGTCAGTTTTAATTTGCTCTTCAGTTTCTGATCTTATCATGGCATGAATACAACACATTATACTTGAGATGTGCATCATGTCCAGATCCCCAGCCAAAGGATAATAAACAGGGCAGCACAGAAGTAAACTGGGATCCTTCCCACAAGAAGGAAAAACTGGTGGGCTATTTTCTGGGACAGAGTAAGGTCTGTTTCTGAGTACCAGCCTCCTTTAGTCTGGTAGGTTTTCTGCTTGGTGGAGACCATAACTGGAACTGCTGAAGCTCTGGCAGTACTACTAGATTAGCCTACTATTAGTTTCTGTGTGCCATCTGCCTTTTCCACAGTCCCTGCAGGGTAACAGTATAGCAAATTCATTGGCACCAGCACTCCATTGTCTAGCAGATCATCAGTATTTTGATCTACCAAGTATTGTATTGCTTTCAGTTGAACACCTGCATTGGCTTGGGCATTTCTAGTAATTCCCATGGAGCATGCCTGATTAAAACTGGCATGAGGATAGGCTTACATGCCTTTTGTTTTAAAATATGAGGTAGGGGAGCAATCCATCATCATAGTATCCTTCCCAATAATACATCCAGGTAAAGAATATGTGACCACATCACACAAAATCTGTTCAAAAACCCCAATTTTCACCCAGACTTTTACTTAACTTATTCCATCAACCATCGTATCTCTGTATCCTTCCAATTTAAACTTAGCCCGTGCTAATAGTTCAACAGGTTGTAGAATCATAGTGCATTGGGCTCTTTTATCAAATAGTCTCGAGTTTCCTTCCCTTCCCTCCCCCTACCTGAGGCCATTTTACCCAGGTGTGTGCATATGGCCTTGGATCCCTGGTTGGGGGTAGGACCAGAAGACCCTAGCCTCTACATCAATCTTCACCCTGGTTAATCTTCCTAAGCATTGTCCAAGGGAATTTCTGGTCAAGTTTCTCATTGTAATCTTTGAACTCTGGCTTTTTAAATTCCTCCAAATTGAGGTTAATAGAGCAGACTTGCTCAGGGGCCTTTAATGGGAGTCCTAATGGTCCACCCAATCTCTGGTAGTACTGCATCAACACCTTTGTTTGAACTCCATCAATGTCTGTTTTTAGACATCCCATTTCTCAATAACCAGTTAAAAATTTCCACTCCACTGGATTGAGTCCCTTGGCTCTCCTCTTTGTCTCTTCTCACTTTCTTAATTACTTTAATGTTCCTAGTATCAGTAAGACCAATACAGGGAAGCTGAGACAGCAAACCTGATAAGGCTTCTGAAACTACTCTTCAGTTCTGTAACCATAAAGTTGCACAAAGTGTCTATAATAGGGGCCTTCTTAATTAAAACATTTACCATAACCTGGGTAACATGCATATTCAGGGGGTAAATATCCTGATCATCAGAAAGCCATTTATCTGTGATGTTCCATTTGGCATTTATAGGGGAAATTGGGCAGCTGCCCATCTCAGGATAAATATACTTTATAGTGGCTCCACTCCACTCCACCAGGCCAGCTCTTCCCTCAGGAATAATTTCCCATGTTTCTGGATCATGTATTACCATCTGCAACTGTTAAATAGTGATCTGCAGGTCCTGTATCAACCCAAACCTGCTCTTCTACTCTGAAGCATCCAAAACCAAGACATATCCCCTAAACTGGTTACTGTCTCAATCCATTTCATTTCAGTCAAGGTTCCTTGGAAAGGTGATGATGTTGATACACAAAATGAGGCTACAGGCATACCTCATTTTATTGCACTTCAGATATTTCATGGGTTTTTTGTTTGTTTTTACAAAATTAAATGTTTGTGGCAATTCTACATTAAGCAAGTCTATTGGCACAATTTTTCCAACATCCTTTCTCATTCTATGTCTCTGCATCATGTTTAATTCTCACAACATTTCAAACTTTTTCATTATTTTATTTGTTATAGTGAGCTATAATTATGACTTGCTAAAAGTTCAGATGATTAGCATTTTAACAAAGTATATTTTGGTTAAGACATGTTCATTGTTTTCTAAAAATAATGCTGTTACACTTAATAGAGTACAATAGAGTATAACAAACCTTATGTACACTGGGAAACCAAAAAATTCACTTGACTCAGTTTATCATGGTGGTCTGGAAAACCCACAGTATCTCTGAGGTATGACTGTACATCCCCTGGTTTCAGTAGCTTCCAGATTTTGCCCTTACTCTATATTAATTACCTTCTTGGTGACCAGAAGTCTTATAGGTACTTTCTATTGCCCCTGCATAGTTTTGCCCTTTATAGGCAGCTTTGCAACCAACGGCAAAAGCACAGATCAACACAGATACTGGGTCTTGGTTCAGCATCAAGGCCTGACCCAATATTCTTTTATTTTCATTTTGGCTATTTCAATGACAGTAACCAGGGCATTAGATATTACCCTAGTTGTTATTTCACATTCCCTTATATATACAATGAGCCAACTCTTCCAGAGTCTGTTCTACTACAATTTCTAAATTCTACTGGTAACATTCACATTTAGTAACTAATAGCACTGCAGCCATTGTTTCATACCATCAGTGACTAGGAAGTCATCCAAGGGTCAAAGGTTCCTTGCTTAGTATTCTTTCTCTTCAAATACCACATGTTTCTATGAGCCAGATCCATTCTAGTAAATCCCACTTAACTGACACCAACACATTTAAGGTTTCTGGACCCAATCCCAACATGATGGGAAAGGGTCTCTAACACTTAACAGCAAGCAATCCTCAGACACCCTGCTGGTATCAGAGGATTCAACTAAATTCTGACAGCATCTACCTAGGGATAGCATCAGATTCTACAGGTTATAGGTTCAGTCCTATAAGATTGCCCCCTGCACCCACCTCCCATGTCAGACACCAGTCTGTAGCTCCAGATTGTTACCTGTGTCTGACCAACAAGCTACAGATTGGAGGTTCTAGTGATCTCCTCCTTAGGTTCAATTCATTTGCTAAAGTGGCTCACAGAGCACAGGGAAACACATTTACTGGTTTGTTAAAGGATGTGACAAAGGAGACAAATCAGCAGCCAGATGAAGAGATATATAAGGTGAGGTATAGGGAAAGGGCCTAATGTTCTCTCCAGGTGTACCTCTCTGCCCACATCTCCACAGGCTCATGAACCCAGAAGCTATCCAAACTCAGTCCTTTTGAGTTTTTAATGGAGGTTTCATTGCATAGTCATGATTGACTAAGCCATTGCCTGATTCAACTCCAGCCCAAGGTCATAGGGTAGGACTGTTAAGTTCCAACCTTCTAATCACATGGTTGGTCTTCCTGGCAACCAGCCACTGCCCTTGGATAGGATCCAAAAGTCACCTCATTGATAAACAAGATACTTATTTCACCTCTGTGGCTCTGAAGCATTCTCAGGAACTACGGGTAAAGACAAAATACATCTGAGAAACATATATTTCTTATAAATTATATTATTGTATTAATTATAATCAATTAAAAATTAGGATATTTCAGGAGGAGCAAGATGGCAAAGGAGTAGGAGACCTAAATATCATCAGATCCCAAGAGTTCAGCTAGACATAGTTATCAAACCATTCTGAACAGCTACAAGCTCAATAGGAGGGAGAAGAGAAGAAGAGCAACAATTCAAGCAGCAGAAAATTGACCACTTTCCAGAAGGTAGGACATGCAGAGAAGTGAATCTAAGGCAACATTCGGGAAGATAGACCAAGGAGGAGGGGCTGGATCTCTTAGTGAGAGATCAGCAGAGCACAAAATGGGAACGTTTAGAAGCCTGCTCCACAAGGGATGTTGCTCCAGAGGCTAAGCGAGGGGTGGAGCCTTCATGGAGACAGTGTGGTCTCAGGACCCATGGGGTCACAGAAAGACCAGGGGTGCATGAGTGTGGCAGAGCTCCCAGGTATCAGAGCAGGGAACTGGCTACAGAGACAGAGAGAAGTGGGCTCTCAGCTCAGAGTTACCTTAAACTGTGATCCAAGTGACAGTCAGGAAACTGTTCTTCAGACAGGGAACCAACAAGCAGCAGATCCAGGGAGACTCACCTTCCTCCTCTGGGAAGAGCAATGCAGGAGTGTGGTGCAAGAATCTGCTGAGTTTGGAGACTCCAAATGGGGCTCTGCACCAGAGATAGAAATGTTCAGTCACAGGCCAGGTGAACATGGATGGTGGCCAGAGACCAAGGAGAAGGAAGGGATTGACTGCTTTTCGCTGAGGCACACTAAGGAGTGGGGCACTGAGCTCTCAAGTCCTATAGGCTGGAGACTGGAAGGCCGCCATCTTCATTCCCAACCTCCAGAGCTGTATGCAAAGCGTTCAGGGAACAAAAGCTCCAGAGACCAAAACCACACAGATTACTCAGCCTGGCCCCTGGCAAGTGTGGTGAAATTCCACTTCAGGCAAAGATATTTGAGAATCACTGCAGCAGTACCCACCCCCAAAAGATCAGCAAGAACATCTAGCCAAGTTCATTGATCAATGAGAACTGAAAAACCCCAGAGCTAGGGGAAAGCAACACATGGAATTCATGGCTTTTTTCCCATGATCCTTCAGTCTTTCAAACTTACATTTTTTAATTTTTTTCTTATTCTTTTTAAAATTTTTCCTCTTTCCTATTTTAATGTTTTTTAATTATTTTATCATATCAATACCTTTTAAACATTTTTAATTTTCATTGTTATAGTCATATTTTATCCTTTCATTGTACTTAACCTTACTTTTTGTATACATATGGTTTTCGTTTTTTTGTTTTTTTAATTTTGGGATAAAATTTCTTCTAATAGATCTTAAATCTAGCACATGGCTTTGCTCTGGTATCTAACCTGATCACATTCTTTCCTCTTTTTTTTCCAACCAACTTCTTATCAATTCCTTTTTTAGAATCTTTATTAATTTTCATCTTCAAAGTCATATTCCATCCATATTACATATTCAATCCCTTCATCATGTTTACCCTTATTTTTGTATATATATAAGTTTTCTTTCTTTAAAATATTGGTAGGTAGTTTCTTCTAACAGATCAAAATACACCCAAAATCAATGTGGCTCTGTTCTATTCACCAATCAAATACATTTTTTTTTTCCTTTTGGCTCTGTTCTATTCACCAATCAAATACATTTTTTTTTTCCTTTTCCTTTTTCCCCCTTCATTCTTCTCCCCCTGGTTTTAGGGTTATTTTTCTGTGGTCATAGCTACACTTTTAGTATTTTGTACTCATCCATTTATCTTAACTGCATAAAATGACAAGGTGGAAAAAATCACCGCAAAAAAGAAAGAAAGAAAGAAAGAACAAGAAGCAGTACTTACAGCTAGGGACCTAATCAATATGGAAGTTGGTAATACATCAGAACTAGAGTTCAGAATGATGATTATCAAGGTGCTATCTGGGCTTGAAAAAGGCATGGAAGATATTAGAGAATTCCTTTCTGGAGAAATAAACTCCCTTTCTGGAGAATAAAAGAACTAAAACCTAACCAAACTGAAATCAGAAAAGATATTAATGAAGTGCAATAAAAAATGGAGGCTCTTACTGCTAGCATACATGGGGCAGAAAAGAGAATGATTGATAAGAAGACCAAATGATGGAGAATAGAGAAGCTGAGCAAAAAAGAGACAAACAACTACTGGACCATAAGGGAAAAATTCGAGAGGTAAGTGATAACATAAGACAAAGCAATCTTAGGATAATTGGGATCCCAAAGGAAGAAGAAAGAGAGGGGCAGAAAGCATATTGGAGCAAATTATAGTAGAAAATTTCCCTAATTTGGCAAAAGGAATAAGCATCAAAATTCAGGAGGCACAAAGAACCCCCCTCAAAAGTCAATAAAAATAGGTCCACACCCTGTTATCTAATAGTAAAACTTACAAGTCTTAGTGATAAATAGAAAATCCTGAAAGTAGTTCAAGGCAAGAGGTCTGTAACATACAATGGTAGAAATACGAGATTGGCAGCTGACCTATCCACAAAGACCTGACAGCATGGCATGACATATTCAGAGCACTAAATGAAAAAATATGCAGGGAAGAATACTATATCCAGCTAGGCTATCATTGAAAATAGGAGAGATAAAAAGCTTCCACGACAAAGAAAAACTAAAAGAATTTACAAACAACAAACCAGCCCTATGGGATATACCAAAAGGGGTCCACTAAACAAAGAGAGCCTAGAAGTAACAGACCAGAAAGGAACAGAGAAAATATATAGTAACAGACACCTTTCAGGCAATACAATGGCACTAATTCTATATCTTTCAATAATTACCCTGAATGTAAATAGGCTAAATGCCCCAATCAAAAGACACAGGGTATTAGAATGGATAAAAAAAAAATAAGACCCATCAATAAGCTGTCAACAAGAAACTCATTTTATACCCAAAGACACTTTCAGATTTAAAGTGAGGGGGTGGAAAATAATTTATCATGCTAATGAACATCAAAAGAAAGCTGGGGTAGCAATCCTTGTATCAGATAAATTAGATTTTAAGCCAAAGACCATAATAAGAGATGAGGAAGGACACTATATCATGCTTACAAGGTCTGTCCAACAAAAAATCTAACAATTTTAATATATATGCCCCTAATATGGGAGAAGTCAATTATATAAACCAATTAATAACAAAATGAAAGAAACACCTCAATAGTAATACAATAATAGTAGAGGATTTTAACAACCCCCTCGCTGAAATGGGACAGATCATCTAAGCAGAAGATCAACAAGGATATAAAGGTTTAAAATGATACACTGGACCCAGATGGACATCACAGATAAATTTAGAACATTCCATCCCAAAACAAAAGAATACACATTCTTCTCTAGTGCACGTGGAACATTCTCCAGAATAGATCATATCCTGGGTTACAAATCAGGTCTCAACTGGTACCAAAAGATTGGGACCATTCCCTGCATATTTTCAGACCACAAAGCTTTGAAACTAAAACTCAACCATTAGAGGAAAGTTGGAAAGAACTCAAATATATGGAGGCTAAAGAGCATCCTACTAGAGAATGAATAGGTCAACCAGGAAATTTTAAAAGAATTTTTAAAAGTCATGGAAACAAATGAAAATGAAAACACAGCTGTTCAAAATCTCTGGGATACAGCAAAGATGGTCCTGAGAGAAAAGTATATAGCAATGTATATAGCAATACAAGCCTTTCTCAAGAAACAAGAAAGGTCTCAAATATACACCCTAACCCTACACCTAAAGGAGCTGGAGAAAGAACAGCAGGAGAAGAGAAATCAGGGATCAGAGCAGAAATCAATGAAATAGAAACCAAAAGAACAGTAGAACAAATCAATGAAAGTAGGAGCTGATTCTTTGAAAGAATTAATAAGATTGATAAACCCCTGGCCAGACTTATCAAAAAAAAAAAAAAAAAAGAGAGAGAAAGGACCCAAATTTGTAAAATCATGAATGAAAGAGGAGAGATCACAACCAATATCAAAAAAATACAAATAATTATAAGAAGATATTATAAGCAACTATATGCTCCCAAATTTGACAATCTGGAAGAAATGGATGCATTCCTAGACACATAGAAACTACCAAAACTGAACCATGAAGAAATAAAAAACCTGAACAGACCCATAACCAGTAAGAAGATTGAAGCAGCCATCAAAAATCTCCCAACAAACAAGAGCCCAGGGCCAGATGGCTTCCCAGGGAAATTTTACCAAACATTTAAAGAAGATTTAATACCTATTCTCCTGAAACTGTTCCAAAAATAGAAATGGAAGGAAAACTTCCAAACTCATTTTATGAAGCCAGTGTGACCATGACTCCAAAACCAGACAAAGATGCTATCAAAAAGGAGAATTATAGACCAATATCCTCGATGAACACGGATGCAAAAATTCTCACCAAAATACTAGCCAGTAGGATCCAACAGGACATTAAAAGATTATTCATCACGACCAAGTGGGATTTATTCTTGGGCTGCAAGTTTGGTTCAATATCCACAAATCAATCAATGTGATACAATACATTAGTAAAAGAAACAAGAGCTATATGATACTCTCAACAGATGCTGAGAACACATTTGACAAAGTACAGCATACTTTCTTGATCAAAACCCTTCACAGTCCAGGGGAAGAGGTTACACACCTCAATATCATCAAAGCCATCTATGAAAAACCCACAGCAAATATCATTCTCAATGGGGAAAAAACTGACAGCTTTTCCCCTTAGATCAGGAACATGGCAGAGATGTCCACTGTCACCACTGTTATTCAACACAGTACTAGAAATCCTTGCCTCAGTAATCTGACAACAAAAAGAAATAAAAAGCAACCGAATTAGCAAAGAAGTCAAACTATCATTCTTTACAAATGATATCATACTTTATGTGGAAAACCCAAAAGACTCCACTCCAAAACTGCTAGAACTCATACAGGAATTCAGTATAGTGTCAGGATATAAAATCAATGCACAGATATCAGTTTCATTTCTATACACCAACAGGAGGATGGAAGAGAGAGAGATTAAGGAGTTGATCCCATTTACAATTGCACCCCAAACCATGAGATACCTAGGAATAAACCTAACCAAAGACCCAAAGAATCTGTACTCAGAAAACTATGAAGTACTCATGAAATAAACTGAGGAAGACACAAAGAAATGGAAAAATGTTCCATGCTCATAGGTTAGAAGAACAAATATTATGAAAACTTCTATGCTACCTAAAGCAATCTACACAGTTAATGAAATCCCTATCAAAATACCAAAATACCTTTTTTTTCAAAGAAATGGAACAAATAATCCTAAAATTTATAATTTAGTTAAATTTATAATTTAACTATAAATTTATAATTTAATGTAATCCCTATCAAAATTCCAAAATACCATTTTTTTTCAAAGAAATGGAACAAATAATCCTAAAATTTATATGGAACCAGAAAAGACCCCAAATAGCCAGAGGAATGTTGAAAAAGAAATCCAAAGTTTGGTGGCATCATAATTCCAGGTTACAAAGGTGTCATCATCCAGACAGTATGGTACTGGCACATAAACACATATATAGATCAATGGAACAGAATAGAGAGCCCAGAAATGGACCCTCAACTCTCCGGTCAACAAATCATTAACAAAGCAAGAAAGAATGTCCAAAGGAAAAAAATACCATCTCTTCAACAAAAGATGTTGGGAAAATTGGATGGCCACATGCAGAAGAATGAAACTAGACCATTTTCTTATACCACACACAAAAATGGACTCCAAATGGATGAAAGACCTCAATGTGAGACAGGAATCCATCAAAATCCTTGAGGAGAATATAGGCAGCAACCTCTTTGACCTCAGTCACAGCAACTAGTTCCTAGAAACACCACCAAAGGCAAGGAAAGCAAGGGCAAAATGAACTATGGGGACTTCATCATGATCAAAAGCTTTTGCCCAGCAAAGAAAACAGTCCACAAAACCAAAAGACAACTGACAGAATGGGAGAAGATATTCACAAATGACATGTCAGATAAAGGGCTAGTATCTAAAATCTATAAAGAATTTATCAAACTCAACACCCAAAGAACAAATAATCCAATCAAGAAATGGGCAGAAGACATGAACAGATATTTCTGCAAAGATGACATCCAGATGGCTGACAGATACATGAAAAAGTGTTCCACGTCACTAGGCATCAGGGAAATACAAAACAAAACCACAGTGAGATACCACCTCACAGCAGTAAGGATGGCTAAAATTAACAAGTCAGAAAACAACACATTTGTCAAGGATGCAGAGAAAGGGGAACCCTCTTACACCATTGGTGGGAATGCAAGCTTATGTAGCCACTCTGGAAAACAGTATGAAGGGTCCTCAAAAAGTTGAAAATAGAGCTACCCTACAACCCAGGAATCACACTACTAGTAATTACCCTAAAGATACAAAAGTAGTGACTTGAAGGGGCACATGCACTTGAATGTTTATAACAGCAATGTCCACAATAGCCAAACTAAGGAAAGAGCCTAGATGTCCATCAACAGATGAATGGATAAAAAGGAAGTGGTACACACACACACACACACACACACACACACGCACGCAATGGAATACTATGCAGCCATAAAAAACCAAATTCTTGCTATTTACAATGATGGGGATGGAACTAGAGGGTATTATGCTAGGCAAATAAGTCAATCAGAAATAGAAAATTATCACCTGATCTCTCTGATATGAGTAATTGAGAGGTGGTGCAGGGGGTCATGGGCAATAGGAAGGTTAAAAATGAAACAAGATGGGATCAGGAGGGAGACAAACAATAAGAGACTCTTAATCTCAGGAAACAAACTGAGGGTTGTTGGGCAATTGGGGATATAGGGATAGAGTGGCTGGGTTATGGACATTGGGAAGGGTATGTGCTATGGTGATCACTGTGAAATGTGTAAGCCTGATGATTCACAGACCTGTACCCCGGTGCAAATAATACATTATATGTTAATATAATAAATAAATAAATAAATGAAATTAGGATATTTCACATAAAATCTATGTTTTGTTTCTCTTGAAGAATCAAATGTTTTGGCAACACTGGTCTATATTCCTATATAACACAGTTGTCTGGAAATGAGTACCAGGTGCTCCCCGACACACAGTTTTATTCCCTACAGTCCCCTGATGTCTTATTCAGGGGATATTTCATACATTCATATACCTCCCTAGGACCCCAGAGTATTAAGTTTACTTGGAAAACAAAAACATAAGTAAAAATTGGTTGTTAAAACCAATAGTCAGTAGATATCAAGAGAGAATGGCTTAGCACACAATTGTGACCTAATTTTCTAGATTGATGGCATTACTGAAAGCATTCTTATTAGCCTTGGAAAAAAGCAATATGCACGCCAAGTTTCTCAAAAATTAATTCCATCTCTCCTTTCAAACTATTGCTGCCATAGGATTGTTCAATCTGACCATGTCCAAATATTCAAAATAACTCTTTATCTGGAATTCCACTGACCAGGTTAGATTTTAATTCTGGGATTGTTAAGGAATTTTAAAGAGATGATCTATATGTCACCCCATACATTACAAAAGGGGAGGGAAAGTTCAGTTTAAAAAAAAAAAAAAAGGTCTTTCTAAAATATATTCAGGCTACCAAATATTAGGAGAAAGAAGACTTTGTTAATAAGCATTGCAACAACTTTCTTAAATTTAGCTGAATTTGTCTTCAGGGAGAAAATGTAAAAAGCTGAAAAACATCATCTAGTTAGGAAAATTATTTTAAATTCCTACGAAAGAATTCTTAAAGCAACCATTAAACTTCAACTGGTAAGAACTTTTAGCTTTGGGTTCTAGATCAAAAAACTGTTCTAGGGAGTCTAATGCCAAAGTTCGGTGGGAATTTTTTATGTTTTTTTCAAATAATGTTTTGATTTTGGATACAGAAATTAACTCTTCTTCCTTTGTGTTGAAGACAAATCCTTTGACTACTTTAATGGTCAGAGAAAGTGAGGTGAGGTTGCTTAGACACAGCAAGTGCATATTGGCCAAAAATGGGATTGTCATTGGAAGCACAAGACTCAAAGGAATCTACATATTTATAGCAATCCCATTCAAAATATCAACAGTATTTTTTAAAGACCTAGAAATACAACCCTAAAATTTTTATGGAACCACAAAAGACCCCAAATAGCCAAAGCAACCCTGAAAAAACAAAGCTAGAAGCATCACAATTCTGGAATTCAAGTTATACTACAAAACTGTAGTAATCAAAACAGTATGGCAGTGGAATAAAAACAGACATGTTACTCAACAGAACAGAATAGAGAGGCCAGAAATAAACCCATGTTTATATGGTCAACTAATCTATGACAAAATATACATTGGGAAAGGAGGCAAAAATATACATTGGGAAAAGATAGTCTCTTCAAGAAATGGTCCTGGGAAAACTGGACAGCTAAGGCAAAAAAAAAAAGAAAAAAAGAAAGGAACTGGATCAGTTTCTTATACCCTACATGAACATAAATTCAAAATGGATTAAAGACCTAAATATGAGACATGAAAATCCTAGAGAACACAAGTAGTAACCTATTTGACATTGGCTGTAGCAGCTTCTTTCTAGATATCTCTTCTGAGGCAAGAGAAACAAAAGCAAAAATAAACTATTGGAAATATATCAAAATAAAAAGCGTCTGCACACCAAAGGAAACAATTAATGAAACCAAGACAACCTACAGAATGGGTAAAAATATTTACAAATGACTTATCTCAGAAAGGGTTCATATCCAAAATACATAGATAAGATATTTGCAAATGACACTGCAAAGGGCTGACACCCAAGATCTATAAAGAACTCCTCAAACTCAACACCCAAAAAACAGATAATCATGTCAAAAAATGCACAGAACACATGAACAGATGCTTTTCCAAAGAGGACATAAAAATGGCTAACAGACATATGAAAAAAATGTTCATCATTATTAGTCATCAGGGAAATTCAAATCAATTCACATTGAGATAACACCTTACATCAGTTAGAATGGTCAAAATTAACAGGACAGGAAATAACAAGTGTCGGAGAGGATGTGGAGAAAGGGGAACCCTCTTACACTGTTGGTGGGAATGCAAGTTGGTGCAGCCACTTTGGAAAACAGTGTGGAGATTCCTTAAGAAATTAAAAATAGAGCTACCCTATGACCCTGCAATTGCACTACTGGGTATTTACCCCAAAGATACAGATGTAGTGAAAAGAAGGGCCATATGTACCCCAATGTTCATAGCAGCAATGGCCACAATCGCCAAACTGTAGAAAAAGCCAAGATGCCCTTCAACAGACAAATGGACAAAGAAGATATGGTCCATATATACAATGGAATATTACACCTCCATCAGAAAGGATGAATACCCAACTTTTGTATCAGTATGACGGGACTGGAGGAGATTATGCTGAGTGAAATAAGTCAAGCAGAGAAAGTCAATTATCATATGGTTTCATTTACTTGTGGAGCATAAGGAATAAATGGAAAACATTAGGAGAAGGAAAGGAAAAGTGAAGTGGGGAAAACAGGGAGGGGGAGATGAACCATGAGAGACTGTGGGTTATGAGAAACAAAGAGGGTTTTGGAAGGGAGCGGGGTGGTGGGATGGGTTAGCCTGGTGGTGGGTATTAAGGACAGCATGTGTTGCATGGAGCACTGAGTGTGGTGCATAAACAAAATCTTGGAACACTGAAAAAATAAAATTTAAAAAATACACAGAGAACTTAGACTTAAGACCCAAACAACAATCCAACTAAAATACAGGTAGAAGACATGAATAGACATTTTTCCCAAGAAGACATACAGATAGCCAACAGACACATGAAAAGATACTCAACATCACTGATTAGGGAACTACACATCAAAGCTACAATGAGATATCACCTCACACCTATCAGAATGGCTAAATTCAACAACCTGAGAAACAACAGGTGTTGGCAAGGATGTGGAGAATAAGGAACCCTGTTGCACTGTAGGTGGGAATGAAAACTGGCGTAGCCACTCTGGAAAACAGTATAGAGGTTTCTCAGAAAGTTAATATAACTATCTTATGATCCAGCAATCACACTAGGTATTTACCCAAAGAATATAAAAATACCAATTCAAAGGTCTACATGCATCCTGATGTTTATAGGAGTATTATCATCAATAGCCAAATTATGGAAGCAGCCCAAGTGTCCATCAATTGATGAATGAATAATATATATGTATATATTTGTATGTGTATATATACATACATACAATGAAATATGACTCAGCCATCAAAAAGAATGAAATCTTGCCATTTGCAATGACATGGATGGAGCTAGAGAGTACTATGTTAAGTGAAATAAGTCAGAGAAAGACAAATACCATATGATCCCCCTCATATGTGGAATTTAAGAAAAACAAGGGTTTAAAAAAAAAAGAGGCAAACCAAAAAAGACTCTTAACTATGGAGAACTGATGGTTACCAGAAGGGAGGTGGGTGAGGGGATGGGGATGAAGTAGTGCACTTGTGATGAGCATTGGGTGTTGTATGGAAGAGTTGAACCACTATGTTGTATACCTAAAAATGTGTGTGTGTGTGTGTGTGTGTGTGTGTGTGTGTACGCTCTTTGTGATGTCCATTGCCAGCAAGTTTTCCTTTGTTTTTCAAGATCACTTAACCAACACATGGCATTTTGTATCTAGCTTGAAGGTCATAGGACACCAAAAAGAATAAGGAGAATAAGATAAATAGAATCAGGGAGACCATTTTATCTTCAATTAAGATAGGAACACCATTAACTTATTCTTTAAAGTACAGCCCAAATATAAAATATAATGAAAGAAGCACTTGGGTGTCTACATCCTGGAGTTCTTCCAAAAATTTTATCAGCCTATAGCCAATTAACTTCTCTGAGGTTCAGTTTCCTGCTCCATACACTGAAGGCACTGAAGTCAGTGTTTTCTATGCACCTCTGATTTGAGTCTTTTAAAATTTTGGAAGGCAACACAAATTTCACAGTTCTACTAAAATATCATTCCAGGGAGTAGTCTTTGATCAGCCAAGACTGAGTAAAGTGCCTCCCCTAAAAATCCTTTAATTCTAAAAGCTTTTGAAATCATCCATTTATCTACTTCATTAAACAATAAGTCCTCTGACGACCAGGGTCCTGAGTCTTGTCATCCATCAGAGAAGCAGAACAGTATATTGGGTAAGATCAGACTCTGAAATTATACTGGTTTGCATCTCAGATAGCTTTGTGTCCTTGGGAGAGTTACCCAATAATTGTGTGTCTTAGACTCTTACATGTAAAAGGGAGACAATAACAGCAGAGAATACACAGAATCACTGGGAGATTCATGCAGTACAAGACATGTAAAAATTTTAGAAGGATAACTGGCCCATAAATACTAAAGTCAGGTATTATTTCCAAGGTCTAACAGTTTCTGGCATGGGGTAGATACCCAGATTTCTGCTAAGTGAAAAATGGATTGAAAGATTATATCCACAACCTTCAAGATCTAAACCCAAAACAGTCTAAATTAATGGCAAATGCCTATGACTTGGCAATTTAATCCAAAACCAGGTTCTTTTGTTATCTAGATTCAGTGTACTTGGCTTATTTAAGACATATTTGGAAGAGCTGTTGAACAATAAGTTAATCGTTTTTTTGTAACTTGTTTCACTCTAGTGAAGTCTCAGTCAAACTTGATACAGTAGAGATTGTAACATAGGGAATCATCCCCACTGCCAACCCTCAGCCTCAAGATATATTTATTATAGGAACAAAGACTATAATGAGATATGGTCAGATGGAAAATTTGGAAACCCTGTTGGGGGTGGGTGGGGTAGAGATCACCATGCTGTGTAATTTTCACACTGGTCACACTGGAGCATGGTCTCCATTCTTCTCATTGGATACTGAGCCTTCATTTTTGAATTTTTATCTTTGTACATTCCCCCATCATTCTTCACTGAACACCCCACTGCTGTTTCTACTTCTGCTACTGGGTATGTGATAATATTATTGTGGATTTTTCCCTAATTATGGTACTTTTTTAATAAACTTGTTTAGAATGCATTTGACATGCAGGGTATGTTTTGGAATACTGTAATACTGCAACCTTAGACTTACATACACAAAGTTACTCAGAAAAATTTATTATAGCATCATTGAGATGGATAGCTCCATATTTTAGCTTGTCCATGCTCAGAAAAATAATACTAATTTAGTGGGTTCCTATTCTTTCATGAACAAGGATAGCCCTTTAGGAAGGAAAATTTTTTTTAAAGGTATCATATCTGAACTGCTATCTTTACAAGAAATAATTGCTAGGTTTGTTAGCTATTATGATTTGTACATGGAACAGAATTTTCTTTACAAACACTTTTTCAATAGATGTCTGAGTAGGAAGGATAGCCAAATAGGTACCATACCACTCCACATAAGCATCAATTCTTGGCTATGAAGGCCTTCCCATAATTTCAGCCAGAAGTTAGAAGGAGCTAGAAGAATGTGGAGCTGAAGATTTGAGCAAGTGTCTTGCTCTCTCTGAGCTTTC
Organism: Mustela erminea; assembly: GCF_009829155.1. Taxonomy (NCBI): domain Eukaryota; kingdom Metazoa; phylum Chordata; class Mammalia; order Carnivora; family Mustelidae; genus Mustela; species Mustela erminea. The sequence continues at coordinate 67,759,603 of NC_045629.1, forward strand.
CTAGTAGGTGATCAGAGGAATGCCAGATAACCATTCCATTATAGTAGTCCATAATCTCATAATCTTACCACTCTCTAATGACCACTCCTGGTTGTCAGATGATTTACTTTCTCAGTAATTAGCATACTACACTGACAAAGTACACTCCATACATTTTAGCTTTGATATATTTTGCTTCCAACATGGTTTCTTAAAACAATAGTGCTAGGAGCAGCTTAATTTGTCAGTAAGTTGACATTAAGTTGTTTTCTCAGCTGTTAAATGCAAGAATCAGTTCCACATGTTTATCACAGACTATGATGGATGATTCTTGAGATGAACTTGGTAGTTTCTTTCCCTGGAATTCATTTTTAAAATTTTAATTCTGAGGCTATTAGAAGGGAGTATTACTTCCTTAAGAGCTTTTTAAAATGGCTACAAGGAAGATAAGACTGAAGTCTTCAAATATACTCCTATGCTATTTCAAAATGTGTTCTTTCCAGTAGTAAAAAATAAGGCATATATCATTGAACATGAAAGGCTACCTATATGCTCATCTAACAAAACTGGCAAAGCTGCTTTAAAAAAAAATAAAAAATAAATAAAACTGCTTTAGCAATTGGTTCTGTACACTGTCACCAAGGCAACATTCAAATGCTAACAGCCCAAAATACATGGTCTTTCTGTGTGAACATATTTCAGATAACCTTAACTGTAAAAGAAATTAGATCAGAGTCTGATTCTGTGAGAAAAGGCAGTGGGATGTGGTCTGTCTTCATAAGCTGAAAAATCCCTAGACTTCCATGCAATACTCACTGTAATGTCCCACAGGACTTCTATTTACCCCAGAGGCATTGCCACTAGTAACTATGACCATGGATGACTAGCCCTGTAAGAAGTGAAGCAAGAGGCTTGCTGAAATCAGATGACTAGCCTGAAAAAGTAGAATATTCACAGCTCCCTCAAGTACACCCTTTTCATTAGGTTTTCAGATATTTCTCCGGGACCAAGAGGGAGGACCAGATGTTCTCAGCAGAGAGGTTTGATATGGCTACCAATGCATGTAGCAATTGAAAATAGGTAATAGGAAGCAGAGGAGTTGACATTGCTAAAAATAAAAACTTTACAATAATCTGTAGAAAGTGTCAGGGTCAAAGAGGTTTTCATTTATGGAGAAGAGGGGTGGGAAGCATTGTTCAAAGTAAGATACACATGTATTTTATGAAGAGGTCCTCTGTCTTACAGCACAATGCCAGCATTAACACAAGGACATCAAAAGGTTGAATATAAGTTGTTTTATCATTGGTTTTGTTTCCAAAATTATGGCTAATATCTATTTTAGTTAGTTATTCTGATGTTAGAACAAAAGGCAGGGGTTCTCACTTAACATGTTGTAAACATATAGATTATCAAATGTTTGTTGAATAATGAAAAACCAAACCTATTTATACCTAGTGTCTGCAACCTCTTAGTGCAGTTAAGAAACATGATGCTTTTAAACCTATTCTTAATAGATCACACCCATGGGAAAATTTCCAAGACCTTACACATGATGGAAAATGGGGGTGGGAAGGTACAGCTGGACCACTGGTGTATTTCACAATTCCCAGTCATCTATGATATTTTATAAGTGGTAACATGAAGACCGACACATTCAGGGTTATTTGGGTTGAGAAGGAGTCATCATTTCCTATTTGGAGATGAAATGGTATTAATCATAGCTAAAAAGTGAATGCATACCAATGAAGAATTTTACATTAGCTTAAGAACCCAATAATTTGTTAATGGTTTACATTTGAGTGCTTACATTGAAACAGACATAGTGCCAAGCCTTATTCATGTATTTGATTCTCACACATGTTTTGTGAAGCATTATTCCTAGTTTGTATGAAGAAATTAAGTCTACAAGTAGTAATTTCCCTATACTTACATAACCTGTAAGTGGCTGAGCTATGGTATCAGCCAAGTCCAGTAGAATTATCTTCGTAGTCAAGCATTTTCACATTCCAGTCCTTTGAGATGGACCTTGAAGGATAAATATATTATAGATGTTCCCAGATGGGGAAAGAAAAGGCATTCCAGGCAAAGGGAATGGTTGTTACCTCTGAGGATAACTCTGTCTGAGCCTAACCCAGAAGAATGGGAGACAGACCTACATAATCAATGTTGAAAATCATAACCACATGTATCTGTGTACATGACTATTAGCCTCTGTTCAAAAAAAAGTAAAACACATGTCCTTAGATACTTCAATTTTTAATTGCAATTTGTTTTGGATAACCAATTCTTCTCCTTGGTTTGCCCAAAGCCAAGACTTAGAAGCAACACCATTAAGACAGAGCCAACATTCTGACAAAGAATCAGAAAACAGCGGGTAATGCATTTGATTTGTAAACACAGAGAGGGCTCCACTTGCCCAAAGAGACTTAAAAGAAAAAAAGATCCCACAAGGCATGGCATAAAATGGACAAGATTTTACTCAAGACTATGAAGTGGCTCTGAACCACAATGTCAACACTGAGGGACATACTGTTGAGTCATCTGCCCTCTCTCAGAAAAAAAAAAATAATAATAAAAGTCAGACCAGGTTTGGTATATGGAGAAAGAAATTCACAAATAACAGGAATCCAGACAAGCCACTCATGGCTAAGAGAAAACTCACTGATCATGCACAGGAAATCAGACATATACAATTTCGGTACCTCAAAAGACTAAAGATTTTCACATGGGAATAGAAGGCTCTGGGATTCATATGTTTAGAATCTTCCTATCACAACATTGAGTTGGGTAAGTCCTTTTCTTCAGTAATCTGATTAACCCTTTTGAACTAAAGTCAGGCTTATTCTAAAAAACAAAACAAAAAAAAACCCAAAAACCAAACCAAACAATAACAACAAAAAATCCCAACATGTATTCCCAAAAGTCATGCCCAAAATCTTAGAAACTGACACAGATTAAGGAACAGATACCCTCCAATTATCCATGTAAATAGTGGCATTTGTCTGGGTCCACTAAAATAGTTTTCATCCTCTTGGCAAATAGTGTAAGAAGGCTCTGTGCATCTGTGTACTTCACTCTCCTCTCCAGCGGAAGAGGACTGGTGAGCCTAACAGACAAAAATTTGAACATCTTGCTTAGCAGATTTTCCCCTCTACTTTGCATTCTACCTGCTCTTGGAACTACTGCATTTTTTCTGGGTCTTTCACTACAGAAAGTAAGAACTGATGGGTTCCTGCTCACCTTAGAGGCTTTACTTTCTGTGAAATCTTTTTCTTTTCTCACTCTAGTGGAGCTTCTACTACATAAGGTAGTAGTTCTGCTTGTCTTCTCTGCAGAACCAGACTCTATTTCCTGGATTTACCCAATATCTAGAATTGGGGAGGTAACAATATTAGAAGGCCCTATTTCCTTGGTGTATCTTGGAAATATTCTACAATTCAGCTATACCAATTATAAAGCAATCTTTTTTACCTTGATGTCAGTGACTCATACCTTTTTATTAATTTGTTCTAAACACAGAAGGTAGAACAATTATCCTCCCTTCCCCGCCAAAATTTATCCAACACATAGATTCAAAGTTAAATGTTAGCAATTACAGACAACAGAGAAAAGAAATGTCCTTAGGATTTTTATCCATTTATATTTGGGTTCATATTTTGTCTTTATCTCTAAATATCTTTCATTTAAAACAATACACTGACTTCTCTAAAACTCCCTTTCTCATTTATAAAGAGGATAATTCCTGCTTCAGGTTGATTTAATTCGTCTAAGCATACCTGAATGTGCTTAATTAAGGGACATAATTGAGCTAAGCAGTGGCTAGCACATATTAAGTACTGAACACCTCCTATTAATAAAGTGTTTTTTGGGTTTTTTTTTTAATAAAGATTTTATTTATTTGAAGAGATCACAAGTAGGCGGAGAGGCAGGTAGAGAGAGAGAGGAAGGGAAGCAGGCTCCCCACCAAGAGGAGAGCCCCATGCGGGGCTCAATCCCAGGACTCTAAGACCATGACCTGAGTTGAAGGCAGAGGCTTTAATCCGCTGAGCCACCCAGGCACCCCTTTTTTATCTGAACAAAATTTGTTTTATCTGAACAAAATCTCATCATGAGTCCTCCTGTTGCCCCACCTTCTGGAGGTGGAGGTCAGGTACAAGCCTTACTAAGCACATTAAAGGGAAACAAATCAATTTTTCAAATTGTCCTCAGTAAGTAACCTACAGCAAGTTGGTGTAGCCACTTTGGAAAACAGTGTGGAGATTCCTTAAGAAATTAAAAATAGAGCTTCCCTATGACCCTGAAATTACACTACTGGGTATTTACCCTAAAGATACAGATGTAGTGAAAAGAAGGGCCATCTGTAACCTACAAATTATTAGGAAAGCATATATCCACACCAGAAAAAAAGTATGTTTATTATTTTATGAATGTTTTTAGAACCCTGACACCATAAGAGTTTTTTTTTCCATTAACTACAATGCACAGATTCTTAATTTTCTTTTTAACAAGTATAAAGGATACCTGAAGTTTTAATATTTTAGACCCACTGACCTAGGTACAACCAGTATTAAATCCAAAAGAGTGGATGAAAACAGTGGAATTCATTCTTTCAAACGGTTGAGTCCTAAGTGCCAGTTACTGTTCTAAGAGCTGAGGATAAAGCATTGTACAAGATAACCATGGGGGTAAACATGCATGGGTTTTAATTCTAGGCAAGAGAGATAAAAAAAAAAAATAAGTACCAAGACAGTATCATGTAATAAGCAGTGCAAGGATAAAAATAGAAATCAGATGATGAAACAGACAACAGTAGATAGGGTGCCTGGGTGGCCCAGTAGATTACGTGTCCGACTCTTAATTTCAACTCAGCTCATGATCTCAGGGTTGTAAGATCAAGTCCCACTTCAGGCTCCATGCATGGAGCCTGCCTAGGATTCTTTCTCTCCCCCCTTGCTTCTCCCCCTCAAAAAAATGACAATAGAGATGTTGCTTTTTTAGACTACACTGATTGTTAAGCTCTTCTGAGGACAGACCATTCACACAAAGAACAAATACAGAGATCTCAGGGTGTCTGCTGGCAGAAAGAAGGCCAGTGTACATACACTAAGTTGCAAGGAAGGGAGTAGGAACAGACAGAGCTGGAGATAAGTCATGGTGAGTTTAGATTTTCTTCTACCCGTGAAGACTTGAATTTGAGAGCCATGCTTCAACAAGAATTCTTCAACTAAGAAATCTGAAGTGAAATCAGTTTTCAGTGGCTCATCTTTATAGAAAAACCTCAAAACTCTGCTAAAACACAACCTATGCTGGCTTTTACTCTAGCTATGCCAAGATCAGCAGTTCTTTACAACCTAGGTCTTCCACTAATTACTTACTATCATGAACTGCCTTTGTGCAATTCTAAGCCATTCACCTGAGAATGAGAGTAATATATGTAAGGGATACTATCCCTGCTACCTAAGGAGAAGAGAGTGGCATCAGCAACTGAATGGACATAAAGGGGCAATGTACAGGGGACAGGTGTCCAGAGAAACAGGAAAGAAAGATCCAGGCTGGGAAGCCATGGTAGGTCATTACGGAAAGGCAGCACAAAGCATGGAAGGTAAAGGAAAAATACACAATAGTTCTTTGTGGGACTTAGAGAGAGGTGTGCTTCCTATAGGACACACTCTAGAAGTGGAAAGAAACATAATTGTTTTTCTAGTAAAAGTGGGAGAGTTGAATTTTTGATCAATTCAGTACATGACAGTCTGTAGACTTGATGTCAAATGCTTAGAAAACCACGTGATCACAATATTAATTCAAATCCCTTATGTCTTCACCATGTAAGAGTAGTAGTATGTTTTATGTTATCAAAAAACAATAATGGACAGGTTATTCGGAGCACCCAGCTTCGCTGCATACTCCCTGACCCACAAGGCATTGTGATAAGAGATAGTAAATGTTGCACAGGATTGAGAAGACAAGAATTCACTGCTCACTTTGACAATGGGTTACCCTGGCAACCAATATCATCATGTGAATCAAAGAATTAGACTGTACTTTCTTTAACTGAAAGGAACTGAACTCCTGAGAGCTGAGAAGAGTGGGACAACAGTTAACACTCAGAATTTCATTGGCAAAAATGGAACCTGCCCTGTAGGATTCATCTGACTTATCAGGCAGGGCAGGCTCCATTTTATTTCGAAGAAATACTACTGGTCCTACTACTACTACTACTACTATTACTACTACTACTACTACTGCTGATAATGATATTCACCAGCATTTACTAAGGATTAGTGTTCATGGGTACTAAACAGAGTGCCCACTTTGATGAGGCAAACATTAAGGCCTCAGTTTAAAATGAGAAAACTAAGGGTCAAGCATTTCAATCATACCATGAGTGGAAGGCTAAGATTTAAACCAAGACCATCTGATTCCAGATCCCCCCAACTTCACCATTCGAATCTCTTGTACTAAAGGAATAAGGGGAGGTTTTCTGAATTCCAAGTCCCCTCTGCCCTCAGACAAAGAAGACTGAAGAGATCCCATGGCCTATCTTCCATCTAGGATGCTACTTTTTCAAATTCATCCAATAAGCTATACTTAACACTTATGAAATTCCAGGTACTTGCAATTCCCAGTTCAGTACAGTATGTATCATTTCATATCTTTCCTACCCCTCAGACTCTGAAATTATATTTGTGAATTTAATGAAATTCTGCCAGTCTCCAGGTGTAGTCTTTATTGTCAAACTAAGAATACAATGTACTCAGCAGTTCCAGACCTCACATCCTAACAATGCCCAAGGAAGGCCTTTTGTTTTCGTGGTTCTTCCTTTAAGAACAAATCAACTCCTCACATACCCAAGCTGGTTTTCTCACAAGTCTCGCTGTCTTGAATGAGCTCACATGTCCATCCCAAATGAATCCATGTTGTACAAGAAATGTCATGTGATGATTGGTTGAGCTTGGATACCTCAGCCAATTAGAAAAAAAATTACTCAGATTCACCTCTCAAGTTGTGCAGGGGTTAGTGTCCCTTAAGACATGACTGCTGGAACCAAACAGCATTTTATTATGGAGAAAAAAGGAAAATAGATTCAGGATAAGGAGCTAAGTCCACTCAACCTTGATTCTGCTAGAAATGGATTTGAAGTTCACAAAAACATCAGTTCAGTGATTACCGAACATCAGTTCCTTATTTTCAAGTTGTGGAAACTGTAGATGTACAAACTGTAGACGTACATTTTCTCATCAAAAATGGATGGGCTCCAGCCCACTGGGTCTATGCTAGAAAAGGTTTTAGACTTAAAAGAAATGGTTAGTAGGGTGTCTGGGTGGCTCAGTGGGTTAAAGCCTCTGCCTTCGGCTCAGGTCATGATCCCTGGGTCCTGGGATCGAGCCCCGCATCGAGCTCTCTGCTCAGCAGGGAGCCTGCTTCCTCCTCTCTCTCTGCCTACTTGTGATCTCTATCAAATAAATAAATAAAATCTTTTAAAAAAAGAAAGAAATGGTTAGTGGGAGCTACAAACAGGATGCAGCCCAAGAGAGAGACAAGCCCCCAAAGGCAAAGCTAAAGATGAATCATTCAAGTTCCAAGGAAATAGATGAAAGTTCAGAGAGACACAATGAGGTAGATCCAAAAGCGGATTGGCAGAGAGCAATACAGCTGGGAATAAAAGGAGGACTCTAACTCTTAACAGGGTTGGGATGTCTTCCTACAACTGTTCCTTCCTGGTCCTGGCTCTTGATCTGTATGGAATTCAAGGAAATGCAGACAGTTCAGCTATAAGCAACTCCTGTTCTCTTCACCTTGTCCATTTCAAGACCCCATAGATAGAGTGCAGAACACCAGGTTTCCTTGGTCCTGCCATGTGTCTAACTGATCCAGCTCTGTGAATTTAGCTCCAAAATAGTAGGGTTATTTGGATAGTGAGATTATCCCTACCCAAGACCTAAAATTCACCGTGAGTAGACTTAGCTAAGACAATGATGGTTATTAAAATGAAAATATTGTAATTTGTAAAATGCAAATTATTGTATATTGTATATTGTTGTAAATTATTATATATTGTAAAATACAAATATTGTCATTAACACCAAGCCCTTATTAAGTAATGGCCGTGTATAACATGCTATGCTATGGATGAGAGATCATGTGGCAGTCATGGGTGCTGCTCCAATCTTTCTTCAAGATAGAACTACAGGTGAGGATTGGAGGAGCAGACTATGTAGCTATTGCACTGTCTAAACCACTGTGGTGTTCACATGGAAGGCATGCTCCCTGTGGGCTACCTCCAGCCAGTGGAGGAGCACAGCAGGGGTACTACAGCCATGCCATTCCTGCCCAAAGCGGGACTCCTGCAGCAGGTGACCCTTGCTCAGGGGCTCCCCATCAGTCCAGCTAAGACTTTCTCAGAGCTGCCCTGTAATTGGCATCTTCCTGTTCAGTCTACCTTTGCTTCCTCTCCCCCTTCACAGCAGTCAGACCTGCCTCACGATCCAAGCCTCTCTCCAACTGCTCCTGTGACTGCCCTTTATCCTTCACAGGCATTTCTAATTCTTAGTGTCTGTTTCCTAGAACATACTAACTGACACAGATCAGAAATGTTAAGATTATGCATTGCAAGGTCCTGAACAGCTATTGCGGGGAAAAAAATCTTAACAGTTTGAAGAAATCTGATGTCCTTCAGCTCAACTTCCTCATTTGCCCAGCATCTTCTCTACAGATTTGTGTTTGAGCATTTCTGAAGATTGGAAGTGCCATACTCAATAGAACAGCTCATTCTATGTCTGGGCACCTCAGCTTCTCCCTACAGAAACTGCCTCCCTGTTACTTCTCTGCACTGTTTCTAGTTTTGTTCCTTAAGACCACTCAATGAGCTTATGTCCTCTTCAGATAGTGACCCTTCAAACATTGGAAGGCACATACTTTTTTAACCATCAGACCTAATACCCACTGTTACGTCGTTGCCATGGTTTGCAGAGTCAATCATGCTTGCCCCTCTTCAGACACATTCCAATTTCTCTTTGTCTCTTTGAAAATATATCACTCAGAATTGCAAATAATCATCATCCACTCTGCAAATCCACTGTCACTGTAGGCACCACAAGGGCAGATAGCAAGTCTCTAGTCTTTATCACATAGTTAACACATGATAGAAATTCAATGTACATTTATTGAATGAAGAAATGAATGCTTGTACCAGTATCTCTAATTTTCTCATGAGACCAATAATCCACCTAGACAAGCCCCTAAACTAGACACCAGTCCTAACGGGACTTGATAAAGATACTAATCAGGTCTTCTTGATCGAGTCAGGGTGAACCCTCCCCATTCCTGATGAAGGTAGATGGTCTTCATCCAGATAAATTGCCCATCTCCTAGGTGACTACAGGGTATAGTAATTTCTGAGTCCTTCACATGCATATTTTATAGCCATAACTTATGAGAGCCACATAGAACTCTGAACTGATTCTATCAATGACAATGTTCTCTAGCTATTTTGAAAATAGAAAATTTCCCAACCTGTGACCCACAGAATCCTAAATACATAAGATACCAATATGTGTTGCCTTTTAAAATAAAACCCATGGTCAAATATGTTTGGGGGAAAAATTAACAAAGATAAGCTATTTTGAGTTTTTTTCCTGTGGCTTTTTACCGAGACCAATGCAATCCTGAGAGTTACTCCCAGGGCACTCGCTCTGCATAGGTGTATGCAACAGCAATTAGGACTCAGATCAATCGAAGAGTAAAAATGTGTTGCTGAACTTTGTTGAGGCAGAAAACTGGGAAAGACTGAACTTTATATAATCCTAGATGAAGAGAAAACCATGATTAGTGAATCATCAGCTTCAAAATTTAAGTGCCCAGCATGAGTAAGTCTCATCATGGACACATGGGAGACAACATCAAACACAGGGGCAGGGGGAGTCAAAGACACAGAACAACGGGCATAAAGTGGAAGAGGACCCAGACTAGAGCGGAGACCTGGGCTCCCAGCTAAGCACTCACCAAATGCTAAGAGCTTTCAATGGTCCCATGAAACAGAGCAGACAGCACCATAGCTAGCTTTCATTTAAGTGTTACAATAAGATACATCGACACCCTTCTGAAAGTAGATATGAGATTTTAAAATGTAAGCACTTCAAACTGATCCAAACCAGATTCACCCAATTGATTCCAACTGCCAAGGGCAACTGTTCTATCAAGATGTGAAACAGCTACATCTGTTCAGGGAGCACTTCAAATCTGCCCATCTTTCCTTTTCCCCCAGTATATGTTTTAGGTGAAAGGCTCAGGGCTTTTTTTTTTTTTTTTTTCCTCCTTTCTTTACTTTTTAGGCAAATTCCATCCTTAGCAAATTAACTCATGACAGTTCTTCCAGTCTCATTTCCTTAGGATGGTGTATGCAGGAGAAAAATAAATGTATCTCCCTTTCCATGACCTTCTTATAGTTCTGATCCACATACCTGCTCCCTTGCAACAAGTTTTATACATGAGGAGTGCTAAATAGTCCATCAGGTTGTTCTTTCTGCTGCTCAAAACCTTCCAGTGACTTCTCTCCTCATGCTAAAAAGGGGGTGGGGGGAGGGGACCCGAGCTCCTTAGTATAGGATCAAAATCCCACAGGACCTGGTCCTCACCTTTCTTCCTCCAGCGCAAGGACCCTGGACTCCTTGCCTCTCCTGTACCAAGCATGCTCCTGACTCCACCCCTTGTACTACCTGGTGCCCCTGCTGGCAAGCTTTGCCCACGGAGCTTTATAAATTCCGTCTTTCCCTTCATTCAGGCTCTGCTCTAAGGTCACCTTAGCAGAAAGGCTTTCCCTGACTATAAAGGAACATCCCACTCTAGTCACATCCTTATCCCTTGATATAATGTATGTTTGTGTTAGTCTCTCTCTGCCCAGGGAGTGTAACAATTTGGATCACAGAGTCTACACAAAGCAGCTGCTTAATACAATTCAAATTGTTAAATGAAAGGTCTCTAATTCTTTCCCTGCACATCATACTTGGCTCACTTCTGCTAACCCTCTAAGTTATATGTAGAACAACTTAAGCCCCCTGTGCCCTGCCCCCCCGCCACACACACCCCTGAGGACAGGTGAATGGAAATTAGTGTGCCCTGGCATTATTCAAAAATCCCAGAGGGGGCCTGTCCTGTATTTGTCCCCATGATCGGGCATTCTTTCTGCCCAAACATTAGAGCCCCATCGTACCAGCAGTACGCTTCTCTTAGGGACTCCCCTCATTTCACCTACCCCTGAATAATAAATCTCTGAAGTACTTGTATTCACTGGCCATTGTATGGTGTGTATGGATGTGGAATACCTGAACCTGAAATGGAGAGAAAGCCAGACCCGCAACCAGCCAGCGTAACCCCTGGCACCTGCCACAGTCACTACACCCCTCCAGGTGAAGGAAGCCACAAGATTCCTCCTTCATCACCCTGAGTCAGGACACCCCTCAGGAGCCCTTCCTTGTCTGGACTCTCTCACCTTCAACCCTCTCCACTACTACTTTATTTCTCACTATTTTCTTCTTGCCTCTCCCTCAGGAAGGATGTCTTCTTCATTTACTCCTCTCAGAGAAGGAGTCCATTTCACTCAATTCAACTGCCACTAACCACAGGTGGTAGACACCAGTTAGGGTTTCAGTTTACCTAGCACCCCAGGGAACACCTCTTTGCTCCAATGGAACTCTATGACCTCTACCTGTGGACAAGTAGGAATCTCTGCTTCTGTGAACAGGAACTATTTTCAATCTTTAGTGTAGGTTTTGTCGTGCTCAGTTAATCTTATGCAGTGCTCAACTACAGATATTTCAGTAATCAGAAATTCCAACCTCTAATAACCCAGCACGTATCATAAGTTTGACAAGCAGCTGGGTATTAACACAACAGACTGTGGAGACTGGGACCAACAGAGAGTACGAACCTTGTCAAAGGGGTTTCTAATTCAAGTGTATTTAGCGTTGTTGTATACTGGCCAAACAAAACAGATCTTCAGGCTGGATTCAGCTTATAGGATACTAGATTATAACCCCTGAGATATGGTTAATGAATGACAACTAAATCAGGTGGGATAAACTGGCTATTTTGACTAAGATCGCATTTCTCAACTTTGGCCACACAATCATGTTTAGATTTGAAGAAAAAAAATAAATAAAACAAAAAACAATGCTAGGATCCTAACCCTAAAGATTCTGATCTAATTGCCAGGCGTAGCCTGGGTACTGTGCACTTTGAAAGATCCTGAATGATGCTAAGGTATACCCAAGTAAGCATCAAAGGTTCTTTTAAGGAAACTTACTATGCTGCTGGTAGCACACATGAAGTCCACAATGAAGTCTCACTCCCAAAGTAGTGAACATTTTTTAAATAAACAATATCATCAACTTGGAAGCAAAGCCAGTTGACTGTAAGAGAAACCAACAGCAACTATTTAAGGGACAAGAGATTTCACAGGAATACAGAGCAGCATTAAATTCATAACAGCCAAATCCTAACCAAGTGTTCCAACAGTGCCTTAGAAAAACATGCTTCAAGCACATAATGTACCCCTCTCATTGCATATCCCAAAGAACTGGTATTATTTCAGGAAGAACAAGGCATCTCTAAGGGTCTGCGCAACATTTCTGGAATATCTTAACATTAAAAGGATTATGTTTTCTTTAGAAGACTCAAGGGCATACATACCCCAAGGTTCATTTCAATCCAAGCCATGGATTTACCCACAGATGTTGAAAGCATCAACCCCCTCATTGCCTTGTGGTAAAAATGATGAAACAGAAATTCTTCAATAGCCAAAGGATAAGGAAATCGTGCTACTCTAATGGAGTTGTGGGATGGGAGATAAAATGAAGTCAGTGATCCCATAAAAACTTTGTTTACCTATGAATCCCACAATCTTTGCAAAAAAAAAAAAAAAAAAAAGAGCCATGATTTGTAACAATGTCTTCCACAAATACTTGGGACTTCACATTCTTAGAAATTGCTATATTCAGATTCCTGAATCCCTTCATTCTGGGTATCCTAATGCCTTTTTCAATCAAACCAACTTCCTCTAGAAGCACAGAGCTTGGGAAGCATGAGGCTCCCCTTGAATGATGCTGCTAGAAAGAAATGGACTATCAGTTCTTATAATGACAGGAATCACTACCTTGCCTGTATCCTCTCAGTGCAGTGATCATTAAAGGTTGTACTGTTTAGAAAAATGTAAACCAGAATGACCCAAACTGTCTCTGTTAAATGTTCTCACAGTAAGGAATGTATGGGAAAATAAATTAAGGAAATGTGTTCAACATATTGCTCTTTTGTAAATTCATAATATTCATTAGAATAAAGGTTCAAAAAAAAAAAGAAAAAAAAGTAAGTGTCCAAAACAAAGATTCCCAGAATTCTTTGATTAGGTATCATATTATTCCATGGGATTAGTGTTTTGAGGTGGGCAGTATGCTTTTGAAAACATTTATGTTTATTAAAGCAGAATATTGGACTCAACAGCATGAAGTGAAAGATCTAGTCTGACTGGTACAGTTATATGACCTTGAGCAAACCACTTAGGTTCTCCCTTTTCAGTGTACAAAACTGTAAAACAATCTGGACTTAAAATTCGAGCTTGCTGGGGCACCTGGGTGGCTCAGTGGGTTAAAGCCTCTGCCTTTAGCACAGGTCATGATCTCAGGGTCCTGGAATCAAGTCCCACATGGGGCTCTCTGCTCAGCAGTGAGCCTGCTTCCTCCTCTCTCTGGCTTCCTCTCTGCCTACTTCTGATCTGTCTCTGTCAAAGAAGTAAATAAAATCTTTTGAAAAAAAAAAAATTCTAGCTTGCTCTTCAAAATTTCTGGACTCTAATAATTTACCATTCACTATAACTTCATATGTATACTTCCTTATCCATAATTTCAAAATACAAAGAGCCTGTGAAAAACAGAAAGCTTTTGTAACCTAGTACCTAAACTTGGCTTAACCTAATGTTTATACATTTTTTCCCCACTAAGCTTAAGTATTCATCCATTTTGGGGTGCAGAACTGTCAGTACGTTTGATTACAGTATGCCCAGACCCTGCTGCAGTTCTTAGGTAAAATGAACCTTTGTCTCATTATCACTTTTCTAAAATCCAGAAAATTCTCAATTCCAAAATGTCTATCCCTCAATGTCTCAGATAAGAGACTATGGGCCTATATGAATGCTTCTTATCATGTCCAGTTGTCATTCTAAATGCTTTAGAAATATTAACTCATTCCTCAAAATAACCCTATAAGGCAGAAACTAGCATTATTCTTACCTTCAGTTTTGAAAACAGAGACCTAAGACTAAATAACTTGCCCAGAGTAACACAGGTAGTACACAGTGGAACCAGGATTCAGATCTAAGCCTGGTTTCTATCATCTAGCTTTTTGACCATAATGCTAGTGGATAAGAATTTTTGAGTCTCATTTAAATAATCTTTGATTTCCTCCCCTGCAAAATAGTATTAACAGCTACCTTTCAGGGAAAACTTAAGGCCAACTCTCAATGGCTTCTGTAAAGGACAATCCATTGAGTTATTCATAACTTCATATGATATTTTATTAGCCATATCCAAGACTGCAAGGGGCAACACAGCTCGCTGACAGAAGATCCTACATTGTGCTGGATACTCATTTTGATCTAAAGCATTCCCACTCTCCTGAGGGATTTAGACACCTACATAAAACTGGTGCTATGCCTAGAGGCACATTACAGATTACCTAAAAGCACACTGCAATGTGCCATTTAAAATTTAAATGAAACACTATATAATCTCCAATCAAAGCAGTTTAATATCAGGAACTGTGAAGTTTGGGATCTGACATATAATGAAGGCATTGAGGGCCCTTTTACCAACAGCTGCTCTAACAGCTACCCATGATAAACACCTAAAAATCATGCCTACAAACAGCCTTCCCAAACTGGGGTAACAGCTGGACAAGCCACCAGGGAAGTAGGAAAGGCAATAAACTAAATAAACTTGATTTATTTATATATCTCCCTGGGGTTCTCTAGGTTGTAGGGTTCAAGTGTATTTGCCTTCCAGGTGCATTTGGTTTCCATCTTTGGATCTAACCTTTGAATCCACTCTATTCGTACCTTCTTCCTTATTTCCATACTCCCTTTACCTACAGTTTGGTTAGCATTACCCTCCTGACCTTAGGCTGATTGTCTTCAATTAAGCCAAGGATTTCCTCTTCCTGGACCAAAATCAGGTTACAGAATAAGAATAATAAAAGACTGAATAGGACTCTACTGTCACAGCCAGGGCCCCAGTGTCTAACTTTTGAGAACAACCTGACTTCAGATAATCCATCCCACTAGGAGACCCAATTACAGCAGCATGGCTGTCTACCAGTTTGGGAGAATCAGTCATCTATGCCAAGAAGTTTCTCTAGGAATTCGATTTCTCATTTAAAAAAAAAAAAAAAATGGACAGAAGGAACCAAAAGGGAGAAAAAAATGGCAAAGTATGATAGATTATTTTTAAAATCTATTATAATTAATCATATTACATAGTCATTTCATATGTTTGGAAAAATTCAGAGCAAATGAATGTACTAGATCTTAACAAATACAGATTCTCAATAAAGAAGTCTTAAAAACAATCTGAGGGGTTTGAAGTGGCCGGGGGGGATGGGAGGTTGGGGTACCAGGTGGTGGGTATTATAGAGGGCACGGATTACATGGAGCACTGGGTGTAGTGAAAAAATAATGAATACTGTTTTTCTGAAAATAAATTAATTAATAAAAAAAATTAAAAATAAAAAAGAAGATATGGTCCGTATACATAATGGAGCATTATGCCTCCATCAGAAAGGATGGACACCCAACTTTTGTATCAACATGAATGTGACTGGACGAGATTATGCTGAGTGAAATAAGTCAAGCAGAGGGAGTCAATTATCATATGGTCTCACTTACTTGTGGAGCATAAGGAATAACATAGAGGACATCGGGTGAAGGAGAGGAGAAGTGAGTTGGTGGAAATTGGAGGGGGAGACAAACCATGAGAAACTACGGACTCTGAGAAACAAACTGAGGGTTTGGGAAGGGACGGGGGTGGAGGGATGAGTGAGCCTGGTGGTGGGTATTAAGGAGGGCATGTACTGCATGGAGCACTGGGTGTGGTGCATAAACAATCTTGGAACACTGAAAAAATAAAATTAATAAAAAAAATATGGATTCTAAAAAATAACACACAGCAAATAAGTTGAGTTTTCTTAATAGGTTCAGTAACACTCACCTTAAGTATAAAATGCAAGTTTACAAAGCATAAGGAAATTGTTATTAGAAGCACTTATGGTCATTAAAAGAATTTGTTTTGTTTTGTTTTGTTTTGTTTTAAAGATTTTTTATTTATTTATTTGACAGACAGATCACAAGTAGGCAGAGAGGCAGGCAGAGAGAGAGGGAGAAGCAGGCTCCCCGCTGAGCAGAGAGCCAATGCGGGACTCGATCCCAGGACCCTGAGATCATGACTTGAGCCGAAGGTAGCGGCTTAACCCACTGAGCCACCCAGGTGCCCAAGCAGGGAGTATTTTAAATGATGCACATTTGGACTTTGCGGAAAACATTCAACTATCCCATCAGTAAAAATCCTCAAAATACTTCTGGGTAATAGGCCAACCCTACAGAAGAGTTGCTACGCCAATTGTGACCACTAGACCAGTAAATTAAATATGGTCAGCTTCGCCTATGAGCACTTTACGCACAAATCTTTTCTCCCTTCTTTTACCCAACAAATTAAGCCACCCACCTCCACACCCTTACCCTTTTCTGCTTCTTTCAATATCATTCCAAGCCTAACACCACATATACAAAACAGAAAAATAATCAATTATTCTTTGTTGCCAAAGTAATACATATTCAGCCTCAACCAGGACTTATTCTGTCCATCTTGTTCAGTGCCTATAATAAGCCACACCCTCCCAAGCAACATGGCTCCAGACCATAGTACCTAGCCACTAATGGTACCAATACTCTTATCTATGGACTTCCTGCTGGTTGTGTCTGTCTAGTTTGTCCCTGTTCACTCAATTTTCCTCATGCACTGGCCTCTGTCTGGGTCAGTTCAGGCTGCCATAAAAATACCAGCTTGTGGTATTTTTAATTTCCACAGTTCTGGAGACTGGAAAATCCAAGATCAATATATTGGTAGATTCAGTTCTTGGTGAGAGCACTCTTCCTGACTTGTAGTTGGCCTCTTCCTTGCTATATCCTCACATGGTGGGGAGACAGCATACGAGCAAACACATCCCAGTTAGCACTCTCGTGTCTCTTTTTATAAGGATGCTAATCCCACCCTGAAGGTTTCACTGCTATGACCTAATTGTCTTCCAATGCCCTACTTCCAAAGACCATCACAGTGGGGACTAGGGCTGCAACATATAAACTTTGGGGGTACAAACATGCAGCCCATACCAGCCTCCTTTGTTTCGGCCCTAATTAGTCAAATCTCTTTCTCAACTACTAAGAAGGTACCCTGGTTTTGAATTTTTTTATATTGACCTTGGCACCCCTTCATGAACCAACCTCTAGTCTCTGACTTAGTAGGACAAGACACATCCAGTCCCCTAAGCTCTCCATTACTCTCTGGCAGGCTTTTCTTCACCAGAACCCTATTCAAAAGGAAAGAAATTGGGCATCATTATGGAATCTTAAAGTTAAATGAGACTCCTTGCAATGGGCCGGACTTTTCTGTTCCTCACAATGATGTTTCAGGTCACAGGGCTCATGGATACCTAACCACTGGTGTCCAGGCAGGAGAATGTTTTTACCAATTTATCTGCATTCAATTCTAAGATAGGAATTCGGTCTTACCATTTGTCTTCTCTCTTTCCCTTGACTTCTAATCCACTCATTTAGAGGATTTAATTCCTACACTGATAGCTCAAGTTTTGTCCTAGAGTTTAAAAATGTGTACTTGTGAAGTTTTCTGTGAAAAACGAATGCAATCTGTTACCTTTTTAAAATGGATCAACAGCCTAACAGCCAATCCGTCTCAATGCACAAGTTATTTTAAAATTTTGAGATTTATCTTAAAAGACACCTGAATACTTTTTTCTTTGTTTACTTCAAACAGTCCAGAGAGTCCATTCATTTGGGTGGATAGTGATAAATTAAGCTGTTTGTAAAGGTAAATCCTCAGGTACCTGTGTACAATTTCTTCTGTTACTAGGGTGCATGCAGCCATGGACAGGGTACAGTGTGACGGATGTCTTTGCCTTGTAAGAATAACTGTACAACCTTCACTCCACTATCTAGATGCTAAAATGAGCTACTACAGGCAGGGCAGATACCTAACTTCTGGATATCAAGCATAATTACCTGCCTCCCTACACTCACTCCCTTAATTTATTGGTCAATGAGTGGGCACCAATTCCAAATTAGATCAATCATAACTTAACAACAGTTTAAAAAAACATCAAGGAAAAACTAACACTATGGTGGTGACTCCAAGACCAAAAACAAGACAAAAGTCTTTAAAAACATGAAGTAGAGGAAGTTGGCAAGAGAAAATACTGACCCATAGAAAGCAGCAGCGACAAGAGACAGTTCCAATAGTGAAATCTGTTTTCTGTTGATCACAGATTCCAGCTGTTCCCAAAGTCCTGTCCCTCCCAGTCCAGTTCTTGAACACTACACTTTGAATCTAGACTATGAATTCCTCATTTTCAACCTATGTAAGTCTACTTTTGAGCTATGCACAAGATCTTTCGAGTATATAGGTTAGATATTGCAATGTAACAAATTACTCCAAAATTCATTGTTTATAAGTGAGAAGGTTCTTCTCTCAGCTGGCCATTCTAAAACTTGAGGCAACTGCTTTTCAATGCCAGAACTGACAAATGAGTGAAGCAACAATGGGCAGTTAAAGCTCAGCCTCATAGGAAAAATAAAATCAAGTGCATGGCCATCACACTTACAGAAAATCTAAATGGATGAAGGCCATAGCATGATGAATTTAGCCCTTACTGAACTAGTATGAGCAAGTTTTAGAAATCTGTGAGACAACAGTTAACTATAGCTGTTACTTGAAAGAACAAATTATTAAAAACAAAGGTAATACTCAAAATGCACTTTCTAATTTTTTGTGACATTTTGCTATTATCTGTGCTCTTTGTGTTATTACCATATCTCTGTGGAGGACACACATAATCATAATCACTGATTTTATGTTGGTAGCTTGAAATGGGCCATGGTAGAGTATTTTTACCCTGGAAATAAGCAAATCCTATTTAAAAAACTGGATTTTTATGTCCCTTCCAAATTCATCTGTTGAAACCCTAATTCTAATGTGATAGTATCTGAAGGTGGGGCCTTTCGGAGGTAAGTATTTCATGACAGTGGCATCCTCATGAATCAGTGTCCTTAAAAGAAGGGGCCAGCTAACTCTCTCTCTCCCATAAGTGAAGATACATGAGAAGATGACCATCTGTAAACCCAGAATTGAGCATTCACCAAGAACCCCACCCATACTGGTACTCTGATCCTGGACTTCCAGGCTTCAGAACTATAAGAATTATTTAAATTTATGGTAATTTGTTATAGCAACCTGAATAAGACATACTACAGATCAGGGCTTCTTCTCCATTCCAACTGCTGCCCACACCAGAGAGCCACAATTAAGACATTTGTCAGATACTAGTCTTAAGAGGTCTTAGGGGAAATAGACCTTTCCACAATTAAGTGGAGAGATGGAAAAATAATACAATCTAAGGAGTATATTTGGAGGAAAACTATACCCTCTATTGGCACATGAAGCTGATCGAGATTAGATTAAGAAGAGAGAGAGAATTTGAGAGAATTACATTACCAAAAGAACCACCAATTTGGATTAAAAATAAGTGTACTGTTTGAGACTTAAAACTAACTTTGAGTTTCTCAGTTATCTAAATACTGTTGGTAGGCTAAGATAGCATTCAGACCCAAAGTAAGGTGCATTTGCCAATGCCTTCTTCAGATAGTCAAAGAATGATGGAAAAGAACATACCCATAAAGGGTGAATCTGAAGTTCACAAATAACATGTGAGTTGGAAGATGACCCCTGCGCCTCCTCCCCACCCAGGGGTAATCAAGGAACATTCACCACCAAGGTAGAACTTCAGTGTCTGCCCAGTGGGATTTCAAAATTGCTTCAGAAAAGTGACTACTGTATCCCTCTCATTCATGCCCTATATGAACAAAAGGTTTGTTATAATGTCCCTATTCTATCTTTATCCTTTACATTAATTATGGGTTGGGTGGGCAGAACAAGTGGCCTCTGGATCAAGAGGAACTACGTTCAAACCTGGTATAGAAGTCACTACATACTTCTCCTAATGAAAAAAAAAAAAAAAACACTTTACATCATCTAGCAATCCTGCTAGATGCAGGATTGCACTTATGAGCTGATTGCTTTGCGAAAGAGAGGAGAGTTCGTTCTCTTTGTTATATGCAGAGTATTTTGTGAGAAGCATAAATGGTGGTAACTATTATTTCTGTCTACCAAATATCCCCACTTCTTCCAGACATTTAGTGTGACTGTACTTCTCTAAAACTTTGAAGATGGGTGTGGCCATAGGTCATGCTTTGGCCAGAGAAATGTAAGCACCAGTGGTATGGGTAACTTTAAGAGCAATAAGCAGTGTATCATTTCTTTTTCTCTTGACCACAATGACCAGCAATGTTTCCAAGAATGACGATTCCATCAACGTGGGTCCTGGAGAGAGGGTGACGTGGAGAAAATCTCTCAGCCGACCTGGAAGAGCACGTAACATCAGCAAGAAATAAACTCTATGGTTTTAAGTCACTCAGATTTTGGCATGATCCCACTCTGACTGGTACAACCACAATTCCATATTTTCTGGCAAAGCACACTCACAAGTAGATGAGGTTTTGTTACATTTCATTACTGAAACACATGCCAAAAGATTTCCTATCACGTATCAAGCAATGCAACTGAAGACAGGAAAAGTTGCCAAATTGCACAAGATAGATTAATCTCAAAGCAATGAAGTACCCGTGTGACCAAGTTATGCATCATTCAGGACCGCATTATACTGCCAAATTTCAATGTGTCAAAACTTCACTGACTTTAAACAAACTGCTTAGCTTCTGGCTGGGAACATGGGATTCAGTGGGGGGTGTGGGCGCTGGACAAAAGAGAAATAGGAAAATGCCAACGTCAAAATTGAAGGAATAGTGTGAGCAGCTTGGACAAGACAGAGGCTGCTAGTGGCAAAACATTGAGTTTTTAAATGATTCAAAGGATATGCATGTGGAATGTGTGGAGTCTTTAATACCTTAATGATATTTTATATAGTTTATAGCTTATATATACAAAAATGATATGATACACATTTCTATCTAAGTCAAAAAGAGCTTGAGAATTAGGAGTCTAAATTCTAAGTGCTTGGAAAGCATTAGGTCAGAATTTACTTAGCAGCATCATTTCTTCCTTTTTTGGTATTACAAAAAAATAAGGTCTTAAAAAAATCAATGGTCTCAGTATCAACAAAAGTGTAAGTAATAATAATGATCATAGGATATGGCAGGGTGAGAACATGAACATGACCTATTCAAACAAGGGAAAGACCATCAGTACATTTTCCTTCATAAGAATAAGGCCCACTTACACAATTAAAAACCCCTTGTCCAGGTGACTGTGCTTCAAAAACATGTATATACTTACATGCTTACACTCACACACAAATACTCATATACATATATAAAATGGAATTCATTTTGGATTACTTTTTCCAGTGAAGTGAAGTGAAGAATGGAGATAAATGCTCCTAAGATAAAGATACCCTCTGGGAAGCTTCGAAGGAATTACATCAGATTGGTAAACTCGGCACCTCAATTTTTCCAACTACAAAACAAGAACGGGAATAATGACTATAAGTCCTTCCGGGGAAATTTCAAAGTGAATATGATAAAATGCCTTTGAAGAACAAGAGGAAGAAGTATCACTGAGTCACAGGAGGTAAAAGGCCCCTTTCACAGTGTCCCATGTGCGCTGACACATGGTAGTAGCCTATATTTCAACTTGGGACATTTGCTATGAGAAGTGGCCCAACTTTGGTGGCCTTATGCATTGCATACCCAATCTGCAAAGGAATTTGGGAGATGATGTTTTTGTTTGGAAACAAAGCCAACTGGTTTTCCAAGACAACTACTTCAAGTGGCTCAACCAACTGGAACTTTCATCACTACAAGTTTGACTCCCTTCTCTGAACTTGGGTCTCTGAGGCTGAGTCTTGTCCTTTAATACCTAGGTTTTTACTCTTGTATTCATTTCAAACACTGATTTCTCACCTGCTACTCTCCAATAGTATTATAAGTTCTTGAGGGTTGCAGAAATGAACCTACAACTATAATATGGTCAATTAATCTTCAACAAGAAGGAAAGAATATCCAAGAGGAAATAGTCTCTTCAACAATGGTGTTGGCAAAACTTGACACTAACATGCAAAAGAATGAAACTGGACCACTTCCTTACACCATACACAAAAACCAATTCAAAATGGATGCAAGAGGACACCTGGGTGGCTCAGTGGGTTAGGCCGATGCATTCGGCTCGGGTCATGATCTCAGGGTCCTGGGATCGAGTCCCGCATCGGGCTCTCTGCTCAGAGGGGAGCCTGCTTCCTCCTCTCTCTCTCTCTGCCTGCCTCTATGCCTACTTGTGATCTCTCTCTGTCAAATAAATAAATAAAATCTTTTAAAAAAAATAAAGGATGCAAGACCTAAATGTGAAATAGGAAGCCATAAAAATCCTAGAAGAGAGCACAGGCAGTAACTAACATCTGCCATAGCAACTTCTTTCGGGATGGGTCTCCTGAGGTAAGGGAAACAAAAGCAAAAATAAACTATTGGGACTACATCGAACTAAAAAACTTCTGCACAGGAAAGGAAACAACTAAACTAAAAGGCGACCTACTGAATAGAAGATATTTGCAAAGGATATATTTGAAAGAAGCTAGAACCCAAAATATTTAAAGAACTTATACAACACCTAAAAATGAATGACCCAATTAAAAATCGGTAGAGACATGAATAGACATTTTTCCAAAGAAGACATACAGATAGCCAACAGACAAGAAAGGATGCTCAATATCACCGATCAAGGAAATACAAATCAAGACCATAATGGGATATCACATTACACCTATCAAAATGGCTAAAAATCAACAACACAAGAAACAGGTGTTGGCAAGAATGTGGAGAAAGGGAACCCTCTTGCACTACTGGTGGGAATGTAAACTGGTGCAGCTATTCTGTAAAAACAGCATGGAGATTCCTCAAAAAGTTAAAAATAGAAGTACCCTACGATCCAGCAATCATATTCTTAGGTACCTTTTCAAATACAAAAATACTAATTCCAAGTGATATATGCACCCTGATGTTTATAGCAGTATTATCAACAATAGCCCAACTATGGAAAGAGCCCAAGTGCCCACTGACTCAAGAACTGATAAAAGAGATATGGTATATATCCTGTACCTACACACACACACACACACACACACACACGGGAATATTACTCAGCCATAAGAAAAGGAATGAAATCTTATCATTTGCAATAGTAAGGATAGAGCTAGAGAGTATTATGCTAAGTAAAGTAAGTCAAAGACAAATACCATATAATTTCACTCCTATGTGGAACATAAAAAAAAAAATGAGCAAAGGAAAAAAGGGAAGCAAAGAAACAGACTCTAAACTGTAGAGAACTGATGGTTACCAGAAGGGAAGTGGGTGGGGGGAAATGAGTGAAGTAAGTGATGGGGATTAAGGAGGGCACTTGTTTTGAGAAGCACTGGGTGTTGTATGGAAGTGCTGAATCATTAAATTGTACACCTTAAACTAAAATTGTGCTCTATGTTAACTGAGGTTTAAATAAAAACTTGAAGATGTTTTTTAAAAAAAAGTTCTTAAGGTTTAAAAATTTGGCTTCTACTTAAAACCTGCTAATAATAGTAAAAGTAGTTAACATCTACAGAACATTTACTTCGGGAATTTCACTGGGTTTGGTTTTACATTTTTTCTCTTGTAATTTCCATAAAGTTAGTCACACAGTTGTTTTGGAACTCAAAAATCACATCCTACCGTACTATCCTGACTGACACCCATGCAGCTTCATTTTGTGTGTGAAGTTTTGGTATAGGAAGGTGAACACTTTAGTGCAGACATGCATTCATATAACTACTGTTAACTTTCCCTAACATACTGCTTGCGCTGCCACTCTGGACGCTAGGCCTCTGATTTGGATATATGTCGGACAATACTGGGAGTACCTTTTAACTCGGACTTCTAGAACGCCGGCAACTAAAACAACGCATTTCAAACCAACTCAACCCTCACTATAGAACTAGAACCATATGGAATCGTCTGTACAGAGGTATTTGACTTCCCTATAAACTAAAGAATCAAAAAGAAACGCTGTTATGGAGATTAGGAAAACCCTGGGGAGCTGGGAGTTGACACTCCCAGCTAAGAGTTAAAAGCTTGAAGTGATCACATATGTGTTTGTTCATGTACACACACTAATACATCTTGGTGGGTCAAGTGCAAACTCCCAATATCCTCTACACGCTATCCCCACTCTTGCTCAGGAATGTGTAGAAATCTTAGCATGGTGACGTCCATGTGCCATCTACATTAGACTTATCCAAGTTGCTTATTAAAATGTCAATTCCCAGACGCCACCCAAAATTTCCAGTGCCGCAGCCTGGATTCCCCAGCAGCAGCCTCTGAGTCAGAATTGGTAAGGCAAAATGAGGCAGGGATGGGAAGGAACCAACACTAAGCAGGTTAAGGAGTAATTCACTGCTTTGACACCGAGGGCTGAATTTCTCGGGGTCTGGGAGAAGGTGTACAGCCATGGTTCTCAGATGTTTTGGTCTCAGAACACTTTATACTCTCACAAGTTTGCAGGAGTTCTAGCCACTGACTCCTACCATATTAGATATTAGAACTAATTTTTTAAGATTTTATTTTTACATACTCTCTACGCCCAACACAGGCCTTGAACTTACAACCCCAGGATCAAGAGTCACATGCTTTACCAACTGAGCCAGGCCAGGCATCCCATAAAAACTGAGTTTTTTAAACTCACAAGCACTCATTCCGTTAGCCATCCTAGATGTGACGTTACCAACTCTAGGAAACTCTACTGTATCCTTACAAGAAAAAGCAGAGCAAAAGAGGCAACAATATGCTGGTGTAAGTTCAAAATAGCTTTGATCTCTCAGACCTAAAAGGATTTAGGATTTCCCAGAGGGTCCTGGAACACACTGAGAACCACTAAGATAGCCATATTTCAATGTTATACCATTCAAAGGTTAAGGAACTAGGTTGTTCCAACTCCCATTCATGAGTGTCTGAGAGTATACTAACTCTCTGGAATTTCCAGTCTGTCATGTATTCAGGTTGAGTATGTCCCTCTAGTCAGTGGAAAAGTCCAGGCAGAGGGTGGTGGGTACTGGTGGTGTCAGGTCTCAAGGGGCAGAACAGGAGGAGCCCAGGAAATGTGCAGTGTACAGACAGCATCTGCCATACCAGAGAACCTGGACTTTAAACAAATCCTCTCCATGATATTTGATGCACATTAAAACACTAAGGCACCAAGAGCACTGTCTTCTAGACCTTAAGTGAAGCATCTCAACTCTACCCAGTCATTGTTCCTTTTTGTTTTTGTTCTTTCTAGTCTGTGCTGTGATGGTTACACTTTTGTATCTGAGCATTCAATACTACTTTCAGAGAACAGCCATCTCCAAGATTACAGTTGCTCAAAGTTCATGTTTTATTAATTACAGGGCGGTTCTCAAATGTATTTTTATGAATTCTTATGAGGTTTTGATTTCTGCCAATACACGCTACAAAAATTCTAGCACCTGTCACTTATAATTCTAGAATTGGCTGCTTTATTAATTCACTACTAGAACTCAACACAGTCTCTCCTACTTCAATATTCAATAAGCCATGTCTGTGTGTCTCTGCTACAATGGGAGAGAAACTTATAGCCTCTGGTATTTCGGTAGACATAATATCTTCCAGATTGAACCCCAGAAGAAAATGATTCATCGTGAAGAAATATTGGTGTCAGCCTCTAACATAGTACTGTTTCTCCCAGAGAAAAGAAGTGAAGGCTTCTAAACTCTTCCAGTCCACTTAACAAAATTAGTCCAGGATGCAACATTCAAGTCAAGTGTGCTTTGTCCAGGAATGGGAGTGAATGTCTGGGTTCTGTGCCTTGCACTGGCAGGCTCTGGGCACATAAGGATGTTGCAGGAAGGTAAAGGGCAGTGTGTGCTGGAACCTACTTGCATGAACTCACACAAGTTGAATGTGCACACACCTTGTTCCTACAGCTCTGTGTACCTAAATACACAGATGTGTTTGGGATTTCCTTCCATGGCAGTGCCAGTCCTCCTCTTAGAAGTCCTACCCACCTACAAAAACCCACATAGAAAACAGTATTTCCTCCTACTTCTCATTCTTTTTGGTGAAGAGGTATCCCTTCCACCAAGAGAAATTCATCCTAATAGTCCTAGAACAGATAGGAAGTCTAAGGAGTCCCCTGTTCACTTGCCCAATACGAGGTGGAGATGGAGAAAAGCTGAACCGCTGTGCTGGTTCTGGTAAGGGAATGCATCATTCTCTCCAAACCATGAGAAACCTTCTTAACAAATTCTGTGATCCAACCTTTGAGCTGCTGTGATTTTTTTTTTTTTTTTTTTTTTTTTTTAAAGAAAGTAAGGCTGGAACTCAGAAATCTGGCTATGGATTATCAGAAAGGTTTTATACTATTATCTCTCTCTCTCTTTCTCTCTCTCTCTCTCTCTCTGTGGTTCTCACCATCTCCAACAGATGCTGAGTCCTGGAGAGAGAACATTAGCAGACATAATGGTGAAATGTTAAAGCCACCAAGCAACAACCACATCGCTCTGTGCTACTAGGCGGTAGCAAAGAATATGATAAAACATGGTTAACTCCATCCTCAAGATGAACTACAGTTTTATATTCCGCAGACATTCCCTCCTTCTGAGGGAAGACCAGCATGGTCTAAGAGTTGTTCTGCAACTTGTTTCCCTTTGGCTCGTCGCAGAACAGAAGAAAGCTAAAAGGTCCTGAGAAACAGTTTTCTTTTAATTTTCCATTGTATCATGACTTATGGTATTCCTGCATTGTTTTGTGATCAGAAATGGCTGATCTCTACGGAAACTCACGTCCCAGATCTAGACCATGAAAATAACAGTCTTGACCAAAACACAGTGGCCAAACCAGTTTCAGAATGTTCGCCTTGGCCTCAATCTTTGACGCAGCCTCTGTCTCCCTCTGTAGGCCAATCCCTCACACCCAGATACTGACCAACAAATGGAAATCTACACTAAACAAGGATAGTTAACAAAGTGGTGAAACTTGAGTGTGCCAAGGGAAATCATAAGTCCCTGTAAATACAGACCATGACCTGCGGAGGTCTGCAGTATCTCTTCATACAAAGTTGTGATTTTTTTTTAAGATTTTATTTATTTGACAGAGAGAGAGAGATCACAAGTAGGCAGAGAGAGAGAGGGGGACGCAGGCTCCCCAATGAACAGAGAGCCCGATGCAAGGTTCGATCCCAGGACCCTGAGATCATGACCTGAGCTGAAGGCAGAGGTTTAACCCACTGAGCCACCCAGGCACCCCCAAAGTTGTGATTTAAAAAAATAATAGTTTTTCTATAAATGGGCCAGATCAAAAAGATCAAAGAAAGTACTATGTCTGACTCAGGAGGTAAAGGAACAAAGTAAATTCACAAGAGGATATTCACTAAATATTCAATTAATCCTACCTTGCACATATAAGAAAAAGTCTGCATGCTCTGGGCAAAAATGAGCAGGATCCCCATTAAATTCCAGTTGTCTGATTACACTCCTATTGGGTTGTTATATAAATAGAGGTGGTGATTTGATTTGATTTGATTTTTTTGAGGTGATTTTAGTCCACACCATAAGACTCAGTGTTCCCTGCCTCCTCCCCAGCCTCAGCTAGCACAGAAGCTGCAGCACATTAGGGAGCCTACTCCTGACAGCTGTAACCAGAAACTAAGTAAATACAGCTCTGCAGATGCATTTCACATGGTGTATTCTTGCCTTATGGAAGGAAAAGTCTACCAAACTTTCTGGCACCAGGTCTGAGAGGTGCTTCCACCAAGTCCTGAGACCCTAGAGCTGCTCCCGCTAATCAGCCCAGACTGAGCAAAAAGAACAAAGTACCTCAGAGCCTTTCCCTAAATGTATAGGCTTGTGGGTGTCTATATGTTTAATTCTTGATGTTACAAAATTAAAGGAAAAAAGTTCACATGCAGAAGGATAGATTAGACCCTCCAGACTCTCTGGACTGCACCACTCTCTCCATCATTGCAACACAAACTCTTGAAACCACAGAAGATATTTCCAAAGGCAGTGATTCATTACTTTTCAAATAAGTTAAACAAAATTCTATCCAAAAGCACTAATTTGAGCAGTTCTTAGAGTAGGCTAAAACTTTAGGCAACAGCAAACCATTGACAAGAATGTACTGACAACAAAGGGTAGAGGCAATGTTGTGGTCTTTGACAGCCCAGTCAGAACCGGGCTAGTGTTACCCCTAGCACTAGCTGTGGACTTTGGTGAAGGAATTTAGCATCTCTATGCCCTCATGTCCCCAGTAAAAAAAATGGGAAGTAACTCTTACTCATTGGTCTTCTATATGAGAATTACATAAGTTTATGCATGTAAAAGCTTACCACCGGGCCTGAGAGCATTTAATAAATCAACATTATAGTTGCATGCCATGCACTCAAGACCCAAGAATGAATAGGAAAAGGTCAGGGCTCTTGAGAATGGAGAATCTCATAATAATGATCTATTTCACTGTATGAGGTCAGGTTAGAACCATAGGAAGAGACAGATTGGAACACTTTTGGAACAACTTTTGGGGTTATCTGCCCAGCCTCTAGAACCCCATTCCATTTGTCAAAATAGCCCCTAGAAGTCATATCTACACCACCCGGTTCTTCCTTCCTCACTGCAGCTTAGTCAATGCAATCAGTCCAAAGAGGACACTTGACCCAGGCCAGGACAAGGAGTTTTTGTCTTCTAGGAATTAGAAGCTCAACCGCAAGTGTTGAGCAAGTCTTGTGTGGCCTGCAACAATAGGATTTTGATCTACGAAAAAGCAATGGAATAGAGTAGTCTGGTCTTCAGAGGAGAGAATAACTCAGTAGATACAAAAAAAAAAAAAAAAAAAAAAGGAAAGAAAGAAAGAAAAGCAGAGAATAAAGGTGAAGAAAGTGGCTTTTTCATTCCTGAAGCCCGACTGCATTTTGCTTTTACATTCCTGAGACAACTCTACACACAAAATGTAATGTTTTCCTTTACACAAAATGTAATTACACAAAATGTAATGTTTCCTTTTCTTAGTTGCTAGAGCAACTAAGTTCCTAGTACTCCCTTAAGGATGTTATCAGGTGGCAGATTTAGTCTCTTTTTGGTCAACAAAACTGAAACAGGTGCCCAGGAGACTATAGAAAGGTCATAGGCTTCAATGCTTCTGGTCTTAACCAAATAGGTTGTTCATTAAACTTCCTTCGATACAAGTATAAACTTTAATAGCCCCATGTCCCCCAAATCTAGACCAGACTTCTCCCCTAAACTCCTATAAATCCAACTGCATATGAGAATCATCATTGATGATTTACTGGGGAGCCAAGCAGGGTTCTTGTAGGCATTTTACATGAAATTGTTTTGCCAAATCTTTGCCACAACCCTACACTATTCTCATTTACATACACAGAGACTAAAGCCTAAAGAGTTTAAGTGACTCACCCAAGGACTTACAGAAAGAAGAGAAACCAGAGACTGGTGAACTCCCACACGAAGCCAGAGTTCTTCGCTACTACGTTCATTATAACTCTTCATAATCAATAGATTAAAAAATAAGATTAAAAATAAGACTGGAGTTTCAATGCAGTTTTGATTCTTCACAGTCACATGATCCCAGGCAGTCACTTCAAACCCTCAGGCATAATTTATTTCTCAGCAAAGCCACTGCAAGAACCCCAGCCCTACTTAAGAGTCATGCCAATAATTATGCTACTCTTCTCATTTAGCCTTTGTGGTTTCAACCTTTATAAGATAAAAACACCAGATCTACATTCTGTTGAGTCTCTCTGATGCTTAAATAAGATAGGCAGGAAACTCGTAAATTCTAAAGAGCTATGTAAACTTGAGGGATTAGCATATTAAGCTCACCCTGGATTCACTGCATGATTTTCTTAGCCTGTTTCAACACAGACTATGCTCCATAATGTCTTCAAGTTTGTGATTTTTAGAGAAGGCAGAAAGTTTAAGAAAGTAAGGGAAAGAAAGAAGCTCTAAATACAGAGTAAAATTTATTGTATGAAAGTGTCCTGATCAGCCTCTCTCATTACTGATCTTTGACCTTCGCTGAAGCCTTCCTGAACCCTTTGTGCTGCCCTACCTAGGTTCTCATACTCAGTGTCATGCGTACCTGCTTCACAGGTATTTGTTTACACTCCCGCAATCCTCTCTAGACTATGCTCTGATCGAGAGCAAGCTGTAGTGTAAAATGCCTGACAACTGCCTTTTGTGATCATAACGAAAAATCTTTTGACTCCTGAAACATCCACTTGAAAGACATCCATTTCCAATGAACACACTGCCACCTACACAACTCAGTAAAGAATCAGGCTGCCCGACAGGTGAAGTTCCCCTTTATATAAAGCCATAGGTGACCTAGAGTAATTGACTTTTTCAGTGACCCTGCTCTTATATTTTCTTTTCACCAATAAAGAGTAACTCCAAAGTTCCCCCACCCCACCCCACCCGCCCCTAGCACTGACCCCAAGGGGCCCACTGCCTACCCACTGTATTATACACTTAGTAACTTAAATGATGTAGCTACAACACTGAAAAATATCTTACAGTTTAATGGGCTAGAAGTCTAATATCAGGTCTCACTGGGCACAATCAAGGTGTCATAAGGGTTCCCTTCTTCTCAGGATATAAATCCATTTCCTTAACCTTCTCCAGTTTCTAGAGGCCACTCACGTTTCTTAGGTCATAGTCCTCTTCTTCCATCTTCAAAACCAGCAATATTGCCCCTCTCTGAACTTCACTGGGTACTCACTTTTCCAACTGAGCCTCTTCTACCTCCAATTCTTATCCCCCCAAGACCCCCCCCCAAAAAAACTCCCATATCCCTACCCCCCCCCTTTTTAAGGGCTTGCGATTACATTGACTACACCTGGATAATCCAGGCTATTCTTGCTAAAGTCAGCTACTTACAAGTTTAATTCCATCTGCAACCGTACTTATCCTTTGCTGTGTAACCTAACATATTCCCAGGTTCCAGAGATAGGACCTGAGCATCTTTGATGGTCATTACTCTACCACAGAGATATTTGAGGAAAAATGTAAAGTAAATAAGGAAGCAAACCTTGTGGAAATTTGGGAAGAAGAGCTTTCCAGACAAAGCAAAGTGAAAGCCAAGCTACTTTTGTATGTGTGTTCTGGACTACTCAGGACTCAAGACTAAAAGCCTTGTATACAGTGTTAAGTGTTGAGTAACATTCCCTTCATTGAATGGATTTTTTAAAAATTGCAAGGCATAATAAATTTGAAAATTAAAGCATTGTTTTGTCCAGAGAGTTTAAACTATTTTATTTCTACCACTGAGAAAGAACTGTAAACCTAATTATTAAAATTCACAGATACCAGAATAACACGGGCTACTCTGCATTTTCCTATAAAGTCTCACAGAATTGCAGAATATTATGATTGGAAGAGACTTCAGTAGACATCTTATATCTTAAGCAGTTAGTATATGACACACACTAACACATAGTAGATGCTCACTATTTTCTGAATACCTCAGATTAAATGTGAGGATTGTAATATCATCACCCCTCTACATACTCCTCACTATTTTCAACTTATATAATGGAAGCTGCCATATTTCTACATGTCCTCATGCCTCTACCATGCCTCTGTCATACCTCTATCCCACCATAAGCACCTAGCCCAAGCTGGGCCCATCAGAGCTTTTCCCTAGAATTCTAAACACGGTACCCCAGAGCAATCTCTGCTAAGCGGTAGAAGTTTTAAGGTATACAATTTGGGAGCTTTCCTGAGAGACTATAAAGGTGATACCCAGAGAGAAACAAATGAAAGTGTCAGTGGCATCATTGAGCATATGATTCTAATATTTTCTGAAGCTCTGATGAAGTCCCTGTGTTTCCAGTGTTTTCTGGGACTCCCATGAGCCAACTTATTCTGCTTAATTGTGCTTTTCTCACTGCCTAAGGACTTGCAACCTCAGACTCACAGTGGGGGAACATGGAAACTAGAGAGGTGAAGACTTTTATCAATAGGTTATATCCATGGTTATTGAGAGAGCCAGGGATCAACAAAGGTTTTATTCCTCCACTGAACCCCCTTTGGATCTCTCCACTGAGTAACACATTCCACATGATGGACTCTGCCTTCACACCATTTCCTACATTTATTCATTCATCTACACTTCACTACCACCTCACTAGTCCAAACAACCAGCATTTCTCATCTGGACTACTGTTTCTTGTTGTACCAAGGGAAAAAAGCCAACATGCTCTTACATTTCATACAATGCTCCAGAACGCTTGCTTTTCTAA
Organism: Mustela erminea; assembly: GCF_009829155.1. Classification (NCBI taxonomy): domain Eukaryota; kingdom Metazoa; phylum Chordata; class Mammalia; order Carnivora; family Mustelidae; genus Mustela; species Mustela erminea. The sequence goes on from NC_045629.1 coordinate 67,792,272, forward strand.
CCACAACCAGTCCTCTCTCCACCGCAATCCAGGTGTTCCAGTCATGCAGGCTGTCTTTCAGTTGCTAAAACTTGAGTTTTTTCTCTCTTAAGAGACCTTGTGTTGTTATGTCCTCTTTCTGGAAAGTTCTTTCCTTGACTCTACATAACTAATTCCTTCTCACCTCTCACCTCCCTGCCTTCTGAGGACTTCCTTCTGCACCTATTAAAGTAGGCTCTTGTCTTCCCTTTGTATTTTCCATAATTACTGTAAAGCAGTTTGGAATTGGGGATTAAAATAGTGTTTGCTTTTTTAAACAAATTGCTCAGTAGACAGTGAGCTCCATGAGGGCAGAGAATTTATCTGTGTTCCTCGCAACTGCATACCCAGGACTCAGACAAAAACTTAGCGGTCAACCTGACTCCTCACTTTCTCTCACACACTACATCTAATCCATCAGTAAATCCTGTTGGCTCCACCTTACAAATGTGTTTCATATATGGCTACTTCTCCTAATGTCAGCCACTACCATTGTAGTCCACAACAACATAACCTCTCATTTGGACTAAAATGTTTCCTCCTGGAAGGTCTTCCTGCTTCCTCCCCATTGGTCTCCTGAAGTCTATGAGCCCAAAGCAGAGATCCTCCCAGGAATTCTCTTACAACATAAATCATATCATGGCACTCCCTCTTTAAAACCCTCTGTGTCTTTCTATCACTAAAAAAATATATATAAAACTTGGAAATAAGACAAGATGTTCTTTCAACATGATGCTGTTTAACAGGTTTACCTAAGAAATGTTTAATTACCAGTGAGAAGACATGTTAACTTGTCTTTGCTATTTAACTTTTGATTAGAGCTCAGATTCTATGAAGTTCCACTTGTACATTTCAGTCTGCTAAAAAAGATAACCCCAAGATTACAACTGCAATGTCCTATGGAATATGAACCAGGGTATATGTATTAGTAAGTTTATTTCTTCATTTTCACTGAATACTTGACTATATAATTCTCCATTCTTCCAAATTTTCTTTTAGACTATCTTACTAGTTCTCTCATTAATTAATGAGTTGCATAAAATATTCATTTTATACATATTCATTTTATATTTGCTTAAGTCATCTTTCCAAGTTTTTGAACACTTAACCTGACAGTTTTGGAGGTCTCACCAAGATGTCCAAGTGGACTCACCCACCAGAGCCAGTTAGACTATATTTGCCCAAAAAGGGGGGGCACCTGGTGGGTATTTCAAGCCCACCCACAATTTTTCCTCCTGAAACTATTTCTGAGAATTACGTTCTTAATTGAAGGCTACTGTAACAAAGCACCACAGACTGGTGGTGCTTATAAATAACAGAAGTTATTTCTCAGAGTCCTGGAAGCTGAGAAGTCAGAGATCAAGGCGCCAGCAAATTTAGTTTCTGTTGCTTACATGCTCTTTGGTTCACAAACAGCTACTTCTCACAGTGTCCTCACATGATGTAAAGGTGAAGGATCTCTCTTGGACCTCTTTTATAGGAGCACTAACCCCATTCTTGAGGCTTTGTCCTCACAACTGAGTCACCTCCAAAAGCCCCACCTCCTTGTTCCATCGCCTTGGAAGTTAGGATTTCAACATACGAATTTTGAGAGGATACAAACAGTATATAGCACATTAGAATCTTATCTTTGTTAATTGTTTTTGTATTTTTGTGACTCTGTGTTTTGCTTTTTTCCTTTTGTTTTTGCTTCTACCTCTTAGCCAGATTTGGTTCTGGCTTGTTCAGATGGATTATTTTGTCTTGCATAATATTCAAGACTGAACCTCTAGACTGCAAGCTTAATGCAATTGTGAGAATAATAATAATATTGTCTAACATCTGCTGAATGCTTATTATGTGCCAGGTACAATTCTAAGTATGAATTATTTAATCCTCATAACAAACTCCATGAATAGGTATTATTTTTTCTATTTGACAAATGAAAAAAATACACATATCTCCCTTTGTTTGTTTACAAAGCAATTATGACATGCATTTTTTGCATTTCACCTTGAGAAGGATGCTATAAAATCAGAAGTGAAACAATTCTTATTCCCATTTTACAGATGGGGAAGTAGATTCAGATGTTAGATGGTTTTCTGCTTCCAAACAGAGTATTTTTGCTTTCAGAGTCCATTCACTCACTATAAAAGAGCAAAAATAGAAATAAAGACATCACAACAAAACTAAAAAATATAAAATTTAGGTAGTATACTCAAAGAGACATTACCTCATAACAACAAAGAAAAGAAATAATGATGTATGTTAAGTCCTTTATATAAAACTGCTTCCTATATTTAAAACAAAAACACAACATACATATTAAACCAAAATATTAAAAAAGATATCTTTATTTTACCTTGCACAGCACACAGATGTTTTCTAAACCATTATATATGAAAAATATCAGCAGTAGTTTTGGATAACCTCTGAAGTGAACCAAGAGAAATCATTTAAAAATATATATATTTTGACAGGCTAACACTATTCCTAAGAAATTATTGCTCTGACTTGAAAGAGCACCACAGGGGTTTCAATTAAACTAAATTTTCCTTTGCAGTATTTAAAAAGTAATGTTCACCAAACTCCTTGCCAACTCTCCAGGAAGAAGTAAAGGTCCAAGAATACGTTGAACATCAGATCCAAGTAATGTGTCAGTGTGGATGGAGTGAATATCATAACCCAGGAAAACAGAATCTGAGTTACATTACGAGAGCCTACAGATCCACTAAGGAATTCTACCTACTGTACACTGTCATCATAACTGAGATTAAGAGATTCCTATAAAGGCAATGCAAGACTTATGATTTCAGAATCCTGGCGCTAAGATGTGCTATATTTATCAAGAGTGGAGTTGAAATTCACTAATATTGAAGTGATCTCAAATGGTTATAAACCTGCAAATCTGGGGCACCTGGGTGGCTCAGTGGGTTAAAGCCTCTGCCTTTGGCTCAGGTCATGATCTCAGGGTCCTGGGATCAAGTTCCGCATTGGGCTCTCTGCTCAGCAGGGAGCTTGCTTCCCCCTCTCTCTCTCTGCCTGCCTCTCTGCCTACTTGTGATAGATCTCTCTCTCTCTCGCTGTCAAATAAATAAATAAAATCTTAAAAAAAAAAAAAACCTATGAATCTACCAAACTCTCTTAGAGAAAATACCAGTGAATGGTGAATGGCCATATATTTGAAAGGTGATTATCCTTTGATTTTGTCCTCTCTCAAATTATATCTTAAAATACTTGTGCTATGTTTTCCAGAATATTTTTTGCCAGAGTGTTAAAAATTCTTGGTGCAATATCTTCCTCAAAATATAACTCCATCACTTTGTTTACATTCAAAAAAATAAAAAGCATTAACACTCATGTATGCCACACTTTTTTTTTTTTTTACTAGATGCAAGATATTTAGAAGAACAATCTATTACTACTGCCAGTGAGTCTACTGGTATATGGGAAAGAAACAGGTATGTTTATATGCATACCCTCACACCCATACAACCATGTGTGATGAAAGCCAATTCGTTTCTTTATTTTATTTTATTTTTTCAATGTTCCATGATTCATTATTTATGTAGCATACCCAATGCTAGTTTTTCTCTGATCTTCTCACAAAGCAACCATCACCTTCCCTTCTAACAAAACACCTGTAGCTACACTGCTATTTTATTAATAGTTATCAAACCTGTAGCCATTTTTATGGCTAAAAGTTCTAATTAATGCTAGAATGAATGCACTGGAGGCAGTGGGGAGTGTATGAAAGAAACCAAGACTAATATCAGGATTATATTCTTGACTGGGGAAAGGAGGAAGAAAGGAGATCTCTTTATAAATTTTTTGTCCATGGTTTTACTTCTCAAACTTTAAGTGTGAGATTTATATATAAGCAAACCTGAGTTCATATTCTGTTCTTCCTCTTACCAGTACTAAGATCTTTTAGAAGTCTTTATTCTTCTAGCCTGAATTTCCCCATTTGTAAAACTGAGATGATGACTTGCCGTGCAGTGTTGAAATATCAAATAATGAGATCATGCATGTAGGGGGCTTGGTGAAGTGCCAGGCACATAATAAATATTTAACAAATGGTAGTCACAATTAAGATTATTCATGCTGATTACCATGTATTCATCGATCCATTCAACAAGGAACAGCTGAGATTATGCTATCATATTTTCTCAATCCAGAAAGCAACATTTTCTCACATTTTAGTATTTTCAAAATCAAAGTGACAATTTCACTAAACATGTACACTATATAACTATTTCTTCTTTTTTTAACATTTTTTAAAAATTTGACACAGAGAGCACAAGTAAGCTGAGAGGCAGGTAGAAAGAGAGGGGGAAGCAGGCTCCCCACTGAGCAGAGAGCCCAATGTGGGGCTCGATCCCAGGATCCTGAGACCATGACCTGAGCCAAAGGCAGAGACTTAACCCACTGAACCACTCAGGTGCCACTTTAACCTTTTTGTTCTAAAAGATGTCTTTTAATTTGTTGTAGTTATCCTACAGTGATAGTGTCCTAGTGCTAGCCAATGTGCTAGAAGGTAGATGGTGAAGGAAACAAGAAAGCCCTGCCATCTAGGAATGTACAGACCCTAATGCCCAGCAGAGAGGCCATACTGCTTTAGTCTATGAAGAAGTCTTTTTGCTGCCTACTTTGGTATCTTATTCAAATTGTGGCAAAGATTTTAAGGCACCACAAGCCACTTTGAGAATCTGATGAAGGTTATGGGCTTTCTTTTCCAGACAAAATATACATATATATTAGTTTTATGTACAATCTTGGGAGTTTTGCAGACTCTTCAAAGATAATCCATAGTCTCTCTCCCCCCCCCCAGAAATCTATGAATCCTAGATAAGAACACCTGCATACCCTTTTCTGAAAAATCTCCAGTTACCCTGCAGATCACTTTTATGAATCTGAATTTAATCATCAGGATGTCCTGAAGATAAAGAATAAAGTGCAGAGCTAAAAAATCACTGACTCATAGAGGCTCTGACAACAGTTTCTGCTGGGCTAGTAGCCAAAAGAATCTAACTTAAGGAAAGAGAAAAGGAAGTTTATATCAACCTTAGGAAAAACAACCTACAACTCATTCCTTTTCTCATTCATTTAGTGCAAGTCAACAAGCCACAGAGTCAGTGCTTGATTTACTATCCTATTAGATGACCCATCTTTATAGCCCCATACTCCTACTCCAAATCTAGACCTGTGGTTTGGCTGTGTATCAAGCCTATACCTATAAATGTCAATGTAAGGGTGATAAAATTAAAACAATCTATTTTCAGGAAACCAGCGTACAAATGCATCATTATAATATAACTTTTTCTACAATTTATAAAAACTCTGGTCAAAGTGCTTGTCAGAAAATAAAAAGTTCCTCTTAGCCCTTAGGTCCCATTCTAAGCACAGGTAATGGTAGTGCTTAGTTACTGGATAATTTAATTACTGCAATAATTTGAAGTTCTGGAGCATGAAAGGTTAACAATACCAACACAAACCCAAATTTAACTCAACATCTAACTAGACCAGCTCAACCCCATACACAATAACAGCCTGATAGAAAAAGAGGCATATCCATTTCTGAACATAAATGCTATTTACCTCAGCCTCTATACCGTGCACATGATATATAGCAATGACTCAGAATAATGAGACACATTAAAAACAAAAAGAAACAAACAAAACAAAAACAACAACAAAAACAAAATGCCACCTTCAAGAGATAAAGCAATCAACATAACCAGACTCAGATGACTCAGATGCAGGAACTTCAAAATAACTACCACTAATGTGTTAAAGAGTATAGTAGAAAGGGTAAACAACATGCATGAATATGAGGGGAATTTCAGCAGACAGAGGTAATATAAAATAAGAATCAAAGTGAGATGCCAGGCTCAGCAGCTGAAGGTGTACTGAGTCAGGTAATTTCTGAGCTGCTTTAACCCTGGCATTCTATGATTCTAAGACCACCACTCCTAGAAGGTCAGAGATGAAAAATCAAAACAAGGAAAAGAATGGTTTGTGTGGAGAAAACCTGGGACAGCTAATAGTCTTCCACTGGGATTGTTCCTTCACATCTGCAATTTAAAACATAAAAAGGAATAATAAATTACTTCACACACCTCTGGTTGGAAGTAAATTCTATTAACATTAAAAAAAAAAATGCCTAGTGGGTTGCCAATATGAGCCATTAGGCTCTCTTCTTTAGCAAAGGCAATTCATTAGGTTGCATTTAAGAACACCATGAGTCTATACTGGCTCTATTTAGATAAAGGCTTGGAGCATCCAGGGGGGGGTTCTCTAGGGGTCTACATTACAAAGAGAGGAAACCCCAATTCAAAGACCAAAGTTGGGACACAGTTACAGAATCAGGGTCTTAGAGCAGGAAATGCTCATTTGTGACATGGTGGCTACAAGAACAAAGAGATGAGAAAGCCAGAAATCAAACATGATTATCAAAATCCAATTATTAAACACAATCAAGAAGAATGAAAATTCTATAAAAAATCAAACACGGAAATTGAAGTTGGGTAGAGTCAAAATTTGGGGAAAAGGAGGGTATTTAGTAGTTTTGAATATAAACAGTGAGAGAGTAAATTAACCCTAGTTGAAAACACTTTCTCAGTTTTTCATGAAGCCCAATCCCTGAAACTACGGCTGACAACAGAGATAGAAGAAAGAACTTTTCCAATAAAACACAATGATGAAGATTATCTACACATGCCAACAACGGAGCTATAATAATTCTTATCCTGTTGCTAACAATTTACAATGTTTAAAAACAACTAAAGGACATGTCTAGAAAGTAAATGCATAGAAAACTCCTCAGTGGTTCTCAACTAGAGGTGAACTTACCCCACTGGAGGCTTTTGGGTATGTAGGAAGGGGCCTGGTTGTCATTAAATACCGGAAAAAAATGTGCTATTGGTGTGCAGAAGGTGAGTGCCAACGGCTTTAAGTGTCCTATAGCAGGAAGTATAGGTGAGGAAAAGTCATTTTCCTTTTACCCTCTTAGGTTCAAGGGGAGGCCCACAAATGGAGCTGAAAAAAAAAGGCAGGTTAACAAGAAAAAAAAAAAGTTTTAAGTATGTACATACTGTGTGTGTGTGTATGGGAGAGAGAGAGAGAGAGAGAGAGACAACAGATCCAAAATGAAGTCACTTGTGCTAAGCCCCTCTCAACAAACTAAGACTTAATACCTAACCTAATTGCAATTTCAGCCTCTCCCCAGAATGTAAACTTAACCCATCATTCTGGAATTACCTGGACAGAACCATGAGGTAATTCCCCAAGGAAAGGTGACCTTGCCTGAAACAACCAACACTTTGCTAGAATAACTTCCTTGTCCTGCCTCCTTCTGCCCATAAGTCTCCATTTTGATCAACTTTTAAAGCCTTGTTTGCTAGATGTTTGCTAGATATAATGCTGCCTGACTCATGAATTGTTGAGTAAAACCAGTGAGAGCTTTCTCAGCTGAATTTCATTTTCTCACAGTACACACAGGAGTTTACAAAAAAAAAGATGTGGCTCAAGGAGACTTTTTACCATCTTAGGCTAAGTAAAGGAAAAGGGTCTGGGGCTTCCAGGATGGGGAAGCAAGCTATGGGAAGCTGAAATGTATGGTAAATAAGAACTGTCTTGCTATGCTGGTCAAGTCTGCCAGGTGCTAAGAGTTGCCTCCAAGGAGCAGATCTCCTCCTAATATGGAGACATTTTTACAAATGGAAATTTCCTATATGAATGTAGATTTCCTTTTAGTAGGGGGATATTTATACTCTATTTTTAGCCAGTTGGGGGAGGTAAATTAGAACATTTCCTGAACCTGCTGGTTCCAGTGGCCTTTTGCTCAAAATGATCTCTGACTACAAGGCACAATTTAGGGTAACATATCTTGGGACCCTTCAGTGGACCATGAAATGAAAACCAGTCCATCCCAAAATGCCAATATTATCTCTAAAGTAATCAATCAGACCGATTTGGGATCCAAGGTATAATAGAGGAAAAGCAAATAAGACTACTATCTGAGGTGGCTCAGTGGGTTAAAGCCTCTGCCTTTGGCTCAGGTCATGATCCCGGGGTCCTGGGATTGAGCCCCACATTGGGCTCTCTGCTCAGCAGGAGCCTGCTTCCTCCTCTCTCTCTGCCTGCCTCTCTGCCTGCTTGTGATCTCTGCCAAGTAAATAAATAAAATCTTTTTTAAAAAAGACTATTATCTTTAATAATAGTCTGTTAATTACTAGTCTTAATTAATAGTCTTTATTAATATTTAATAATAATTATAAAGACTATATCTTAGTGGCTTATGAACAAATTAGAAAATGTACATATTATGTTGAGACGTGGCTAAACATTAATATTAATACAAATAAGGGGCGCCTGGGTGGCTCAGTGGGTTAAAGCCTCTGCCTTCAGCTCAGGTCATGATCCCAGCATCCGGGGATCGAGCCCCACATCGGGCTTTCTGCTCAGCAGGGAGCCTGCTTCCTCCTATCTCTGACTGCCTCTCTGCCTACCTGTAATCTCTGTCTGTCAAATAAATAAATAAAATCTTTTAAAAATATATTAATACAAATAATTACTTAACTTCTCTGTGCCCGTTCCCTTATCTGTGAAATGGGAATAATACTAACTACCTCCTAGGGCTGTTAAGATTTGATGGAGTTAATATATTGAAAGCATTTTGAAAAGTACTTGGCACACAGAAATCCCTAAGCAATACATTGTTTTTATTATATTATTTCTAAGAAAAAAGATTAAACTATGAATATTTCCATTAAAAAAAAAATTTGCTTGAGTAGCCTTGATTCCATAATGAAAGGTTTTCCCCATCACTATACATGCTTTTCTCCTCACTAGCTCCCTTCCATCTAAGGAAATGTACAGTAAAGTCCTTTCCACCAAACCCCAATGCTTCTCCAAACAAAGAATGCACAACCTAAGGGGATTCAAAAAGAGCAAGCTGTGTCTACCAAAACCTATTCCCAGAAATCATCAGACCCGCTCTGGCCCCAGCTATACTCCAGGGTCAAAACCAACAGGTAATTAGCAGCAGCCATTCCTAGTCTGCTAATTACAAGTCCCTTTTTTCTTTCTGGGCTTCTCAAAGAGCTTTGTGAGTTGACTCTGATGCCACAGCGTACAGTCCTCAATCTTGTCAAAGTTTCTTTATTGAGTTGATAGTGGGCACTCTCAGGAAAGGTTTAAAGAGGTCTTAGCCTCGCCTACCAGCACCACAATGGTCTGGGTATTTCCTGGGCTCTGTTCTGATCCTTTAACATTTCCTGGGACACTGCTTATGTCACTGGCATCCTATAATGTCCACTGCCCTTTCTCATGGAGATGCATTCATTTGCGTCTTACATGACTCTTCAGTTTCATTTTACCACAAATGAAGAGATATGGAAGACTTAAAATCTAGAGAAAGTTTGGGAAGTCAAATAATTTAAACACTGATTATGTCTCTCTCTCTCTCTCTCTTTTTTAAAGATTTTATTTATTTATTTGACAGAGAGAAAGAGCACACAAGCAGGCAGGAGCAGCAGAGGGAGGGAGAAGCAGGTTTTCTGCTGAGCAGGGAGCTTGATGTGGTACATAATCCTAGAGCTCTGGGATCATGACCTGAGCCAAATGCAGATGTCCAACCTACTGATCTACACCTATGCTGATTATGTCTTGATCCACAGACTTGTTTAGGAAAAGCATGACGTATAAAGATAAACCTACTTTAAAATCCCAGGGGCCTAACCACAAGCCTAAACAGCAGTCTTAACAGTTTAAAGAGAACTGAATCCAAGGTCGTGAATATTTTCTGAACTCTGCTATAAGTTCTACTTCAATCTAAGAAAGAAAGAAAAAATCCCTGTCAATAGAAAAAAAAAAAATATTTCCTTCTAATAATATGTATCACTGAGATAAAGCAATTAAAAGCCTAGATATGGGTTTGAATCTTGACTCTATAACTTATAAGATAGGAAACTTGCAAGTTTTTTGATGTCTCTGTGGCTCAAATTCCTCATTAACTTAATGATAATAATATTACCTGCTTCATGGGCTTGCTGTGAGAATTAAATGTTAAAATTTACTTAAAGCATTTAGTAAGTTCCTGGTACATAGAAAATATTCAATAAATGGCTGCTATTACCATAATTATCATTTTCATTAGCAACATGACCATTAATTGTGCCTCAACCAAATAATTAGGAGCTTGCTATTCATTAGATTAACAAATATTTATTATCACCTGTTATGTGCTCGATATTATCTGTTAGATAATGCAGGCAAAGAAAGTTTCTTCTCAAATGAAGTTTATATTCTGGCATGTTTTGTGTGTGTTCTAATTTTAAAATATACATCCAGTCTTTGTCCCTAGTTCCTGGCATGGAGTCTCTAAAACTCTTGGAATTTCCTGAGTGATAGGAGTGTCTTTTGTTACTAATAATGATTCCTTTTGACCATAACTGAATTTATACTAAGGAGGTAACTCAAGGAGAGTGCCCTTTCTCATGGAGATGCATTCATTTGCGTCTTACATGACACAATGCAATTGCGTCTTACATATCCTGAAGATAGCTTCAGGATGGGGGCGGGTCTCCAAAAAACAAACCACAGCATTAGAAGGTTCGAACTTTTAACCCCACCTAAGGGGTAGAGGTGGAAGTGGGGTGCTAGAGACTGAATTCAATCACCAAGGGCCAATGATTTAATCAATAATGCTTATATAATTAACCTTCAATAAAAATGCTGAAATGATACAGCTAAGGGAGCTTCTGGGTCGGCAAACACATCAAGATGCTGTTATGTCCTTTGCATCTCTTCCATTTGGCTGTTCCTGAGACATATCCTTTATGATAAGCCAGTAATTATTAAGCAAAGCACTTTCCTGAATTCTGTGAGTCATTCTAGTGAATTATCAAACCCGAGGGGTACCTCATGGAAACCCTTGAACATGTCATTGGCCAGGCCGAAGTGTGGGTAGCCTGGGCACCCCATTTTCAGCTTTCATCTGAAACAGAAGAAGTCTCATGGGACTGAGCCCTTAACTTGGGTCTGTCCTTACTCCAGGTTGCTAGTGTCAGAAATGAATTAAATTGTTAGATACCCAGTTGATATCAGAAAATTGGAGAGTTGGTTGGTGTTTCGTAAAAACCACAGTATGTATATGTCATGGGGAATGGTGACAGGATACAATAAACAAGGAGATGGACAGACAGATGAGAGACGTGGGACTCAATTAGATAATGGTAAGGTGCTCCGAAGAAAAGGATAGAGTGGTGTAGGGGAGGAAAAGAATTTTCCCTCTATTCTTCTTAGCTCCTAATTGACAGCCTTATAATTAAAGACATATTGACAAAAGAAAAACAAAATATACATGAGAGATACCCAAGGAAAATAAGTAACTCCTAAGGTGGCTTAGAATTCAGATTTAAATACCATCTTCATCGGGAAAGGGGAGAGGGATGTAAGTCTTTTAGGTGATAGGAAACAATTTTTAGGAAAGATGAATGGGCCCTTAGAATAGATGGGAGGTATGATAGTTTCTAACAAAGTTTGTCTGGGTGTGGGGTCAACTTCTTATCTCCTCTCCTGTGATAAGGCAGAGGTAGAGGTGGGGTTCCCTTGTTGATGAAATGCCTTGAGAAGGGATTTGTAACAACTAGTTCCTTTGGAGGATCTGTCATTTGGCAGGTAAGGAGAGTTCAGAAAAAGCTATGTCTGCAGTGGCTGATTTTCAAGCACCCATAGGTCAATATAATCAATATATCAAAGTGGCATGTTTCAAGATAGCATGTTCTGTTGTCACTCAGTGGTATGAAGAATAACAGGTGGTGGCCACATTTCATAGGGTAGTTGGGGGCAGTCTCTCAGGAGGGAAGCATTGTTAGACGCAAACACACTAAGCAGTATTTTCTTCATTTTGTAAAAAGAGATACTGAGGCAGAATGAGATTACATCATTTACCATGGCCACCCAGCTAAAAAATGGCAGAGCTAGAGTTCTTACCAACATTCCTTACCCATATCAATCTGGTTCTTGCTGCCCAGTAGCACATTCCACAGGGACAGAAATGGTCTATATCTGTGCAGCCCAATAGTCCATATGTGATTAACTGAGCACTTGAAATGCGGCTAGGGTAAGGAACTGAATTTTTTATTCCACTTAATTTTAATCATTTAAATGTAAATAGCCATAGGTGCCTAAAGGTTTCTGTCTTGGACAATGAAGGTCTAGGATTTCTCCACTGGGTGATGGCTTGCATCACTTAGCTCTATTTTGCTGATATTCCAGCACTTTTTGACTCTACCTCTCATCTGAGAAAGATGTTGTTGGCTGGTAGCAAACACACCTGCTAAAGATTAGCTACATTAAACCCCCCACAGGCCTGTGTCATTCTAATTAGTCACTGTGTCTCAAAAAACAGGATATTAATTCTCTGTTTTTATTTCATTTTACATTTTATATGCATGTTTTTTAATGTTGAAAATAAAAATCAATGTTTCAGGCACACCCTTATTCCAGAAGCCTATTAAACCAAAGGTGCAAGGGAGAAAAACTGATTGAGACCACATGGCATTTTCATAGAGTAAATCTTAAGAGAAAAAGGCAGTGCAAAGGAAAAGCCTCTGCTTTAACAAACGGTGGCCATTGTAGCAAATCAGGTTGTCAAATAAACCTCACAGACAGCAACCATGGATAGGGTGACTTACTCTTTCAGCACCAAAACCTAAAGCAAAAAGACCAGCACTGCAGTTAAAAAAAAAAAAAAAAAAAAAATCATAGTCTAAAACCGAGCTCTGACTCCTTTGCCATTCTGATTGCCTGACATGAGTCAAGCTATGGGGACACTGCAGAGCTAGCTCAGAAAGTGGTTAAAAATACATGCTGTGGGGTCACACAGACCTGAGTTTCAGATCTAGCACACTGCTCTTCCGAGCCACCATCTTCTATTTAAATCATATACTTCTGGGAGATTGCCAGATTTTGTCATTTTAGTACTAATCCTTCAACGTCAGTTTGCTAATCACCTACCCTTCTTGATTCCAAAAAAGCAAAGGCAAGTCCTTACCCCTGAAAATCTTTCAATCTACTTGATGGTATGTGGCCAACACACAGCAAACAAGCTGAGATTAAATGCTTATAGACAGCATGGATTTGCCAGTAAGAACAGGCATTTAAAGAAAGGATCAGGAAAGGGGCGCCTGGGTGGCTCAGTGGGTTGGGCCACTGCCTTCGGCTCAGGTCATGATCTCAGGGTCCTGGGATCGAGTCCCGCATCGGGCTCTCTGCTCAGTGGGGAGCCTGCTTCCCTCTCGCTCTCTGCCTGCCTCTCTACCTACTTGTGATCTCTCTCTGTCAAATAAATAAATAAAATCTTAAAAAAAAAAAAGAAAGGATCAGGAAAGGGGATAATTTAAGACAATAAACATCATGTAAGTCATGTTGTTTCTCTTTTATACCTTAACTGCAAAATGCTCAGAATCTGATCTGAAGTTCAATTACTTCTATTATAATATCCCATGAAGTATGTATGCCTGTGGTATTGTCATGCCCTTGGCACTGAGGTTTGAGGGGTGATTAATTTTCAATTCCTATTTTATATTTTTGCTATTATTTGTTCTCCAAATAACTGACAACTCTCCTTCATTTCCTTCATTTGTATTCATGACAAATTTCCTTCCTTCATGTTACAATTGTCACTGTAACAAAATTATCTGAGATAAAAATAAATAATAATAAAGACAGAAACTGTCAGGTATTACCCATATTTCAATTTATATATTTAAAAAGTATACTAATGAAATGTTTGAAGCAACTTATGAGCGCACGCACTCCAAAACTTTCCAATTAGGCAAAAACACAGAATAGGAATTAAGTAAAGGAAGCAATAATAACAGAGATTTCCAAGTGCTCGAGATTAATTGAATACTATAAGTGACCACAATATTCTTTCTAAACTTGATAGCAGCTCGTATTTGAAAAAAGGAAAAAAAGAAAAGGAAATGCATTATTTTTCTTTGTCAGAAAAAGACCATATATGGCACCAATCAACCATTGAGATGCCAATCGATCTCAATGAGAAATCTTTGCATGCATATTGAGCATCCAGAGACAGGCTGAAGAAGAAAAACAACTCAGTATACCAGGAATTCACAATGAAGCAGAAAACTGGGCTACGTAGGTAAGCAATGATATAGTTTTTGGTGCAGCAGGTACTAGGTGAGAGACAACACACAATTACTGAGAAACTTCCATGACCCCAGCATCCTACTTTACCTGTTTAGTGTAATGTAACCCTAGCAACCCAATGAGGGGATTATTTCTCTTCTCCATTTTCTAGAGTGCCTATGGAAGTTGACACTCAAGGAACTGCCATGTGATGGGTCGGAGGGGAAGAATAAAAAGAAGTTCCCTGGTTGGGATATGAGAAAGATATTCCTGAGAGGGAAATAGCCTATGCAATGATTCAGACACAGAAGTTCATAAACCACAGCATTTGCAGAAGGGATGTGGTACCCTGCAACTTGAAAGGAGAGAGTAATGAAGGAAAGTGGTAGAAAAGGAGATTGGAAACAAAGAACATCGTGATGTGTTCTATTTCCCTATGCACATATTGACCCCTTATTTCAGTGACAACCTTACAGTTATGGCACACATTAAAAATCAATATTCTTGGGGTGCCTGGTGGCACAGCTGGTTAAGCATCCAACTCTTGGTTTTGGTTCAGGTTGTGATCTCAGGGTCATGAGAGCGAGCTGGAGTTGGGCTCCTTGCTCAATGCAGAGTCTGCTTAAGACACTCTCTCCCTCAGCGCCCCACCCCCATTCACACACACTCACTTTCTCTCTCTAAAATAAATAAATAAATTTTTTTTAAAAAAATCAATATTTGAAATCCAGAAGCCATAGGAAACAAACTAAAATGTACTTATAATTCATTGTACTAAAGTATCTGCCATATATGCATACACATAGAAGACATAAATGTCCATTATAAAGTGTTTCTCATGCATATTTATAGACAAACTATATAAAGAGGTAATTCACAGATGATGTACCAATTGCCAGGTAATATATTAAAGGATGATCAACCTTATTGGTAATCATACAAATTTAAATTAAAACAACTAGAAACTATTTTTACCTAATAGATGAACCAAAAAAATAAAAGATTGTAGGGGAAGGTGAAAATTTACCTTCACCCATCTTAAGTTTTCAAGCTGGAGCTCTTTAGAAAAAAGACAAATTAACAAGAGAAAACCAGTTTACAAACACATGCAGTACACACCTCATGGGAGAAACTTAAAGGATCTCCGTGGAGCAGCCCAGGATTCCAGCTCCATTGCACCTTCAACTAAAGACAATAATACAGGGAGAAATGACAGGTCCAAGTTTTAGGCTGCTACAGTGGCGAACGGCGAGAAGATAAATATGTGGAGGAAACTAATGGAGTAGGATTTGTTTGCAGATTCCCCCAGTGCCATCTCTGGACTGATGGGGAGCTTTGCTCCTTTTTTTTTTTTTTTTTTTTTAATGCTTCACAAGTCTGCATGTCATCCCTGTGGCAGGGCCTCTGACCTCTGCATCCTTCCTATTTCAGTTTATGTGCTGCCGAAGCAAGCGCTGCTCTTTCTTAATGGTCCTCAGCTCAAACTAACTTTTACATCAAAGAGGCACATTTTGGGGTGACGTATTCTGGTTTTCTTCAATATTACTTCACAAATATTATGATGAAATTGTTGCTTTCTTTCATTGCTGGTGAAAATATAAACTGGTTCAATATTCTGGAAGAGGGCTGGAGGTTATTCATCAGAATTTACAGGGTGCATCCTGTTAGTTGAGTAATTCAACTTCGGAGAATCTGTAAAATCTATCCTACCAAAATACTTGCACTTGGACACATAAATGTATCCATAAGGACGTTTACTGTAGCACTGTTTACAATAGCAACAAGAGGAATACAATGGAAATGTCTTATAAGTCATGTTACTGTCAAGTTACAGCTATGCTATGGAACACAATGCAGCCTTGAAAAGGAAGCGACTTTTAAAATGAACATTAAAAGGAGCATTTGTTTTTATGTATCATCCAATGTAGATTTATATATATTTCCATAATAAGTACTAAATGAAAAAAATGAATGAATAGTATTTATAGTATGATCTCATTCATGGCTTTTGAAAAACTAAATATGTGTATACAAACACATAGAGGCACCGAAATTAATGAAAAGAAGTGTGGAAAGATGGGGAATGAAAGGTGTTGTCACTATCTCCCTAGGTGGAATGAAAGTGGGGAGCCCTGTGCAATGGAGGGCGGGACAGAATGAGGGGCAAGGAAGAGAGTAGAAAGAAGACTTTATTTTTACTCTATATGCTTTGATAATATTTTAATTTTCTTATAATGAAAATGCATCCATGGACCTTATATTATTTTTCAAAGTAAAAATAAAACTAGTTCCATTATAGCATATACATGTCCTCATTGTGGTCATTCGTGATTACCAAGCTTCTACATTGCCTAGATTAGCCAGGCCTTACTCTGATTTAGCCACCTCAGAGAAGCTCAGCTAAGCCCTTCCAGATCCCATAAGAATCATAGATTCTCAGAATTGTATTTTAAAAGTCATCGACTCAATCTCTTATTCAAGCACTTGAGATCTGCCTTAAACATGTCTGCAAATTGACCTTCCAGCCTTTGCTAGATTCCTCTCCTAGTGACAAGAACATTACTTCCCATGGCCTCCTATTCTATCTTCCAGTATGTCTACCAGAAAGACCTCCCTTGTATTAAGCCAAAATAAGTATCCTTCCCTAATCCTATGTACTCCTGTGAACACAGCTTACGTATCTTTCTTCACCCCGAAGGAGAAAGGAGGTCACCACCACTATCCTCCACAGGTAAATTAGAAGAGCTTTTTCTCTACTTCCTGTTCATCATACCACTAACCATTCTGTATTATAATTAGACAATTATAATATACAACCAGACTGAAAGACCTAAACATGGAGCACCAAATCCCTAGTACCTATATCAGGGTCAGGCGCATGGGAAGTTTTCAGGAAACAGTTGACAGATATGAGGATGGATGGATGGGTGGATAGATGGACAGATAGCTGGACTTTATAAGTTATCATTTATTGAGTACTAACTTTATGCTTGGAGCTCACTCCACTTATTAAATGAACTACAAAGTAGGTATCACTATAATTATCTCCATTTTACCACTCAGGAAACAGGCTCAAAGAGTTTTGCTCATTCAAAATAAGGCCCCATATTTAGCAAAGTTGGGGTCCAAAATTTGGACTACAAAGTTTACACATTTAACTACTTCATCAGAGTGCCATGAATTAATGAATGAGTGAGAGAATGACTCAATCTACCAAACAATTTCTTATAGAATCTCATGGTTTCAAAAATTCTCCATGTGTTTTGGGATTCTGTTAACAGCTTTCAAAAGAAAACACAGCTTCGATTTGGCTAACACCAATTTGCATTCAGTCAGTTAAAAAAAAAAAATTTTTTTTTTTTTTTTTTAGTAAAAAGAAATCATCAACCAGCCACTACTCCCGATCTTTACAGGTGTGAAGTAGACATGATTTATCTCTAGCCTCCTCTTTGAACTGAGAACAAACCTGAAATCTCATCTGTGGGGATCTGACAGGTATAACAGCGGAGTGTTAAAACTTATATGAATTTCATTTAAACTTTGTTTGGGCTCCTCCCTTACTTGGGAAAGCTTTACATCAAATTTTTTAACAAAAGAGAACATATAATTTAAATTACAGAATTGGAGGAAGTTTGGGTACTTTCCAGGCTGGGTTAGCAAACCCCCAAAGCCTCTAATTAGGTTTTCCCTCTGTTTCTTCTTAGTCTGATCATCAAAACCATGGATGAGAATAAAGCAAATCAGATAGATTACCTACTCCTCCTTCAAGACACAAATCCATTATAGACACAACATATCTTAAAGGATATTTTGCAAATACTTCCCAAATCTGCTGGGTTGGCCATATGATCTTATTCTGGTCTGTCCCATACTGTCTGTCCCATAGTAATTCTAAGGACAAAAATATAAGATAATTTTAGTATTGAACGGATCCTACCTTGAGAAGTGGCTTTTTAGTTTCTCATAGTGGCTTTTCAAAGTCCATTTCTTGTGTTCCTAAAATATAAAAAGAGGATAAATGATTCACCAATCTCAGGCCTGTGTTCTATCTAATAGAAACACCAGAAGATACATTTGGGGCATGTAATGAAAGTTGTAGTTTCTAAAGTCACCTCAAAGACCTATAATTACTCTCTTAAAAATTCATCACTGGTTTTGTCTGTTTGTTTGTTTGGTTCTGTTTATATGGCATAGGCACAGCTGACTTTCTCTAGAATGTCCAGAGTCTGATTTGCCTACTGAAAAATACACAGATGAGCTCTTGGTACTTCTGGCTCTAGGCAACATAACAGAGCTCAGATGATTTCTTTGCCTCATTTTCCTTATCTATGTAATCCAGCTTCAGTGATGCTTAGATCGAGATTAAGAAATGACTACTCTCAAACCCTCCTTCACTGTGGGTTTCCAGAGCTTGTATCATCTTCCCTATGGTTCCCCTACTCCTCCAACACTTGTTCACTATCAATCAGGTTGATAACAAGGCTGAAACAGTTATACTGAAAATGAGAAAATTACCATGCTGGCATCCAAGCTCAGGGAAGAATTAAATGGTTGATTATAGATATACTTGCCTCTCTGTGACATATGTAATAGATTAAAGCAATCTACCATGTACTTATCAATACCTTTTATTGGCTTATGTTTCACAGAAATTTATAAAAATTATTTTTATAAATTTTATTATCATTTAAATGCTCTTTGATAGCTATCTCTTCATTTGAATCTATCTTAAAATTTTTTAAAAGCAAATATGGCAGTCAAATAGTAATGTATTGGGGCACCTGGGTGGGTCAGTTAAGCAGCCCAGTCCTGATTTCCATGATCTCAGGTCCTGGGTATCGAGCCCTGCACTGGGCTCCCTACTCAGTAGGAGTCAGCTTGAGGATTTTCTCTCCCTCTTCCTCTGTCCCTCCCCACCACTCTCTCTCTAAAACAAATAAATAAATCTTTTTTTTTTTAAATAGTAATGTATCAAAGTCAAGCACCTTTATATAACTCAGTGGGAATGTAACACCAGGCAAAGAAAAAAGAAACATACTTTGCTAGTCACAAATTAGTTCTGCCTATAAAGATTCAGCTTCTTGGGACACCTGGGTGGCTCAGTTGGTTAAGCAGCTGCCTTCGGCTCAGGTCATGATCCCAGCGTCCTGGGATCGAGTCCCATATCAGGCTCCTTGCTCAGCAGGGAGCCTGCTTCTCCCTCTGCCTCTGCCTGCCTCTCTGTCTGCCTGTGCTCACTCGCTCTCTCTCCCTCTATCTCTGACAAATAAATAAATAAAATCTTGAAAAAAAAAAAAGATTCAGCTTCTTCATGGAAGAAACAATGATGATGACATAACCTAACATATAATAATTTACAACATGACATTTTATCATCTAATCAATTGAGATGCTCAGCAGTATTGTGTAGGTTTACAGAATAAATATATACGTTACAAATAAAGAAACAGTCTAAGCATGCATCAGAGTGGTTAAGAGTCTTGCACAAGCTCACTCAGTTAACAGGGGTTGAACAACATGCACTCTTACTATTACAAGTCCAGGATTTCTTCCCCAATGTCAGTATTCTACCCACCGACTCCCCACCCCCTGTCCCATCTTGAGAGAATCGGATCCACCAAGGAAAGGCTCTGAAATCATTCTCACCTTCCAGAACTAATTTTAGAAACATTCTAAAAAAGATCCAGTTTAGCCAACCTATCTACTCTGTGTTGTTTCCTTTTTACCCAGCTCCCAATTTTGAGATAGAGAAATTGAGACCTGGAAATAATAATTTTCTGGAGATCCTACAGCTTGCATATGTATGAATTGAGTATCAAATCCATGCCTATCTTACTTCAAACCATACTGAATAAAATGTAACAGAGAGCTGGATTTCAAAGCAAGCCAACTGAAAACGTTAACTCCACCAACTATCCACTCTGTGACTTTGAACCCCTAGAAGCCTTAGTATCACTTGCTGTAGGTATTAATTGAGATGATGTAAACAATGTGAGAGTACCTATGTGGGAAAAACAGCAAGTGTTATAATTGTAATAGAACAATTGCTTTAAAGGAATGTATCATGGACTATACGATTTCAGACACCAGATTTGAGATGAAGCTGAGGGGTCCTCTCAAAACACCAGTATGCAAATCACATAAAAACATATCTTTTCTATAAGGAGCAATGAAGAACAGAACCATAAATAGGTCTCCAGACTCATTAAGCCAGCACTACAAGCCACCATGAGTCTCCTGTCCCGTAGCCCAGATTCCCTCCTGCTTGACAGCCCAGTGACTCCCTCTATCCTAAAATCACCGCTCTGGAAAATGTTGTATGACTACCAGATTTGGAAGGAGGGCGGGGGAGCAGTAAGCATGATAGTTCTTTATGCTTGACCAGACCCATCCCTACAGTCAGGCTTACTGCTTGAAGATGAAAGCTTCCTTGGGAAGAAGTCACCAGAATGGCTATTGGTGCTAACAATCAAAAGATAGTCTCATAACATGAGATACAAAATGACAGAAGCTGGCTGTCAGGATATAAGAGGACTCAGAGGGAAGGGTGAGCTTCCTGCCAGGCTTCAGAGTCCCAAGCATATCCCCCAAAGTAAGAATTAACAACAGGGAAGAAGTTCCTTGTGATCGCTTGTTCTTCCCACGTCCTTAATAGCTAAAAGCAATGGATGCCGATTTATAACGCCCGGAAAGCCATGCCATGGTCATCCTCCAGCCTCCAATGGAAATGGACAAGCCCTCACAGATTTGTGAGTGAATCCCAAGATCCCTTAACTTGGATAAATAACTTAAGCTCTCTAAGCCTCAAGCTTCATCTAGCAAAATTTATAGTAAAAATGTACTACTACTATTACTACCCACTGCTCCTATCTATATCATTTTTATTAACCATAATAATACCATACTTGTTCAAAACTGATGTATCTACTGTAATTATTATACTAACTCGTATATTTCCATTGGCAACTCAAGATACACTCTCAAGACTTTCACTTTGCCCCCCCAAAAAACCCTCTATAAAATGTATCAACATGTTTCCTTGCCCTCCGTTTCCAGTTTTGTTCAATCAAAGGTAAGACTTGGGGGGATCATATCAGAGACAAAAGAGAATGAGGTTGGGTTAGTCTTCTGACACCCCCTCTGCCAGGCTGCTGTGAGTTAGCTATATTCCTTCGCCAAAAGCCACAATTCCTATCAAGCAGCTCTTTCCTTACATCTCTTTCCAGGTTACAGTAATCATTCTCTCCGACTTAGCTCTTCAGTCCTAGGGATGGTAATGGCGCCACACCCTTGGTAACCCTAAGATCCTCTAGTATGCCTTGTTGGTTCCTTATACCCTGCTTACATCTTTATAAACAGTCTCTGTATCAAACGGCCCTCAGTTGTCCAATTGGAATGAGACATCATTTTCCTACCAGAGCCTTGACAAATACAAACATTAACGGTTAATTCATGTAAAATAGCAGTTCAGCTTGCCAGGTCCAAGATACAGAAGCAGAGAATCAATATTGACCTCTTCCTTTTTCTACTCATAATTCCCCTCTCTTCTAAGTCCCCATCCAACAGTTCCTTTCAGTCACAGAAATCAACCTTCTGTCCCCTAATCATGGCCTAGGCTCTAAACTTTTGTTCAGTTAACTTCCACCTAAAATGCCACTTAACTTCTTTGCAGTTCAATCATGTGTTGGATCTCCTCTTCTTTCTTCCGTAAATCATCTTTCTACTCCCTTCCATCTCTGATTGTCTATGCTAGCCATTCTCCCCTTCTCCCCCATTAATAGGGCCCTAGTTTGGTGCTGGTATTGAGGCACTGGTATACTCAGGGAAGATGGTTCCAGGCCCATAGATGGATCATGATTGGCCTAGTAAAGCGGTTGTAATCCCTTTCCTCTCTTTCAGTGACTGTTTAAGGCGGTAGCCATGTGACAAGATCTAGACTATGACAATTAAGAGGAAATCTGCAGAATGTTAAGGGAAGCAGTAATTTAGAAGAGATGTTCCTTCTTAAGAGAAAGAAACAGAGAAAATGTTCTTTTCCTTCCTTCCTTCCTGACTTTGATGTTCTTATTTGAAGATGTGGTGTTTGGCGTTTAGCCAGTCATCTTTTTACCAGGAGAAGAACTCAAGTGAATTAGAAAGAAGCTGACCTAGAGCCTTGACATCAGTGAGCTTCTGAATCAGCAACCTCAAATCCACCTTTCTAAATTTCTCATTACATGAGAAAATGAATCTATCTACATCAACCACTTTTATTTGACTGTTCTGTTACTTGTAGCCAAAAGAATATTAAATGATACACTAGCCCAAACTAGTTGCAATCCCACTATGCAGACCTATTCCTATTATCTATTTCCCCTATTCAAAGCAGCTGGCAGCTCTATAAACCATCAAATATGTCCTAAATTCCTAAGAAAAAGAATGGGACTGCTGGGCCCATGGAGGATCTCCTTTAGGTTAGAACCCACAGTCCCACACAGGTAAGACTCTATCTTCCTAATCCAAAGGTTAGTGTCTTCAAATCCTTTATCTTTCCTTTTGAGAAAATACGGACGAGACCATTCTGTTCTACAAATATTAACGTCAGAGAAAACAGGGGCCGGCAGTGGCTTCATACTATTTTATCCACACACAGCTTTTAGAAGTCTTTAAATAACTAGAAGTACTCATCATAATGGGTAGAAGTAGATTTTGGCCAAAAATAAATAAATAACAGTGGACTAAACAAAACAGAAATGTATCCCGTTTTCATGTGAATGAAGGCAAGCGTGGAGCCTGTGTAATTTGCAGGCCTTCCTGATCTCCTTCTGATTGTTCTGCTACCTGCAACGTGTACTTTTATCTCGTGCTCTAAAATTTCGGTTCCAGTTCCAGCCATCACTTCTGAATTCACGGTAGGAAAAAGGAGATGGGAAGAGGAGGCACACCTCCCTCCTTTAAGGATACTTCACCGAGTTGCAAATCCACTGCAAGCTTCGGTCTGCGCTGGATATTTTCTGTTTGTTCCTCCACCCTAACTACTCCCCATCCTTTTCTACCCTGCTCTGTGCCTTGGGGAGTTCACCTGAATGGGTGACATCCATGGGCTCCCTTGCCTCTGCCTTCTGCGGAGGTAGCCAATAAGAGACACAGTCAGGAGATGAGAAGATGGAAGAGAGTGAGGTTAGGGGATCTATTTCCTCAGCTTGCTCCCTTCCAAGTGGCTAGGGGTTGGCTCTATCCCTCCATCTAATGCACAGGTGAGAGTGGTCTACTTCAGGTTGCAAACAATAAAGGGTAGGTACATTGTCTGTAGAGATTATAAAAGTGATAATAAAACCAAATAAAAGTCAACTTTTAATTATGACCGTGCACAATTCTAAACAAGGACAATGATCACACACTCTACCTGCCAGGGCAGACCACTCCCACCATCACTCCACCCCCATGATAGCCACTGCCTCTCCCAAAGGTCATGGCTCCTGTCAATCATCCTTCTTCACATGGTGACTCTCTCCTGGTTTGGTAACCTAGGAGTAGCACCAGTTCTCTGCATATAATCCTCTGGGTTTCCAAAATTCCTACACACTATATTCACAGCATTGACCAATCAATCAGTCAATGAGAATGGAACTCTGGCCAGTTGGAACAGACACTGCCTGGTGTGCCATTCCCATGCATATCTGCTGGATATCTTCCCTCCCCCCTACAAGAGCTAAAGGGATGACTGTTTGGCCTCATCCCTGTACCCACAGACTCTGGGCACCTCCTAATCCCCATGTCTGCTCTGTAAAGTCAGGCCTGTCTACACTGGCCCATCCTTGGCTCCTAGGATAGATCAGCTTCCCAACAGGAAAGCCAACTTGACAGCTCCTATTTCTTAACCACGAATTCCAGCCAGCCCTCACTTTTAGCTTGTCAGCATCCACACAGCCACTTCCTTGCAGTACTGGTTTTATTGAGGGAAAGGCAATGTTTAGAGGCAACAAAATGGTCTAAGATGAACAATTAATTGGAGAACTTTGTTTCCTTCCCTAACCACCCAATTTACCCAATAGTAAATTTGGATTTCATTGTCTTCTTACAAAACAGTCTGCCCTGGGAGAGCATTTGAAAGAAGTCCCAACAGGCAATGAGATATGCTTTTCTAAGCCATGTATCATTGTCATGGCAATCAGCCCACAGACCCCTATTGTGCAGGAGCCCTGCTGCAGGCCTTCCTAGGAATGTGCTGCTGGTGCTGGCTCGTTGCTACAACAAAGCCTCTGAAAGAACCTCCTAGGGGGCCAATGTTCAGAGTCCCCACAAATCTGAATGCAGGTCTTAGTTCTCCACTTTGTGCTTGGCTGGAAATGCCTAGCTTTTCCAAAAGTAAGACAAAGCCTCATGCAGGGAAATGTTGAGGGTGAGATTTGTTTGGGCCAGGTGTTTTCCATCTCTGTACCACACACTTCACACACACATGCATCCTCTCTCATCCTCACAAAAGCCAAATGAAGGGTGACCATCCTTGTTTATAGAAGAGGAAATGGAGGCACAGAACCTGGGAAGCAGCAGAGCAATGACTGGACCTCAGGTTGGCCTGATACCACAACCCCTATCAGACAGTCTCCACCTCTGTTAGCACCTTACCCAGAACTGTGCAGCAGGCCAGAGGTGAGGCCCATGGATATAAACCTTTGACTCTGGTCTCCACAACAGACCAAGATGCTGCCTTGGAGAGGAAGAAAATTATATTATCATGGTAGCACCATGACAGCGCAGGCCAGTTGCCTGGGCCAAGTGAGAGGTGATCATCACTACAGGATGGGGACGAAGGACAAGATGGATTTAACAATTACCTTTTGCCATATGATAATCTATTTCAATACTTAGTAGGGTAGAGCAACCACAGTTTATTTCTTATGATCTGGGATTTAACTGGCAATGCTTCTTCTCCACGCCATGTCCCTCTGGCATCACTCGCACATCAGCTGATGTCTGTGGTGGTTTGGAAGATTGCAGAGGTCTCTCTCAAGGGTCTGGACCCTAGTGCTGGCTATTGGCTGTGGAGCTGCAGTAGTTTTTCAGATGATTGGCATTCGTGTGTGGGATTTCCGCCTCCAGGATCTCTACACATGTCCTCTCTGTCCAGGGGTATAGCTTGGACTTCCTCACAGCATGGCAGCTGGTTCTCAGTGAATGAAAGCAGAAGTTGCCACCTCTCCCAAAGGCAGGTCCCAGAGCTGGTACAGCATCACTTCTGCTACATTTCATTGATTAAAGCAAATCACAGGCCAGCCGAAGTTCTAGGAGAGGAGAAACAGACTCCATTTCTATGCAGAAACCTGTGCAGAGAGGCAAGAGAGGACCTACTGGCTGCTGTATTCAGAGAAAATCTACCACAGCGAATGTGTTCAGGAGACATGTACTCTGCGGAGACGATGGAGAGAAGGTTTTCTCTGCAGCCCCACAGTGAACAGGCGTTATCCCAAATGCCAATTCTGATTGATCGTGGCAGTCTGGGGTGCCCAGGAAAGTGGATTCTGAGTCCAGTAGGAACTGAGCATTTGAGTCCAGTAGGAAAAAGTCCCTTACCTGAGTCATCCATTCATCTATCAAAAAGTATTTATCAAGCTCCTGTTGTGCATCGTACATTCTTCCAGGCACTGAGAGAAAAGCAGTAAAAACACACACAAGCACTACATCCTTTCTCAAGGGGCTTGTACTTCAGTGGAGGAGAGAGGCAATAAGTAAACAAATATAAAATATGCTAGGGAGAGATCAGTGCTCAAAAAGAAAATAGATGTGCATAAGAGTAGTAGGCGTATTAATCATGTCTCCTTATTTTCTGTATTTGTAATGCTTGACAGCTTGGAGCCTGGCTGGCCCTGGAGACACTGCTCCTTCCAAGGTGAACCAGTTCCTGGAGATAGTCAGCAACTGGCCCAGGGGTGTGCCTTTCATATGCAAACTTACCGATCTAAAGCCCACACGTGCGCGCACACACGCCCCCACTCCTCCCAGGTACCAGACAACTGGGAAGAGCCCCCACAGTCCTGAGCCCGCTGAAATTATTTAAAGTAGCCAATTCCTATTTGCCTTGCTTCACCTGCTCCTCTGCGGAGAAACCGCAATAAAGACTCTGGCTCACATTTTCCTTACTCCCAGCGCCTCCTACTGGACCCTCTCCTTGCTCCCTGTGTGGCCTTGTGTGGCAAGGCAAGCTCCTTCCTCTTGGGGACAACGAGTAACAAAACATCTTTTCAACAGCAATTGTCTTCTGATCTGTTGACTTCACCATACCTGGATTATTAAAAAAAAAAAAAACCTCCATTTTCAATAAAACAATAAGGAGATTTCTAATAAGGTAATATATGAGCAGATGCACAAAGAGAAGAAGGCAGCCATGAGGGTAGGCAGAGACGAACATTCCAGAGAGATGGTAAGTGTAGAGGTCCTAGGAAGTCATCCTCAGCATATCTGAGGAGCACTGTGGCTGCACCAGAGGTAACAAGGGGGAGAGGGGTGGGAAATGAGATCTGAGAGGCAGCGAAGCCGAGAATGAGGCTCAGCCATGGGGAGGTAAGGGATGTTCAAGCTACACTGTGGGGGCGCCGTCCAGTAGAAAGGCAGAGTGAGCCCTGAATACAAGCCACATATGTGGCTGAAATTTTCCAGCAGCCACATTTTAAAAGTAAAAAAGAAACAGGAGCAAACAATTCTAATAATCTATTTTATTTAACCCAACACATAAAAAATATCACTTCAACATGTAATCAATATAAAAATTACTAACAAAAAATTTTACTTTTCATAGGAAGTCTTTCAAATCCAAGTGTGCATTTTATCCTCACCGCACATCTCTGTTCAGACTCACCCGACTTCCGGTGCTTGATAACCACACGAGCCTAGCGGTTACCCCACTGAACAATGCACTTCCATATCTAGGATCTTTCATACTAGGATTTCCCCAACTTGCCTATCTCAGAAAACTGTTCTTATTAATAAACACATAGAGAGAACAATTTTCTCTGTCCTGACTATAGACTGAGTATCTGTGTCTCCCTGCCCCAAAACTCATAGGTTGAAACCGGATCCTTAATGTGGTGGCCTCTGGGAGGGGACTAGGTTGCAAGGGTGGAGCCCTCATCAGTGAGATCCTTGCCCTCAAAAAGGAGGGCAGCCTTCCACCAAGGTGAGGACGCAGCAAAAAGACAGCTGTCTATGAACCAGGAAGGACTCTCACCAGACAGCGCATCTGTCCACTCCTTGATCTTGGACTTCCTAGCCCCCAAAACTGTGAGGAGCACCTCTCTGTGTATGATACTGTGTTAAGGCAGTTCTAGCTAAGTACTCAAACAAAAGCACAGAAACACTAGTTAAACCAATTTAAAATTTTTATTTTAAAATGATTTTAAGCCCAAAGGAAGGGCAGAAGCGTTAAGGTGTTAATTTACACTACGAATCTCCTAGAGAGGCATAAACTAAGAACGCAGGTAATACATTTTTAAGAGCTGCGCTTTGGGAAGTCCTAGGAGCTTCCATCCAGAGACTCCCAGGGAACTCCTTCCCTCTAGGTTGCTAGGCAAGTAAGCTCAGAAATTCCCCATTTCCAAGGCAGCAGCTCTGCCATAGCTGATGTTCATGGGTGTCCTTGATGACCACTTAATGTGATATTCCCATTGAAAAAAAGTTTGCAAATATTTTTTAGAAATCCCTGGTTTTCTACAACTTTCATTTGTCCCTCAGGAAATAATCATTCCTCTTGGAAGCTACAAGTATTTTTTAGAAGTCAGCTTTGCAAAGGCACTTAAGGGCAGACCTCAGGTGACAGCATGTTCTGTGCAGACTGCCTTGTCACTGTCACGAGCGCAAGAGGAGATGAGACACCGTCCTGGCTGATGGCTCCATTCCCACCAGCACATGGCTGTGCGATGCAGGCTGTTTATTCATGAATGGCCACTGCTTCATGCTCCCATCACACAGGGGAGCTCTGTTGTCTAAAGCAAACCTCAGACTCCTGGGACAATGGCAATAATTTCTGTTTGCATTCGCAGCTACAACGCAGAAGGAGCTGCCCTCTATGGCAACTTCTTTTCCCATCCAGTCCACTGATGAAGCTCAGCACTCTGCTCTGCCCCCAAATTTAAAGAAAAAACAAAAATTCCATGATGCACTCGTGAGCAATAGGTACATTATTAAAGATTTTGTTGGAAGGCATCCGGCTAGCTCAGTCGGTAGAACATGGGACTCAAAGATTTTGTTGGAGAGAGTGAGGTTTTTTTTTCCCTTACTCTTCTTAAGGGTCATTTAGCTCTGCTATGATTCTCTATACCCATCATTTCATACTTTGTCACCAAGTATGGCTTTGCTTGCAAGGAGGATCATGATTTTTTTTTTCTTTTCTCTTTCTCAAGTCCCCCAAGATACACACAACCATGAGTTAATTACTTCCTCTTATTCACTGTGCATTAGACAGACCCAGGATTGGAGTCCAGCTCGACCACTACTGGTTGGGATCTGGGCGATCCACTTCACCCATGTGATGTGTACTTTCCACGTATCTAACATATAGACTGTAACACCGATGCCAACAAATTCTTTCAAGGTTTGATGTGAAAGGGCCTCCTTAATCTCAAAACATTTTGCAAACGCAAAAGATTGCAATGACTACCATTGCTGCCTCCAGAGGAGTGTCAGGGACAAATATTAATCATGTTGTGCCACAGGCAAGTTCTCCATGAAAGTGAACATGAGTGCAAAGGGGAGTGAGGTGGATGAACCGTGAGGCAGGGGTGAGTGCTAAGAAAAGAAGCGTCTGGACACGGATGCCTAACTTGTATCAGCAGTCTCTAACTTGTATCAGCAGTCTCTAACTTGTATTAGCAGTCTCTACACACTTACATTGCTTACTGTACCAGTCAGCGTTCTAGCAGAAAACAGAGAGCACACTCTAAATCATTCGAGGACAGGTTAATAGGACTATTTTTTTAATGTAGCATGTGGAGGAGCTACATGAGAAGGAGCAGTACAGTATCCCAGGGCTAGTGGTTGTGGGGGCTGGTACCGCTCCTAGTCCTGAGAGGGCCCAAAGCAGGAGCCGTGGGTAGAATCTGGAGGCCGAGGGAGTCATGTAGGGAGAGTTGACAGGTGTAACCCGCAGTTGAGGGACACAGCCAACACATGGGAGCATCTCAGGGAGGAAGCAGAGGGAATAAATACCCTGACCTCACTCTCTTCAATATCCTGCCAGGGATCTACATCAGCCAAATATAGAAACCAGAGGGCAAAGAAGACATTGACATGGTCCATCCAGTCTCCTAAAGCAGACTGGAGAAGGGTTCCTGTTTCTGGGGGGGTTCTCTGGAAGAAAACACAAAGGACATTTAGCACAGTCACTCCCATATAGAGTTGGATCACAAGCATATTGGGAAAGGCACTTGCTGCTTCTCTGAGTCCATGAGCACTGAGGAACTTGAAAATCCTGGGGCCATCTTGCCACCATCGAGGAAAAATCTGAGAATGAGAACAAGCAGAAGCACGCAAAGCTGAGCAATCTAAGATGACACACTCTGAACTCCTGAATCCAGCCACACCTGAAGCCAGCAAAACCTGCAGCAAGCCACAACTGAAGCTAGATTCAACAGTACTGTGAGCAGATAGGGTCTATTTTTCTTATGCTGGTTCCCATCGCTTTCTATTGCCTGAAGCTAAAAGATTCCCAATTAACACTTCTTCTTGTAAAAGAAGAAACTGAAATGCCAAGAAACCAATTAACTTGAAAAACTTCACATGTACACTAAATGGCAGAGCTGTGATTCTATTCCAGTTCAGCCCCCAAGTCTGCGCTCTCCACTACACCCCACAATGCCCTGGAGCCTCTTGTTCCCCTGACCTCTGTCATGGACCCTGATTTTCAGACATGCCTGTTTCTACTCAGGCCACAAATGCCTTTAGAGTACAGATTCTGCTGGAGCTACGTTCCCACGGAACTCATCCAGCCTCTCGCGCTTCTCTTTGTCCCTCACCTTACACCGTCCTCCTCTCCGAAAGCTGGTTTTCACGATCTGAAGAACTCAAAGAAGTCAGAGCTCTGACTATGTCGTAAAGAGAGAAAAATAAATCTTGCTGATTTGGGATACGACTATAAGACAAATTTCCACAATAGCCCTGGGAGTAAATGACAAGTTCCATTCTCACCAATGGCAGAATGCCATATTTTGACAATGGCTTCGACATGAGCAGTCTGCTGGGAGGGCGGTGCTGGTGATGCGTCTTGAAAAATCCTTTTAAAAGAGGCAATGTGCTTTCCCACATGCCAATTTGTTAAGAAAGGGGAGAAAATGTCACACAGGAAAAATGAGATGACTTTTGGAAAACTCAAACAATGATAGCCATTGATAAAAGCACGAATGTAGTAAAAAAAAAAAGAAAGAAAGAAAAAGAGAGAGAGAGAGAAAGGAAAGAAAGAAAGAAAGAAAGAAAGAAAGAAAGAAAGAAAGAAAGAAAGAAAGAAAGAAAGAGAAAGAAAGAAAAGAAAGAAAAAAGAGGAAGCAACCCTCCCTTCTCCCTTGCTAGAAAATTCAGAACACATTGTGTTCTTGGCCATGGAGTACACTCTGTCTTGGTAACTGGATCCTCACCTTGTAGGAAAATCAGTCAGACATGAAAAGGACATAAAACAGAGTGGGGGAACTTCCCCTCAAATTCCTCACAACACACATTCACACACACACATACAAACACAGTCACATAAGCGCACACCAGAAAACCTACCCAAATGCAGCAGTAGCAGAGACTGCTTTGGCTTTGGAGGCAGAAAAAACTGGATATAAATCTTGGCTCTGCCATTTATAGTATGGGAACACTTGAAAGACAACTTAACCTCTCCAAGCCTCATCTATAAAATGGAAATAATAATCTACTGCTTTGGCCTGTAGAATGTAGAAGGTTATGTAGAATCAGTAAGATAACATAGCTGGTGTCCCATAAATGGCTTTGATTGTTAATTAGCTTCCCTTAGGAACTGCTCAGGTCAAGTCTCCCTCCTAGGTCTTCAAGCATGGCATAATGGTAAAGCTTTGGTTTCAGACAAATCCGGGTTCTAGTCTTGACTTAGTCAACTCCTAACTCTGTGACTTAGGACAACGCATCAGTTAGCTTCTGCTGCTTAAGAAATGACCACAAAATCTCAGTAGCAGGGGTGCCTGGGTGGCTCAGTGGGTTAAAGCCTCTGCCTGCGGCTCAGGTCATGATCCCAGGGTCCTGGGATCAAGCCCCATGTCAGGCTCTCTGCTCCACAGGGAGCCTGCTTCCTCCCCTCTCTCTCTCTGCCTGTCTCTCTGCCTCCTTGTGATTTCTCTCTCTGTCAAATAAATAAAATCTAAAAAAAAAAAAAAAATCTCTGTAGCATTCAGCAATAAGCACTGATTTCACATGAATATCTATGGGTCAGCCAAGAATTGGCTACTCTGTCAGGTGGCTCTTCTGATTCCTCTAGCACTTGCTTGCACACCTTCAGGTTGGCCAGGAAAGCTTTTCTGAGGTGGTTTTGCTCCACAGGTCTCCAGTTCTACTCCTGGAACCAGCAAACCGTATTCCTCAGCATCTGGGTGTATTTTCATGGCTATAGTAAAAGCACCAGAAGGCAAGCAAAAACACACGAAACTTTCAAGGTCTCAGCTGGGCACTGGCATACCATTACTTCTGCCATATTCTATTAGTCAAAACGGGTCTCATGGCCAAACCCAAAACTCTTCAGTGGGAAGAAGTACAAAAGCACATGGTAAAAGTTACAAAAGAGTGAAGAATCAGGGAGGACAATATAATCTAGCTCAGAATAGTTACATAATATGCCTTGATTCCTAAATCTGTCAAGTAGGAATACTACTACCTACAAAATGGATTCTTTTAAAGATTTTATTTATTTTATTGTAAGAGAGAGAGCAAGGAGAGGGGCATAGGGGAACAAGAGAGAATCTCAAGCAGACTCCCCGCTGAGCACAGAGCATGACACAGAGCTCCATCCCAGGACCCCAAGATCATGACCTGAGCCAAAAGCAAGAGTTGGATGCTTAACCGACTGAGCCACCCAGGTGCCCCAGAGTGGATACTTTTAAATATTAACGATGTACTGTGGGCTCAGAACAATGCCAGGCTCATAAAGAACACTCAATAAATGTTGGCTAATAGTAGTAATTCACACTGTGGGAGTAGAGTGGCACCCTCCCCAATCTGTCTATAGTTTTCTGGGCTGCTTTACTCATTCATTCATTATCTGGCTATTTATATATATTTATTAACCCTCTTAATCACCATGTGCCAGAAACTTTCTCAGCTTGCTGACCACACACGAGTGATTTTCAACTAACATTTGCATAGCATTTTCCACATCCACAATCTAATTTGATCCTCATAACTACCTTTTGCTGTAGGTCTTACTATCCCTATGAAATGAGAGATGAAGCTAATATCTGAGTGATCTTCAGCAGACATGCCACAGGTAAGGAGTCACAGTGTCATGAAATCAAAATTCTGTACCCAGGCACTATTAGGGTTATTTCAGGATGGGACCACCACTTTGAATCTCCTTCTCACTCAGAATTCATGGATTCTAGAAGGTTTCAAGGAAATACCACAGTATTATCTCCCTCTCTGATTTCTTCCCATTCAGTTTTCCCTCCCTTTCCCTATGGTCCTCAGGGCTCCAGGAACCAAACTGAGGGTTACAGAAGGGAGGTGTGTAGGGGATGGAGTACTGGGTAATGGGTATTAAGGAGGGTACGTGTTGTGGTAAAAACTGGGTGTTATAAGCAACTATGAATCATTGAAAACTACATCAAAAGCTAATGATGTACTGTATGCTGGCTAATTGAACATCATAATAATAATAAAAAAAACTTTTTAAAAATCACAGTATTCCATGCCACATCTGATGCGTGTTCCATTCATTCTCTTACTTACTATGAAATAGTTAATGTCTGGCTTATGTTTGAAGGATGATGGGCATTATCCTGAAGAAAGAAATGGGAGACCAGAGAAAAAGTGGGCATTACAGACAGAACCACAGTGTGAGCAAAGGCAAATGGTGGGAAAATTTAAGGTACACATAAGAAAGTGAGGAAGTTCAATGTTAAGGCATTTGTTTCAAGGCTGAGATGGAGAAAGAAGTAGTCTGGTATTTTGTCAAGGAAGGCTGTGTAAATCATGCAAAGTAGCTTGGATGTTAGATTATAAGCAGTAAAGAGTCACTTGAAGGTTTTAAAAAGGGAACATGATGGAGACAAATAAGAACTTTCTAATGGGCTGTCTGCCAGCTGTGCGAGTAAAAGCTCTGAAGAGTGTCCCATCTTCGTAAAACAACCAGGAAGAATCCATGCACTTGGCTGCTTTGTAGAAAGGAAGTGGATGGAAGGGCTGGCTTGGTTGAGGTTGGACCCATCCTTAGTGATATAACCGATGGGGAGAATAGTTCCAGGAGCACAAAAGTGGGTCATGATGTCAGAGCTGAATATAGCAGCCCTGAAGTGGCTGGACTGTAAGGAACCGTGGAAGGCATTCCATCACCCCTCTTCTTACAGGCGAGAAGATCATCGCCTACATATTATGTACTCTGCTTAGCGTCACACAGGGGCCTCCTCAATGCCGTCCTGTTCTTGTCTTAACCCATTCAGACATCCCACCTTCTCTGAAGGTACACGGGGCACCTGAGCACTTATGGGGTGCAGGTAATCCAGAGGTCAGAGGACCAGAGCTCCTTGGGAGATACAGTCACTCAGGAACCCCTGTCTTTGTCTCAGTGACCCCAGAAACTATGAGTAGTAGCATCACTTGCTCCTCTTTCTTGGCATGGCCCCCAACAAGCCCTTCTCTCCTCATACGTCCTGCACTCTGGTCCCTATGGAGGTTAAGGAGACACGGGTACCAACGGCATGCAGAGCCAGCATCAGCTATCCTAAGAACAGATCTCAGAATCCAATGGAACATCTGTGAGCGAGCCTAAGGCTAATCCTATAGGAGATGCTGAGACCAATGAAAGTGAAAGACCTCAGGAAACTAGACAAAGGATGGCTAAGGAAGCCCAGCCTAAACTTCCAATCTGTCCAGTGGACACTATCTTAATGGCCCAACCCTTATTTTATTCCCCATACACTTTAACAGTCCCCTGGCAGCCGCCTTCTGCCTTCTGATCTGAATCCTTGCTGAACTGAAGAGTCTTCAATCTGACTCCCTGGCTCATACTTAGACATCAATATGTATGACTGTGGCTGTGCAGGTCAAGGTCTCCATGACTATTTCTCATCACTAAAGTAAAAGGCTGTTAACATTGCCAGCCCAATAATTTATTCACACAATTCTCCAACATCCCTAGCAGAAACTACACTTAAAATATACCAAAGGGAGGCCCCTTGCCTCTAACATAATGCAATTGTTATCATAAATCAGAAGAAAATAAGAGGAGATGAGAGAAAGGATAAATCTAAAGGAATATATCTGGGGCTCAGGGTCTGTTGGCAAATAATCATGTCTCGTTCCTCCCAGGGGTCTATGGCAAAAAGAATAGTATATTATTAGTGGAAAAGACTCTCCATAGAGAAAGATTAGCTGTGAAACAGGTAGCTCAAAAGACCAAAGGCAGGCACAGTGCCTTCTATTGTAGCTCTGGGTTGCTCCATGCAATTAGTGTCACCCCTGTGGGCTATGAAGTCCCGCTCTGGAAATAGAGGGAATCAGACAGGGTGAGTCTCCACCTCTAAGAGTCTGTAATTTAACCTGAAACCAGATTGAGGAAGATTAGAAATCAAAGCTCATGACTGCAGGGGAAATCAAACTGAGTCCCTAGGCTTAATTTAGTGTCTTTATTGTTTCTTTGTCTACTTTCTAGGTTTTCTTCCTTATGGGCAATCTAGTTTTCCTATAGCATAAAAAAAAATTTTTTTTTCAGCAAAAATATTAAAATGCTCCCACGGTGGGGGTCGGGGGAGGTCTATGGGTTTGTGGGAAAATGGGAAAAGGACAAGCTGTCCTAAGGTAGCAGAGACAGAGAATCCAAGCAGACCCACGCTCCAGGCCCACGTGCAAGGCAATTACAGAACTTCTCGGAGGAGCCTGGACTTCAGAACCACCCACAAATCAGTCCCAGGACGGCTCTGGACTGTCTCCTGTTGCTAGCTGGCTTGGCATCTGCCGTGTCAGTTGAAGCCCCATGTGGTCCACACTGCACACAGACACAGAGCCAGGCTGTCACTCAGATTCTGAGACGTTCGTTTGGCACGTGAAGCCCTGGGAGTTACCTCATAACAAATACAAAATAGAGGCTTCTGAGGGGATCTTCAAGGGATGTCAAATTTTCTGCAGCTTATTTTGAAATATATCTAAAAATCGTTTTTGCTTTCCACCAAGATACCTTCACAGGCCCCTCAAATTGGTTAGACATGTAGGTTTAGAGAATTTGGACATTCCAAGGTTAGCCATAAAAGTCAAGTAACTGAATAGTACCTAAAAGCTGCAAAGACTGTTCTTATAGGAAAGGAGCTCTTATTCAGAGTGGAATTCATATGATCTGTGCTAAGCACTTGACCCTCGTAGCTGCCCTCGAAGGAAGCATTTTGCTGTGGTTAGCAGGGTTGTTGTTTTTTTTTTTTTTAAGCAATTTTAATATTACAGAAAAACTGAGCAGAAGGTACAGAGAATTTCCATTTCCCACTATTCCCTAACCTCATTTCCCCTATTATTAACATCTTGCATTAGTGTAGTACATTTGCTTAAATTGATGACCTTTTTCTTACAAAAGTCCATAGACTACATTAGCAGTCCTTCTTTGTGCTGTACATTCCGTGGGTTTTGACAATAATATATAATGACATGCTTCCACCACTACAGTCTTTATTTTTTTAAGATTGTTATTTATCTATTTGACAGAGAGAGAGAGACAGTGTGTGAGAGAGAGAGAAAGAGAGAAAGAGCACAAGCAGGGGGAGTGAGAGAGGGAGAAGCAGACCTCCCGCTAAGTGGGGAGCCTGATGTGGGGCTCGATCCCAGGATGCTGGGATCAGGGCCTGAATAGAGGGCAGACACTTAACAGTTGAACCATCCAGGTGCCCCACTACTACAGTCTTATACAGAATAGTTTCACTGCCCTAAAAATCCTCTGTGCTCTGCCAATTCATTCCTCTCTCCCTCCCCATTAAGTCACTAGCCACCGCTGATCCTTTTACCATCATTAAGAAAACATTTTCATCCACTTTCTATTTTTCTAAAAACTTCATTTAAATGCAATTAACTAATAGTGTATTATTGGTTTCAGAGGTAGGGCTCCGTGATCCTACAGTTGTGTATAACACCCAGTGCTCGTAACATCACGTGCCCTCCTTAATGCCCATCACCCACTTACCCCATCCCCCCATCCACCTCCACTTTAAAGATAGGGAATCTGGGCCTCAAAGAAGTTAAGAAATTAACTTACCAGGCTAGCAAGAAGTCAGAGATCTACTAGGTGTCACGTGATTCCAGAGTCCCAGCATGCATTTAGCCACCCACCTGCCACTTTCTGACTCCCGTCTAGGTGCCAGCCATAGTGCAGGTGCTGGGAACATCATGATGACTAAAACAGCAAAGCTCCTACTTGTATGGGGTTCACAGACTAATCGGAATCAGTCATTAAACAAATTAGCACACAAATAATATAAACAGTGACAAATGCTTATAGGAAAACAGTAAGTCATAAAGTATAATAAGAATGCTCTCCAGGGAGACCTATAGCTTCTGTTGAGAGGAGGTGGCTGGGGTGGGAGCTCTCAGAGAAGACCTCTCTGAAGAAGGAGGAGAAGCAGTTCTTCTGGGGCAAAACTAGGGTGTACAAGGAAAAGGGGAGTGAATGTGTGCCAGAAAGAGCAGTTTTCACAAAAACCTTGAGATAGAGCAGAAATTGGCTCCTTGAGGAAACTCTCCCCCATACAAAGTGATCTAAAGTTGGTTTTCCAAATTTGTAACTAGTCAAGAGCACTTTTAAATATGAGATTTCTATGATCCAGAAAGTTTAGGAAAGTTCCATAAAAACATATCCTTATTCCCTAATACCAGGAGAGTGGCTAACCACCAATATTCATGAAGTGTTTTATGACAAGTTTGATAGGTTTGAATTTTATCTTCATCCCCGTTTTATAGAAGAACAGAGACCTGGAGAGAAGTAACTTTCCAAAGGTCATTAAGTAGGCACTGTCTGCAGACTGTGCCTCCTCTGGAGTGGAAGAGTAGCCTCCTAAACGTCCCCTCCCATATCAATAAATAAGTGAGAAATGCAGTGTCTGGAACACAGTGCTCATCGAATCAATGTGTGAAGAATGAATGAATGCACACATGCATCCACGAATGAATGAATGCCACTGGTACCAAAGGGAGGCAGCTGGATAACATAAGTGTTGGTTCTGGATCCAGTCATTCTTGCCAGTCATCTCTCCTCTAACAAAAAACTTTGTTTGTCTCTCCGGCCTCAGTATCCTCATCTGCTCATTAGGAAACATGTTATTTTAAATTGAGAAGATAATCAATACTTTTTTTTAATTCAACATAACTATCAAAAACTTTGGAAAGACGAAGGAAGAGGGGTGGGAAGGAGGCTACAGGCTTATCTGGATTCCCACACCTGTGGATTCATGGTTCACTCAGTCTCGTACTGCACATACTCGTAATGGTCACCACCACTCTTCTCCTCCTCACTCGTGGCAGACATTACTATTCAATCAAGGTGTGCTTTCTCACTGAGCCCATATGAAGGCTCAGAGCACAGGACTCCAGGCAGCCACTAGGGCACAACATCAGTGATTCTCAGGATGAAACCCATTTATGAGCACTATACCAAAAAGGACTTCTTGATTAATAGCGACTTCCAGTGAAAACTGGAGAGTGAGATTGGGATCTTACTGGTGGAGCTTTAGCAATCCTGAAATTCTCCAGCAGGACATAGGTCTTCATCAGTGTCTTAGCCATACCTAGGTTTTCACTAACTCTATAGCACTTTCTATTTTCAAGAGGGTGGTACATTCATCAGATGAGACATCAAGCATCCCTCCAGTCAAAAGTTGCTAATGATAATGATATAAATTGCATTTCCCTAGAACTAAAATTTCCCCTCTCCAGGGCTCTTCCCCCCTGCTTCCTTCTCTGGTCAACCACTACCTCAGAGTTACTATGCAGCCTTTCCTTTCATGTTTTATATTTTGTTTTTCATTTTGTCTGTCTCCCTCTATAACTTGTGAGATGCTTACTTTATTTAGGCAGATAGATGACAGATCCATCCATGCTGATACGTAATAGATCAAGTTGATTTATTTTTATTACTTTAAAATAATCCATACTGTAAATATGACACAATCCACTTTCCATTGTTTTGTTGATGAACTTTTACACTGTTCCCAAATTTTCTCTATTTTTTTATTTCATTAATGCTGTACTGGACAACCTGAACATGTTTCTCTGTGTATATGTGTCAGGATTTCTGTAAGATATGTTTCTAGAAGTGGAATAGATGGGTCACAAGGTATACGCAGTTTCAACTATACTAGATTTTGCCTAATTTTTTTACTTGTAATGATTTCTTTACAAGTCTATCTCCTAGACTGTAAATTCCTTAAGTGACTGGAATACATTAGAAGGTACCCAATTAATATTTGATGAGGAAAATCATTTAAATTTCAGACAGCGGAGTGTCAAGAGAATCTGGGGCTGATTTTTAACTCCACTCTTAATCTCTCATTTGCCCAAACCACCCTTAGCATAAATACCACTGTCGGCTGAATTGTTCCCCCAAAATTTGTATGTTGAAGCCCTAACCCTCAGAACGTGACTGTATTTGGAGACAGGTGATTGAGTTAAAATGTGCCATTAGGGGCGCCTGGGTGGCTCAGTTGGTTAAGCCACTGCCTTCGGCTCAGGTCATGATCTCAAGGT
The DNA here is from genome assembly GCF_009829155.1 of Mustela erminea. Lineage (NCBI taxonomy): Eukaryota > Metazoa > Chordata > Mammalia > Carnivora > Mustelidae > Mustela > Mustela erminea. The sequence continues at coordinate 67,831,335 of NC_045629.1, forward strand.
CCTGGGATTGAGTCCCGCATCGGGCTCTCTGCTCAGCAGGGAGCCTGCTTCCTCCTCTCTCTCTCTCTGCCTACTTGTGATCTCTCTCTGTCAAATAAATAAATAAAATCTTTAAAAAAAAATGTGCCATTAGGGTGAACTATAATCCAGACTGGTGTCCTTATAAGAGGGAATTTGAACACAAAAAGAAACACCAGGGTTGTGTACACACAGAAGCAAAGACCATGTGAGGACATAGCCAAGAAGACAGTCATCTGCATGGAGAGAGGCTTCAGAAGAAACCAATCCCATCAGCTTCTTGATCTCATACTTCCAAGCCTTGCAACTGTAAGAAAATAAATGTCTGTTGTTGAAGCCACCTAGTTTGTGGTATTTTGCTATGGCAGTCCAAGCAGACTAATACACAGAATAAGTCATGTCCTGAGGGAAATGAAATCTAAATTGCTGCCTCAAAGTCCCTCTTGTACATTAATGTTGAAGTCCCCCTTGAACTCAGAGATCCAAACTTCTAGGAGAGTAATCTTTCCACTGCACCAATGAGTTTCAGATAATTCTATGGGATTTCAAGTTACACATAGCTGGGAACCATTCTGAGTAAAATTCTGGTGAGTTGCAGACTTCAGGCTCCCTTAGCGCTGTCATGAAAATAGCTTCTTAAAATTGGCCTTCCTCACTCCATTTTCTGAATAAAGGACTTCACTGGCTTAAAAAGTAAATTGGGAGTGGCTTTAAAGAGGTCATAAAAGTGATTTAAAAAAAAAATTCCAAGAAAGAGATTCAAGTTTGGAGGCAGGTAGTGAAAATGCTTAACAAGGCAATTTTATTCATAACAGAAAACTCTAAACAACCCAAATGTTTATCAAAACGGGAATGAAAAACAAATTGAAGTTTAGCATTACAATTGAATACTACTCAGCAATAAAAATGAACATTCTGCTGATACACATCAAAACATGGATGCGTCTCAAAAACAACATGCTGAGAGAAGGAAGCAAATAGAAAAGAGTACGTACTGTCTGCTTCCATTTATATGAAAGTCTGAAAAAGCCAAAACTAATCTATGGTGATGAAAGCAGATTGGTGGTTCCTAGGGACAGGGGTAGGGGGGAACAACTTGAAATGTGCACTAGGGAATTTGGGGGACGATGGTATCTTGACTGTAAAAACAGTTACACCAGCATATGTATTTGTCAAAACTCATCAAACGTTATACTTCCAATGTGGTCATTACTATGCAGTGTCTTGAGTGAGGTGGAGGCAAAGTGTTTCAAGCTGTGTGTGTGAGTGTGAGTATGTGTGTGACTTAAATCTGGAAGGAACTGTCACAAGAGGAAGAGATGGAGATCCAAGGGGCCTTCTGTGGCTGATAGTTGGCAGTTACGTTGAATAGCAAAATCTCACCACAATACAGTCCCACACGAAACCTGAGAGAGGAAACTGCTAAGTGCTCAATGGGCATGTCAATGTCACAACTGATGCAAGGCTTGAGAAGACCAGGTATGCAATTTAAAAAAAAAAAAAAAAAAAAAAAAGGGACGCCTGGGTGGCTCAGTTGGTTAAGCAGCTGCCTTCGGCTCGGGTCATGATCCCAGCGTCCTGGGATCGAGTCCCACATCGGGCTCCTTGCTCTGCAGGGAGCCTGCCTCTCCCTCTGACTCTGCCTGCCACTCTGTCTGCTTGTGCTTCTGCTCACTCTACCTCTCTCTCTGACAAATAAATAAATAAAAATAAAAATAAAAATTAAAATTAAAATTAAATAAAAAAATTTTTTTTAAAAAAGTGGTATTTAAGCACTAGATTAACTTCTCACTAAGATTCCGATCTAAATCCCAAGTCTACTTTTCTGTAAAATGGAAATAATAAGAGGAACTTCTGAAGAATTAAATGGCATACGAGTGCAATAAATACATGCATGGTTCATAGAAAGTGTTCAACTTGTCTTTTTATTGTGCTTATTTCTTTTTTTTAAGTAGTCTCCACACCCAGACCTGGAGCCCAACATGGGGCTTGAACTCATGACCCTGAGATCAACACCTGAGCGAAGATCAAGAGTCAGATGCTCAATGTACTGAGCCACACAGGTATCCCTATTGTTCCTATTTGTTATTATTTCTTATTTCTTATTATTGTTCCCTATTGTTCTTATTTCTTAAGCCTGTTAGAGAAAGTTAGGGATTGTGGCTTTTGATTTTCTAGAAAAAAAGTATGGGAAAATATTTTTCTTATTATTCATAAATTTTCCAACTGTAAATTTATGAAGAACCACATAGAACATGACTTCTGGTTACTCTTCCTGTATTAACAAATACATATGTATGTGTACATACAAATATTTTCTGTAGGAAAATAAGAGCACAATTAATTTCTCTAAAAGATTACCATTCCCTCTCCACTGAAGTGACTTTAATATTATTGTGTGTGTGCCAGGCATTGTACTAAGAACTTGTGATAAATCAAAGGAAAAAAAAAAAAAAACAGACAAAAGTCCCCTTGTGCATTCAAATGGTGACAGTTGTTCAGGTGGGAATGCTTAGGATCAACAGTGAGAATGTGTGCTTGGGAATGAAGAGTGATAAATCTTACTTGACTATATAGCTTTCAAGGTAGTTTTAACAATATGAGAAAATGTGTCTAGTAACCACCTCACAAAGTTCTACCCAAAGAAAGCGGAATATAGGAAGCTTAAGTGACTAATGATGGGTCACTTTTCAGACATACCAGGGAGGCCATTATAAAATAAGCCCTCACTACACCTTGGAAGTACATGGGGTGTTTTCAATTACTACAGCCCGAGCCACACCCCACAGATTCTGATTTAATTGGTTGAGAATCAGGCATTCCTTTTGCTTTAATTTTCCAGGTGATTCTAATGCGCCAACAGATTCGAGAATCACTGTATCAGTTCTCCCTGAACTGCAGAGAGACGGCACTAGTCAACCAAAATCATCTGTAGCAGAGGCAACAGTGTCTATAATAAAGACTTCACTCCGGAACCATGGAATGACTGAGTTCAGCGCCCTAAGCCTAAGCATCAGAGCACCTACAGCTAAGAACTATTCCAGCAACAGACACAAGAGGACTCCACATTTGCTTTTTTGTAAGTACTTAAAATACTCCAGCCTACAATTTCTGTCACTGATCAAGCAGTTAAACTGTGGATTTATCTGGAATATGAACTGATAAGAGTGATACACTGTCACTTGGAAGTAAATATAGCTAAAGCTATGGTTCTAAAAGCTAACTCTTTCAACATGAAAGAACCAGAAACCTTTTAGTTAGGTCAAAATTTCTTCAAACATTATTAAAGTGATTTTATGGTTCTTGTTGTCCCCCCAAACAGTTTGGAGGGTAGGCTCCTTGGAAAGCCATCAAGATTGTTTCTGCCATGGGCCAGGAAATGAGCGTTTGTATTCCAGTCCTCACTGGCAGGGATGACTTTTTTCTAGTTGTGATTTGTTGACAGAGCCAGGGATCAATGACTCTCTAGGAGAATGGACCAATTCAGAGGAGTGGGTAGTTTTTTACATGTTATTTCTTCCTGTTTGTCCAACAATTTAGACAGTAATGAAGTGAAGCTCACAGAAAAAAAGGTGTTTTCTATTTCATAAAAGAAAACTAACTCTGTCTTTGTCCTACACCCATAGTTATATATGTCAGTCTAGCAAATGACAACTAGCCTATAAACTGGGGAGAGGCCCATCAGCAAAAGTGCTTGGCCTATGCGAGCTCACTGGCTCAGGCCTGAGAAAACCTTCTTCCTCCTTGGATACTACTTGAGGAGCTTGTTTAATTTTTATCTGTCCTCTGCTTACTTCCCAGATCTGACAGGACAGAGTCACAGAAATAAAAATGAACAACACCAACACATACTTTAATTTTCTGCTGTCTTCATTCTACTTTTGACATCTGTGTGTGTATATTCCAGGAAAGTTCTGGTCATTGTTCCATAAAGAATGATACAATGGAGATGGAGAAGGTCCAGAAAAAATTAAACTAATGACCAAAAGATTTGGCAAGCTGCCATATGAAGACAAAAAGTGAAAGAAAACAAAACAAAACAAAACACAACCCACAGGCTGAGGAGGGATATGGCTGAAATCTATTAAACCATTACAGATGTGGACAAAACAAGTATATACTGGTTCAGAAAATCCCAAATACCAGTAGTGGAGAACACTCACCTGGAATCCCTGAGGAAGAGATTTCTAGTGAATTATATAGTGATTTCTGATAAACAAAGCAATATTCCAGTGAAAGTGGGTTTATATGTCTTCCATTTCACAAATAACAAATCTGAAGCTAAGATTTTAAGTGATGTATAAGATTGCACGACCAGCATATATGAATGTAAATAATAATGATAATGATGGTAGCTAACATTATTTAAGTTTTTACTATGTGCTGGCTACTGCACTAGGCATTTTCATGCATTAAACTGCCCTTTTATTCCCTGCAACCACTCGTTGAATCGGGTACTGCTATTATCTGCTTTATGAGTGAGGAAGCTTAGACCCTTTAAGTAACCATATAATATCTCAAAATTTCAGAGCTGGAATGTAATGGAAGGAATTTTGTAAACCAGGCCATCTGATTCCAATATTCACACTGAATATTGACCAACTAACTGCAAATCCCCTCAGTCATTTTACTTCAGTGTATCCGTATTTACATGTGTGTATCCCAAGAAACATTTGATTGTAGAAATGCAAATTTAGTAAGTAGCAATCCTGAGATTAAAATTCAAGTTGTCTGACCCAACTCTGGTTGTTTCCTTTAAGCCAGGTACTTTATTTTGAACAAAGGGGAGTTTTTATATTGTAGGCAGTAAAAATCATGAGTCTTAACTCCAAAGAAATGGTTCAGGCTAACATACCAAGTCACTTCAGGAAGAGTTAAAACCTATTCAATGCTTGACATAGGTTATCAAGAAAAGCTGGAACACTGGAGCACATCTATTACCTATGACAATCATATCCAGGTAAATAGCTATGTCCCTACCACACCCCTTGTCAGAGACATAATACTAAACTGGTTAGCTCCTGGGTCCAGCATACAAAGCAGTTCTCATAGCTCTGAGGAAACAAAAGTCAGAACTACGGAAAGCAACATGGAGGTATGGGTCAGTAGCTGGCTCAGCCCCTAGATGGGCTCTGGTTTCCAAACTGTCAGGCCAGGAATTATCAAAGCCCCATCTATGAAAATTATACAACCCTCCATTTAGTCCAGCTGTAAGACTTCCTTGAGAAGAAAACAAGAAGCCCCAGAGCACAGTTCTTAAAGGAACTCAGTTTTCTCAAAACATATGCCTGTGCTTTCACACTAGTCTTGGGCAACTTCATTCCTTTGGCTCTTTTGATGGGTTAGCATAGGGCCACTGTCCATGTCTCCGTCTTCTCATACTTCTTTCTATTCTTGCCTTTTTAGTAACACTGACGGCTGGCTCTGATTTCTCTTTTCTCATATCCAAAAGGACTGCAGAATTCCAAAGGAATTATGAACCAGAGAAAAGGCAATAAATACAACTGCTTGAGCAAAACAATTTCTTTCATCTGTGGCACTTGAAATTTAAAGTTTATGTCTGGCACAGTTTCAGGAAATACATTTACGCTCTGAAAACATCCATTGTTTTTAGAGCAAAATATTGCCATAACAAAAATATGGAAAACCATCATTAAAGCCATTTATGTATTCAACAATAACCTAGGGAACACATTACGTGTCATGCACTAGCAAAGTATTGTAGAAATATGCAGATGAACAAGATACAATCATTGTCCTCATGAAAAATTCTGCCTTGAGTAAGAAACAAGGCTTTTCAGTGCACTCGTCTGGATTCTATGGGACAGAAAGTGCCAACAGGCCAGGTAACCATGCAACCACTCTGGAGCTGTGCTGATTAAATGAGATAATGTACATTAAAATCAAATGCTATGGGAAGTCAAAGAAGAGCAAACACTATTAAAAGACAAAGACCATCATCCCAGGGGCCTTAGGGGGAGGGGGAGCAGGAGGATTTCCAGAAGCCCTCTGGGACACAACCTTCCCAAATGCATCCAAGATAAAGAAGCTTTTAGTTTCCTAAAAATGGTATATTTTCCTATCCTTGCTTCTCTCCTTAGTCTGACATACACTCTGAAAGGTCCTGCTATCTTCTGGAAACTTGGCCTGCCATACAGGGACAAACTCAGTGGGACATGCGTAGGCAATTAGGAGGTTTAAGAGGAGGGAACATAATCCATTTAAAAAGGTAAGGTAGCAGTCTTTGTAGAATTGTTTTGCCTGGGGGCCCAGAATTTGAAACACCACCACTGCATGTAGCCTTCAATTCACAGAACAGGAAGGAAGGGTGTGTGCCAAAAACCAGGCTCCAATAGGCTCTAATCCCTTATCTCAGGTTCAGAGCATGTAAGGATTCCTGTTTACCAAACATCATGACTTCCAGTATGTGTTTTTCTCAGCTGAAGTCCTGATATCCAAAGATCTCAAAGGTCTAGAGACACCCCGGAACTGGCTGCTGGCTGGAGTCCAATGACACCAGTAAGCTCTGGAAAGAAGCATAAACTATGGCCAGCCAAGAAGAAGGAATGTTTGTATGCAAAAGTCATTTCCCTCCCTGTCTCCTCCCTCTTCTATCCACAAAATCTGGCCTGCAGTATCCGCATAGGAGACCTCAACCATTTGGCTTTATTTGTTCCTTTTCCATATAATTTCAACAGCTCTGCCTTAGAGATAAGAAGGAAATTATGGAAGTAGCAACAAGACTTTCAACAGGGCTTCATCACCTACCAAACACTCTTCACGTACATTTCACTTCTCCTTTGGTCCTAACAACACTCCTAAAGGGTCAGTTTTATTCATGCTATTTTATAGATGAAGACCTAAAGCTAGAGAGAATTAACAGACTTACCCAAGTGAACACCCTGATGGGTGATGTGGATTCAAATCCTCTACCTCCAGACCTCATATCCCTTTTCTATTTCCCAAGGACTCTCTTCTGAGACCAACATGATTCCAGTCAGGTGGGAAGGCAAACTGAGAAGGCAGGAAGTTGACTCTTCAAGGTAAAATAACTCAAAAAAGCTAATAATTACATCTACTCCTTATTATAATATCAGTCAGAGGAGACAGCAAAAGAGAGGACTATGGAAAGCCTTTGGGGATAATAAGCTTTAAGGAGTTTCAAAGAAGACATAATGGAGTCTCACTCATTTCTTTCCTCTCTCTCTTTCCATCCCAAAACCTGAGTTTCCCCTCAGAAATATTCACAAAGGAAGCACTTGGCTGAGGAAATCACTACAAGATGGATGTGGAATTCCATGCTCTCTCAAGGTGGAAATCATAAGGTCATTTGTATATGAAAAGTTAGCCCCCAGATGCATCGTGATAAAAACGACCATGAATCAACTGCCTGCTGCAGGCCAGGGGCTGTGGGTCATGGGGAAGGCTCATTGGTCCAGGAGTGCAGATGGCTTTGTGCCCACGTGTCAGTAGCTTCCCGTCCTGACTGTGAAGTGGCTGAGCTCGGGAGCACAGCAGTTCAGCACAGAAGAAAGCAAGCTCTGCTGGCTACAGCGCCCCTTGAACTGTGCCCACCTCGCCAGCTGTAGAGACCCTCCCACTTGCAACTTCTTCAGGGGAGAATCTTAAACCAGTGGGCATTGCACCAGCCCAGAAACCCAGAGATCCAGTCTCATGAGAAAATCAATAGACAAACCCAAATTGAGGGTCATTCTACAAAGTGCTTGACCGGGAATCTTCAAAACTGACAAGGTGATAGAAAATAAGGAAAGACTGAAAAACTGTCACAGACCAGAGGACAGGGTCATGACTAAGTGTAATGTCATGTCCTTGTTGAGATCCCAAAAGTGGGGGAAAAAAAGACACTGGTAGAAAATCTGGTGGCTCTGAATAAAATCTGGGTTTTAGTTTATCATAATGTAATTTTCTAGGGTTGACAAATATCCTATGGTAATATAAGACATTAACGGAGAAAACCAGGGAAAGGGTATGAAGGTTCTCTGGACCATCTTTGCTATTTTCCTGTAAATCTAGAAGTATTCTAGAATTAAATGTTTATTTAAACAAATAATTTTAAAATGCAACATAAGCACTTACTCAACATCTACGAAACACCAGGCACTATGCCAGGCACCAGAGTCACAACAGGGAACAGGAAAAGTTTTGTCTCTGCGGGCCTGGTTCAGAATCTAATTGAAAACAACTATTCCCCAAGCGACCTCAAGTATCCTGGCCTTCTAGGTCAAATTTACCTTTAATATGGAAGTAAAATTACTCAAATGAGGACATGGTGGTTATTTATTACCTCTTGTCCCTTCACTCCTTCTGATCAGCTCTGGGTTTTTTGGTACCTGCTCCTTCTGGCTGCTGCCCCCTTTCTATACTGTTCTGCATGGACACAGCCCACCCCATCTGCTTCCTTTCCCACAGTATTATTAACTCAAGTGGCAACTGTCTAGTATATATAATTGTCTTTACTGATGGCATGGGGATTAAAGAAGTGAATGGCAACACAGACCTGGAAACGCTAATCTAGGCTGTAATGCCACTGAGCTTAGAGTACCTGACTCAGACAATGGGGTCTCTCTCTCTCAGGTTGGGCCATTTTCCTCTTAGGGACTAGCACACAACTTGTTGCTAGATCCTTTTTCCCTGCACCAAGCCCCTTCCCTATCCAACAAATCTCTCTGCCCTCCTGCCTCTGCCTACCAGAGGGAAAAGAAATAAAAACTCCTATGGTTGATTACACAAAAGGATTTTGACACTTTCTCTGTCTCAACCTTTGGTAACTAGAATCTTTCTGGGGCTTGTCATGGAAAGCAGGGGATTCATTAAGCTCTTTTCCCAAATAATGGGATAGTTCTCTCCACAGAATATTTTTTCCTCTGCACTAATCTCAAAATTCCAGGCAGGTATATAAAGTCTTTTGGTTGGTTTATTTTTGTCTTTCAAATTAGCACCCTTTATTCTCCATTATTAACATTACTGTCTCAGAGATCATTAATAGTAGCTACTCATTCATGAAACTTTATGCAACACCTTCATAAACATTACTTCAAATACTCCTCACAGAAATCATGTGAAACAGGTTTTGTTATCATTCTCATTTTATAGAAAAAAAAATACTAAAGTAAGTGATTTTTATGAATTAATGCAGCTGGTGAGAAGGAAATCCAGGATTGACTCTGGGGTTGTGGATTCCAAGGCTAATGTTTGTTTTACTACATACTTGCATATTAGTCACATAGCAACTTGGCAATCTCAGATTTGGAGGGCGTGGTAGAGGCTAGCTATCCCTATCAGCTGGCCAATATAGGACATTTCACTGGTGTCTCAGTTCATTCTACTTCCTGGGCTTCTCTGTAACATCATCAGAGAATGTACTCCATGACTGAGTGCTCTTGTTATTAATAATAACGATAACCAACATTTGGACAGCTCCTTACATCCAGGCTACCATATATGTTGATCTCTCAGGGAATCTTCAGAATCTCCTTCCAAATGGTTATTATTCAATAAACAATAATAAATATTTGCTAGACCCTCTTACAGTAGACTTAAGATACTAAGGTGGCTGAGTCTTAATGCCTCCCTCTACGTGTTTGAAAAGTTTTGAAGGATAAATAAGAGTTCACAAAGAAGTACTTTTTAGAAAGAAGAAAGATGAGTACAAATGCCCAGAGGTCAGCCTAATCCAAGTAATGCAACACAATTGATGGTCATCATAATAATAACAGAAGTATCAGCAATAACAACCAATGCGTGTTGGATATTCACTGCCTTATACACATTATTTCATGGAGTCCCCACAACTGTCTTATTTTATTATTTATTATTATTAATTAATATTATTAATAATTAATAATTACTATTGATTAATATTATTATCATTATATTATTATCATTAAAGATGTGAAACCCAGGGAACTTGGAATTTACCCAAAATCAGAGAGCTAGGGAATGGCTGAGCCAAGCTTTAAGCTCAAGTCTGTATGATTTTCAACCCTTATCTTTCAACTTTAAGCAGACGATCTCTCGTGCCTGAATTCTGCCAGTCATGGTGAATGCAGGGCAGATAAGATCCCATCTGTAACCTCAAAACTCTATATTCCAACATCCAAAGAACTTTCCTCAAACATGTATCAAGAGATGTTTTACTCCCTGCATAGAAACACAAAAATAGACCAGCACTATTAATTCTGGCTTTTCCATTATCCATGTTCAGAAGATTTATCCTTGTACTTGTCAATGGCATCACCACACACACAATTAGATTCACTGAGAAGTCACAAGGGAAGACAGGAATGGGGTTTCCTGTATTGTGAAGCTGCCAATGGTGATCATGTAAACATAACTCACAGTTGTATTTAGCTTAAACACACAGTGGGGTGGAGGGATCTCGAGGAGAACACATGAGGCTCGTGGCTTCTTCTTTTCACACAAAGCTTTCTTGGTCTCAAGAAATTGTATTTGGAGAACAAGAAAGCAGAGACTCAAAATGTTGAGAACTGCAACTCAGCAAGGACTGAGATCCAGTCTCATGAGAGGGCCTTACCTATCCAGGGTAATTTTTCAAATGGTACCAGAAGGTTTAGCAGATATCATTATTTTACATGACTTTTGCAAGGAGAGTCCTGGACATGCAAGGAGGCAAGAAGCAAATACAAGAACTACACAGGGGCGTGTGCAGCAAGTGAAAGCTCTGATTGTTGTTCCAAATAATTACACCTTCTATTCAATACACATGTGCTAATTCATAAAGTCACTGTAAATATGAAATAATGCATGGATGGAATCATCTTCAAATCACTATTATCTCATTTGAACATATGAATGGTACTATAGCAAAGCCAAAGTATTTCAATTGTCCCTGTTCTTCAAGATGAAGAAATGAGGCAGGGATCTATAGCTACTAAGTCTTGAAAGTAACTCATTTCCTCCAGAATAGTACCTTTTCTGAGATTTCCTCTCTCTGTGTCTTTCCTAACACTGGGCTCTTATAACAGGCTTTCCATGCTCTTTTTTTTTTTTTTTTTTTTTTTTTTTTTTTTTTTTTTAATTTTTTTTTTTTTATTTCCAGCATAACAGTATTCATTATTTTTGCACCACACCCCGTGCTCCATGCAATCCGTGCCCTCTATAATACCCACCACCTGGTACCCCAACCTCCCACCCCCCGTCCCTTCAAAACCCTCAGATTGTTTTTCAGAGTCCATAGTCTCTCATGGTTCACCTCCCCTTCCAATTTCCCCCAACTCCCTTCTCCACTCTAAGTCCCCATGTCCTCCATGCTATTTGTTATGCTCCACAAGTAAGTGAAACCATATGATAATTGACTCTCTCTGCTTGACTTATTTCACTCAGCATAATCTCTTCCAGTCCCGTCCATGTTGCTACAAAAGTTGGGTATTCATCCTTTCTGATGGAGGCATAATACTCTATCCCCAGGGGTACAGGTCTGTGAATCACCAGGTTTACACACTTCACAGCACTCACCAAAGCACATACCCTCCCCAATGTCCATAATCCCACCCCCTTCTCCCAAACCCCCTCCCCCCAGCAACCCTCAGTTTGTTTTGTGAGATTAAAAGTCACTTATGGTTTGTCTCCCTCCCAATCCCATCTTGTTTCATTTATTCTTCTCCTACCCACTTAAGCCCCCATGTTGCATCACCACTTCCTCATATCAGGGAGATCATATGATAGTTGTCTTTCTCTGCTTGACTTATTTCGCTAAGCATGATACGCTCTAGTTCCATCCATGTTGTCGCAAATGGCAAGATTTCATTTCTTTTGATGGCTGCATAGTATTCCATTGTGTATATATACCACATCTTCTTGATCCATTCATCTGTTGATGGACATCTAGGTTCTTTCCATAGTTTGGCTATTGTGGACATTGCTGCTATAAACATTCGGGTGCATGTGCCCCTTTGGATCACTACGTTTGTATCCTTAGGGTAAATACCCAATAGTGCAATTGCTGGGTCATAGGGCAGTTCTATTTTCAACATTTTGAGGAACCTCCATGCTGTTTTCCAGAGTGGCTGCACCAGCTTGCATTCCCACCAACAGTGTAGGAGGGTTCCCCTTTCTCCGCATCCTCGCCAGCATCTGTCATTTCCTGACTTGTTTATTTTAGCCATTCTCACTGGTGTGAGGTGATATCTCATTGTGGTTTTGATTTGTATTTCCCTGATGCCGAGTGATATGGAGCACTTTTTCATGTGTCTGTTGGCCATCTGGATGTCTTCTTTGCAGAAATGTCTGTTCATGTCCTCTGCCCATTTCTTGATTGGATTATTTGTTCTTTGGGTGTTGAGTTTGCTAAGTTCTTTATAGATTCTGGACACTAGTCCTTTATCTGATATGTCATTTGCAAATATCTTCTCCCATTCTGTCAGTTGTCTTTTGATTTTGTTAACTGTTTCCTTTGCTGTGCAAAAGCTTTTGATCTTGATGAAATCCCAATAGTTCATTTTTGCCCTTGCTTCCCTTGCCTTTTGCGTTGTTCCTAGGAAGATGTTGCTGCGGTTGAGGTCAAAGAGGTTGCTGCCCGTGTTCTCCTCAAGGATTTTGATGGATTCCTTTCGCACATTGAGGTCCTTCATCCATTTTGAGTCTATTTTTGTGTGTGGTGTAAGGAAATGGTCCAATTTCATTTTTCTGCATGTGGCTGTCCAATTTTCCCAGCACCATTTATTGAAGAGGCTGTCTTTTTGCCATTGGACATTCTTTCCTGCTTTGTCGAAGATTAGTTGACCATAGTGTTGAGGGTCTATTTCTGGGCTCTCTATTCTGTTCCATTGATCTATGTGTCTGTTTTTGTGCCAGTACCATGCTGTCTTGATGACGACAGCTTTGTAATAGAGCTTGAAGTCCGGAATTGTGATGCCACCAACGTTGGCTTTCTTTTTCAATATCCCTTTGGCTATTCGAGGTCTTTTCTGGTTCCATATAAATTTTAGCATTATTTGTTCCATTTCTTTGAAAAAGATGGATGGTACTTTGATAGGAATTGCATTAAATGTGTAGATTGCTTTAGGTAGCATAGACATTTTCACAATATTTATTCTTCCAATCCAGGAGCATGGAACATTTTTCCATTTCTTTGTGTCTTCCTCAATTTCTTTCATGAGTACTTTATAGTTTTCTGAGTATAGATTCTGTGTCTCTTTGGTTAGGTTTATTCCTAGGTATCTTATGGTTTTGGGTGCAATTGTAAACGGGATTGACTCCTTAATTTCTCTTTCTTCTGTCTTGTTGTTGGTTTAGAGAAATGCAACTGATTTCTGTGCATTGATTTTATATCCTGACACTTTACTGAATTCCTGTATAAGTTCTAGCAGTTTTGGAGTGGAGTCTTTTGGGTTTTCCACATATAGTATCATATCATCTGCGAAGAGTGATAATTTGACTTCTTCTTTGCCGATTTGGATGCCTTTAATTTCCTTTTGTTGTCTGATTGCTGAGGCTAGGACCTCTAGTACTATGTTGAATAGCAGTGGTGATAATGGACATCCCTGCCGTGTTCCTGACCTTAGCGGAAAAGCTTTCAGTTTTTCTCCATTGAGAATGATATTTGCGGTGGGTTTTTCATAGATGGCTTTGATGATATTGAGGTATGCGCCCTCTATCCCTACACTTTGAAGAGTTTTGATCAGGAAGGGATGCTGTACTTTGTCAAATGCTTTTTCAGCATCTATTGAGAGTATCATATGGTTCTTGTTCTTTCTTTTATTGATGTGTTGTATCACATTGACTGATTTGCGGATGTTGAACCAACCTTGCAGCCCTGGAATAAATCCCACTTGGTCGTGGTGAATAATCTTTTTAATGTACTGTTGAATCCTATTGGCTAGTATTTTGTTGAGTATTTTCGCATCTGTGTTCATCAAGGATATCGGTCTATAGCTCTCTTTTTTGGTGGGATCCTTGTCTGGTTTTAGGATCAAGGTGATGCTGGCCTCATAAAATGAGTTTGGAAGTTTTCCTTCCATTTCTATTTTTTGGAACAGTTTCAGGAGAATAGGAATTAGTTCTTCTTTAAATGTTTGGTAGAATTCCCCCGGGAAGCCGTCTGGCCCAGGGCTTTTGTTTGTTTGGAGATTTTTAATGACTGTTTCAATCTCCTTACTGGTTATGGGTCTGTTCAGGCTTTCTATTTCTTCCTGGTTCAGTTGTGGTAGTTTATATGTTTCTAGGAATGCATCCATTTCTTCCAGATTGTCAAATTTATTGGCGTAGCGTTGCTCATAGTATGTTCTTATAATAGTTTGTATTTCTTTGGTGTTAGTTGTGATCTCTCCTCTTTCATTCATGATTTTATTTATTTGGGTCCTTTCTCTTTTCTTTTTGATAAGTCGGGCCAGGGGTTTATCAATTTTATTAATTCTTTCAAAGAACCAGCTCCTAGTTTCGTTGATTTGTTCTATTGTTTTTTTGGTTTCTATTTCATTGATTTCTGCTCTGATCTTTATGATTTCTCTTCTCCTGCTGGGCTTAGGGTTTCTTTCTTGTTCTTTCTCCAGCTCCTTTAGGTGTAGGGTTAGGTTGTGTACCTGAGACCTTTCTTGTTTCTTGAGAAAGGCTTGTACCGCTATATATTTTCCTCTCAGGACTGCCTTTGTTGTGTCCCACAGATTTTGAACCGTTGTATTTTCATTATCATTTGTTTCCATGATTTTTTTCAATTCTTCTTTAATTTCCCGGTTGACCCATTCATTCTTTAGAAGGATGCTGTTTAGTCTCCATGTATTTGGGTTCTTTCCAAACTTCCTTTTGTGGTGGAGTTCTAGCTTTAGAGCATTGTGGTCTGAAAATATGCAGGGAATGATCCCAAGCTTTTGATACCGGTTGAGTCCTGATTTAGGACCGAGGATGTGATCTATTCTGGAGAATGTTCCATGTGCACTAGAGAAGAATGTGTATTCTGTTGCTTTGGGATGAAATATTCTGAATATATCTGTGATGTCCATCTGGTCCAGTGTGTCGTTTAAGGCTTTTATTTCCTTGCTGATCTTTTGCTTGGATGATCTGTCCATTTCAGTGAGGGGAGTGTTAAAGTCCCCTACTATTATTGTATTATTGTTGATGTGTTTCTTTGATTTTGTTATTAATTGGTTTATATAGTTGGCTGCTCCCACGTTGGGGGCATAGATATTTAAAATTGTTAAATCTTCTTGTTGGACAGACCCTTTGAGTATGATATAGTGTCCTTCCTCATCTCTTATTATAGTCTTTGGCTTAAAATCTAATTGATCTGATATAAGGATTGCCACTCCTGCTTTCTTCTGATGTCCATTAGCATGGTAAATTCTTTTCCACCCCCTCACTTTAAATCTGGAGGTGTCTTCGGGCTTAAAATGAGTTTCTTGGAGGCAACATATAGATGGGTTTTGTTTTTTTATCCATTCTGATAGCCTGTGTCTTTTGACAGGGGCATTTAGCCCATTAACATTCAGGGTAACTATTGAGAGATATGAATTTAGTGCCATTGTATTGCCTGTAAGTTGACTGTTACTGTATATGGTCTCTGTTCCTTTCTGATCTACCACTTGTAGGCTCTCTCTTTGCTTAGAGGACCCCTTTCAATATTTCCTGTAGAGCTGGTTTGGTATTTGCAAATTCTTTCAGTTTTTGTTTGTCCTGGAAGCTTTTAATCTCTCCTTCTATTTTCAATGATAGCCTAGCTGGATATAGTATTCTTGGCTGCATGTTTTTCTCGTTTAGTGCTCTGAAAATATCATGCCAGCTCTTTCTGGCCTGCCAGGTCTCTGTGGATAAGTCAGCTGCCAATCTAATATTTTTACCATTGTATGTTACAGACTTCTTTTCCCGGGCTGCTTTCAGGATTTTCTCTTTGTCACTGAGACTTGTAAATTTTACTATTAGGTGACGGGGTGTGGGCCTATTCCTATTGATTTTGAGGGGCGTTCTCTGAACCTCCTGAATTTTGATGCTCGTTCCCTTTGCCATATTGGGGAAATTCTCCCCAATAATTCTCTCCAGTATACCTTCTGCTCCCCTCTCTCTTTCTTCTTCTTCTGGAATCCCAATTATTCTAATGTTGTTTCGTCTTATGGTGTCACTTATCTCTCGAATTCTCCCCTCGTGGTCCAGTAGCTGTTTGTCCCTCTTTTGCTCAGCTTCTTTATTCTCTGTCATTTGGTCTTCTATATCACTAATTCTTTCTTCTGCCTCATTTATCCTAGCAGTGAGAGCCTCCATTTTTGATTGCACTTCATTAATAGCTTTTTTGATTTCAACTTGGTTAGATTTTAGTTCTTTTATTTCTCCAGAAAGGGCTTTTATATCTCTCGAGAGGGTTTCTCTAATATCTTCCATGCCTTTTTTGAGCCCGGCTAGAACCTTGAGAATTGTCATTCTGAACTCTAGATCTGACATATTACCAATGTCTGTATTGATTAGGTCCCTAGCCTTCGGTACTGCCTCTTGTTCTTTTTTTTGTGTTGAATTTTTCCGTCTTGTCATTTTGTCCAGATAAGAATATATGAAGGGGCAAGTAAAATACTAAAAGGGTGGCAACAACCCCAGGAAAAAATGCTTTAACCAAATTAGAAGAGATCCAAAATCGTGAGGGGGGAGAAAGGGGATAAAAAGAGGTTCAAAAAGGAAGAAAGAAAAAAAAAGAAAAAAGAAAAAAGAAAAAAGAAAAGAAAAGAATTTAAAAAAAAAAAAAGGGAAAACACCTAAGAAAAATGTAAAAAAGAAAAAATATATATATTAGATAAACTAGTAAAAAATCGTTAAAAAAGAAAAAGGTAACAGTTAAAAAAAAAAAAATTTTACCCGAAGGCGAGAAAAAAAAAAAAAAAACAAAAAATGAAAAAGAAAAAAATTAAATTAACTGCAAGACTAAAAAAAAATCACAGGGAAAAAGCCATGAGTTCTGTGCTTGGCTTTCTCCTCCTCTGGAATTCTGCTGCTCTCCTTGGTATTGAAACCGCACTCCTTGGTAGGTGAACTTGGTCTCGGCTGGATTTCTTATTGATCTTCTGGGGGAGGGGCCTGTTGTAGTGATTCTCAAGTGTCTTTGCCCCAGGCGGAATTACACCGCCCTTACCCGGGGCCGGGGTGAGTAATCCGCTTGGGTTTGCTTTCAGGAGCTTTTGTTCCCTGAGCGCTTCCGTAGAGTTCCGGAGGACGGGAATACAAATGGCGGCCTCCTGGTCTCCGGCCCGGAGGAGCCGAGAGTCCAGGGCCGCACTCCTCAGTGCGCCCTCAGAGAACAGCGCCCAGTTACTCCCGTCTGCCTGACCTCCGGCCGCACTCCGAGCTCTCCGAGCCTGCGACCGGTTCAAGGTAACACCGAGCTGTGAGCTTACTGTCGGCTCTGTCTCTGCAGCCGGCTTTCCCGTTCCAATACCCGCAAGCTCTGCGACACTCAGACACCCCTGATCCTTCTGTGACCCTGCGGGACCCGAGGCCACGCTGAACCCGCGTGGGCTTCGCCCCGGTTTAGCCTCTGGAGCGATGTCCCTCAGCGGAACAGACTTTTAAAAGTCCTGATTTTGTGCACCGTTGCTCCGCCGCTTGCCGGGAGCCGGCCCCTCCCCCCGGGGTCTATCTTCCCGTCGCTTTGGATTCACTTCTCCGCCGGTCCTACCTTTCAGAAAGTGGTTGTTTTTCTGTTTCCAGAATTGCTGTTCTTCTTCTCTTCGATCTGCCGATGGATTTTCAGGTGTTTGCAATCTTTAGATAAGCTATCTAGCTGATCTCCGGCTAGCTGAAGCAGTCTCAGCCTGCTACTTCTCCGCCATCTTGACTCCTCCTCTTTCCATGCTCTTAATACAGGAGTTTAATGAGCTCAAACTGGCAATCAAACTCCTAAGATGCAACAGACTAATCTGTTAATCTAGTGCTATTTTCACTTAGCTCTGCAGAACAATACTGGCACAGAACCTTCAGCTCATTGAAAAAAAAAGCACCTATATGTATGTCCACAGCTGTTTCCCCCCATCACTCACAAAGATGAAAGCTAAAGACTGGGGTGCCCACTTGACCCATACAAACTATAGCCTATGTTTCCCACCATTTCTCCCTTCAGGGTTCTAGTCACAGAAGCCCAAGCCCTGCATGCTACCTCCCCATGCCCCCAATCCAGGTGCCATCCTTTGAACTGCAAAAGAGACATGGCATTCCACATGCACCTTAAGTCAGTAGTATCCACTGACTCAGAGCTATAAGATGGTAAAGTCCTGGTCATTCTCTGAGATAGGCCTCTGGGTCAGCCCACACCTGATGTTTACACTTTACTCAGAATCCTACTGATACAGAGTCTCTTTTCTGTACTTGAGTCCTCAATCAAATGAGAAACAGGATCAAAAGGAGTGCAGATGAGGAACTAAAGTATCATCATTACCAACAGCATATTACATTGGAACGAACAGCTTCTATCGGCAGCAAGCGAGCTCAAGCACTGAATCTTAGAATCTGAAAGACTTAGCCAGCAGTAGGCACTAACTGAGACAGTTCATGGTGCAGCAGGGCCAACATCATGGCGCAGAGGCAGAACAGCCTGGGTGCTCTCTAGGACAGGCCTACACACGAGCGGAGGAGCAAGAAGTCAAATCCTGCACAATTTCCTTTGTATCAGCACAGGTAGGTGGGCAGCAGGTCAGAATAACACACAATAATGATGAAGAAGTGGGCAATACATTTCTCTACCTAAAATAATGAAGGGTAGGAAGGGCTAAAGTAACTAAAATATTTCTTGTGAATACACTCATTGACTCCACAGATTTTTACTGAGCACCCCTGTTTTCCAGATCCTAGTCTAGGTGTTGGGGATACAACCACATGCAGAATGGACAAATTCCTCAACCTTGTCAAATTTGTATTCTCACTGGGACACCATACAATAGACAAATAGACAATGAGAAGACCAACAGGCTGACACATAGTGACCAGTTCCATGTCAGGGATGGGAAGAGACAGAGTGGTCAGAGAATGCTTCACTGGGAAGGTGACAGGGTCCAGCCATGAACATATACATCCAGAAGGGAGAGGCAGTGTAAAAAAAGGGGGGAACAGCTGAGAGGCCAATGTGCATGGAGCTCAGTGATCAAGGGGGAGAAAAAGAGAAAGAAGTCAGAGGTGGCTACAAGCCAGGTCAAGTATGAGCAGACAATGGTTGAGTCTTTCCCCTGCTCTCTGCACCCTGCAAGGAAAGAGAGAGAGGAGGGGACTAGACAAACAAGGATCAATAATCAGAATACAAACAACCTGGACATTCCGGATATTAGCAGTAATTCTGAAGAAAATTGGTAGATATATATATTTTTTTAAGGTCATCTGAGTGGATTTTAAAATGTGGAATTCTCACTGTTTGCATATGTGATGTCATTCAGAACTGAAGAGACAAATGATGTCTCCCTGCAGTCAAGAAGGAATCTGATACTACGGGTTATTAAAACCCATCCCTTAAGTCTAAACTAAATTCTTCCTGCTGTCACTTAGGACTGTTTCTTCTTATTATGTCCTGACAGCAGGTAATAAACTAGTGGATTATTTGCAAAATCCCTTCTGAAGTACTGCATTTCCAAGAGGAATTCTGCCAGGTCACTTATAACAAAAGAACAGAGCCGTCTATTCCCCATATACACCCCCAGATGCTCCCAAAGACACACACACATAAACACGCACAAGCACGTGCACACGTGCTCATGTGCAATTGTGCACACACATAAAAACAGCACCAACAGCAACGACAGTGACGAATGCAGGTTGTCTGGCTGGGAGCTCAGCGCCTCTAGCAAAGCATGTTTTTAGTGCCTCACACAATAATCCACAAAGTCGAAGCTCTCTTCTCCAAGAACCTTCACCTCCTCACACACACCCACCCCACCCTGCTTCTCAGGCAGCAAAACCCCTGCTCCAGGTCAATAACCAAATTGCTCAAAGGCTCCTGATCATCAACCCTAAGAGGGAACAAATATCCACATGCACAGCCTACCCATGAGCTAATCACAGGACGTCTTCCAGTTCACCTAATGCAGGCTTAAAGCATTCCAGAATTTTTCCCAGGTCACCCAATTTTCACTGGTCCACCAATAATTAAAAATCCTCTTCTAAATCCAACACTTGGAGGCATTCTCTTTTCTTAATATTTTTCTCCCTTTTTACAACTATGTGTGCTGTTTAATCTTCACTTGTGAATCCAGACTCATACTCCACCTCTCCTATCCTACTGAGCCCTTAGAGACTGACACTTATTGGGGGGTTATATCACTCAGTTCCCATATCCACTGGTTTTCCAGTGGGTTTGGCTAACAGGGGCACCATCAGGAAGAGAGAGCAACCAGTGTTCCTTCGCTGTCTCCATCCTGGCTCAACTCTGGAGCTCTGGCCAAGCATTCCCTCCTCAATGATCCCATTGGTTCTATCAACACTGTCTCGTCCCTTACTTCCTTCAGCCCTGGAAGTGGTAACAGCTTCCCACTGTTGCTAGTCCCTGGGCACAACAATATCCTATGCTGATATCCTCAACCCTGACCACACTGCTACAGGTTGTTCTTTTATTAAAATATCTTCAGAGGGGTGCCTGGGTGGCTCAGTGGATTGAAGCCTCTGCCTTTGGCTCAGGTCATGATCTCAGGGTCCTGGGATCAAGTCCCACATCAAGCTTTCTGCTCCACAGGGAGCCTGCTTCCTCCTCTCTCTGCCTGCCTCTCTGCCTACTTGTGATCTCTGTCTGTCAAATAAATAAATAAAATCTTTTAAAAAAATAAATAAAAAATAAAATGTCTTCAGATAAACTATCTGAATAGGATTCTGTTTTCTTCCAGAATCCTATTAATACACCAGAGCTCATCTATATTTGGTTCCTTCAGTCCCTGGATAGTTGTTCACTTTTCCCATGGGGTACAGTTCAGCTCTACCTGACTCATCTCTAAGTCAATATTCTTGAGGCTCCAGCCACGTTATTTTTTTCCCTTGGTCTTAATACTCAACTTCATCCTGAGGTTCTCTGAGATTATTCATTCATTTCACCAAATAAGGTTTATTGAGATATAAGAATGTCAAATATTGTAAATGCAATCACAAATAAGACACAATCCCTGCTTTCAAGTAGCTTATCACCCAGTGAATTAAAAAATGAATAAACCAGAAAAATCTTAATGAGGAAAAAAAGAGAGGAGGAACATATGACTCAGTAAGAAGGACAATTAATTAGGGACACCTGGGTGGCTCAATCGGGTAAGCATTCAACTCTTGGTTTCATCTTGCATCATGGTCTCTTGGTCATGAGATTGGGCCCTGAGGCGGGCTCCCTGCTCAGCAAAGTCCACTTGGGATTCTCTCCCTTTGCTCCTCTGATCCTCCCCCACTCACACTCACTTGCTTGCTCTCTCTCAAATAAATATATAAATCTTTAAAAAAAAAAAAAAAGATGGACAATTAATTTGATTTTGGAGAGCCAAGAGAAGGGATGCCCAATGTGACGTTTAAAGAATAAGAAAGTATGAATCAGGAGAAAAGCAAAGAGTAAAACAGAGAAGAACATGAGCAAATGGTCAGAATGTGGCACAGAGAACTGAGGGTGTTCAGTAGGGCTGGAGTAGAGAGAGAGCGAGAAGAGATGAGGCCGGAAGAGAAGATGAGGCGTCTCATGGAAGGCCTTGCAAGCCTTTTCCAAGGGTTTATGTTTTATCCAAAAGTCAATGTTGAATCGCTGAAGGGTGTTAAGCCAAGAAATACCATATCTAGATATGTTTTTACAGAATTCTAAGGCAGCCGTGAAGTAGAGAACAGATGAAGGGACCAAGACTGATTGGGCATAAAATGGGGGTGACCTGACCTACACCGTTTCCATGAAGACTGGAAGAGGTAGGTAGAATTATAAAAATGTTTAGAAGTTGGGATTAATAAAACCTGGTGATTATTGAGATGGAGAGGGTGAATGAGGTAGAGAAATTAATAGACATATCCAAATCTATGGCTTAAGAGTATGCTGGTACCACTCACACAGGTAGACAACATAGGAGGAAAAGGGCAAGAGCAAATATTTCTCAATAGTTCAACTGAGTTTGAGGTTCTGACTGTATTTTCAGTGGGGGCGTGTCTGTAAGCAGCTGTGTGCACGGGTCCAGTGCTAAGCAGGGACATCTATACTAAATCACCCATATGTCTGGCCTGTTCCTTGGATCCCCTCATTCTCTCATTGACTTTATGTGCTCTAAATGTATTTCCAGTGGTTACCGCCTGTCCTTCAGCTTAATCAGGGCTCTCATTACTTTCTAGATACATGGTTTCCTTCTAAAATGCCCACATTCCTTTTCCAGAATATATACAAGTACAATTGATTTAAAATGCCAATTTGGGGTATAACCAAGTTGCCTCAGAGATTCCTTCTCTCCTAATCCACCCCCAATCTCTACCTTTGGCCTGGAAAGGGACTCCTATCTTCCAAACCCCAATAAGCAACCATTTCCCCCACACACACATAATTCAAATTCTATCCCTGACTCTCACTAAGGCGATGACCCCAGGTCTCTTTTAATGTTTGAGTAGGGGGTATTTCCAATAAGCTATGGCCATAAGTAAAAGATAAACATTCCCACCCAGAGGTGGTATCAATTATTCATTCACCAAGTCAAGGGCTCCTGCTCTGACAGTAAAACATTATGAAAAGCAGCAGCATCTTATGCTAAGAGCAGGTGTACCTAAGCTTCCAAATACTCTCTTCCCTCTTCCCATTGAGCTCAGCCCCCAGAGGCCCAGGATTAATCTAAATCAACCTTCCTCCAGCCAAAGCCAAATCTCTGCCAAGAAGTAACAAACATATTCACTGGCCAAAGCTAAATCTTTAGCTCTGCTTTTCTCATCAACTACAAACTGCACCTGGGGCTGAGCCCTTGATTTCTCCCCAGTGAAGGAACTAGCAAAGGAACACACAGGACTTGGTGGGAGCTAGACATCAGTGCTCCCCCACCCATTTGGGCCAATACCTCTTACTTGCTTCACTTCACTTCATCATGCATTTACTGAGCACCTGTTATGTTCCAGGTTCTATGAATAGCCCTTCACACACACTCCCACAAAAAGGTATGTAAAGGTACTGTCTCTGCACTTGAAGAGATTACTATTTGGAGGGAAGTAAAGGTATATAATAAATAATTGCAATATATCATGATAAACAGTAACTTTTAAATGCCTGGGGAATAGAAGTAAGGAAGCAATAAATCCTCCTTGGGTTGAGAGGAGTTAAGGTACGGAGAGCTGGAGAAAGGTAAAAGCAGGGATGAAATTAGTAAGATGGCAAAGGAAACAGAATACTAATACACAGAGGCTGGAGCAGAGGATGTAAGAGGCTTCATCTGCCGTGAGGCGGAATATGAACTTCTGTCTATAAACATTGGGAGCCCTTAACATAGGCATTCTCAGAGAGTCCTCGGACTTCTAGAACAGTGCCATTCAAGGTGTGGTCAACAGACCATGGCCGCAGGGTCCAGTCCACCAAGATGAGAATTGAGAATGAGCCTTTTCAAACTTGACATTGATATCCAAGCATGTGATCAGTGGATTCATATCAGGGTGTTGACCAGTTCAGATATGGTCCCACTTCAGGGGAATCTTGTGATATGAGCTAGGAAATAGTATTGATGTGTGACAGATTAAAATTTTGGGAAATGGAGTATTATGCCTCCATCAGAAAGGATGAATACCCAACTTCTGTATCAACATGGATGGGACTGGAGGAGATTATGCTGAGTGAAATAAGTCAAGCAGAGAGAGTCTATTATCGTATGGCTTCACTTACTTGTGGAGCATAAGGAATAACACGGAGGAATAACACAGAGGACATTGGGAGAAGAGAAATGAGTTGGGGGAAATTGGAGGTGGAGACGAACCATGAGAGACTGTGGACTCTGAGAAAAAAAACCAAGGGTTTTGGAGGGGGGCGGTGGAGGTAGGTGAGCCTGGTGGTGGGTACTACGGAGGAAATGTATTGCATGGAGCACTGGGTGTGGTGCATAAGCAATGAATCCTGGAACACTGAAAAAAACTAAATAAAATTTTAAAAATTTTTGAAAAATAAATAAATCGTGTCCTTCACCATAGTTAATGTCAAGAATCACTATTCTTGGCGGGGGCCACTCTTGGTTGGACTTTATATGTAAAGTTTACATATATTGGCATTATATGTAAAACTATGTGGATTCTGGGAGATTTCTTTTTCTCTTTTTCTCTTTCTAATCTTGTTTTTTTGTTTGCTTGTTTTTGAGGAGAATGCTCACAGCTTTTACCAGCTTCTCACATGGATTTCCAATATTGAGAAGGTGACTCTATGATTTGTTCTGTGTGTTAGGAAGATTCCTCCTGGATACTGAGAGTCAGAAGTGGCTTGTCCCAGCAGGCAGAAGTCTTATGATAGCCCCTTACTCAGTAACCCCACACCCCAGTCATCCAATCTCTCAATTTATAAATAAAGAAATTAAGAATCAAATATAATGATAATAACATTTATACAGTGTTTTATACAGTTTCCATGCCTTTTTGTACCTTTACTTTTCTGTCTTCCAAGATCTTCCTCCCCTCCTTTCTCTTGGTTGCCTAACAAATTCTTACTCATCCTGAAAGACCCAGTTCTGGCATTTCTACCTCTGACAAACCATAACACATCTCTTTGCTATCCTCCTGAAGTCCTATTATATACCTTTACTATTGCTATCACTGCAACTCCTTGTAATTATTTTCATTTATGCCCATTATCTCCCAATTGAAGACTTTTCTTTTTCTTTTTTTTTTAAAGATTTTATTTATTTATTTGACAGAGAGAGATTACATGTAGGCAGAGAGGCAGGCAGAGAGAGAGAGGAGAAAGCAGGCTCCCTGCTGAGCAGAGAGCCCAATGTGGGACTCGATCCCAGAACTCTGGGATCATGACCTGAGCTGAAGGCAGCGGCTTAACCCACTGAGCCACCCAGGCGCCCCCCAATTGAAGACTTCTGAGGGCAAAGTTTCTGACTCAATCACCTATCTGCAAAGGCTGTTGTAAACATTTTCATGATGCCAAGAAAGTAGGTTTGATTGACTAGACTGGATCATAGGACTTTGTGTTCTCTGAAGGACGGGATTCTAGAAGGGTCAGAGTCCAGGGGGCACAACCTGCATCAGCTGCCCCAGCTGTGAAGTGTGATCAATCCTGTGGCTGTGGGGGATGGGAGATGAGACACAATGACTAAGAATTAGCTGGGAAGGAGGGAAGCTCCCTACTGGAAAAGTGGAATGCTGTCATCAGAGGAAAGAGGTAATCCTGTGCATGAAAAACAGTTCTCTACTGCAACTGTTCTACTCACTTATAAAATGAGATCATTAATTTTAAAGAATTTACCAATCTATTAAGTTTTGTAGGAATCTAAGTACTGAGCCACCTTCAATATTTCCCAAAGAATATTGGGAAATATTGTTCAATATTTCATAAGAACCCAAACATTGCATTTTTGGCATGGAGAAAACAAGGCAGGGGGAAGACTAAAGAAGCTGCTAAGACACATTTTGTCCATGGGTAGAAGGTTGTGTTTTACTGCACACCAAGAAAATCTGTAAAAATCTGGATTAGGCTTCTATCTACCCAACCATAAAACTGTATACAGCCTTGTACCTTTTATATCTTTGTGGCATTTCAGGGGGCATTGTTTATAATCGTCTACATAGACTGGCCAGTTTCCTTCAAACTATCAATTCAAGATTTTAGCATTCATCATTCATATTTGGGGTTTCTCTGTGAGTTATAAGAAGTGCCATAGCCGATAAAAGGAAAATCCAGTCAATGCTCCAAAGTTTCCAAAGGAGGCAAGAGTCTGTATTTGATGCTGTGGCTCTCTTTCCACGTACCATGCGCTTGTCTTGCTCGGCCTTAGTTGTCCTATGAGGCTGGGATTCACTGTGGAGGAGTGTAGAGAATATCATAAAATAAACTTATCTCTCCTCTCCTTCTGGGAGATGGAGGGTCTGAAACACTGAATAAGTGTCACTTATTTCTAACCTGTTCAGGTGACTTCCTGAGAACAGGAACCTTCTCTCTCTCGCTTCCTGTTATATCCTCGGTTATAAGGCACATCTTAAATATGTGGATGAATGAATGAACAACTTCTGAAAGTTCTATCCTTTTTTGTAAAAAAATTAGGTAAAAATTAAAACCACACTATGAAATCGACCAAATTTAATTCATGGGGCATAGCTATAATACACATATACATAGCTTCCCATATGTAGGTGATTGGCTATGGCTGTAGTATGAGTAGAGCACTACCTAAGGTGCTAGAGACCCATAACTGGGAATATCAAAGGTGATATCTAGTTGGGCTACACGTGTCTTAATGTTCTCTAATCCACTGCCTTGTCCCCTCCTGGTTTGGGTGCCATGCCAGTTCTCAAGGGCCAGGTAGGACTGACCACCCATCACCTTGGATCAGAAAGAGATTGCTATGTGCATTGACAAGATTTCTCAGATTATAATCTTGTTATTACTCAAAGTTTAGTCTTTTTTTTTCTTTTTGCATTGTCATCATTTTTTTATCCTTAAAAATAATAACATTCTCTTGGGAGACATTTTATAGCTAACTGGGAATACAAAAAGGTAAGGGAAAGTATCGTGCATTTTCTCTTGTATCCACTCAACAAATAATTGGGAGCATTGTTCTAAATGTCACAGATACAGCAGAAAACAAGATAAATAAAACCTCTGTCCATGGGAAGCTTATATTCTAGGGGGTCAAGAGGGGAAATAAACTAGCGAACAAGTACAGATATAATTAGCAGGGTGGGTCTAAGGAGTAAGAAGACAAATACCATAAATTAAGGGCTTGGGCCAATTTTGTAATTAAGAGCCCGCAGAGAAGGCCCTTCTAATCAAGGACATGTCAATGGAAAACTGAAGGAAGTCCCCGGGAAAAGCACTGCAGCTGGCAGGGACAGCAAGCAAAGAGGCCCAGAGGCAGGAGCATTCCTCATGTACTTTAGAACCAGGAAGGAGGCCTGAATGGCTGAAGTTTGAGGCAGAGAGACTGGAGATGACAGAGGGGAAGTTGAGGGCCCACGGCCATTGGAAAGATTTGGGCTTTTACTGTGAGGGGGATAAAAAGCTACGGGAGGATTTTTGAGCCATTTTATCTTTAAAATAATCACTCTGGAAGCTGTAAAAATAAGATATTATAGGAGACAGGGTAAAAAAGGGCCTCCGATTTGAAAGCTATTAAAACAGTCCAAGGGGAAAGCCATGGTGGCTTGAGCCAGGGGATAGAAATGAGCGATTAAACTAGCTAATGTACGTAAAACATTTGGCATGGCGTCCAGGACAAAGAAAACCCATGATATCCAGCAGCTGCTATTATTACTATTGTTACTAGATCTCCTCTTGCCAAGACCTGCAGATGAAAATCCCACAGACGGACCATTGGCTCCTTGGGGCCTGAATGAGCCTGCCATTTGCTCTACCTTATATGTGGCTTTTTTTTTTTTCTTTCTTTTTAAACATACGATTTTGGTTTAGAAACCTTTGCCTGATAACGACCTGTTTTTATCACATAGTTGGAACGAATGCCATTGTAGTGTGTCTAGCAGGAATTAAGCAAGTGAACCCTGAGAAGCTGCAGTTTTTCCGGGCTGTGTGTCTGTGTGTGTGAGTGTGTGGGTGTGCACAACCAGCTACGATGGTGCCACAAACTGCCAATAACCAGCAGAACCTGCAGCCGGCTTCAGGTTTGATGGTGGGACCAGGGTCCCTGATTTCTCGGTCCTCTTCTCAACTGTGGAATTCCGTGGACTTACTTTCTTCCTCACCTCCCTTATCCCTTTGTCAGGCATGTTAACTCAGACTCGTACAGCAGGAAAACCTATCCCACCCCCTTCCCCACTTCTTGCTTCTTAGCTGCCCCCACTTGGCCAGGAATGTCGCTTTACCCATCTGGTACATAATCCCACTCACTTTGATATCTTCCAGTGCTATCTCATCAATGTCAAAAACCCATCGGGGGTCAGGAGAAGCTCTTTGGGAAGAGGTTGCTTAATCGAACATTGATTAGGGAAGACTGATGGCCTACAGAGGCTTACTGGAAGTTATGGGCTCTGGCTTTGGGGTTTGCGGGAGAACCATTATCCTTTTGAGCTGCGCACCTTTTTTCAAGTGAATTATTTCCCCCCTCAAGCTTGCTAAATGCATTCACACCCCTGTGACCTTGTTTGTTTGCTTGTTTTGCAGTGTGTTTGCATCAAGCCTCAAAGACACACAATAAAATGGGAATTTTTTAAAAGATTTTATTTATTTATTTGACAGAGAGAGACACAATGAGAGAGGGAACACAAGCAGGGGGAGTGGGAGATGGAGCAGGTTCTCCACTGAGCAGAGAGCCCGATGTGGGGTTTGATCCCAGGACTCTGGGATCACAACCTGAGCCAAAGGCAGATGCTTAACGACTGAGCTACTCAGGCACCCCAAAATAGGAATGATTTTGGAATGAATCCACTTAGAGCGAATCCCCACGCCTGCTCCCAGTGCCCACCAGGAGAGCAGAGAGAAGTAGAATGATATTGGAGGATGACATGGAATCGATGAAAAGAACTGTGAGTTCTGGCTGGGGAATGGTGAAACACAAAAGGATGTGAATCAAAATAACTGAAATCGAGCCCTCGTTTTATTCTGCAGTCTATCAGCCATGTGATGTGTATTAATTAACCTCAGCTCCCTGAATCTGTTTTCTCCTGTTTTTCTCAGGGCTCCTCATATGCCTGCAATGCATTGGCATGGGATCCCACGTACAGTAGGTGAGGTGATGTTTGGTAGGACAATGGCAGTAGGCTCTCATCACTGGCTCTCTGCACCTGCCTCTCCACGGGGCAGATCTTGCTTAATCACCAACTTGGTTCTCAATAGTGACAACATTAAATTTGTTATCAGAAGCCTTCCCATAAGGAGAACTTCAGATTTTACTGCTGAATTCTGTTAATCATTTAAGAAAAAATTGCCAATTTTGTACAAACTCTTTCAGAAAACACAAAAAGAGGGAATGTTTCTCCAACTCATTTAATGAGGCCAGTTCAACCCTGCCACCAAAACCTGAAAAAAATGTACGAGAAACCATAATACCACCAAAATCCCTCACAAACTGGCCCTAAATGCATGGCCACCATCATTCACCTCCATTCTGCAGGTGAGCAAAGGAAGTCTTCAGTTAGGGAACTTGCCCAGAAGTACAGAGCTAAATAGAGGCAGATCTAGAATATGAACCAAGATTTCTCAGACTCCCGAATTTCTACTTCTCAACTAGTATGTTACAGGTTAATCTGATGCAAATATGTTAATATGATGCATACTGAACAGGCCTGAATGAAAGAACTGAATTGCTACAGATAAATTTGACCTCCGGGTGGTGAATGAGGGAGGCACTCTTAGGCCCAGGAGGTGACAGGCACCTCGAACTCGAGAATCGTTGCTAGTGGCTCCTGTCCTCAAAAGGCTGCCCTCCATGGTTCTTTTAAGCTCCTTGTGCATGGCCAGGACAATGATCACCATCAGGGGAGACAGGCTCTGGGTTTTAAGAACTGCAGAGACAGCTCAGTTAAAGCCGCCAAAGTCACCACTATTTGAGAGTTTCAATCCCCTAGAGACACATATGTTCCAGAAAGACCCTGCTTGAAGCCAAGTAAATACTGAAGTGGTTTGACACACAGCCAGTGCATGTCTTGCTCATTAATGAAACAGAGCCCCGCATGCAGAAAAGCCAGTGCAAGCAATCAAGTCTCACGTGCTCCGCTAGATGTGCCTGGACTTTCATCCCCGAGGCTCCCTTCCCAGCCTGGTCCTTCACGTGCCCTCTTCAGCAATCTCTCCTGAACCTCAGCAGAAGAGAGGGACAGAGGTGAGGGTTTGGGAGCTGCATTGCCACAGAAGTGCCCTTCTGTTGAAGAAGAGTCTGTCCTTCCACTGACCCACAATCAGGTGAGGAATGACACCCACCCTGTTCTGCCCAAGTCTGGAAAGCCCCTCACCAGGGCAACTTTTTACCTTCAAGCCACAGACCCTCATCAGAACATGGCAGGGATGACACGAAATTAATAACACCCAGTTCCCAAAGCCACCCTCATTTATTCACTCACAGGCAGAAGTGAGAAGGCCCTCCTTTTGCATCAAGATAAGAAACTATCCCTAGAAGATGAGCCACTCTGAACTCTACAACTGGTAGGAAAGATTAAAGTTCCAAGGAGTCCTTACAGAATTCTACAAGATGCCAGGACAAACTTTCACTCCCTTATGTAAACATTTGCTAAGGACCCATGCTAGAGCTTTCTCTTAGCCCAGACTCCGCCTTTGTATGAATTCCTAGAGAGTACCCCTTCCTCCAGGCAGGTACAGCCCAGCAGAAGGGCTTGCCCAATGGAGTAGGTACTCACCCCAGTACCTGAAGTTCTCAGTGCCCATCTCCCGTCCTCCTCATCACACGCAATCATAAGATCTGCACTCCAACCACTTTATAATTGAAAGCATTTTAGTCTAAAATACCTACTCAAGAAACCATCCGAAGCAGAATCTGAAAGGCCCACCATAGCAGTTCAGAGAGAAAATAACAAAGGAAGTCCAGAGAAAATAATATTATTAGGTGTGCGCTACACAACGGGTCACATGGAAGAAACAGGGCCTGAGCTGGATGTGGTTACCAGTCCCCAAGATGGCCGCCAGTGGTCCCTCCCTCCTGGTTTTTGTGCCCTTTGTAGCCCCCTTCCACTTTCAGTAGGACTGACTTGTGAGGTCAACAGGATAGGAGGAAAAGGGGGAGCTAGGTCACAAAAGACATGAGGTTTCTGTAGTTCTCTCAGATCTCTCACTCTGGGGACAACTAGGACGGAAAGAAAGCTGCCACCACCCGGGTGCCCAAAGTGTCGGGGCCAACGCATGCCTGAATTTGTGTTTTCCACTTGGCGCACGTGGAATACAAGAAGAATTTAGGTTGACTTCACCTACACAAGACCTTAAAGAGAGCAAACATTTGGTGTGCCTGGGTGGCTCAGTCGGTTAAGCATCCAACTCTTGATTTTGGCTCAGGTCATGATCTCAAGGTCCTGAGACAGAGCCCCACATGAGGCTCCACCCTCAGCAAGAAGTCTGCTTGGGATTCTCTCTTCCTTCCCTCTCCCTCTCCCTCTGCCTCTCTCTCTCTCTCTCTCTCAAAACAAAACAAAACTAAATAAATAAATAAATAAATAAATCTTTTTTTTTAAAAAAGAAAACATCCACTTCATCTTGAGATGGATAACTTGGAAAAACCATCTAAAGCTTTTGAGTTTCTTTAAAGCATGCTTAATCGTCTGATACCTTTTACTTATATAAATTACTATTTTTTGAATGTCAATATTTTTGTTAAATTAGACGATGATATGTTTATCAGTTGATTGTTACAGGAAGCCAGGTTTACTTGGATCACACATCATGGCCTGGCCTGGTGTAACTGGTAGGTTGCTAAGTGGGGGAAGGAGGTAGGCAAAAAACAGGCTACAAAAGCCAGCAGCACAAACCTGCAATTGCTCTAAGTCAGCGCAGGTCACAGTAACCGAAGCATGTGGTGTGGGAGGATGAGCTGGCCAAGTCATTCTTGTTCTTCCCCATCCCAATTCCATAAGGACAGAAAAACCACATTAAGACAACCCAATCACCCCCATTTCTAGAAAAGCCTAAAAGTACTTAGTAATCTCCAAAGCCAGACCCTGATAGGGGCTGTCCTCCGGTCCGGGTCTCTGAGTGAAAAGCCAAAGTGGGATCAATGACAGAAATACAGGGTCGGCCATCAATAAAAGGGGGACTATGCCACTGGGGTTCTGAGATCTTTTGTCATGGAGGAATAATGTAGCCTACACTGCCTATATGGAGTCATAGACCAGATTGAGTCCTGCCTCAGCATACTAAGAAGGGGATAAAAGGCAACTGAACACCTCCCATATATATATGGGCCAAATATAACTGTAATAGTAAATGTGCGGTTCCTTCCTCCCTCTTCCACGGAACACAGAACAGTCAAATAACCAGAGCTTGTGGATCGCTTCACGAATTCTACAGCATGCCCTAAACTTCAGACATTCTTTTGCCACCTTAATAACTGTCGCATAGCTGTGGATCAACTCTACTGCTATTTAATGAGTATTTTAATTTACTCATGGTTGTATTCTAAGCATAGCAGTTTCAAAGAAAACTCTGTAGCGCTACAATATATGAAACACTACTGACATTTATCTCAAGGAGAGCTGTAAAAGTTAAATGTAACTAGTAAAAAGAATATATCTGTGTGTCATTTGGACCATATGCATCGCCTCATGGTAAATCTTGGGCAGTGTGGGAAACCCTGCTGCAGTGGGCTAGGCACCAGGGGTCAGAGTCCTGGCTTCCAGCTGAAGCTGTGTCACGCAGAGTATAACCTTGGCCAACTTCCTTTGGACCTCATTTTCTCAATCATATAAAGGACTTACACCATAAGGTTCTGCCTCACCCTAACATTACATCATCTACTATTCTGCTACATCATCTCCTCCTCTCTGCTACTGTGCCTGAGAACAAGCCATGTGTATGAAACTAGCAATAACCCTAATAGCAAAAAATAAAAGAATTTAGCTACTCTATAGGAAGGCTCCTATTTATGTTATGAATACAATTCTCTACCAAAGAGATCATCGCAAAACTATAAATCCCAAACAAAGACACGTCTGATTCTCCCACCCTTTGTATTATGCCAACAACTTCTTACCGTTAGTTAGAATTCTCTCACAGTTCCAAAACTGTATTTCTCCTATCCTCCCCCTGGGGTGACAATATCTCCCCCCATCACTCAGGAGAGGAAGGAAATCAGAATCGCACTTAGCAGACAGTTGCTGGCTAGTAGTCAGGAATACATACCACCCTGGTAATGGAAAGCAAAGGAAGGTTTGCTTCATTTCAAGATCAATTCCCCTTCCACTAATCCCAGCCCTTGCAATTCTTTCATTGCCCAAGTTCAGTGGATTCGTCCTCTTCAAAAAGGAACATATATAAAAACAGGTTCACATTAAATTTACAGATTTTGGAACCCAGAAGGAACCTTGCATCCTCTGGCACAGCCAACTTGTTATAGAGATGAAGAAATTAAGGTCTCAGTCATGCAGCTAAGAGGGAACAGAGCAGAAATAAGATCTGGGCTCCAAGCTCCCCAGGCAAGGTGATTGTATGTACTGGAAATACAGCCTCTGTCACATTCTGTCTGTTGGATGTTATTCAAGACCATTAAGTCTCTTGGCCTCAGTTTTTTCATCTGTAAAATGGGGATCATACTATCCATCTTTTAGGGTTATTCTAAGAATCAAGAGAAACAACCATTGGTCTCAAATCTGAAGGTTTAGACAAATTGCCAGATTCTCTCTCATTCAGTAGTTCTGAAGAGTGAACAGGAGGGTGGGGCACCAGTTTTGGCATTTCCAGCAAGCTCCCAGGTAATGCCAGTCTGCTGTATAAGCAAGAAATGGCTTCAAAGCAACTCAACAGGAAGTTTTGTGAATTCCTGCTGGTATTACTACAGCTGCTCCTACAAATGGGGTTAAGGCAAGATGGGGAAGGGACTTTAGTGTTAATGGTGCCACAGAGGAGATGTCACAGGACTCTACAATGGGGCTACCTTGCAGCTCAGACCCCAAGAAGACTCTTTCTGCTGAAGGGGGGATAATGTATTCCTGACCACCCAGTAACCAGCAGAGACTCTGATCTTGCCAGTGAGTAAAGAGCCAGAACCCCACCTCCCAAAAGAGTAGAAAAGATGAGAAAGAGCACAAAACTGACCGCAGCATCTACAGTCACTCTTACCTACTAAAGCAAGTAGACACCATTCTGCACAGGTCCAGTACTGGAGAGTATTAAGGACTGAATGTTTGTGTCCCCCAAAATTCATATATAAAACACTTACCCCTCAGTGTGATGTGTTGAAACCCTAACCCCCAATGTGATGGTATTTGGAGGTGGGGTTTTTGGCAAATAATAAGGTTTAGATGAGGTCATAAAGGTAGAGCCCTCATGGGAGAATTAGTGCCCTTACAAGAAGAAGCAGAGAGCTTGCTCTGGATCGCTCTCTCTCTCTCTCTCTCTCTCTCTGCCATGTGAGGACACAGCAAGTAGGGAATCATTTGCAAATCAGGCAGAGTTTTCACCACACACAGAATGTGCCAGTCCCTTGATCTTGGACTTTGCAGCTCAAGCTAACTAAAACAGCTCAAGCTAACTAAGAGGAAAAAATATTTCTCTAGTTATAAATAGGTAAAGATTTGGGGTTTAAGTGCTCTGCTGTGGGCAAGTGCAAACTCAAAACCAATTATCATCAGCAAGGGGGTGCACGCAGCCTGGGGACACGTGTGAAAGTGAAAGAGGCTGCTGTGGAATAATTAAGTCAGGACAAGAGAAGTAAACTAACACTGCCCTGAGCAAAGGGGGGTCATATGTTCCCCCGATAGAAAGAAAACAACTGGGAAGAAGACCTCCCTGAAACTTCATGAAGAAACTAAAGAATTTCATAAGTGTTAGAAACAAAACAGTAACGACAGCTATTAGGGCTGAACCCATAGTCTGGAATGGGTGTTCTATTCACCACAGGGCAGCAGAGCACACTTGTGAAGACCCACAAGGGTCAGCGAACTTTTTCTGAAGAGAATCAGATAACAAATACTCGAAGCTTTGCAGGCCACATACAGTATCTGTTGCATATTCTTTTCATTGTTTTCAATCCTTAAAGATGTAGGGGGGGGAGGGACATTCTTAGCTCCCACATCACACGAAAGCAGACTGTGGCCAGGACATGATGCCTGTTATCAGCAGGGGCTCTGTAATGAAGTGGCCTGGCTTTGAATCCCGGCTCCACCCACTGCTTACCAGCTGAGTGCGGAGCAAGTCACCTAACTTCTCCATGCCTCAGCTTCCTCATCTCTAATGGGCAGATAATAATAGTGCCTACCTCACTGGGTTGTGAGAAATAAATGAATGTAAGCAAAGCATTAGAATAGTGCCTATGTATATTCCTTGTTATATACAAGGAATTGTTATATTGTTTTATTGTTATATTGTTCTTGTTATATTGTAACTACTTTTTAGAACATGTTATATACTATATACAGTGTCTGTGTATATATATAGGAGATACATAGTATACTAAATAGTGTGCACAGTGTATATAGCCTATATCATGTACACACACACAGACACACACACAAAGAGTATTCAGAGGAATTCCGACAGTAACTTCCAGTTCCTCTTCTTAGGTGCTAGCATTTTACTAAGGAAAAGGAAGCTACACTTGTATTTCATCTAGACTCTTCTAGAAAGTTCTGGAGATCTTTGCCTGGTGTGCTCTATAGTGCCCTAGTCTTATCTATATAACCAATCACAAATTATAACCACAAGTTAAGGAACAGGTCATCACTGTTCTGTGTATGAAATGAGATCACATGGAAACAAAATGGATTTTTCTGTATGGCTTTCACAAACAAACTGTGTCACAAATAAATTATCCTCTATCTTATGTGCTGAATTAAATTAAAACACTGCTGATCAAAGGAAAGAGTAAATAAGCCAATTAATTAAATGAAATGACTGCACCATGGAGGGAGGGCAGCATTCCATTGTTTTGGAATAACATAATAACATAACTGTTTAATTTCATGAACAGAATGAACAGACTGTTTCCGACTGCACAGCTGACCCAACAGCCCATTTTGGGCACGGCTTCTGGTCGAACACATGTCCTTCAACTATCAGAAGACAAGAGAAGGAGGATGTAGAGATTTCCTGGCACTTGAACAGGTGCCAGCTCAGACAAGAGTCCCTGTGCACTGAAAATTCTAACTGCCAAGACTGCAATTTTCTAGGTGATAAAGAAATCACCAGGGAAGGTGAGATTAAGGACACATGGTTTTTGCCAGCAATGTGTTCTTATAATCTGGGACCTTCATTCACCTCAGGAAAAGTACTTTTCAATTTTCTTTGATTGTTTCTCTAGAACCATAACTCTCATGTGGGATCCTTTTAAAATCTATAGAATTAGGGAAGTTCTTCCCAGATCTCCCTAATCAGAGTCACCAGGAGGGGGCCCTGGCTATGTGTGTTTTAAACCGTTCCCACAATTTTGATGTTCTAGAGCTGAAAACCAATGTAAAAAGTTAACAAAAGAAAAATGATATCTAAACCATTCTGGATAATTTTTGAATCATGAGACTGAAGAAAACCTTATAAGAATCAAGGCAGGGGGGAAACAAAGAAATCTACAAAGAATAAAAATTAAGGTGAACCTTAAAAATACTAAACAATGTTGAACGTTCCAAAACATCACAAGATAACCTATTACTCCAGTAAAGCCAAATTCTTTAGAACTTAGTACAGTAGAAAACACCTCCTTGAAAGAGTTTTAAGTGCCTCAGAAGAGAGAAGTCAGAAATGGGATATTTGTAGGGCACTGGGGTCAGAACTCCCGTGATTTCAGGTAGGTCTTTCATGGCACAGGAACTGATTATAACTGGTAAGGCTCATGATATAATACTTTAACATTGGTGGACCTACCACAAAACAAGTAAATTCTTCTTTGATAAGCAAATTCTTTGCCCTAGTGAGCAGGCTATTGTCTCATAAATTGATCTGTAGGAATTTCCAGAAGCCAACAGTGAAGTTATTTATAGTCTTGTATTTCCCAGTCAAAGCTTTCCTGGAACAAGTAGCTCTGCCCTTCTGAGTGTTCAGCATATCATAAATGTTTATATCAATTTAGCTACTGCTGCAAAAATGCTATATAACAGAAGACCATAAAATTAATTTGCTTTAAAAATATTCATTTATTGTTAACCTTGCAGAAGTGTGCATTGGATTAGACTCAGCTGATCCCAGCTGGGTTCACTCATACATAATATATATGTGTATCTATAACCAGGCTGGGGCCTTACTCTAGACTGGGTTGGTCGGGGCACTTCCACTGCACATTCTCTCATCCTCTTCTAGGATCAGTGGTATGGCCAAGGCATGGCCTTCTTATATCAATGACAGAATAGAAGAGAGAAATCAGAAATTGCAAGCCCTCCTGAGGGCAAGGCTTGGAACAGGAGCACACGCACTGCTGCCTCATACTTTGGGTCAAAACAAGTCACATCGCTGAGCCCAGGAAATAATCTCTGCCTCTTAAGTGAGGGGAAATGCAAAGACACGCAGCAGAGTGACAGAGAAGGTGAAACATGGGGGCCATTAATGTTCTCAAGTACAGAGCTTAATCAGTATTCACTGAATAAATAATCAATGAACTGTGTTTTTGCCATCTTGGTTTGGAAATTTGGATCATTCTTTATTTTTTTTCTTTCTTTCCTTGTATGTATTTATTTTATGCCATTATTATCTTCACATTAAAGGTGATGCTGTACACAGATAAGACTGGTGATCTATATAAATCATTCAACTCAACAACCACCACTCTGCCATGCCCTGTGCTAAGAGCAGGGCATACAGTTTAGCTAAGAATAAAACAGGCATGGTATCCACTCTCATGGAGCTTTCAAATCAGAAAGACTGACTTTGAACAAGCAATTACTTATCTGATAAGTATTAAGAAAACCAGAGTTGAAATGGTCACAGAAATAGAAGTCATCTTCTTGTGTACAGAATCTGTTTCTGACCAGAATCTTCCAAACAAAATGTTCTGTGAGTGGGAAGTCTACCATTTAGTCATCAGACCAGGAGAGGACACGCTTAATGCTCCCACCCTCCATGACCTTTGATGTACTGGAGACTATGGGTATCCCTCCTTACCGTCCAGGTCCAGAGAAGAGATAGAGTTACTCATCACATGTTTCCCAGGGGCTTGACATGGTTCATCATCTGGCTTGCTAACTGTCCAAGGCCTCCCTGCCTGCAAAGAGGTTTAAGACCGGCGAGAGGCAGCTGGGGAGGGAACTGTCAGGCCTGCAGAGACTCATCTTCAACCCCCCAATGCTGGCTCACAGTTCCAGCCCCACGATCTAGGGGCCACTGAAGTGGTTGTTGGACAAGTGTGTGATTTCAGGAAAACTTGACCCTGAGAGGTGAAAACTTAAAAAAGCAAACGACATAGTATCCAATTTATATCCCAACATAAAAGCCTTGGGCTAAGAGCCAGATTATTGTCTTGAATTTGAATTCTCTCAGACCCCTTAACTTAGCCAACTAGAATTCTTATTTTAAGTATCATCCTCTGATTCTCATTTGGAAATGAAGGATTTGCCGCCAATAAAGATGGAATGTAATGTCCTTGGCTTTGTCAACTCCAGCACAAACAGGACTGTATAGGTTTATGCCATAGGTCTGGCACGTAGCAAACGTATAGATTACAGAAAATCTGTCAGAAGTGGATGACTGGACTCCTGCCGAGAAACAGATTGAAGAGCAAGAAATACCAAGCTATGTTCCCTCAGGTTATGTGCTAGATCCTAAACTTGCTGTTAATAGGAAGAAGATGGTAAGCAGGAAATTATCAGTCCTCCAGTGCCCCCATTCAATCACTGCACTAATATTTATCATGTGCCTGTTGTTACCAAGAAAACCCCAAAAGGAGGAAATAGGCTAAACACAGCAGAGAGAAAAAGAATAATGGACAAATGTGTGCATGATGAACGATCTTACAGGTTTTGCTTATATTACTACATTTAGCCCTCACAACAAGGTCCCGAAATGTTGAGAATTTGCCCAGGGTCACACAGTTGGGCACTCTCTCAGAGATGGGACCCAGACCTCTGCCTGAGGACTCCCTTACCCTCATTCTTTTCTGCCCACATACCAGATGGAAAAGGGTTGAATGTTGTGATTCCAGTGCCACTAAAGTGCCAGAAACAGACTATTAGTCTGGGATGGGAGACCCTAAATTCAGAAAATCATAAAGGCTCTAGAATTGACTGTTTATCTTAGGTGTGATGTTTAGTCATAAAAACCAAGAAACGTGCAAACAAGGAAGAAGATATATTACAGGGTCACTGCAGAAACCAAGCCAGCCGGAAATGCAAAGATGCTCACTGTCTCTCCAATTGGCCTCCCTTCCTCCTGCAACACTTCTGACCCTGGGCATTAACGGTTCATCCATTCATCCATTCATTCACTCATTCAAACACTCAAGGGCATACAAGGAGCTATGAGATAAAGATTTGTTCCACGCCTTTGTGGAGTGTATCATTGGTTAAACCAATCATCGCATAACTCAATGTATCTAATACAAATTACAGTAAGGGCTGTGAAGGAAATTTAAAGGGCCCAGGAGAGCCTATGCCAGGGGACCTGATTTAGATCGGCATCAGGCAAGGTCTCTCCAGGAAGGGACACTTAGGCTGCCTCCTGAGAGCTGAGTAGTACTTGACAGGAAACATGACTGTCCCAGGCCAAGAACATTGCTCTAGATGTTCTCTCACCTGCCTGACGGTTAAGTGGCTGCTAGCTTGGGTGAAAGGGGTGGATGGGCTGTGTCTTCCTCATGGTGCAAGAAGCTGGTAAGTGTTATCATGCATGGTGGTACACGGAGTAGGAGAGGACAAACTCCAAAGTGCAAGCATTTTTTTTCAAGGCTCTTGCAGGTATGGCACTTGCTGTTGTCCCACATGGCCAAGTGCAGAGCCAGTGTGAGAGGATACTGCCTGGAGACAGGACACCCGGGGCCTGGAGACAGAGAAATGGGAACAGATTGGGGGAGTTCCCTGCAGCAACATACCCAAGGAGACCAGCAGGGAGGCACTTGCGCCCCATCCCCCAGTGAGGATAGCACATGTAAGCATAATCAACAAAGTGTAGCAGTAAAGAATGGATAGGAACTAAGAGAGAGGGAGGAAGCTTGTTCAAAGGTTTCTAAGTAAAGTCAGAAACCGCATAAGGAGACTGAAGATGCTTAGTACTGCTTGATAATACAGCAGAGGCAGAAATGGTTAGGAAAGACAAGAAAGACCATGTTATAATAGGCTTTAGTAACATTATCATATTTACATCTCATAGATGTAAAGAAAGATCTCCATTGCCTCCACGTGGAGAGGTAGAGGTCTCCTAGTGCAGGAGAAGGGGTCTCACCTAGAATAGGAGCAGTAAAGATCAACAGAAGTGTTCTGAGGGCAGACATGATAAAAAGCAAACTTAATAGGACTTGATTAGAGAGAGTGTGTGGAAGGGAGGGTCAAAAGACCACTTCGGAATTCTGCTTGGGGAAACAAAAACAGAGATGGTGAGAAGAGCAGACTCACTGGGGTGCGAATGTCACTCTGGATATTCTGAATGAATTGAAATTTCCTGAGACAACCAAGGGTTTTGGAAGAAGGTTAGACATACAGGTCGGTGTCTTAGCAGAGAAACAGGAGTGAGGGATGATGTCAGTCTTCAACACAAAGCTCTCAACTAATGCCGTCAAAGGAGGTAAGTGCTGCTGTGTACCCCCAAGAAGATGACCCAAGACAAAGCCTAGAAAAATACCAGCTTTTGAGACATACATCAGCAAGATGAGCCACCAATGTACACTGTGCCTTTGTCACAAAGGTGGTGAAAATGGGGAGGAGGCTGGTCCCAGGGATGACAGAGGAAGAGAACCCTCCCAAAGGAGTGTGTGGGCAGGAGCATGGACTTGGGCCTAGGGGGCATGTGGGCTCAGGACTCACCTTGCACTCATGACTCTGGACACACAAACCCTAGCAGGTGTTCAGGAGGAGAGGCAGACTGGAGTAAACGTACAAGAAGGGAGAATTGGAAAAATGTCACAAGCCAGTTAGAAAGTTATTTCAACAAGTTGATGGTGAAGGGAGAGAGAGGCAGATGACAGAGGAGAATGGGGGCTGGGAGGAGGCTTACTCTTTCAAAGAGGAGAGAAATCTGTGTGCTCAAATGCTGACCAGAGAGATCTAGTAGCAAAGAAAAGTATAACACACAGAAGAGAGGATGATTATCTCTTTAAAGAAAAAGAATAATTGTCCAAGACTTCCTCCCTCCTTGGCCCTTCCCCTGCGGGCTTCGTCTCCACCAGTCTCGGGCCCTCTGCCTGGTCTGGCAGTGGGGAATCCCTGGGCCACTAACTCCGCATGCCATGACCTCCCGGCATGGACAGCCCCACCCAAGCCACTGGCCACTCACTTCACTGAACTCACTGATCACATCTTTCTCATTCCTTGTGGTGGGAAGGGCTATTAATCACTTGAAACCTTGCAAAGTGGACTTGAAGAGAATAGCTCTCTGACAAATTGTCCCAAGAGAGGCACCACCCAAAGAAACAAACAACCCACCCCCCCGCCTCCACCCCCATTCATCCCACCCCCCATGATTCCTCCTGTTTTCATCACTTGAAGGCAGCCCAACAGAAACCACACAGCAGCATTAAAGGGCTGGACAAGAACGTTTGGTTGTAAACAGGGTACAGATGCCAAAATGTGTTAACCCTGTTTACATATAATGAATGAAGACCAGGAACAGCCATCATTTCAGAGCACAGAAAAGGAAGGAAGAGGGAAAGTGCATTTCCCAATACATGCGTGTGTGCGTCTTGATTGTGAAGGTTGCTTCTCATTCTGGTTCTTTATGAATAATAGTGATCTTTGTTCCCTTAAAGATGAACTGAACAAAATGAACCATCTTGAAATGATCACCCATTCTGCAGGAAGGGGACATGATAGAAACCTAACAGCCTGTTAGATTGCCTTTATTCCAACCTCTCTTTGTATTTAGAGAATTTGCCAAAACATATTTAATCCTATAAAGCCCTGAGATGTACGTACATTTTTTGGCTCATGTATAGACAGCCTTACTCTATTGGAAAAAGATGCTGTATGTCTTCCATTTCCAAACCAAGCTTCTCAGCATGGCCTGGCGGGGCAGGGCTGGAGGAAAACCACAAGAGGATTGGGGGAACTTTATCACAGCATGAAGCTGGGGAGAGGGTCACAGATGATGAAAGAAATCCTGGTAAATGGCAAAGGCTATGTTGGCTTGATAGCCATGGAGCCTGCCCAAGGAGATAGGGCTCCAAGAGGGACTCTGCATCCTGGAGAGTGGTCCCAGTCACAGGGCTAGTAGCCCCTGACCTGGAAAAGGCCTGACACACCTTCCATGGACCTGCCACCAAGGCACAGGGGCAAATTCCTTAGGCTGATTAATTAACCCTACTCAGATTCCCCTAAATAATCACCAGAAGCTGTAAATGGCTACAATTTCCAAGTC
Organism: Mustela erminea; assembly: GCF_009829155.1. Taxonomy (NCBI): domain Eukaryota; kingdom Metazoa; phylum Chordata; class Mammalia; order Carnivora; family Mustelidae; genus Mustela; species Mustela erminea. Next base: position 67,873,558 of record NC_045629.1, read on the forward strand.
CCGCCCTGCAAAGGATCTCTTTTAAGTTCTCTGCATAAGGCTAATGAAGAGGAGGGTTAGCCTCAAGCCCTGCTGAGTCTCTGTAGAGCTTCAGTTTTCTTCTTCTTCCAGTTTTCTTCTTCTTCTCTTTTTTTTTTTTTTTTTTTTTTACCTGAGGCTGCAGCTGCTTGGAGAATGTCGAGTCCACTTGTCCGTGCTCAGGGTGGCCCTGGGGAAGTGACACGCGGGTTCTCTACCCTCCTTCCCCAACCCAGTCACGCACATACCTTTTTGCCACCACTTCCTTTCTCTGTGTCCTTGACCTCAAATTCCTCATCTGTGAAACAGTCCCTGCCTCACGGGATTGTGGTCACATTTAAATAAATATACATGTGTTATCTAAAGCCCTTACACGGTGACTGACGCCACAAAGTGCTCAATTCTAGCAGTTACCCTTTATGTTATTTTTATTATGTTGTTGCTGCTCCTATTTGGCCCCCAAGAAGCTCAAGCTTCTTGAGGACAGGTATTCTATCTTGTTCTTCCTGTCCATCCCCACAGTGAACAAGCACAGTGTCCTAGGGACTCGTGTGCAATATAAATGCTGTTCAAAGGAGAAGGAGGGGCCAGGAGGAGAAAAAGGGAAGGAGAGGGTTCAAAGAGGAGAAGGGAGAGGGGGGGTCGCGAAACCAGCTCACACATACGTTAGAGGCAGCAATGGGAAGTGTAAACTCATCCAGACTCACCAAAGCAGAAACCAAACAACCAAACTAATGGGCAGGAAACTGCACATGGACTAGGAGCCTTACACAGATGGAGGTCGTCACCTGGCTCTGGCCATATCTGACTGCACAGTCGTGGCCAAGTCCCTTTTCTTCTGCAGGCCTTGTTTCCTTATCTCTAAACAAAGAAGGGTAAAGCAGCACGATGTCTAAGATTCCTTCCATCTGCACATGTCTGCGCTTTAATGTTGCTGCATCTTATTTGAAGTGGGCACCGGCTTAGCAGCGAACCCAGTGGACAGCCCACGGTCGATACAAACACTTGCAGAGAATGAGCAGCGTGGGGGCAAGGATGGCTGTTACAGGAGGAGGGAGAAAGGTCCACAGGTAAAGCACACAGGAAATGAGAAACAAGTCAAACTAACTCCAGGGAGAGCAAGCTGACAGTCACTGAGCTCGGATGATGTTCCAACCACAGCGCAAGGTGCTTTCATGTGCTTTCTATTTTTCAGAAATCAGACTGAAAATGTCCCCATCTGAGAAAGAGGAGGACAGCAAAGCACAACCAGTGTTTCAAAGCCAGTAACACAGACCGGAAAGGAAGAGAGAACAGGAAATAGAAATTCGCATGTTTGATGATGTGGAAATATAAGGGAAAAGGGAAAGGCTACTACAGGTAGAACCTTTGTAGGATCAAATGATAGCTGTTAATGGGGCCTGAGAAACTGAATTATGGAGCCAAAACCCTTGGTGGAATTAGATTATTTTGGTGGATAGAGCCAAGAAGAACTGAAAAGAGATTGATTGAGAAAGCTTTGTTTTCTTAAGATTTTAAAAAATGTATTTATTTACTTTAGAGAGAGCGCGGTGGGGGGGAGGAAGGGAGAGGGAGAGAGAGAATCTCAAGCAGACTCTGCGCAGAGCACAGAGCTCGATTCAGGGCTCGATGTCATGACCTATGAGATCACAACCTGAGCCAAAACCAAGAGTCTGACGCTCAACCGACTGAGCCACCCAGGTGCCCCAAGCTTTATTTCTTCTAAGAAAAATCTGATTATATTACAATCTAGCCTTTATACTTGACTCTAGTATTTCCCCATTTCCTCCAACCCCTGCCAAGGATTAAAACCACTCTCTAAAGCATGAATTCAGCCACTTGCTCTGGCTTGTCACATTGTAGCAGTCTTGGCCTCCCACCCTTGGCCTTCAAACTCTGTTCTTGTCAATATTCCTCACTTCCCAGCCCCTCCAACCTCAAGAACGACTAGAACAGTCTTCAGAGGCTACATTTAATTCACCTGTGAACCCTGCATCCTGCAGCCCATCCCCTTGCCCTGTCCAGGCTCTTAGGAGACCTTTTATCCGTCAAGGCTCTAGGGTCCAAACCCTTACCAGGTAGAAGAGTGTTTCACAAACTTCTCATGAATACTGGCATCTCATCTGGGAGTGTGAGCAATGTAATGAATGGATGAACTAGGCCAACAAATCCTCGTGGAGTCTGACTGGATCCTTGCCCAGCATCCAACAGCAGGAGCAAGGATGCAGGCTTCCCAGGGGTAATTCACTCAGAGAACAGGGAGTCATGTTTTGAGCCCACCTACTTCCTTTCAATTTTTTGCATGGTGTCTTTTTTCACGTACTTCCTTTTTTCTGGATATTTCTGTTCTAATATCCCACCTTCATCTACCTTTTACCTCTTTTACCCATTAAATCCAGCCTAAGCATCTCCAACCCAAGGAATCTTCCCTGACTCCCCAGTCTGAGACAGACTGGTTTTCAGTACTGCATTCTTTTATTCCAAAGGACTCATCTCAGTTTATAAATATTCTTTCATAGTTTATAAATATTTACTCTTGATATGACTATTTGACATCACACCCTTCCCCACTAGACTGTAAGCTACATAAGGATAAGGACCTGTCTTCTTGCTCTATAACCTTGCGCACTGTCAGACACACATGGTTTCAACAAATATTTGTTTCTGTTTTTGTTCTTTAAATATTTTTTTATTTATTTGGGAGAGAGAGAGAGATCAGGAGTAGCAGGAAGAACAGAGGGAGATGCAGACTCCCCACTGAGCAGCGAGCCCAACGTGGGGCTTGATCCTAGACATGACCTGAGCTGAAGGCAGACACTTGACCAACTGAGCCACTCAGGTGTCCCTCAACAAATATTTGTTGAATGAATGAAGGAACTCAGAGAGACAGAGAAGAAGCATCTAGGTCACTCCCAAACTAATGGTGTCACCACTGTCTCCAGGGTGTAGAGTGGAAGTGACAATATTGGTTACTTGGTCTACCCTCCAGTTGAATCAGGAAGCCCTCCCACAGCACCGACAACTCCTATCCAAAGGCTCCCCATTCACTCAACCACCGAGATGCATTTCAAAACATTTATAGCTTAATATCCAAAGAGCCAGGTGCTCCTATAGATAACTGTTTAAACGTGAATGAAAATCAATTTTAGAATGCTATAAACCAAGTAACCTTGACCACATGAGATAAAAATGCCTACAACTCCTTAGAGAATGTCATCAAAGTAGACTATTAATGTGGAACAAAGGACTCCAACAATGCCAGCCCTGCACATTCTGATCTTTCCCAGACATCCGCCAAAGGAACAAGATGTCTATAAATACCATGACTTCCGAGAGTGTTTTCACAATAGTACTAACATCAGATAAAGAGCCGTGCCAGAAGAAACACTTGATTCTCAGAATACTTGGGATAATGGCTGGACTGTGGAATTTATTGATAGGAGAGCAAACCGCACACAACAGAGCTAACATTAGTTAATACCATGAATGAAAATAATATGTATATCAAGATAAATACATATCAAATAATCTGTATAGACTCTGAAGAGTACTTAACCCTGATCACTTAGCCATCCCTATCAAGCCACTGTGGTAAGCACAGTAGCACAATGTGCCAGGCATTTTCATGATCAACAGTTACATCACTCTGTTGCTCTGGAATCTTTGAAAAGATTTTAGAAAGGAAGCGTGTACTATGTTTCAAAGAACATAGGTTTTGGAGTCCTGATGGACTAGATTTGAACTTCAGGTCTGCTACTTATCAGTTTTGTGCTATTATCTCATCTATAAAACAAAGGCTCATACAGGGATTTGTTAACTATGGTCCTTGATCCAATTCTGGCCTACCACCTATTTTTGTAAATAAGGTTTTATTGGAACATACACACACACACACACACACACACACACACACACACATACCCCTTTTTTAAACAAGTTTTCTATGGCTAGTTTCATGCTTCAATGGCAGAGTAGCTACAACAGAGACCATATGGCCCACAACGCCTAAAATACATGGTCTGGCTTTTTTGCAGAAAAGGTTTGCCATCCCTTGATGTAGACTGTTCACATACTGCTCCCTGACTGAAATGCATTCCTCTAACCCCCTTCATCTGGCCCATATGGTCTCACCTTTCAGAGTCATCTCTTTGGTGCAGCTTTCCCACACCACATAGGGAAAGTCAAAGGCCTTGCTCCTACACTGTACCTACATTGTACCCCTTTGGATGAGACTTACCACATTTCTAAATACTTGTTCCCGGTCTGCCTTCCTAACTAAACTGTTAGATCTTTTGAGAGTCAAGATGATGCCTGCATCCAATAGGCTTACTTAGAAGATCTAAATAAGCATCTTAGTTGAATTCTACATAATCTTACCTTTCCATTCTACTTCCATATCTTCAGCAGATATTCCTGCAGTGATCAAAGTTTTCTCTAGCACAGAAAAACCCTATTTCTTTGCAACAACGTGGATGGAACTAGAGGATATTATGCTTAGCATAATAAGTCAAACAGAGAAAGACAATTATCATATGATCTCCCTGATTTGAGGAGGTTGAGAGGCAATGTGGGGGGTCGGGGGGTAGGAAAAGAATAAATGAAACAAGATGGGATCAGGAGGGAGACAAACCATACGAGACTCTTAATCTCACAAAACAAACTGAGGGTTTCGGGCAGAGGTAGTTAGGGAGAGGGAGGTGGGGTTATGGACATTGGGGAAGGTATGTGCTATGGTGAGCGCTGTGAAGTGTGTAAACCTGGCAATTAACAGACCTGTACCCCTGGGGCTAGTAATACATTATATGTTAATTTAAAAAATACAAAATTTTAAAAAAAGAAAAAAGAAAAATCCTATTTCAAGTGAAAGTCATTAGAATGGAGGAAACTTCAACTTCCCTACTGCAATTAACAATAGTGGGAATACTGGCAATGAGCCAACATTGTCACTATGGATATACTTAATGGGCTCTTCCCAGAATCCAAAAGTCATTTCATCAACCAATATTTATCAAACATCCACTCTGTGAAGAAACCATTTTGGTACTGTCATACAAAGAACTATAACCCAGTCAAGTTATATCTAAGCCAAAGAGTGCTTTGAACTCAGATCATGAGGCTAAAATTTCATACTGGAATTCCCTTTGGAGGACATTATGTCCTCCAAATGTATGTCATAATGTATGACATTAGTATACCATTTCCCAAGAAAACTGACACCACTGTATCTCCTTTAATATAAGAATACATTTTATTGTTTCCTTGTTCTAGCACCAAATGAAAGAGCCAGCTTGCTTATACAGACCATAATATATTAAAATACAGAACTCTAAATGACAAAATCATACCCAGATGACAGGATGGGAAATCAATTCACTAATTAGAAGACTGACATCACTCATGTTACTCTTACTTCATTTCATGTGTTCACTGATAGAATGAAAAATGGAATTGTCCACATGATTTAAATCTCTCTCACACACACACACATACACACTCACATGCTACCAAAGATATATGCCTTAATTTATATAAATGTTCCTATGATGTTACTCTACTCTGCAACCATCCTTCCCCATCTGGTTATCTACCATTGCACAACAAATTATCTCACCACTCAGTGGCTCAAAGCAACCATTTTACCACGTTCATGATGTTGAATCTAAAATTCTGAGAGAGGTCCTCTGGGGGCTTTGGCTGATGATCTCACCTACATCACAGTTAGAATTTGACTGGATCCACAGTTGTCTGAAGGTTGACGCCCAAAACATCTCACTCACCTGGCTGGAAGTCAATGCTGGCAGGAGGCTGAGAACCTGCTTAAGACTGTCAATCAGGGGCACCTGGGTGGCTCAGTGGGTTAAGCTGCTGCCTTCGGCTAAGGTCATGGTCTCGGGGTCCTGGGATCGAGTCCCGCATTGGGCTCTCTGCTCAGCAGGGAGCCTGCTTCCTCCTCTCTCTCTCTCTGCCTGCCTCTCTGCCAACTTGTGATCTCTCTCTGTCAAATAAATAAATAAAATCTTTAAAAAAAAAAAAAAGACTGTCAATCAGAGCAACCCCACATGGCTCGTCCATGCAGTCTGAGGTTCTCTCAGAATAAAAGCTGGTAGTGTCCAAGAGTGAATGTCCCAATAGACCCATCTGGAAGCTTCATGCCTCTTCGCCTAGCCTCTGAAGCCACACAGCATCACTTCTGCACATTCTGTTGGTTGTAAGTCAGAAAGACCACCAAGGGGAAGAGAATTAGACCCTATCTCTCAATGGAAAAAGAATTTGTGGACTTCTGCAATCACCCACATGTATAACCTGTGTTCCCCTCTCATTTTCCCCAAACTCTAAAAATCACTTGCCAACTATTTTACTCTCCATAGAAAAAATATTGTATATACTATCATAGGAGAATTTTTTATCAAAATATTCAAAGTAATCACATATCCCAAGGACTCACGAAGCTTGGCCACAACCAGACAAAAGCCAATTTAGGTCTCAAAAAGGGACCCATGCTACAACTGTACCACCTGCTGCAATGAGCTTATTGCAGGTCACATAGAAATTTGTGTCACTGACCATATAATAACAGCAGCATATTAGCTCCACAGAAATGGAGTCATACTTATATGTGGAGGGTATATTATCATTTGCAAGGTGCTTCCATATTTTAACACCAACAGCAGGCATGTGGCATAGGCATCCCTGGCCTATGGTCTGCCCAAAAGCAGAGCCCGAGACAATAATTTGGATGCATCATTCTTCTGAGATGTGATCTCAGGGAACATTGAGAGGGACTGGGAGCTTGAGACAGGGAATAGAGGCAAACCAATATAAGAGCACATTAGCAGGAGAAAGAAGCAAGACGGCAGAGGACTAGGAGACTGAAATATCATCAGGTACCAGGAGTTCAGCTAGATAGTTATCAAACCATTCCAAACACCTACAAACTCAATAGGAGATAGAAGAGAAGAAAAGAAGCAATTCCAGGAATACAAAATTGACCACTTTCTGGAAGGTAGGACATGCGGAGGAGTGAATCTGAAGCAACCGGAAGACAGACCGGGGGAGTGGGGAGGGGCCAGGTCCCGGCAAGCGGTGGAGGGGCAGAGCCCCAAATCAGAACTTTTAGAAGTCTGCTCCACTGAGGAACAATGCTTCAGAGGCAAAGTGAGGGTGGAGCCCTCACAGGGAGAATGTGGTCTCAGAACCCACAGGGTCACAGAAAGACCGTGGGTGCCTGACTGCAGCAGGTCTCCCAGGTATCAGAACGGAGAAGCTGGTTAGAGATGGAGCCAAGGAGTGAGCTCGCAGCTCGGGGTTACCTTAAACCGTGATCCAAGGTACAGTCGGGCCACTGCTCTTTGAGCAGAGACCCAAGTGGCAGATCCAGAGAGACCCCCTCCTTCCTCTTTCAGGAGAATCAGCACAGTAGCACGCTGTAGGAATCTGCTGGGTTTGGAGATGCCAAAAGAGGCCATGTGCCAGAGATAGAAACACTTGGTCACAGACAGTGTGCACTCAGAGTGTGGCCGGAGACCAAGGAGACAGGAGGGACTGACAGCTGTTCTCTGAGGGAGCACTGAGGAGTAGGGGCCCAAGCTCTCAGCTCCCCCAGGCAGAGATTAGGAGGCGGCCATTTTCATTCCTGTCCTACAAAGCTATACGGAAAGCGTTCGGGGAACAAAAGCTACCAAGAGCCAAACCCCGCAGATTACTTAGCCTGGCTCCTGGCAAGGGTGGTGCAACTCAGGCCTCGGGCAAAGACATTTGAGACTCACTGCAACAGGTCCCACCCCCAGAAGATCAGCAAGAATATCCAGCCAAGACTGAGTTAAGTAGTCAATGAGAACTGCGGAACTCCAGAGCTAGGGGAAAGCAACACACAGAATTCATGACTTTTTCCACATGATCCTTTAGTCTTGTAAAGTTAAATTTTTAAAATTTTATTTTGTCCTATGCTATTTTCTTAACTTTCCCTCTTTCCTCTTTTAACACTTTTAAACTATTTTTTCCTTGCAATATCTTTTTTAAAAAAATCTTTAAGTTTTCATTGTTATAGACATATTTTATCCCTTCATTATTTTTAATCTTATATTTTGTATACATATAGGGTTTTATTCTTTAAAATTCTGGGATACAATTTCTAATAATACATCAAAATATACCCTAGGGGCAACTTGGTGGCTCAGTGGTTGAGCCTCTGCCTCCGGCTCGGGTCATGATCTCAGGGTCCTGGGATCGAGCCCCACATCGGGCTCTCTGCTCAGCAGGGAGCCTGCTTCCTCCTCTCTCTCTGCCTGCCTCTCTGACTACTTGTGATCTCTGTAAAATAAATAAATAAATAAAAAGAAACCTTTAAAAAAAAAATATATATATATATACCCTAAATCTAGCACATGGCTTTGTTCTAGTCTCCAGCCTGATCACATTCTCTCCTTTTTTTTTTTTTTCTTTTTCCAACCAAGTTATTAATTCCTTTTTTGGAATTTTTAAATTTTCATCTCTACAGTCACCTTCCATTCCTTTACCATGTTAACCCTTATTTTTGTGTGTATATATATATATAAGATTTTTGTTCTTTAAAACTTTGGGAGGTAGTTTCTTCTAAGAGACAAGAATATACCCAAAATCAAGTGGGTGGCTCTGTTCTATTCACCAATCTAATATATATATATATATATATATATATATATATATATATATTTTTTTTTTTTTTTCCCCCTTTCTTCTCCCCCTAGTTTCAGGTCTCTTTTGGTTTGGTTAGCGTATATTTTTCTAGGGTCCTTGACATCCTTTTAGTATTTTATTCTCTCATTCATATATTCTTATCTGGATAAAATGACAAGGCAGAAAAACTCACCACAAAAAAAGAACAAGAGGCAGTACTGATGGCTAGGGACCTAATCAATATGGACATTGGTAATGTGTCAGAACTAGAGTTCAGAATGATGACTATCAAGGTGCTAGCTGGGCTAGAAAAAGGCATGGAAGATATTAGAGAAACCCTCTCCAGAGAGATAAAAGCCCTTTCTGGGGAATAAAAGAACTAAAATATAATCAAGCTGAAAACAAAAAAGCTATTAATGAGGTACAATAAAAAAAAAAAAAAGGAGGCTCTCTTACTGCTAGGATTCATGAGGCAGAAGAGAGAATTAGTGATATAGAGGACCAAATGATGGAGAACAAAGAAGCTGAGAAAAAGAGAGACAAACAAGTACTGGACCACAAGGGGAGAATTCGAGAGATAAGTGATGCCACAAGACAAAACAATATAAGAATAATTGGGATCCCGGTGAAGAAAGAGAGAGAGGACAGTTGGTATACTGGAGTGAATTACAGCAGAGAATTTCCCTAATGTGGTAAAGGGAACAAGCATCAAAATCCAGGAAGCATAGAGAAACCCCCTCAAAAGCAATAAAAATAGGTCCACACCCGGTCATCTAATAGTAAAACTTAAAAGTCTTAGTGACAAAGAGGAAAAACCTGAAAGCAGCTCAGGACAAGAGATCTGTAACATACAATGTTAGAAATATTAGATTGGCAGCAGACTTATCCACACAGACCTGGCAGGTGAGAAAGGACTGGCATGACATATTCAGAGCACTAAATGAAAAAATATTCAGCCAAGAATACTATAACCAGCTAGGCTGTCATTGAAAATAGGAGAGATAAAAAGCATCAAGGACAAACAAAAACTAAAAGAATTTGCAAACACCAAATCAGCTCTACAGGAAATATTGAAAGGGGTCCTCTAAGCAAAGAGAGAGCCTGAAAGTAGTAGATCAGAAAGGAACAGAGACAATATACAGTAACAGTCACCTTACAGGCAATACAATGGCACTAAATTCATATCATTCAACAGTTACCCTGAATGTAAATAGGCTAAATGCACCAATCAAAAGACACAGGGTATCAGAATGCATTAAAGAAACAAGACCCATCAATATGCTGTCTACAAGAAACACATTTTAGACCCAAAGACTCCGCCAGATTTAAAGTGAGGGGGTGGAAAACAATTTATAGTGCTAATGAACATCAAAAGAAAGCTGGGGTGGCAATTCTTATATCACATAAATTATATTTTAAGCCAAAGACTACAATAAGAGATGAGGAAGGACACTACCTCATACTTACAGAATCTGTTCAACAAGATTTGACTATTTTAAATATCTGTTCCCCTAACATGGAAGAAGCCAACTATATAAACCAATTAATAACAAAATCAAAGAAAAACCTCAAAAATAATACAGTAACAATGGGGGACTTCAACACCCCCCTTACTGAAATGGACAGATCATCAAAGCAAAAGATCAACAAGGAAATAAAGGCCTTAAATGTCACACTGGACAAGATGGATATCACAGATAAATTCTATCCCAAAACAAAAGAATACACATTCTCCTCTAGTGCACATGGAACATTCTCCAGAATAGATCACATCCTGGGTCACAAATCAAATCTCAACTGTTACCAAAAGATTGGGATCATTGCCTGCATATTTTCAGACCACGATGCTTTGAAACTAGAACTCCACCACAAGAGGAAAGTTGGAAAGAACTCAAATACATGGAGGCTAAAGAGCATCCTACTAAAGAATGAATGGGTCAACCAGAAAATTAAAGAAGAATTGAAAAAATTCATGGAAACAAATGAATATGAAAACACAGCAGTTCAAAATCTTTTGGACACAGCAAAGGCGGTCCTGAGAGGAAAGTACATAGCAATACAAGACTTTCTTAAGAAACAAGAAAGGTCTCAAGTACACAACCTAACTCTACACATAAAGGAGCTAGAGAAAGAACAGCAAAGAAAGCCTAAACCCAGCAGGAGAAGAGAAATAATAAAGATCAGAGCAGAAATTAATGAAATAGAAACCAAAAGACAGTAGAACAAATCAACGAAACTAGGAGCTGTTTCTTTGAAAGAATTAGTAAGATTGATAAACCCCTGGCCAGACTTAAATCAAAAAGAAAAGAGAAAGGATCCAAATTAATGAAATCATGAATGAAAGAGGAGAGATCACACCCAACATCAAAGAAATAAAAACAATTATAAGAACATATTATGAGCAACTATATGCCCCCAAATTTGACAATCCGGAAGAAATGGATGCATTCCTAGAGACATATAAATTACAAAACTGAACCAGGAAGAAATAAAAAACCTGAACAGACCCATAACCAGTATGGAGACTGAAGTAGTCATCAAAAATCTCCCAACAAACAAGAGCTCAGGACCAGATGGCTTACCAGAGGAATTCTACACCAAACATTTAAAGTAGAACTAATACCTATTCTCCTGAAATTGTTCCAAAAAATAGAAATGGAAGGAAAACTTCCAAACTCATTTTATGAGGCCAGCATTATCTTGATCCCAAAACCAAAGACCCCATCAAAAATAATTACAGACCAGTATTCTTGATGAACAAGAATGCAAAAATTCTAACCAAAATACTAGTCAATAGGATCCAACAGTACATTAAAAGGATTATTCACTACGACCAAGTGGGATTTATTCCTGGGCAGCAAGCTTGGTTCAACAACTGCAAATCAATCAATGTGATATAATACATTAATAAAAGAAAGAACAAGAACCATATGATACTCAATAAATATTTAAAAATCACTGGACAAAGTACAGCATCCTTTCCTGATCAAAACTCTTCACAGTGCAGGGAAAGAACTTACACACCTCAATATCATCAAAGCCATCTATGAAAAACCCACAGCAAATATCATTCTCAATCGGGAAAAACTGAGAGCTCTTCCCATAAAGTCAAGAACATGCCAGGGATGTCCACTATCACCACTGTTATAAAACACAGTACTAGAAGTCCTAGCCTCAGCAATCAGACAACAAAAAGAAATAAAAGGCATCCGAATTGGCAAAAAAAAAAAAGTCAAATTCTCACTCTTTGCAGATGATAAGATACTTTACGTGGAAACCCAAAAGACTTCATTCTAAAATTGGGACGCCTGGGTGGCTCAGTTGGTTAAGCAGCTGCCTTCGGCTCAGGTCATGATCCCAGCGTGCTGGGATCGAGTCCCACATCGGGCTCCTTGCTTGGCAGGGAGCCTGCTTCTCCCTCTGCCTCTGCCTGCCACTCTGTCTGCCTGTGCTTGCTCTCGCTTCTCTCTCTATGACAAATAAATAAAATAAAATCTTTAAAAAAAAAAAAATAAAAAAAAAAAATAAAACTGCTACAACTCATATAGGAATTCAGTAAAGTGTCAGGATATAAAATCAATGCACAGAAATCAGTTGCATTTCTATACACCAACAGCAAGATAAAAGAAAGAGAAATTAAGGAGTCAATCCCATTTTCAATTGCACCCAAAACCACAAGATACCTAGGAATAAACCTAACCAAAGACCCAAAGAATGTGTACTCAGAAAACTATAAAATACTCATGAAAAAAACTGAGGAAGACAGAAATATTCTAATCCATGCTCATGGATGAGAAGAACAAATATTGTGAAAATGTCTATGCTACCTAAAGCAATCTACACATTTAATGCAATCCCTAACAAAATATTGTCAATTTTTCTCAAAGAAAAAGAAAATTTTCTCAAAGAAAAAGAACAAATAATCTTAAAATTTGTATAGAATCAGAAAAGACCCCAAATAGCCAGAGGAGTGTTGAAAAAGAAAGCCAAAGTTGGTGGCATCACAATTCCAGACTTCAAGCTCTCTTACAAAGCTGGAATCATCAAGACAGTATGGTACTGGCACAAAAACAGGCATATACATCAATGGAACAGAATAGAGATCCCAGAAATAGACCCTCAACTCTGTGGTTGACTAATCTTTGCCAAAGCAGGAAAGAATGTCCAATGGGAAAAAGTCTCTTCAACAAATGGTGTTGGGGAAATTGGATGGCCACATTCAGAAAAATGAAACTGGACCATATCCTTACACACACAAAAATAGACTCCAAATGGATGAAAGACCTCAATGTGAGACAGGAATCCATCAAAATCCTTGAGAACAAAGGCAGCAGCTACCTCTTTGACCTCAGCTGCAGCAACTTCTTCTTAGAAACATTGCCAAAGGCAAGGGAAGCAAGGGCACAAATGAACTATGGGGACTTCATCAAGATCAAAAGCTTTTGCACAGCAAAGGAAACAGTCCACAAAACCAAAAGACAACTGAGAGAATGGCAGAAGATATTCACAAATGACATATCAGATAAAGAGCTAGTATCCAAAATCTATAAAGAACTTATCAAACTCAACACCCAAATAATAAATAATCCAATCAAGAAGTGGGCAGAAAACATGAACAGACATTTCTGCAAAGAAGACATCCAGATGGCCAACAGACACATGAAAAAGTGCTCAACATCACTCGGCATCATGGAAATACAAATGAAAACCACAATAAGATACTACCTCACACCAGTCAGAATGGCTAAAATTAACAAGTCAGGAAATGACAGATGCTGGTGAGGATGTGGAGAAAGGGGAACCCTCCTACACTGTTGGTGGGAATGCAAGCTGATGCAGCCACTCTGGAAAACAGCATGAAGGTTCCTCAAAAAGTTGAAAATAGAACTACCCTATGACCCAGCAATCACACTACTGGGTATTTACCCTAAAGATACAAATGTAGTGATCCAAAGGGGCACCCGAATGTTTATAGCAGCAATGTCCCCAATAGCCAAAGTATGGAAAGAGCCTAGATGTCCATCAACAGATGAATGGATAAAGAGTTGGTATATATATACAATGGAATACTATGCAGCCATCAAAAGAAATTAAATCTTGCCATTTGCAACAACATGGAAGGAACTAGAGGGTATTATGCTAAGCAAAATATGTCAATCAGAGAAAGACAATTATCATATGATCTCTCTGATATGAGGAATTTGAGAGGTAGGGCGGGGGGGTCATGGGGGAAAGGAGGGAAAAATGAAACAAGATGGGACAGGGGAGGGAGATAAACCGTAAGAGACTCTTAATCTCAGGAAACAAACTGAGGGTTGCTGGGAGGTTGGGGTGAGAGGGATGGGTTGGCTGGGTGACGGACACTGGTGAGGGTGTGTGCTATGGTGAGTGCTGTGAAATGTGTAAGACTGATGATTCACAGGGCTGTACCCCTGGGGCAAATAATAAATACATTATATGTTAATAAAAATTTTTTTAAAAATTTTTAAAGAGCACATCAGCAAATAGGAAGTGTAGGCAACTGGGACCCCATCTTAGTGTAGGACCCCATCTTAGTGTGGGTCCCCAAGAAACTGTGGAGTATATTTTAGGATTGTCCCACTGAGGGGTGAGGAGACTGAGGAACTGATCCACCAAATCCTGTTCACAGTGATTGCTCCTGGGGCATTCAATCCTTGGCATTCTAGCCTTCCAGCCAGCCACACATATGAACTAAGCACCTTCCCAAGACCACAGATTATCCTCAGGAGGAAAACCACAGGAAGCTGTAAGTATGCACACAACGTCCAGGGTAGGCTAGGGGAGTCTGCAGGATCCTCCAACCCCCCCCCCGACATCCCCCAGGGTTTACTGTGATGTGCTGAGAGTTCTCTAAGCTTTATCTCATTTCATCCCTGTAACAATGCTGCTGTCCGTGTTGTTGATATTTCCATTTTACAAAGGAGGCAACTGAAGCTCAGAGAGATTAAGTAACTTGCCCAGGGTCACACAGCAGATACAGGCTGACCTAATTCTAACTTCTATACTAAACTGCCTCTGAGAGGCCCAGAAAGGGTAAGTGACTTGCCGGGACCCACTTAATAAACATCCATGCCACAGTGAGAAAGAAAAGTACTGTCACCTTTGGCTTGTCAGCACATTGTGCCTTTCTGTCCTCTTTCCTGGAGCCCTATGCCTTGTAAATGCAGAGCGTCATGAACAGCTTAACCAAAAACATTTGCATGGTTTTTGACTCAGCAAAGCAGACAATATACACTGTGTAAGTCAAAACACGTGTCCTCTGTGCGATACATTAAGAACCTCCCCAATTGGGGATGCTCTTTCTACCCCCAACTGTGTGGAAACAACCCAGAAGGAATCTCCTCAGAATCAGAATGTACTCTGGATACATGGAAGAGAGGGGGCAGGGAACACACAGCCTCGGCCAAGTACAGCTCCGCTGAGGGCTTCACTTTTCCTGGAATCCTACTTCAGAGCTGTAGCCCTGGCTCAACACCACAGATGTACAACCTAAACAGAAAGACTGAGCAGCAGGCTGAGTCAGAGCGCAAATGTTTACTAGAACAAGGCTGGACCCCAGAGAGTGGCTCTCATGGGGATGGGGACTGAGGGAGTGCCCTCAGACAAGTGGGGTAGATGGTACTTATAAAGCAAACCAGCCCATAAGGGTAGAAAAGAACCAACACTTTTAAGCCATGACTAAGTATCCAACCCATTCCCCCCAACCTTGGAATCTCTTATCATGCTCATTATAAATGAATGTCATTTGATCAGTCATTTGAACAGGGTCACAGTGCTAATGAGATCAGAGTCTAGATTTAACCTCTTTCTGGTGGGCCAGACTCCAAAACTCATTGCATGACCCCTCTTAGCCCCCATCAAGTGCTTAATGAGCACCTACACAGCACATCAGATGAAGCAAGCCATAGCATACGCCCCTCCCAGAGAGGCCCATGCCTTGTTGAACATTGTGAACTTGGGGCTTTGCACACTGAGCTCCTTAGCCAGAGTAAACTCCTTCTGGAGTGGCCCAGGACTTCACAGGGGGATCAAAACCTACATGCTAAACCACATGCATGTAACCATAGTGGAGTGGCTGGGCCCCAGGCACAAGAAATCACCATAGGGCTTTCACAGAGAAGAAAGGTCTGGAAGGGGACAGAGTCACTGCCATGGTTGAGGAGACAGGAGGTCCAGGTAGAAGGACTGAGACCCATGCTTAGGGATGGGCATGACATAGTCAAAGCACTGTGAGAAGGCCCAGCTGGCTAGAGTTTGTGGTTTGTAACAAGGAGAAGCAGGGAAGAAACACAGAAATGTTGGCAGTAATCACTCACATCCTTGAATGTCAGGTGACAGATTTAGGAAGGTTTAGGAAATAATAATACCCGAAATCTAGTAAGAACTTCCCATGTGCCAGACACTACATTCCGATTGACAGCAGGATTTCTCAGTGTTGGCACTACTGATATTTTGAACCAGAGAATTCTTTGCTGTGAGGTCAGTCCTGTGCATTGTAGGAAATGTGCAAAATTCCCAGCCTCCACCCACCAGGAGCCTCTAACACCTCTGTCCCTGGTTGTGACAACTAAAAATGTCTCTGGATATCACAAAGATGTCCCCTGGGGGGCAACATCCCCCCTGGTCAAGAGCCAACTTTCTACACATATTTAGTTATTCAAGTTTTACAACAGCTCTAGAAGACAACTGCTATTATTAGCTCTCTTTTGGGGGTGAGGAAACTGAGGCACAGAGCTGTTATATACTGCAGCCAAGTTCCCTGAGTTTCTTTTTTTATTTTTTTAATTAACATATAATATATGATGATTTGCCCCACAAGTTCCCTGAGTTTCTAAGAGGCAGAGTCAAGACACTCAGCCTGAGCCGACTGAGGGCCCATGACTTTGCTCACTATGCTTCATTTAGCATGTTGAAATATCACATTTAAAAGATGTAATATGCAGTAAGCCTTGCGTTTGCAATTATGTGGAAACCTGTATGAGGTTATATGACAACCGATAATAATACACAAAAAATAGTAATAATATAGGTTTAAATCACAGGGGTGAAATCAGAGAAGCTTTATTTCTTTCTATAACAGTGTTAAGTCATATTTTTAAAATATAGGTGAAGGGTTTCATAGACTCCAGGCAAGACTCCTAAACTTATTGCCATCTCATTTTCAAGAGTAACTGGCTGACATCAGTTCACTCGCACTCATTCTTTGAGACTGGTCTCAGGCACTATCTCCTCCTGCAGGAAGACCTTAAACAGTGCGGAGCACGGGACAAGCACTCCACAAAGGGTCGCTAGTATTGTTAGCTCCTTGACAGACAAAGGGCCACTAGTATTGTTAGCTCCTTGACAGATCAGGAACGGGATTCAAGACATTGCTTGAAAACTTAGGTGACTTCTGCCACTCTGCAATTCCCTCCTAAGGGATTTTTCCCATCAGACGAAGTATCAGGAAAAAAGGAATCAGTGGCTGAGGCACGGGCTTAGACCCAGGTTTGCTGGCTTCAGGCCCCGGCTGGACGCTGCAGCCAGAAGTAACCAGGAAAGCGCTGGGTCCGGGAGATGCCTGTGCCTTGTGCTTTGGTGCCCTCTGCTGGTCGTGGACTTGGCGGCTGGTAAGGTACACGGGGACCAGCTTGCAGGGTGGGCTGTGGCTCAGGGGAGAGGAGTGAACCAGAGTGTTGATCTGCAATTCAATAAAATCTCCCTGATACCTAGGTCCCTGCTCTATTTTCTCAGTTTTTTTTTGTTTTTGTTTTTGTTTTTGTTTTTTACAAAGAGGAGCAGAACAGGGAGAGACTCCGAAGCTGAGTAAAACAGAAGCTTCAAAGGAAGAATATTAAAAATTAAAAATGTAAAAGTAAAGTCTTCAGCCATTCCTCAAAGCAAGTGCTATGCGAGGGGTATGGTCCTACCTGTTTCTTTCCTTTAACCCAGTCTGGGTTGGCAGTGCAGCGGTGTAGGCAAAAGGTCTGCGGACTTCAAGGCACAGAAAGAACAACACTCCTTGCACACACGCCCACCTACTCTGATGTACTAAAAAATGAATTCAGTCATTTTTTGCATCAGCTGTGCTCTAATACGCTGATGTTCGAGGCCTCACATCAGGGAAGTGTTGGATGGTGGTTAATAAGGCCAGGAAGCTCCAGAATGGAAGAGGAGTTAAGGTCTCTTGAGAGTGGACACGACAGGCCAAGGGCAGGCCTTTCACAGGCATATATTCTTGAACTCCCCAAGGTAGGAATAATCATCCCCGTTTTGTAACGTTCTCAACAGTTAGGTAACTTGCTCACAGTCACACAGCCAGTTCAGGCTGAAGTCAGGTGCAGGCCCCGCGGAGGGCACGACGGGCCCCAGACAGGCCGACCACCCCAGAGGAGAGAGTGGACGTTGACCCCAACCGGGCAGCGGCTCCGATTCGGACAATGGTCTTGCAACCTTTAGGAGGAGGCTTCGCTGCTGCCTGTCCAGGGAAAGAGAAGAGCGCATCTTGGAAGGGGAAAAGCTTGATGCTGAAGATGAAATCAGATTAGCTTTCCTGGGGTGACTGGTTGTTCTGAATCATCCGGCGCAAACAAGCGTTTTGCCATCTGGTAATTACCTTGGGGCTGCGGTGTCAATCCCCTCGCCTTCATCCTGCCCTCCCTAGGAAAACACTGGCCCCTGGGTGGTCCAGATGGCCAGAGGCCTGTGCACAATGAACAGAGGCTGTGATCCATGTGAGCCTTTCTGCCACAGGAAGTCCTCCCATGCAAAAATACATTCGAGCAGACTTTCTTCCTCCTGAATGGCTCGTTAGAGAGTCAACGACTTCTGGGAAGGAAAGCATTCAAAGACCTTGGGACCTCTCTGTGCACCCCCTCCCCGTCTCCTTTTTATTAAGCAGCTGAGATGCCTCCCTCCTCTGCCTTGTAGCAGTATGCGCACTACTGTGGGGCAGCCTCAAAGAACTAGCTCTTTCCCTGAGAAAAAAAAAAGGAGATGCTCTTTTTTCTTGGTAACAGGCTTTTTTCTTATCTCAGGTTGTTTCTACCCTTCCTCCACTTTCCTGCCCCCTGACATTAGCTGTCAGTAGAAACGCCCTCTAAATGGACTTAATACAGCAACCTGGGGATCTCCAGCTCGCTCCCCGAAGACTGGAGAGTCCCTATCAGCCACTAGGAGGGGGGAAATCCAGTAGAAGAGGCCAGAATTCACCAAGGAGTGAGGGGCAGGTTTGATTACCCCCAATTCTCCACTTCACACTGAAGGAAGAACTTTACCAGGCTCCTCAGAAGTCCTGGACTGCCTCCTGCTGGTCATTTTGTCCCAAACGTCTTCCAATAGCCTTCAAGAACTGAGGTGATATAGGAATTAGGGACACATATTCCAGTAAACATGACTTGGGACTCAACCTCTCTGAGCCTTGATTTCATCCTACCTTAAAAAGGATGATGAAAGTAAATACATTTAAAAGGCATATTGTGATGATTAAACCCATTAATATAGGGGTGCCTGGGTGACTTAGTCAGTTAAGCATCTGCCTTCAGCTCAGGTCATGATCCCAGGTTCCGAGGATCGAGCCCCACATCCTGCTCAGCAGGGAGTCTGCCTCTCCCTCTGCCTGCTGCTCCCCCTGCTTGTGCTTGCTCTCTCTGACAAATAAATAAAAATCATTAAACCCACCAATATATTTGCCTGATTTATAGTAAGTTGCTCATTCAAGTTTTTGTATAATACAATATCAGTGTTAATATTGATTTTATTATGGCTATTCATTGTTATAATCAGAATATATTGACATCAATATTACAAAGGTCAAAGTCACACTCATACCTGTCTTTGAGCTCAAAGTGTACAGTTTATCATCTGTGGTAATGATTCTCAGCCTGAGCACTACTGACATCTAGGCCAGATGATTCTACATCGTGAAGAGCTGTCCTTCGCCTTGAAGGACATTAGCAGCATCCCTGACTTCCACCTGCGAGATGCCAGTAGCACCTTCCCACCACTTGTGACAACCAACAATGTCCCCAGACATTACAATTAATTGTCTCCTGGGCAGGGGCAGGAATCGCCCCTGGTTGAGAACCACTGATCTACCATATCCTGTGCCACTCAATTTCTTCAACTTTCTTTCATGGCAAATGATGACTAGGTGACAGATGCTTTAAATGTTGGCTCACTTTTTTCCCACTGTGATGTATGCCGATGAAGAAATATAAAAGCCCAAGCCTGTTTCCCTGCAGAGGTGACTAGGGCTAAGGAAAGGCCACGTGTGATACCACCTGAGAAAGGAGAGCACGGGGGTTCGTGAACAGGTCCTAGAAAAGCCAGAACAAGAGTCGCAGAAAGCAAACAAGAGAGTAGACTAAATGTCACAGAACTGGAAGAGACGAGAGGCCTAGGCACCCCTGGGATGCATTAATTCAGGGGACAGGATTGGCAGGTTCTAGCCAGAAGCTCAGGAGAAGCAAGTAACCAGCTGTGGGGTTTCACAGGGTCCTCCTACCCCAAAACTGAGGAGGAACAGCCACACACCACAAAAAGGCTCTCTCAGACTCTATGAAGGTGAGCGTGACCAGCTGGAGAAAAACAGGTCAGAACCAAGGAGAGACATCAGATGAAGGCCACCGTCCTTTCCAAGAGAAATCTAGGTCTGAGCCAGATACCTGTGTTCACCTGTTTGCACGGCCTTTTCATCCTGAAACCCTTCTGCTGGAATAAAGTGGATTATGAACACTGACCTATTCACTGAGACTGGTATTATTAAGTGACTCACCATGCAAAAAAAAATAAGAGAGAGAAGAGAATGAAACAGACCAGAGGGACTGTCTCGGGGGAAGGCAGAGATGAAAACAGGGATGCTTCCCGTAAGTTTAGTCATAGCATCTGAAGTGCTAAGTGGGGCCACCTGTGTGACTCTTTGCCTGGTGCAGAGCAAAGATCGTGGGAACGGGGGCTCAGATGAAACTGTGGAGGGGCCTACCTCTGAAAGTGACTAGACAGGCAACGCTGGGTGGATTGTTTTTCTTCTCTGAACTGTAAATTTCTTTCTTTTGGAGTCAGGTAACAGCACTTGCCTTGATTAGCTTGCTGCAAGGTGTGAAGAAAGAATTGCATGAAAGCCTTAGTATCAACCTTAGCTGAAGCAAAGAGAGTCATGGGGCTTTCCTCTATCACTAGAGCATGGAGATAACTGAGATATCACTACAGCATTGAGATAATGTCAAGGGCCTGCCACCAAGTTTCCCAATCTTTGGCAGAATCAACTGGTCAACCATTCCACCTAATAAGAAATTTTGCTTAGAGAGTCTCCCTCATTGTATTCTGATTCTGAGGATGTCCCTCTGTCCCGCTGGCTTATTGGAAATCTAATATCCCAGAACAGTTGCTTGAGCACAATTTCACATTAAAAGGAAGAAATACAGCCCAGTTCCAAGTCAACACTTACTACTACCATGCCTTGAGAATCCCACCACCATCTGATTCTAACCTCTAGCCATCCCACCCTACCCCCAACTCCTAGCCAAAGACTCGGACACAGAGGAGCTTCCACCAGCCTTGATAGTATGGACTTTTAGGGACAGAAGAGAAAGACCAGTCTCCCACTGGCTCTAGAGAATAGATCCAAATACATTCTCAAACACGGTGTTAGAAAAATATGGTTAATTTGGTGAAGCACATTCCCCCTTCCATCTCTGAGTCTAGGAGTAGCCCACAAGGGATATTTCATCCATATGTTTCTCATTCATTCAAATGTAACTGACTAAAACACTGCTAAGCAGCATAAGGCCAAGATGGGTTTGCGTGCTATATCATTTATTAATTTTGTTTTGACTCCAGAAGCAGTAAATTATATTTTCCTGAGAGCAAAGGATGTCAACCCTCAAAATATCTACACTCAAGCCAAGCACAGAACCTCATACTGTACCACGATTCTGCATGAATCATGCAGAAACCCACATCTCAGCCCTGGGAGGGCAGGGATTCTCTACTAAGTAGTTTGAAAAGATAAATCTAAGAAGTACAGTGGAATTTTACAGTTGGGAAAAAAAGGTGTGCTTCCATAATACAGAGTACAGAATATAAACCACAGAGGTTGACAACAGCCTCTCGATGGCTGGAAATGTACAGGAGATGCCATGACTCTCAACCAGACAGAGGGACTGTATCAGAGCTGTTGCAGAGTGTACGTTTATGTTCCTCAAAAGAGGAAATGAAATTTGAAAAACACTCATATAGAAGAGAAACACTACCTTTTGTCTTCCTCCAGAAATTTCAAAATTTTTTTAAAGATTTTTATTTATTTATTTATTTGACAGACAGAGATCACAAGTAGGCAGAGAAGCAGGCAGAGAGAGAGGAGGAAGGAGGCTGCCTGTGGAGCAGAGAGCCCGATGCGGGGCTCGATCCCAGGACCCTGAGATCATGACCTGAGCCAAGGCAGAGGCTTTAACCCACTGAGCCACCCAGGCACCCCTCGAATATGTTTAATATTGATGCATTTGTTTCCTGCTTCTGAAGTTTGCAGTTAAATCTGTTTGATTTGTAAGTGGAAAATTATTTTTCAAAGGTTTCTACTGTTATTACTGATACCAAATCAGATCTTTAGTCTCCGCTTATGTAGTAATTCTTGCTTTCTTCCTTGAAAGTGAACTCTCAGGTTAGGAAAAAGAAAAAGAGAAGATTTAGAGCCTGAATTTAGGGATTTAGAATTTAGAGCCTTGAATTTAAGGATTCAAGCTCAGTTCTCCTTAGTTTGGACAAGTTGTTGAGTCTGTTGAAACCTCAGTTGCGATATCTGTCAAATTTTTGTCATCCTCTGTCTTGCTTTTAGTGCCAGAAAATTTGTTAATTTTCCTAGTGCCTTTAAAAATGCAGATCCCCAAAAGGAAAGAAAAATTAACTCAAAAGAGGTAAAACCAAAGGTCTGAGCCAAAGGCTAAGAGCACAGACCTAAGAGACCAGGACACAAAGGCCAAATATCCCCAACATTTCATGGTCTCTCCCAGAGTCAATGGCTCTTAGGTTATTACTGCTGTGGCTTACTAAGTAATAGGAAGCCAGGAAGGGACAGAAAATTCAAGGTTGAAGTGAAAGAAAAAAAAAATAATACAACCACCACCCCAAAGATGTCCATGCTCTAATCTCTGAACCTCTAAATCTGTTACCTTACGTGACAAAAGGGAAATTGCAGGTGTGAATAAATTAAGACTCTTGAAAGATGGCATCTACTAGATTATCCAGGTGAGCTCGACGTATCACAAGGGCCCTCATAAGTGCGTGAAGGAAACAGGATAGTCAGAGCAAGATTTGAGGAGGCACGGATGCTAACTTTGAAGATAGAGGAAGGGGTCACAAGCCAAGGAATGCAGGTGGCTTCTAGAAGTTAGGAAAGATTAATGATCAGGGTAAGGAGAGAACCTCAGCAGATGAAATTTATTCCAGGAAAATTCCATCAAGAATAAGTCAACTCTTGACTGATTTACTCCAGTCCATCAATGGCTTTATTCATGTTAGCAACAACTTCAAATAGCATAAAATTAACCAGTCATTAAAATCATAAGACCATTCACCACCATCTTCCAATTTCTGGCAAGTAAAAATGTTCATGTCACACTGAAATTCGTGGTTTCACCTAAATTGTCCCCTCAAGACATCTAGCTGATGATCTTCAAATTAAAATGGACCATGAAAAGAAAAGACCTCTGACACCCCGGAAATCATCAGATTCAACCAACACACTTGAAGGTAACTTCAAAAGATGAGTTTCAGATGTGTTTCAGCAAGCAGTGGTGAGGAGGGGCCATTGTATGGGGTCTGGGGAAAAGGCCTTGGAAGGGGATTAATCACATAAGTGTTCATTGTTCAATCAAATGTATTTATTCCGTCAGTCATCACACTTTTCTTAATCACACCTATTATACAAAGGAGCTGATGAAAGGCAGGAAGATGTGCTTATTTGAGTGGAAAGCAACAGTTTCAAAGCAGAGTTCATCTGACATCAAAAGGGTGGCTCCCAATGGCCCTGCAAGGAACCATATGCTGGTTTTGGCATGTATGCGCCCCCATCCTTCTGGGCATTCTCTATTTTACTTGGAGACTAAACATAGAGATGGATGGATGGGTGGAATTTTTGGATGGACAGGTCAGTCCATGATAAGGAACATGAACATTTGTAATGAGGAATGCAAGGCAAGGACAGGATGAGATTTCATCACTGCTGTCAAACGGTCTTACAAAACATTCAGCTAAAATCATTAAATTTAAAATCACTTTTCACATTAGCATCACTCAATTTACTAATTTGATCTGTACCTCTTCTACTAACCACCCCTCCCCATCTTACAAGCTTTTCCTGCTTCCTTAGCCATGGCAGAATCATCTACTGTCCTACTTACCTTCTTCACCCCCTTCCACTACACCCTCAATCCATAAAAAATCAACTGAAAATAGGTAAGGCATTCCATTTGCCTCAAGACATTGTCCGATGTAATGTTGAAATTCAGTCACAGCTATTTCACCCTGGAACTTATATTCTTCCCCTTTTCTTTTGTTTTAATGTCAGATTTCAGTTTTATCAAACATACAATACCAACATCCTCTATTTCCTATCTCAAATCCATTAGGAAAAAAATGACTGTGTGATTCATTAAATCCCTCCAAAAAAATGTGGTACTTGGGTATCCTCTTCATCTATTGTAATCAATTGTGGATTTTTTGTGTGTTTCTTCAACTTGGTCTTGTAAGTGTTAGGAATCTATTTTCTCCAAGGACCAGACATCTGTACCGTGCCCTGACCCTAGCAAAAATTTCTTCCCATGCCAAAGGCCTTTTTACAGCAACAGTTAGTCCAGCATATATAGAATATTTACTGTGCACCAGATTTTGGATGAAGCACTTTCACATAATTACCTCATCTAGTCCTCATCATGACCGTTTGAAGAAAACACTATTATTATAACCCTACTCTAAAGATAAGGCACATTGAGGTTAAATAAATTTTCCAAGGCCTTAAGACTAATGAGTGCTGAATAAGACTTGAAGCCTGCTGACCCAGGCCAGAACCCAAGCTCTTTGCCAGCACACCACATGGTCTTAAAAGAGGAGTAGTCCAATTCAGCTCCCTCTTGAATGTTCTCTTCTCAGATCACCTTCTCTTATCACTCATCCTTTCAGCAAATGTGAATTTAAATTTCTTATAGCTAATGACCTTGAATTTTCTCCTCTACCTCCTATCCCATCCAAACCTAATGATTCTGATATCTGAGATTCACCCACTTGCTCTAAAACATTTTTAATAGTCCAGTAGAAGCACCTGGACAATGCAATCAGCTAACCGTCCTATTCTTGGTTATTATCTCAAGATCCTGAGATCAAGCCCTGTATCGGGCCCTACACTCAGCAATGAATCTGTTTGAGATTCTCTCTCCTTCTTCCTCTGCCCCTCCTGCTCATGCTCGCTCACTGTCTCTCTCAAATAAATAAATAACTCTTAAAAAGAAAATAGGCTATTACGTTGAAATTCTCTACCATTAACCATTTAAAACGCCATTTGGGAAAGCTAAAGATGGAAGTTTTATGATTATATAAGTATTATGCTAAGCAGTTTGAAAAACTCATCTAAATGTCTAACTGGATAATAATGGTCCTTCCCTCCTCCCTTCATATTCCACTTGAGAACATCAGTGTTTGTAGTGGAAAGTCATGGTAGGACTACTGTACTCAAAACTCAAGGAGGCCCAAGAGCATAGCAAGAGCAAGAAAGAAATTATACAACCTGTAGTTACAGAACTGTGATGTAGTAAGAAATTCAGAACCCGAAACATTAGGTCCAGGTAAACAGTGGCAGGCTGGTGGGCTAGCCTGCCCCCAGTCCCCACTGTCTTTAAAAATGAAATAAAGTGGTTCTGGAATCCTCTGACCTGACCAGGCCTCTCTCTTGCTCTGTTTGAGGAACTAAGAGCTCCCTAGAAGACACGTCTCCTTACACCATCATGTGTCCTGGATCTCAATCATGTACTTTGGACCATGGGTCTACTATCCAGGCAGTAGAATGAAGTAAAAGCAACCCAGCCAAGCCTGGTCACTGTTTTCATCAATATTCAAACCCAAGCCAGCCTTCATGATCTAACCTAAGATGTTTAAGCAAGTATATGCAAACACATATACACACGTTTTCTCTCTAATTAACATGGGATCACACTGAATAATAACTACTATTTTATAAATGGGAAGTTGGGGCTAGCTTAAAGGTAATTATACTAAATATCACATCCTTAGTTGGATTTTTCACGTCATATTAGAACAGATATTATGGCACCCTCCCAAGTACTCAGATAGACACCTAAAGGCTTAATTTCCCAAACCCCCTTGCAGCTAGGATTTCCCATGTGACACAGCTTCTTCCCAAAAAATACCCTGTAAGACATGGAAGACAGAAAAGGCCATCAATAGCAGAATTGTCCAGCTCTTCTGACACACACAATAATGGAGAAGTTGGGTTTCCCTGTGCACACTGTCACAGGGCTGCTAGGTCTGTGCCTCGCTCTGTGGCAGCAAATGTAGCCGAAAGAATCCTTTTTGCATTCTGAATACCCCTCAAAACATCTTTACTGCCCACACTCCCCACTCCAAATTTTTGCATCAATTTTCTTGGTTTGGTCAGTCACATCAAACTTGACCTTTTTGAAGTGAATGCATTCTGGTGCCCTTGGGTCCTGGAGACCTCCTTTGCTGAAGCCTCATCTCTGAATCCACCACTTCACCAAGGAGTTGAATACAAACTAGGAAAATCTGAATTTCCTTTATTGATCTCAAAGTCACCTTATAGTTCAGCCTTTTGAAGTGCAGATTTGTGGAAGAAACAAAAATAGTGGTCACTTGTGCATCATTCTTATTCATTTATTCAAAACCATTTAATGGATGACTCTGCAAGGTCAAGGCTTGCAATCCCTCCTCTTAAGGAGCTCCCAGCTTAGTAAGGGAGACTGACAATAAAACAGGAAATGTTGAGTTGGAGCACAGTGAGCAATGAGCACTAGGCCTAGCTTTGGAGGGTCAGAACAAGTTATCTCTGAGGAAGGGGCATCGATGAACACTAAATCAAGTGACAGGCGGGCAAAAGTGACGGAGGGCTAGAAAAACATCATTTTAGGCAGAAGGAACAGCATGTGCAAGGGCCCTGAGATGATAGGGTCAAGAGAATGACTCACTCAGTGTTAGTTCAAGCTGTCCAGAGTATGGCATGATTGTTCTATTAAGACCAAAGCTGTTAGGCAGAGTCCAGATTATGGGATTCTTTTGATGAACTTGGTTTAAACTTGGTCTATTTCCATTTGAATGAAGAATTTTTTTGGCACAGTATAATTTGGTAAGGGGAGAACAAGTATAAGAGCAAACAGGAGAGTATGCAGAAGGATGCCAGATATGTAAAGGTGGGGAGGGAAGAAAATATTCCAGGAGAGATGAAAACTCCAACAAGGAGCTACTGGGAGTCATACCAGTTTGCACAGAGCTGCCTCCAAACCTTTGGGGCAAAACACAGGGTACAGAATGAGTGCACAATTAAAGAGGAGCCAGATTGCTCTTCACAGCTTCATAGATCTGCCATATGGGTGGGGGACTTGGTAAACATTCCCTTCTCATAACTTGCCCAAGCAGGGCAGAAAGACCGTATCTGAGAGAGCAGGAAATATGCAACATTTTCCCAGGAGGAAGAGCCGGTGCTGCCTCCTAACACTGGCTCAGGGTCTCCGAGAGCCTCTCTAGGCCCCTGCTGGCTGCAGCTTGAGTGACTATAGTCAAGGAAGGGAAGCTCTCATCTGAGCTAAGAGAAAGGAAAACCCAATGTAGGGTGCTGAGTGGGAGAATTTATGGTTCATCAGCTCTCCATTCTCTATTGAGATAAATGTCCCCACCACGGCTCAGGCAAAGGCCTAGTCCACACCACTGAATTGAAAGTGATGTAAAATTTAAAAGCCTTTTTCAAAGATCTCATTCCAGAAAGCCAAAGCCAAGTAAAATATGTGATTACTTCCAAGATGAATGCCTCGCCTGGCAAGCTTTCCCGCTCTCCAGCTGTATGTTGGGGTCCCTTGTCTCAGCACATTAATTGATGTTTAAATCCAAATTTTATTGTTTCTTGTATGAGGAAATGCCTCCCAATTTTAAAAGAAAAATTAAAAGCTCCCTCACATATGAAATGCAGTAACAACTTTGGGCCTGAGGAGTTCTAAAATCAAAAGAATATTTTCTTTTCACCCCTGGCAGTTCCAGGGGCAAGCTGTATTCCCTAGCTAGGATATAAATCAGAAACATCATACTTGCAAGGAGGCTGCCTTGGGCTTGAATTCCAGCTCTGTTTGTTTCTTTACTAATTGTGAGCTCTTGGAGACTCATTCACTTCTCTGAGTCTTGATTTCATTGTCTTTCATGGAGATGATAATAATCCCTCTTCTCGGAGTACTTACAAGGTTTAAATAAACAAGGCAGTGCTAGGGCCACGCACGGGACTCAGCTCACCGAGAGAGCTCAACACACAGGAGTTGGCTGTTCCACGGACTGGTTATTTTTCTGCTATCGGAAAAACCAGTTCACAAAGGCAGAAGCAAAAAGAGCCTGGCAGGTCACAGTTCACACTGGACTGATTCCCATTGGCCCACCAGCCTCAGAGGTGCCTCCTGGGGCATGCTCACAGAAAGGCAGACAGATGGAAGATCCAAGAGCAAATGAGAGTGCTATCAATCCACTACGTGTTGTTTACCCTATGTCTTAGTCACAGCTCGGGGTGCTATACAAAAGTCTGCATGATGTTAACAACATTGGTATCTCACGGTTCTGGAGGCTGGGATGTTCAAGATCAAGGTGCCAGCACATTTGCTTCTCGGGGAAGGCCCTCTTTCTGGCTTGTAGGGGGCTGCTTTCTCACTGTGTGCTCATGTGACTAAGGGGGAAACTGGTGTCTCTCCCTCTTCTTATAAGGATACTGATCCCCTCATGGGAACTCCAACTTCATGATCTCATCTAAACCTAAGTACCTACCTTCCAAAGACCCCTGCTGCCATATTGGAAGTAGGACTTCAACATAAGAGTTGAGGGGGTGGGGACACAAACATTCAGTCCATGATACCATATATTAATGTATTCGTACACTGCTTTAACAAATCCCAAGCTCACTTGCAAAGGTCATAAAGGTTAACATAAGGAGAGGACAATAGCATGGGGCCTGGCTGTGTGACTGCCCATGTGAGCCTCTTCACCACCCCAGCAACAGGGCGACAACCCAGCAGTGAGTCAGAGGGAATCTCAAATGTGCTGTCCTGAAATTTGGACGTTATTGCCTTGTTTTCTTATGTCAGTTCAACCCTGGGTAGTTATCCTGATGTAAGCTGTACATCCCCTAGCCACCTCTTCCCCTCAGTCTCCCCACAAATACTGGTAAAAGGACAATAGACATTCCTGGAGGGAAAAAATATCCCACAGAGAGCTAGAGTGGGTTGTAAGGCTGAGTTCACGGTGGCACAGGCTCCTGTATATAAGGGAAAACCACTAGCTTCATTCTTGCTCATTCAAAAACTGTAGTTATAAAGAAATTAGAACAGGGCCTAGGTCAGTGCCTGGCACATGACAGGCTCTCAATAAATGTTTTCAACTAAACTGAATTAGAAAATGGTTTCCAAATGAGCTCTACTGAAATATACATACATACACAGGTATGCACATGCACGTACATACTCTAACATATCATATAAAAGGAATGAAGTAATTGGGGCACCTGGGTGGCTCATGTTAAGCATCTGCCTTCGGCTCAGGTGATGATTCGAGGGTCCTATTCCACATCAGGATCCCTGCTCAACGGGAAGGCTGCTTCTCCTTCTCCCCCCCTCCCTTCTTCTTCCTTCCTCCCTCCCAGGTAGCTACCCCTGCCCATGGGCTCTCTCTCTCTCAAATAAATAAAATCTTTTTAAAAAAGGAATGAAGTATTGATAATGCTACAATGTGAATGAAGCTTGAAAACATTATGCAAAGTGAAAGAAACCAAATTAAAAAGGCCACATATTGTACGATTCCATTTAAATGAAATACCCAGAATAGGTAAGTCCATAGAGACAGACCGTAGAGGGATGGTTGCTAGGGCCCGGCGGGTGGGAGAGAATGGGGGAAAGGGGAACAGGAAGCACCTGCTTATTGGCGGTGGGTCTTCTCTGCAGTGATGACTATGTTTTGAAACTAGACCATGGTGGGTGTTGCCTAATACTGTAAATGTCCTAAATGCCACTAAATTGGATACTTTAAAAGGACTAATTTTCTTTTGTGTGAATGTCACAAGGGAAGTCTTCAGCCTATGTTTTTAAGACCCACAATAAGTGTTCCTGGTCCCTAGAGCCTTCTTCCTTGCCATTTGCACTAGTCAGCCCCTGCTAGACAGACACACATTTTCCTAATCTCTACAGTATTTTACACAGGAAAAACAACCAGCTCTCCATTAGAGGCAGAACAGGTTTGGGAGAACTGAAACTTATAAAAACTGAGGAGACCATTTAAGAAAAAGAATGCAAAATTATTATACAAAATCAGGTACAAAAATATTTAATTAACATGAGAAAGTAAAGAGCAAGTTTTCGAAAGCTAGTACTACAAACTTCACAAAATCCACTGAAAAACAAGCACGTTTTTATTAATTAATTAATTAATTGCCTGGCATATATCTGCAACAGGTTTTTTTTTCTAGGATTTTTAGCTATGTACATGCAATTGCTTCTATTTTACAGTATTAGCCATACAGGCAACAGAAATATAACTCAGTCTTCCATCTAGCATGCTGACTAAAAATTTTATTTTTATTGATAGTTTAAGAAGATCCTTTCAGCTTCACAACTCGATATTGGTAATATTCTGTACATTTAGGATTGTGAAGAAATCTGAGGAAACCTCTATTTCGTTTATTTCATATGTAAGTTGTAAGACTTCAAGCTTTCAAGTTTTCTTTTGCAGGGACTAAATGTAGCTACCCTCACACAGCTCCGGTGCCAGAAACCCAGGACAAGTTCAACTGTGAGACCACCTCTGCCCCTGGATTTTGCGTCAGGGCTCCTGGTGAGTCAGCTGTGAGGAGAGGGTATTCCTGGAGGCCATCTCCACGGTGGGACAGCCAGTAAAAACAGCACACAGAAGGGGCTGAGAGCTACATAAATGGATCTCGGTGAGGCGATTCCAGCTCAGTTTCCCCTTAACTGGATCCCAACAATGCCGGAGACCCCTCAAGCAGTGTCCCACAGGGGGAAATGTGATGGGGGCCGGGGGGGGGGGGGATCAGAGTAGAAAAGGACCATGGTCTTAATTTACTTGAGTTCAAATACCTTAATTTTGCAAATTTTATAAAAATCAATGGCAAGGGGCGCCTGGGTTAAACCACTGCCTTCGGCTCAGGTCATGATCTCAGGGTCCTGGGATCGAGTCCCACATCGGGCTCTCTGCTCAGCGGGGAGCCTGCTTCCTCCTCTCTCTCTCTCTGCCTGCCTCTCTGCCTACATGTGATCTCCGTCTGTCAAATAAATAAATAAAATCTTTAAAAAAAAAAAACATAAATGGCAAGCTAACATTGCAGGGCCCCTCCAGGCTGTGGTTCATGAGAGCGGAGAACCTTATGCTCTACTGGCCTCAGTGCAAACCCACTCTTATTCTGGATGGAGGGGGGAATGCACGTGGCAGCTCACCTTTTCTCCTGTTTTTTTTTTTTAATAAACATTTAATTTCTAAGAAAATAAAACATGCACATTGAAGTTTAAAAGTCAAACAGAACTAAAGTAGGTATAAAAATAGCATCATCTGTCCTCCTCCTAACCTACCCCCAATTCCTGGTATTCGTAGGCCCTCACTTAGACACTATCTATTTTCTCTCTATTGGAATTAAACACTTAATTCTCTTTCACCAGTAAATCACCTTATCTCTTCCTCCTCCTTCCACGTCCTCCACACACCAATGGCTTCTCACCAGACATAGACTCCAAGCCACTCTTTCCTGTGTGTCCTAGTCCTGCCTTTCTTACTAGCCTCGTCCCTCACCGCGCCCTTCCCTGCTTACTCCACCAGCCGCATTAGTACCTTCCAACTGTTCCTGCCCTCCGGCATCTGTGAATTAACTTTTTCCCCAATCCTATCTCCCATTCCCAGACCTAAACATTTGTTTTCCTATACTTGGTTGTATTTGAACATCCATTCCTCTCTTTACCGATTGCATTTCTTACAAATTGACCCTAATTTTTCTTTGAACAAATCGACATCCTCATTCATGTAACAAATATTTGCTGGGGCTTAAACTAGGTACAAGGGACACGGGGATGAAGGGAGACTGTTTGCCCTGATAGCCCTTACAATTTCATGGGGAAAACTGAGGAAATTACATTAAATTAAAACTGAGGGGGAAAAGAGGAATTAGCATAGGGAATGATGAGCATCATGATGAGAGAAGTTCATGGGAAGAGGCAAGGAGTCCCACCCTAGTCCAGGTCATCACGGTGGTGTCCCAGAAGAGGCAGTTACATTGAGACCTGAAGCTGGAACAGAGTCCAGCAGAGTGGGCTTGGGAGGAGGGTGTTCTAGGCGGAAGGAAAAGCCAATACGAAAAAAAAGTAGTAGGGTCACCAAGGTACTGACATGGGTCTGCTAAACCTTCAGTCTGGATTTCCCTCTGGGAAATGAGACCAATGCATTTCTTAGTTTATGGTTGGCAGCAAGAATTTTATCGCTCATTAATTTGTAAGCCTTCAGTAAAATAACAGTCCTCATTATCAATGCTTAATGAAATAAATAGAAGATATTATTACTAGATACCAAAAATGTACCTCTGCAAGGATTGACCCGAATCTGAGTGAAATAATGCATCCCGACAAATTAGATCCTTCAAATTAAGCATCCTGTCTACTTGCCTTTAGGAAGTAAATCATCATATATATGGGGTAGGGGGTAAGCCATCAGTTTTTGTGTACCAGGAGTCTTACCTATGATATAGTAATATTAATACTGATACTAGCAGCAGTAGAAGGTACCAATTGCTGAGTATTGGCCATGCCACTTTTCTCATCTTTAGAGTAACTCTACAAGGTGGGTGTTATGATCCCTCTTTACAACACAGAGGAAACTTGCATCAGAGAAGTTAAATGATTTCCTTAAGGTCACATGGTCAAATGTTTGTATTCAAAGTCCAGTCCGTGATACCATACTGGCCAAATGGGTCTTCTAGATTCCTCCAATAATCTTTCTTAAGGTCCTTTTATGGCCCCCTTGTAGACAGAGAGTTGTGTCTTCATGCTGGTCCTGCTTGCTGCTATTCTAAGCAATTCTCCAAGCTCTGGAGTTGTTGGTTTAGGGATTAGGGGGACTTTCTTCCCATTTCTCTTCTTCCTTTCATCAAAATATACCTGCCCTTACTATCATTTCCTTAGGACCCTGTTTGGAAAAGCAGCATGGTATTTTGGGAAGAGTATAGTGGGATTAGGCTTCAGGAAACAGAACTGGATACTAGGATTTTCCCCCTGCTGAAACACTCAATTCCTACATCTGTAAAATGAATTCTTGTGCAGATTTAGATGGGATAATAGATATAAAATCTCTAGAGAAATCAGAGCAAGAGAGCTGATGTGATAAGCTCATTCAAATAAGGTTTTAATGGCTGCTAATGTTTTAATTATATTTGCATCTGAACTGAGCCTTCAATGCCTTAAGGGAAAAATTCAAACTAGCATTTCAGCCTTCTTGGCAAGCCAGTGTGGGAGGCACTGCTTGGGAGAGATGAGGGAATTAGAGGTGATCTATAAAGAATACCTAAATTAACTACAGGAAAATCAGTACGTGAATAGGGGCAACCCTGGTCT
Organism: Mustela erminea; assembly: GCF_009829155.1. Taxonomy (NCBI): domain Eukaryota; kingdom Metazoa; phylum Chordata; class Mammalia; order Carnivora; family Mustelidae; genus Mustela; species Mustela erminea. The sequence goes on from NC_045629.1 coordinate 67,907,103, forward strand.
GCAGAGCTGATCTACACCCACACAGAACCTTCTGCTCTGGGAAGATCCTCTAAAGAATGTCCTTCCCCATGAGGACCACCAATGCACAAAGGGTGCAGAAGTCAGCAAAGGGATGGGGAGGTAGAGGAATGGGATTCAGCTATCCCATCTAGATAATACAAGTGACATAGTCCAGGTGAGTGCCAGGTTTACAGAATGTCAAGGCTCAAAGATAACTGACCTGTCATCTGACCCAATGCCTCTTTCCACAAGAGGAAATTAAGACCCAAAGAGATAAAGGAAACTGGCCAATTTCCTCAGGGACAGAACCGAGGCCAGACATCCCTCCTCCCAGGCCAAAGATCTTTTTATTAATCCTACTGCCTCTTTAAACCTCAGAAAATGTCATTGCACCACCTTCAACCCACCAGACTTACATTTCCCTAGTGCCTCCATCTTCCAGGTGGTTAGACTGTTCCTTTCCAACATATTGACAGGCCAATGTAACTCTTCAGGATGCCAAAGACTCAGGACTTCACGAAAGACCAAAAGAGCCAATAGTTTGTTTTTCTATCTCATGTGTGATTCTAACTGGAAAAAGTCAACAAGGCATGACTGAACCTTCAAAACATACAGAGACTAAAGTGATTTTCATGGTTTTATTTGCTTACTGGGTCCTCCCTTCCTTCAGCAAACATTAGTTGTGTGCCAGGCACTCTGCTTAGCACTGGATGGCCAAGCTAAAGAAGACGCAATACGCCCCAGCCAGGAATTATTGGACTATCAAAGAAGCTTAACACAAGTAACTGCAGTGTCCCGTTGCTTTCAGAAAGGTACTTATAGAACCTGTGACAAAGTAGGGCGGTGCAGAAAGGATTTCTTTCATTCATTTGTTTAATAATGACTTCAGAAAGCAGCTGCATCTGAAGAATGAGCAGAAGTTCACCAAGCAGGGAAGGTGAAGAAGGACACTCTTGGCATGAGAGTTTTCATGTGTTTCGGGAGCTGACGATAGTACCATGTAATCTTCCCAGCTGGTTGCTTGGGAAGATTGACTAGAGACTCTTCTTCGTTGTTGTGCAACAAATTACCCCCAAAACTTAGAGGCTTCAAACAACAATTACTTTTACGATATCTGAGAGTTCTTTGGTTCAGGAATTTGGCAGAGCTCAGCTGGGAGACTCTTATGTTCCAAATGACCTCAGGTAAAGTCATTCATTGATACTGGTCTTATCTTAGCCCAAATGGCTTCACTCAGATATCTGGTATTTTGTTGAGGCTGGATTAGGGAAAAAAAAAAAAAAAAAGTAGCCATCACTGAAATCACCAACAGAACATCTATGCCTAGCCTCTCAGGGTAGCTGGACTTCTGACACAACATGTCAGAGCACCCTGAAAAAGAAATAATACCCTATGGGACAGGAAATGGAAGCTGACATCTTCTTAATGCTGAGGCCAGAGATAGGCAAAGGGTCACCTCCACCAGATTATATTGGCAAAAATAGTCACAAAGCCTACCCAGAAACAAAAAGAGGGCAAATAGGTCTTGCCTCTTAATGGGATCAGTGTCAAAGAATTTGCCACCATCTTTAATTTGTTACAGAGATGACTTTGGAGAAGAACTTCAGGACCACATTGAGAATCATATTAAGGAGTTTATATTTTATCCTGTTGGCAATAAAGAGAGAGATTTTTCCTAGCAAAGAAATAAGTTTATTAGAATTTTTAGAGGACAATCATTCCCAAATCATGGTAGAGGTGAACGAAAAGAAAGTCTGTTGACCAAAAGACCAATGAAGAAGCTACTGCGATCATCCAGCTGTACTTTCTTCCTACTTCTCAAGTAAACCCTGGAGTCTGTTAACAGGGGAGAAGGACTTCACGAAGGGCTTTGAGCTAAGCAATCGGCTTTGAGTAACACAATTCATTAATAAGATCTGGTGATCACCCAAAATGGAAGGAGAAAAGAGGAGCAAAGAAGGAGTTGCGGATATGTTTAAGGTTTGTAGCTTGGGAGACTAAATAAATGATGAGTCTATTAACAGAGATTGGAATCTACTGGTAGTTTATTATTTCAAAGGCTTACTACTCTTGGTGGGTTTATTGCTCCTATAATGACCCTCAGCTCTTATGAATGCCTCCTCTTCCTCCCTACCATCATCTGCTCACTTCCCCATCCCTTTCATTACTTGTATGTAAGGAAAAATTCATATATATATATGTAAGTATTAAATATATATGTGTGTGTGTGTATATACACACATATATATAAATAGAGAGATGGAGAGATATATACATAAAATTCATGTGACACTGTGCTACCAGAAACTCAGCAGAGTCTCTTATCCATTCTCTCCAAACTTGTAGCTTTCCATCTCTCATTTCACAGAGAGGTTCAAGGCCTTGCTACATAAGAATCAGTCAGAGGACTAATGAAAAACTCCAGTTCCCAGTGACTACTCCTGTGGATTCTGATTCAGTGGACCACAGAGGCTACCGGGCTTGGGAACCACCACAATAAATGACTGATTTCACTGAATAGCGACAGTGGGTAACAGAAACACACCAAAGGTGCTGATGGGAATGGAGCCCAGCCCTGTTGGAATGCTTCTAAACACCCTCTAGTAACACAGAGTATTTGGAAACGCAGTTTAGTGTTTGATGAGAAACAGGACATCATTGTGCTAGTTTCTTTCTAGTCTTTAAATGTGATCTTTTATCAGAGGCACATATGTTTTCTATACCGTCGCATGTGGCTGCAGTTAGGCAGGAAACAAATTCCCTACTAGTTGAAAGATTTGGCCTTTCTTTCACGCCCACCAAGCATCATTTCTATCCTCTGTTAGAGAGACCCCAGGGAAATAATTAATCAGCTTGCCTGCCTGCAACACTTCCAGGATTTGGGTCCTAAGAAGTACACTGGTCCCAACAAATGGCACAGCAACAGGCTGGAGATCACCTCCCTCCTCCAGCTGCCACCACCGCTCTTGTCAGCAGGGCCCCTCTGGCTACTTCTGTAAGGCTCCTCCCCATATGGCTCTGTGGCTCTAAGGAGGAACCCCCTCCCCCCCATGTGCCCCAGTCTTCTCTCTGGTCCCACTGGATAATTAGTGGTTCAGCTCAAGGCCTAGCCAAGCAAGGGTGATGGGCAATTTCATTTAAACATCCTCAGCCTTAGGGATTAGGCACAGATTTGCCTCCCAAGAGGCCAGGCCCCATCAGCTGTGTAGGTCTGAGCTAGATGAACGGCACCTGGAAGCTCCACAGGCATGCAAATCTAAGCCCAGACCCTACTGGAAATCCAAGGAGGCCCCAAATATTGCCATATTTTTAAGATCCCCGGATATCAAAAAGTGAAGGATTGCCAAAGCAAGGGGGCACATTGACAGGAGGCCTCCTTGTTCCATCTTGTCAGTGTGCCCGCCCATATTAGCTCATTTGGAAGGACAATCACAAGTCTGAACTGAGGCCCTTCACCACACAAATCCAACCAGTTCTCCAGTCTAGCCCCCTCCCATCTCCCACTGAACTAGACTTCACCTAGAACCTCCAAGATAACCCTGCCCCCAGGAAACTGGTGGCTTGGGAAGAAGAGAGAGCACTTCGGTAGAAAACCTGGGTTTGATCTGCTGTTCAGTTGGAAACTCAGAGACCACCCTAAAAAGTGTTGCCTCCCATTCTTTTTTTTTTTTTTTAACAGAAGAGTCTAACACATAATTATTAATTAATTATTCATCATAAGCTATTGTGAAATGGCCTGTGGTAAGCACCTCTTGAGCTTGGTGTTCAGTGAGCCATTTGAAAGCCCGAGGGCTGCCTTGCTAGTCAGCAGTTACCATCGATGCCCACACCCTTGGCATTCTACACTCAGCACCTTATCCTTTGCTGGTGGAAGCCCTGTGTGCCCCGTTGGTTAGGGTAATGACTGTCATTCCTATTGCAGAGATCAAGAATCTTAGCCTCAGAAAGCTTACATAACTTCGCAAGGCTGCAGAGCTTGCAGACAGCTGAGCCAGAGTTCAAACCCAGGCTTGCCTTGCCACCAGCCTGAATATTGCCCTTTACTGCTGGAAACTGTGATAAGGACTCCTGACTGGTCTGCTTGCCTTCAGTCTTGCCTCATCAATTCGCCCCAATATGGAGAAATAAATGTCCAGCATGACGTATTTATTGTTCAAAGTCACATGTCTAATTAATAACACATGTATGACTTGAATCTCCTTCAAGTGTTCCTGCCATTATCCTCTGTATTTGATCACTGTGGTGACACTGAATATATTAAGATCCCGAAAAAGATCTGCCTTGGCTTTATGGGCGACGATAAATTAACTGCCTCGTGACCAAAGGTGACGGGCGACCGTCTTAGCAGCATCAATGTTATGGGTCCACAGAACAAACTTGAGCTGTCACAAATGCTCAGAGCGGAAACTATTGTGAGACATACAAAGGCAACAACGTCCCTCTTTAAATCCTGTGGTCATTAACACGAATGGCTAAGGTGGTGAGGGCGGGCACAGAGCGGAGGGATGGGGAGCACGCAACTCCAAGTTCTTGAATATGCGGCATCTGTCTCCAGAACAGGGTGCTCATGGATTTTCTTTCTTTTCCTTTTCTCTGCGGAAGACAGGCTACAACTTCATGCTGTCACAGAACAGCAGAAGCAATGGCTCCGTTTTCCCTAGTTACGTAGCCAGGTCTGTCATGTCATTTTGACAGTTCTCCCACATTTTCAACAGTCACAAAAGCTCTTCTAGTAGGAGACTGAGTACATTTTCCTCCCCACCCCGCTCCCACAGTCCCGCTGTCACTAGGCTCCTGGCCACAGAAGACCTTGACAAGATCTGGAAGGAAATCAAAGGAAAGAAATCCCCCCCCAATCCCGGCCCCCAGCGCTTGCCAGCACATATCCGTCCAGCTTGCCGACTGGCACTAGTAATCACAGGCATGTTTCTGCTTTGACGACCCCGACTTCTGCCTGAATCTCCTCTGAAAGTTGTCCAGGGAAGGGAGCCGGAACCGTGGACTTGACTTCTATCCCCACCGTATAGATTTCATTTAAAACCCCCCTTGAAAAAGCCTTCCCTCCTTCTGATGAATCCATATACAAAAGCAGCAATTGAACCTCATGCATGGAAATCAAAGCCCAGATTATTGAATATCAAAGCTCACCGAGGGCAACCCCCACCCCGACCCTCCAGCCTGTTCCTCCCCTCATCCCCAGCACTGCCTCTCATCTGACAGCTTCCACCTGGACTCCCAAACCTCCCTGCTGGACTGGTTTCCCGCTCATAATTAAATTCAGAATGAATCGGCTCACAAAGGACCCTCAGAAACCCTTTATTCAACAACTGTTTCCTGAGCACCTACTATGTACTGGGCATTCTGCTTATCTCTGAGGACTTAAAAATTAATAAGACCCAGTCCCTGCTGATAGTCTAGAGAGTAAGAGAGAGCTACGAGAAAAATTACAATGTCTTGTATAGTCACCGGGCAACTAAATAAGAGATCAAATCCTAAACTGTGTTTGCTTTTTTTCTTAACTCATTACTTACTATATGTGTGACCCAAGCGCGTGGGTTCCCAAATTTTAAGAAGCAGCATTCGAGTCCCTGTTCTGCTGCCCATTAGCTGTCTAATACAAGGATTATTACTTACTCTGTTCAGGCCTCCACTGCCTAATCTCTAAAATGAACATCAAAATGGCACCAAGTGAAGAGAATCAATGTAAAACTCAAATGAGGTCCTCTCTGTGAATGCCCTTTGTAAATCCTAAAGGATAATATAATTGCCTACACCAGACTGGAATTGCCTCAAGGTCAAGGACTAAACCCTTATTCACTCCTGCAGTCCTGATGCCCAGAGCCCTGCCTGGATGATACCTCTGGGCTACCAGCTGGTCCACACTGCAGATTTTTGGACTATCAGCCTCTATAATCACACGAGCAAAGTCCTGATAATAAATCTCTTTCTCTATGTATCTTATTGGTTTTCTTGCTCAAGAGAACCCTGACTGATAACTGGTCTTGGGGACACAGTGGTTATCATGGAAATGTGCCTTGTGAGGCACTGTGTCAGGAAAATGAATTGAGCTTCCTGACTGGGGATCATCACACCAGGAACCTGCAGGGGACTGTCTGGCAGTCCATTTCTCATAGCAAGGAAGAAGACAGGAACTGGGTGTGTAGCAGGGGTTCTAGATGGAACTCCTCTGGATATGCCTGGAGGGTGGGTTGCCGGGAGGCAGCACTGAGTCTATTTTGAGAGGGACAGAGAAACTCCCTGGAAAGGGATTCACCATCTCTAGCAAGAGAGTAAGGCACACAACTTGGTCCAACATGTGGCTGCCCGACATTGAGGCAGAAGTGACGGTGAATGGCCCAAGAGTAGAGAAGAGTGTCCTCACTCTGCTGGGGACACGAGGCTTCTGCACTCCGGCTATGGCCCAGCAGGCTCGGTGGGCTGCGCAGCTTCAAGCTGACCCAGCAGTGGCTTTAGCAGCAAAGCCACTTAGCCTCAGAGGCCTGGGCTGGGGACATAATCTCACAAATGCAAAGCTGGAACCAAGCTTGCCAGAAATGGGCAATTCTCGGACAGCCTGGAGGCTCCGCTTGACCAAGCGAGTCAGAGCAGAAGGAAGGGTTGTCCCTGCCATTACTGTGACTTGGTTTTTATATCCTCGGTTTGGAGCAGCCCAGGACACCCAGATTGAAGCTGTTTATTCCTAGCTGTATTAAGAGAGCATCTGTGGAGACAAATGTGTTGTCTTGTAAATTTCATACCTGGGAAGTAAAGGGACGCAAAGAAGCCCCAGCATCCCCAGATTGCCTTTCAGGTAATTCAACAGATGGGGCTAAATGCCAGGAGCCTGGTGCAGTGGCAGAGGAGGGACACAGAGGACCACTGAGGCAGAAAAGGCAAGGCGGGACTGGGAAGGTAGCCACTGGAAGGCAGCCCGGAGACAAGAGCGGGGACCCATGGGAGGAAGACTTGGAACCAACAAAGGAGAGAAAGGCAAGGGCCTGGATGCACTTGATTTTCCAAATTGCTCTGAAAAACTTCAACTTTGTATCTCTACAAGGAAAAAGACAGTCTGTGGGGTCTGTGGATACCAACGGCACAAAGCACCGGGGTCTCCCTGCCCGCCCACCTACTGGAGGAGGCCAGGCGCTGCTCTCCTGGCTTGGCATTAGGCTCTTGCTGCCTGACTGGGGCTAGAAGCAGAGATCTGAAGGAGCTCATGCTCTGGGCTTATTCCCTTTGAGCTCTCATCCCACTGACCAGCGTCAAACATCTGAACCTTCAGAAGAAGACAGACTGCCAGGAGGAGTTGGCTGGAATGCTTGAATAGAGCGGGAAGCCACAAAGCCCAGCTATCAGCCAAGCTCCCGGTTAGTGCTGATTCTTGCCTGAAGCATGTTCAAACAACTCCCTTTCATTCTTGAAGTAGAAAGCAGAACTCTTTTCCCCATTAATTTCTCTGCCTGGTAAAAAATAGGAAGTCTTTCTTTTCCCGACAAAATCGAAACTTTCTTCAGACATTTGTGCAATAATGGAGCCCAGCTCAGGCAAGACTCATGGTGGGCCTGTGATTACAAGCCAGGTACTCACAAATGAGTCTGGTCTGCTCACTGCAGAACAGTTGCCCCTGAAATATTTTCTTTTCCTTCCAGAACAAAACACTCTTCCTCTGAAAAAGACAAAGCCATGGAGTCCGAGGCCCCAGTGAGTGACTGGTCTGATCTACTTCCATTTTCCCATAGCTTCCACACAAAGCTCTGCTCAGGAATATCTGTAATATTGAACTGAAAGAGAAAGAATATAAAATATTACCAAATAAAGGAGACACTGCGTCCTTCTTCACCTCAGAGAGGTAAAGGTCTATGTCGAGAGTTAGCAGTCTTTTCTGTAAGGAGACAGTGAATATTTTAGGTTTTATGGGCCCACAAGCAAAATCAAGATCTTATGGGGATATGTACATAACTAAAAAACAAATATCCATAATTTTTTCCAGTCATTGGAAAATGTAAAAGCCACTTTAGCTCTTAAGGATGATGAAAGAACAGGCAGCAGGCTATGGGCCACAGTTTGCCAACCCCTGGCCCATGTCCTGGGCTATTCTACCCAAGGTCCACCTGCCTTTTCCAGGTTTAAATGTCTAACTCATGGAGCTCAAAGCAAGGAAAGAGAAGATGCAATGAGCTGCCGTCAATTTAATTTCCTATCATGAAATGCTTTTGTTCAACCCATGTTCAAATTTAAGCACAAGTAGACAACACATACAGAATTAAATTTAGCTCCTGAGCCACACCAGCTGTAACTGTGTTTTAAAATGTATATAAAATGTTTATAAAACAGGGGCACACGGGTGACTCAGTTGAGCCTCTGACTCTTGGTTTCTGCTCAGGTTGTGATCTCATGGGTCATGATCTCACAGGTCATGAAAGGAGCTCCGAATCTGGCTCCCTGCTCAGCCCCTCTCCCCGCCGCCCCCACATGTACACACACACACACTCACCCCTCTCAAACAAATAAATCTTAAAAAAAAAAAAGCTAAATTAAATTAAGAAGTAAATGTAATATATGCAAAACAATTGGCAAACCACAGAGTTTTTCACCTAAGGAAGGACACTGATTTCTTTGAAAGCTCCTAAGTCATGATAATACATCAGGGGAAAGGAATACCCAGAACCATCTCCATAAATCTTTAGAATAAAGAATCATAACCAGATATGGTGATCCTGCTCTTCAGACTCAGATACACTTGGATTCAAGAGCTGACTTGTCCCTTATCACCTGTGTTGCCTTGGGCAAGTTTCCAAACCTGACTGTCTTCTCTGATAAAAAGAAAATAAAACCTATTTTACTGCAGGATTTTAAATAAGATGGAGGTCACATTCTGAAAGTTGTAATTAAAAAATGGAAATATATCTTTATCAAGTACTCATTAATAATTATACAAATGAATCTTTTTAAATTATATGGGAAAAGCAGCAGGCCTGTGGGCATTCACTGAATGGGAGATGTTATTTCCATCAGATTTTTAGCAGTGAGGACACTGGGCAGCACATGGCCTGCATCTTGGCAGGTGAGACGCATTCCTCCAGGATGGAACGTGAGAGGTAAGGTTGGGGAGTCCCATGTGCCCCACCAAATACACTTCCCCACCGGCATCCTAGGATGCCAGAAAGCTCCATGTGTCTCAAGACTTCAGGTGAAGGCATTAAAAACAACTCCAGCTAAGTATCACTGACTTTAATGCTACCTAAATAAGAACCCTTGTTGACACAATCTCATATAATCCTCCCTGAAACTCTGCAAGCTGATCAAGGCAGACATTATTATTTCTATTTTATAGGCCAGAAAACAAACAAAAAATTGAACACAGAGTCAGAAAATCGGAGGTTAAATTCCAAATGCACTATGAGTTACATGACCTCAAGCTTATTGGATCACCCTCAGCTTTGGTTTTTCTTATCTGTAAAATGGGTATTTGGCATTATGAGAGATTTTTATTTGAAATACCTGGCACAGGCATCTGGAACATGGTGGAGGTCAATAAATATTAGTTTAAACTGTATGGCGAGATGACAAAAATAATACTTAAACGTTGTCTATTGACGTCAGCTTCTTCAAGCCACTTATAGCCAAATGCATCAGACAAGATGAGCTAAAATTCTCACAGTCTGCAAAAATGGGTCTCAGGGGATTGGTAAATTCTTTGAGTCTCCAAATGCACAAAATTGCTGCCAAATCCCAGAGCCTGCTGACCTACTGGAATGCCTTGGTCAAATTAACAGACATTCTTGGATTCTTAGTATCTCCCCTTTTTTTCATTCAGATCTGAAGGACTAACGTTTCTGTATCATGCTACCCAAGGTGTTCTAACTCCATTAGTGACCTGCAACTCAGAGGGAATACATATAACAAATGCCTGATCTTCTCCTAGCAATGCCTTCTAGGAGTATGTCCAAAAAATCATTTACCAATTCAACACCATTTTCCTGGGCACCTACTACATACGAGGTATACATGTGAATGACTCAAGGCTTTTCTTCTGTGGGACCCAGGCTGCCTAGAGCATGGTGAGATAACACAACCTGATTTTAGGAGGAATCACTCTCTCATTTTCCTCCCGTTCTCAGATTGTCTCCTGATGTCCAGTCTCCCACCTCATTCAGATATCACGATTTCCAAGGTTCTATGTTTAGGCTTCTGATCCTCTTTCTCAGGCTTCAATTGGCACCTTATGCTAACAATGCCAAATTAATATGAGTGATTTCCCTCATGAACTCCAGCTATCCATGTCCTTGTAGCTGACCAGTGGTCTTCCCTACCTCCTTGTTGTCTCTGTCATCGCCACCCTACCCACAGAGATTCAGAACCCTTAGAGATACACTAAACTTTCTTCTCTTGACCCCATGGATCAGTTACCATGTGTGGTCTTTTCTGCCTCTTAAATATCTCTCTGTGTCCTCTGCTTGCCCAGAATGATCATCTCTTACCTGGATTACTGCAGTAATGTCCTCAGGGGTCTCTGGGAGCTGGGGATATAGCAATGAACATTAGAAACAAAAACCCCCGCTATCTGGCACCCTACACTCTGTGGAGCAGAGAAAGTTACTACGTGGAGGCAGAGAAAGAAACAGTATCTGAAGTGTAAAATGTCCAGACCATTCATTTGTTCATTGGTTCATTCATTCACCCATCCAGTTAGCACCCAATTAACAAGCAACTACTCCCTGTCGGCCACTTTGTTCAAATACTACACACATACACACACACACACACACACACACACACACACACACACGTCAAAAGCTGATTTGGTGCCTACATCTCCTCCCCACTCCCATACCCTCCAAAAATTGTAAGCAATGTGGATTGCTTAGTAAATATTTGCTGAATTCATAATATTTGAACAGATGGTTAACTATGAAAGGCTGGGCAGCAAGGCACAGTCTGCCCCTTCAATACGTTCTGATGTATATCAATTTGTAACAGAAAAGTTAGAAACAAAAGTAACTGCTCAAACAGGAACCACCATTCTTCAAGGGCTCTTGCTTTGGAAACAGTGGAGCTGCTTACTGGGTCCGATTTGTTCCAGCAAGCAGGGTCGCCCATGAAAGCAGCAGACGCTTCGCCCGTGCTGTTCCTGAGTCCTAAAGTGAGTTAGATTCTCAAACCTTCCTTCTCAGAGACAAAATAAAGGACAAAAAGGACAAAATGAGCTGAAGAGTCTCCTTTGCCCAGAAGACAGGCACCCTGAAGTGCCTAGAATCATGTGGGGGGCCAGCACCGAGGGAGGTCCAAGCTCTCCAGGGGGCCCTAGTCTTTAGTGAACTCCTTCCAAGGAGAAAATTCCTTAAGTTCCATCTCCTTTCTAGAAACTCTGGCACTGAATTCTGCTTGTTCCCAAGGGAGACATTCATGCCACTGTGATCCCATAGACCCTCATCTGGGCTTTTGAATCCCCTCTGTGGGAGAAGAGTGACTGTGAATCCTCCCAGCCTGAGAGCTCTTTGAAATTCATGGGAAATCCATCTCTAATTCCAAATTCCTCCCTAGAGCTCCTCTTTTTCCCCCAGAACTATTCTGTCATTCTCTGATTAAGGGACATGTAGCTAAGGCTTACACAGAGTGCAGGCAGCCTGGTGGAGGAGCTCATGTATCTCTTAGAATCAAAGGCTCTTAGAACTAGAAAAACCTTAACTGAAAGATCCACAAGCACCCTTTATGCAATAGATAAAAAAATCAAACTCCAGGTATATTCGTCTATGAGGCCTGCCATAACAAATGCACAGACCAGGTAGCTTCAACAACAGAACTTGATTTTTCTGACAAGTTCTGGAGGCTCAAAGTCCAAGATCAAGGTGTCGGTATGGTTGGTTTCTTCTGAGGGCTCTCTCCTCGGCTTGCAGATGACCGCCTTCTTGCTCTGTCTACACGTGGTCTTCCCTTTGTAAGCACACACCTGTGGTGTCTCTTTGAGTATCCAAGTCTCCATTTCTTATAAGGACACCAGTCAGATTGGCTTAGGGCTCACTCTACTAGCTTTGTGTTAACTTAATCACCTTTTTGAAGACCCTGCCTCCAAATAAAGTCACATTCTGAGGAGCCAGAGGATAGGGCTCCAACATAGGAATGGCAGTTAGGAGGTGTGGCGCAGGGAGACATACAATTTGGCCCATAACCCCAAGCCCCAAGTTCCCCAAATCTTCCCACAGCTATCTCCTTCTCAACATCCAGGTCTCACAGAAGCCTTCTCTGGCCATCAAACTGAATGTTGTTTCCCTCAGTCACTTTATCTCCAAGACTCTATTTCCTTTTCTTTATAACCCTGTTTGTTTTTCCTCATGAGAACAGCCACATGGAAGGCTCTAGAAGGGAATCCAAATTCTTTATCTTGGCTAACAAAGCCCTGATAGGATGCAGCCTCTGCCACCCTCCCCAGTGTCACCTCCCTCTCCCTCTGCACTCCAAACACCCTGGCTTTCCTTCTGTTCCTCAAAAGAACATCCCAACTTCATTTCCATCTCAGGGCCTTTGTACCTGCTGTTCTCTTGGCCTGACACACACTTTCCTCAGATGGCTTCTTGTCATTCAAATCCAGTTACTAATATGACTTCTTTAGAAAGGCTTTCTGTGATGAGCCATTCTAATGCAACCCTCCACACATAATGGTACCAAAGCATCTGAACTTTCCATACAGCACGCAATACCACCTGATATTTTTCCTGTTACTGACTCGTTTCCTTATTAATTTCCAGCTTTCCTTCCCCTTCACCTTTCACTCCACACCCAAATGTAAATGACATGAGAACAGAAGCTCTAGCTTTCTTCTTCCCCATCATACCCTCCATGCCTAGAATAGTGTCGGGCCTATTAAAGGTACCCATGAAGTTTGCAGAGTAAGTGACAAAATGAATGAATACTGCCCTGGAACAGGGTTTGTTCACGTCAGCACTACTGGCAGTTTAGGCCAGACAGCTCTTTGTCCCACACACTGAAGGGTACACAACAGCATCCCTGGCCTCTACTCACCAAACACCTGTCATGACCACCAAAAATATCTCCAAACCTTGCCAGATATTCCCCCCAAATCACTCCAGTTCAGAGCCAGTCACTAGATTGTAAGCTCCCAGGTGAAAGAAACTGTTTCAGAAACTATCTGATACCTGATGGGCCCGTAATCAAAGGAGCGAGACTGATAAAAAGCGAAGGTCAAGCAAAGCTTTATTTCGCACCAAGCATGGAGAATCAAACCGACCATTTGGGGCCGCCTCTTACAGAGAGGGTGACCCCCAGCCTCACAGACTAACTTTTATAGAGCAAAGGCCATGTGGTTGAGCCTGGCCACACACAGGTGGCCAATGAGATTGCAACACACAGAGAAAGCTGCACAGTCATGCTAGGTCACACACGGGTGGCCAATTGAATTACAATTCACCCCATAGTAGCTATCTGAACTAGCCTATCACCTTTGTCAGAATTGGCGCCCAAAAGGCGGGGCCCACACTCCTTGGTAGCTAGGGAGACAGTATGCGTTCTTTACTGATTGGATGTCTCCACCTGGCCCGACCCATCCCTGCATTCAGGCTCTGTTACCTCCACCTGACCTGACCCGCCCTTGTATTTGGGCCCTGCTATCAGGGACTGGTCGACCACATTTTACTGGTTTCCCGGACTTGCTTTTAAATAAGTTCCCCTGGGGAGGGGGATTGCAGGGTCAGTTTAAGTTTTACTGCATCAACAACAAAATGGCTGTTCAACCGAGATGAAATCGCTCTGGCTAAATAGGCCCTTACATTACCCAAGACGTGCACAGTAGTTGCTCAATAAATGTCTACTGATGAAAGGTTAGTTTCACAAGATGCAAAAACAGATCACTCAGTGTTCCAGAACCCATTCTTCAATACGATCTGGACACTTACTACTTATGTGATCTTAAGAAATTCACTTGACTTTCTCAAGCCTCTGCTTCCTCATCCACTACACAGAAATAGCAGAAATTCCTACACTGTGACCCTGCTTTCTAAACCATAAGGGATGACACAAAAGTGCTATCATTTATTGGTTCCCAAGCTGTGTTTTTACTTCACTTCTTGCTAACTTTTGCGTGAAATAACTTCAAAAGAGACTATTTCCTTCTAATTGCCAGAGCTTGGCTTTAGTATTTACCTGATCTCTTCTCTCTCCGGCAAGTGGGGCACTTCCTGTGTTCTGTAAAGTTCTGTCCCTTGGCCCATGTCAGTTCAGACTCATCAAAGGAGTTCTTTTAGTCAGCTCTTAGGATAAGGTCTGCCTTGGACACGGTTATGACTGGACAACCTGGGTTGTTTGCGATGCTCCTACTTCAGACTTCAGAAAAAGTATGTTCCATAAATATTATCCTTTCTTTGGGCCCCCCTGATGTCTCAGTCTTCCCTCAAGCAGCTTCCAAGTCGAATTAACTTCTTCCTCCTTCAACCAATTATACCATCTTCTTCTTACCTCAAAGTACCTCGTACAGAACAGTGGATGGATCTGCAAGCTTTTGGGGGTGGGTGGGGGAGAGATCCTGGGGTGTTTGAGTAAGGAGATTATAACATGCGTCCTCCTCTCTTTGCCACCACAGCCCAGAAGAAAAAAAAAGAAGTTAACAGTCAGAAATACACATATTCCTCTGGGAATCTTGAAAGTACACGAAATCTGCGTTTTAGATTAGGAAAGACAAGTCATATTTCCATGAATTCTAAAAGAGGATACAATTTACAGTATGTATTTTTTGATCAAAGCCAAAAAAAAAGAAAAAAGAAAAGAAAAAAAAGAAAAAGGCAGAGAGGCGCACAGAAAGACAAGCTATGAGCGCCATCTCATGGAGAAGTTGACCTTGGCCCCCTCAGCATATGCCCTTCCATTCTCTGGCCTCACTCAAGGATATGACTGAGGGGCACCACTATCCCTGACACACTTTACCACACACACACACACACACACACAGACATGTTGCCCTGTTGCCTGCATGTCACATCAAAATGAGAACCATGTCGGTCACAGTTAGCTCAAACCCTCATTCTCTTATCTAGATGTAAGCAACAGCCCCCAGCAACACCAGGCAATGTTAAAGATGAATCTTGCTGCCTATAGTTGATTCAATGGTGATGGGATAATCCTGGGTTCACTACACGGCCCCTAGACCACAGAAGCTTAACTGCAGCCCCTATAGCATGCTCTGGCCATTCCCTAGACCCAGGTCCACTCTCTGTTCAACCCTTCCCTGGCCTTGAGCTTTCAAAATGAAATTCCATACCAGCATAGCTCACATTGTCTCTACCCTGCTCAAGCTCCCGGACCATGCTGCCCAGAGCCCCAGAATATTGCCAACCTCCTGGAAATTGGACGTCCCTGTCCAAGCACACACCTGGACAAACACATGAGAACTCACCGCATCCACTGGACATTGTGGGGCAGCTGTTCCTGCCAGTTAACTTTCCCCAGCACCCACCTACCAAGTCAGGTTTTCCCTGCAGGCCATGCTCTTACAGTCCCAACAGGCTTCCCACCTGCCTTCCTATGAGTTCCTGTTCATCCATCCAAGTCTAAGACCCCGATGTGCCTTACGTTCATGTCTAGCCAGTGCCTCATAACAGAGGACAGACTTGAGGCCAGGAAAGGAAGAATGGACATATTTGCCCAGAAAGTCATTTGATTCCAACAAATCAAACTGTCACATAGTGCCTGATGATGAAGTCTTATACCTAATCATGAAGAGTGATGCTGGAGGAAGAATCCAGACTCAAACGTCTCTGAGTCAGGAAGATGAGGGAGTAAATGGCATGGGTCAGGTAGCAGACAATCAAGGCAACTGGAAGCACACATCCACTATGATAACTGAATTTATGTGTCAACGTGGCCAGGCTATGGTGCCCAGATATTTGGTTAGACATTATTCAAGATGTTCTTATAAAGGTGGGTTTTTTCTGGAGAAGATCTGCATTTAAGTGGGTGGGCTTATTTTTGGGGAGGGTGGCTCAGTCATTTGAGAGCATCAGTTGAACAAAGACTGACCTCCCTCTAGCAAGAAGGGACGCTGCCAGGAGACAGACGGCCTTTGGACTCAGACCCCAACTCTTACCTGGGTCTCCAGCCTGCTGGTCTACCCTCTACATTTTAGACTTGCCAAGTCACCACTTTTTAAGGAATCACCAATTCCTTAAAATAAACACACACACACACACACACACACACACACACACACGCACACATCTTGTTGGTTTTGTTCCTCTGTAGAACACTGACTAATATACCTACCTCAAGGGACCAGCTATTACTCAGATCCAGCTAATCCTCTGGACCAAAAAAAATGTGTTTAGACCACTACCAACCAGCCTATGAGCCATCAGTTTGGATGTCTGTGCTAGAATTGAGCCAGAACCTGCACTCATCTTAAGCAAAACTGCAGCATCTCTGCCCGTCCAGCTCAGAGACATCATACCCTCCTGCTCCCGTTCCTCCTTTGTGCTCACCCTTCCCAGTCTTTCCTTCTAACCATGGTTCTCCCCTCTTTCCTCAGCACTGGTTCAGCACAGAAAATAGACAGCGTAACATTTATACAGGCCAGGGACAGAATCATCAAGATAATGCTGTGCAGTAGACACAATCACCCTTCCCATTGACAAATAAGGAAGAAGCTGAGAGAAGGGCAGTAACTTGCCCAAGGTCACACAGGAAGCGGAAGGGCAGGAAATCAGATCCTGGACTGTCTGGGTCCAGAGCTCAAGGCCCATGAAGCTGGCTTAGTGGAGACCTTCTTTAAAAAATATCCATTTTTCAGCAACTCAGGCTCATCTCCAGTAAAGGTGATAACAGCCTTCTGGCGCAAGCCGGAGGTACGGTCAGTGTTCACCGTAGAAAACAGGCAACACACATGTGAAACTCATCGGGTTTCTCCAGCAGAATGACAACTTTATCACCACAGTGTAACCTGAACACCCTCCACACAGCTGCAGCCAGAGCAGTAAATCTGAAACTGAAATCCGATCCTGACACAGACTGTTTAAACCCTTCCTGTGGCTTAGGGACCTCCTGCCTCTCCTCAGCATTTGACCTGAGAACCAGAATGGAGCTGAATCTTCAGAGGGAGATCAAAGTGGCCATCCCAGAGGGGGAGAGGTGATTCCAGAGGCTCAGCCGGGTAAACCATGGGATCTAGAGATTTGAAAGAGGGCAGGTGACCATCTTCCTATGTTGTTCTTCTTACTAGTTATGAGGATGGACCGTGGCCCGCCCAGCTTCTCTGTTCTCTGTACCTTTCCCAACCTCCCATAGGTAATGTGCCAATATTTCCTTTCCAGGAAGATAAAGCCATTGAGCTTTACCCTACATTCCCCAGAAACACAGGTGGGAAGAAGTCCTCTATCTCTGCACAGATGTTGTTTCCCATTGTAGGTGAAACAGTTACTCCCACCCAAGCCCCTTCTCAGTCTGGTCTCCTATGGGACATCACAAGGCCTTCAGGTTGGCTCCAGAGTGATTTTTGGCAAGAGAGCGACTAAAGGAGGCTAGGATTTCTGCCAAATTCTGTTCTTGTGAAAAATCAGTTAGCCCATTCTGACCAGACGTATAAAATAGTCTGTAATAAATGTTTCCTGAAAATGTCAGGGGAATTTTTCCATCTCTACATGCTAAGGCTATAAGAGAGTCACTGAAGCCCAGAATTAGTCATGCAAGCTGCGGAAACCAGATATCTAATCAAGCCCCCAAAAAAGCAACAACAAAAAGAAAATGCCCAAAAGCTCTGTTCCCCTTCATCTATGTTCCTTTCTAGTCATTGCAAAGGTCAAAGACTAACTTCATAAATCTGTTTGATATGTTGAGATGGGACTACCACAGAATCTAATTGCCTGGAAAACAGGTTTGATGGATATCTTTAGTAACACAAGCAGCTTCAGTTAGACAATCACTTCCACCCCAGAAGGATGCCTGGAAATCAGAACAGGGGTGCCGGAAGCACCTCGGTGTCTTCTGAACCAGGAGGAGGCTGACTCCCTTGTGGCTAAGTAACTGATTTAGGGGAATATAGCCAGTTATGAGCAAAACAAGGTATCCTGATAGGAAGGTCATTTGTCTTTTCCAATTACCAGTGATCTTCAAACTGGGCTATGGTAACAGGATGACCTCACAAGGCAGACATGGGCACAAATAAACTAGTTTTAGAGGAGGCAAGTTGCAGATCTGCAATGTTCAAATGAATGAGTAATCCTTTATAAAATTGAGCTGTATGAGAAAGCACTTTGAAGCAGTATGCCAATTCCTTCCCAGCTCCCCTCCCCATTCTTCACCCCTCTAAGGGGGGAAAAAAGGCATAATTTGTAGTCATACAAAGGATGCAACAAATCCAAAGTGCCGAACAAGGGATAATGCAACATTCTGACATTTGCAGAGCTTCCATGAATAGGGAAATCTAACTTCTGCCCCACATTTGTCATTAAGAGAATATTTCCAATAATAATTTACTCTTACAGCTTATATTTATTAAAACATACAGCATACGCACATATGTTTCTTTGATCAATTGTGAACTCTAATTATAATGATAACTCAATCCAAAAGAAATTTGTTTTGAAACCTAAAGCCTTGGAGTCCCAGGAAATAACTTTTGTTTCAATGTTTAAACATATTTTTGTTGCAGAGAAGTGTCATAGGTTGATCAGTAAAAGACCTCCAAACATGAAAATATGTTACAGTAAGAGAAAATTCTTATTGTGATGGAAGAAGAATCGAAATGTGATTTTTAAGGCAGAGAGATGGGATATAGAATTTCCTGCTTATTAAGTACAAACCTGTTCGTGTGTGCGTTCATTTCTTTAATTAGATGACAGTGGGCATCAGATGACTGTGGTGTCTATGCCACTGAATTACTTTAAAAGGCTGATGCATTATTTTATATTCAATATTTATAATATGCTCAATATTTATAATGCATTAGAAATTTTGTCCTCTGCAATTATTTAAATTTATGAAAAAAAATCTTGTAAGTTAAGAAATGTGTAAAGGTGTACATAATTCTTCAAAATACTTTTAGGACATAAAGAAGCAAAAAAGCTTTGAAGAACATTGCTTTTTTACTTGCTTTGTGGATGAGCAGTAGAATAGTAGTGAAAAAAGAACTCTGGCCTTTGAAGCCTATTGTGCTATGGGTCCAATATGTCAGTCCGAGTCGGATGTTTGCCAGAGGACACCAGCTAGATGTCCAGCAAACCCACTTCTTCCTGGAAATGCTACTAACCTACATTTCCAACACACTACATCTGAGTTTAAAAGAAAAAAAAAAAAAGTCTTTTCTGTACATATAAAGTCATTTACTTAACAAAATTAAATAGAAATTTGCCTTATTAAAAAGGACCTTCTCAGATCCTTCAATATGCTAATAATTAATTAAAACCCTAGCATCCCCCAAGCTTATGTGCATATGGGACCCTGTTTGCCAGAGTACGTATTTACATGTGCAGAAGGCTGATTCCTCCGCAGCATCTGAAGATGCCC
This sequence comes from Mustela erminea, assembly GCF_009829155.1. Taxonomy (NCBI): domain Eukaryota; kingdom Metazoa; phylum Chordata; class Mammalia; order Carnivora; family Mustelidae; genus Mustela; species Mustela erminea. The sequence continues at coordinate 67,926,606 of NC_045629.1, forward strand.
CAGGCTTTCTTCTCTCCAGAATCTTCCTGCTGCAGCTCCCTTCATAGTGAATGCTCCTCCATCCTCCCAACCCCTGCCTCCATGGGTCCAAAACTTCCCCGTCCTTCAAGGCCCCTCTCCACCTCTTATCCACAAATGCCCTTGAAGCCTCCCTGCTGGGCCCAATCTGAGTCCAGCTGGCCCTGCTCCGCTTCCTACTGCTTCTCTGTGAGAGCCCTCCTCACGTTCTACCTCATCTAATTGTGCCATCATATCCTATCTCCTACACTAAGCAGTAGATCTCTGAAAGCAAAAACCAAGAATCGTTTATCTTTGTAGCTGCTCACCTCCCTCCAGACATTTTTAGCACGGTATATGCTCAGTAATTGTTTTACTATAATGACTGACACTTCAAAGCATACATCAACCCAGCTAACTTCTAAAGGTCTACCTAACACATATGGTCTGGCTTTTCTGTTTATTGGGTGAGCCTAAAATTTTGCAATATTCAGTATATGCTGGTATGCCACGTGAAGGCCAAGTTTCCTTGAGCAATCACTGGCAAGTTAATACCTTGGATATAGGTGGGGGAAAAAATGCCATTGCCTCATTACTTTAGCATAATACGTTTTTCGCCAAGAAGTAATTTCATGAGTCACAAACCTCTTTCTTATGGCACCAGTAGCCACCTTACACAATGTACTAATGAAGAACTGTCATATGAAGCGGCAACAAAGGAAAGATCAAGTTCTGACCCATGCTGAGTTTTTGGACCAGCTGGCCTTTCTGCAAGCCAGGCCCATGTACCGGGAATGTTTGCTCTGGCCCCAACTACCCAAATCTTCAAAAAAAAGCAGCTCATATTTTCCCCTGCCCTTCAATCAGTGTAATGGTTTAACAAATGTTCTAATTCAATAACCCAGTTGGCATTTTCTGAGCAGTTAAGTAGTTGCCCAGCACAATCACCTGTCCCTGCTAGCAGCGTTTTAAGAAGGGCGATTCTAACACAAATAGTCCTAGAAAGAGATATGCAAAGGGTCCCTGGGAAACAGCTCTCACTTGTCCATAATAACCATTTTCCCCTTCCTCTTTAGAACAATGTCCCAATTTTATTGGGGGCAGAAACATACCCAGCTACTATTCTAAATTTCCTGACCTCATTTTCAGCTCTATGTGGCCATGAGACTAACTGTGGCCCAACACACTCAGCAGAAATATGGGGTCTTCGAGCAGGATTGATTAATAGGAGCTGACTCAGCAGGTGAACCCTTTTGTCCTTCCTGCCATTCTCTGTCCTGGTAGGACTCGGGACACTGCTGTAACAGCCGGCACTCCAATACCCATCTTGAACCTTGAGGTGGCCTTAAGATGGGAGCCTTTGAGCAGAAAGGTAGAAGGAGGCTTTCTCACTCCTGGAAGATCCTATCAGGACACCAAACCAGCCCCATCATCCTATCTTTCGTCTTCTTTAATAAGAGAAGATAAAATCTCTAAAATAAACTATTGCTTGATGGTTTCTGTTACAAAGAGGCAAAATGAATTCTTGGCCCTTGAGCTTGGCAGGTTCACTGGCCATTGTACTTCAACCTGAGCATCAAAGCAAATCTCAGACCAACACTGTCTGCTCCAGGAGTTTGATTCAACCCTCACTGTGCACTCTATCTACTTGAACTTGTTCTTCCGTATTCTGAGCTTGTTTGTTTTCCCTCCAACTTTGATAGCTGCTTCAGACCCCTTCATCTAAGAAACACCTGGGTTCACCTGCTGGTTGCTAAATTTTACCTGCCTTCCCAGTTCTTTTCTCTACATGCTGCCTTTGTCCTGGAGTCCCCCAGTGACCCAGGTGAGGAAAACATTCTAATATAGCCCTCCAGCACCACAAAAACCCCATAAAAAAAACTCAGACCTTTTGCCCAGACACCACTTCAGACGGAGAAAATCTGAAAGTCTCTGGATAGACAAGCAGGTGCCAGAGCCACCACATACAGTTGTACAAGCTGTACACTGCACCATTTAGGGGGTGTCATTCACATGGTATTCTACCATGTGTCTATGCTTGGTCTATGCTGTAGAAGTGGCCCTGTACTCACCGTTTAGTGGGGACAAGTCGGAGTGGAGCGAGCACTGTTGCTGGGTGGGCCCATTGGCTCATCAGGCAAAGTGTCATCTCCTGCTACTGGGATTCCCTTGTTGCAATAATACCACATCCAAAATACCCAGGAAACTGCCACAAACGATACAGTTTTCTCTTATCTGTGCTGCTGTACTTCAAGAAAACTGACTCATTTCATGCCTGCAAATGGGAAAGAGTCATGTATGAAGAGTTGTAACAAACTTTGAAGAAATTAATTACTGCCATTCTTTGTGATAACAATAAAGGCATAATTATCATAGCACATTCATCTGTTTCCTCCTTGAATAATTATAACCTACTCTGAAATAAAAATTATTGATAGTATGATTTAACAGAAAAAGGAAACTCGGAGAAATAGATGATTTTCCTAAGACTGATTTGCCTGGAAGAAGAGAAGCAGAGTTTAAACCCAGGACCTCCAGGTACAAAGCCAACGTTCCTTCTCTAATGTGCTCACACATTAACGGTTTGGGAACTAGTCATTATTATCATCCCCACTTTATTATTAAGGAAAACTTTTTAAATGGATAGCTTCATGTATTTAACCAAGGAAAATGACTCTGTCTGGACTTTGAACCCAACTCTTCTCTGGATCCTGGGCTCCTTCCACCACCAGAATGTTACATGTCTCAAATCACTTATACTCACCTGATCTTCAAACTAATTCATCCAACCCCAATCCCATGGCTTCCTTTGCTGGACTATGGGAAGGCATCCAGAAAGGAGCTGAGCCATAAAGAACAAGGCTGGTGCACATGAGCAATGTCTTTCAAGTCCATCTGCAGGGTCCACCAGCTCACCTTATGCACTCAGCAGCTGGCCACTCAGGACAACACCAGGTGCCAGTCCCTGCCCCAGAGGGGACATACTCCACCAGAAAGACCATAGCCAATCAGTGCAGACTGAAGCCAACCTGAATACACCAGTAGACGCTAAGAGAAAACCACATTGAAACCAGCTTGGGAGACACTATCCAGTTCAGATGAAAAGGCAGCAGAGATCACCAGTGTCTGCCATGGGGACACTGATAGAGCATGGGAGGAGGGAGAGCTATTGTGGTCCAGGGATGGCCCAGGTACAGAAGGATGGAGTAGTTCCTAATGCAAAGACACCTGAAATAGAGTGTGAGCCTCAGGACCATCTTCAGAAAGGTTCTGGACCAGGGCCAATGTGATCTTGTTTATTTATTTATTTTTAGATTTTAACCTCAGAACACTCACCACCTGCCCTCTCTCTTCACTCTTCTCCCTGTGTCTTCCAAACGCTCAAAAATTGTGGCGCACGTGCATGCGTGCTCGCGCACACACACTTTACTCTTATGAAGTCAGTCTAAATGAGCAAACGAAGGTCAAGAAAATCTGAAGAACAAACAGCTCACACAATGATTATGTGTAGAGGGAGGCATGTGTGAACACGGGACCAGGAGGTCCTACCAGCTTTGCTTTTGTCCAGAGCTTATTAAAGAAAGAGGATTTTAGAAAGGAAATATTTTTACTGGACTTGACAGACACAGAATCCCAGGTAGGCCAGGAGAGCAACCGCAGACTCAGATCTGAGAGGCCCCTGAAGACTGAACAACAGAGTCTGAGCCATCACTGATAGGCAGCACTAACCTTTGCTCCAGAGCAAATCCCACCCCCCCCAGTCTAAAGTCAGGACCCAGACAGCATATCTGAGCAAGAACAAGGAATAAGGCACAGGAGGTCTCAGGGGGAAAAGAATGTGAGAAATTTTCTTTCCAAATCAATTTGCATTGGTCCAGGTCTCTGTCTTTAGAAGTTCTGGTCTTAAAGACATGGCCTTTGTCACCACAGACCTTTTGAAGGTCACCGTCCAACTTCATCCACCAACCAACCATCCCCAAGGGGAGAACGAGGTCCAAAAAGGTGAGGTGAAGGGTATGTAGACAGTTCAGGGTAGAGTCACAGCCAGAAGTCAAAGTCTCAAATACTTTTGAAAAACCCAACCTTCCCTCTGAGAGCTGCCACTTAGAGACACCATCCACCTTTTCATAACTGCTCACCATGTGGAGACTCCCACAGACCAGCCTATGAGGCAGGATTGGGTTTGCCTGCATAAAATAAAGAAGTTACAAATAAGAGTGCATAGCACGGCGATATAAAAGAAGTCACGAGTAGACAGTCTAGGGATGCTATGGAAGCCATGTGAAGCTGTCCCGGACTCAGGCTCCTCCCAGCTCACCGCACCACCATCTCCGGAGTATAGCTCTTGTTCTCATGGTCCAAGATGCTTGCTAGCGCTCCAGCTTAGACCTCTGACAACAGAATGGAGGAAAAGTAAGAAAAGAGATCTGTGTGCTTCCTGTAAGGACACTTCCTGAATTCACTCACAAAACTGGTATCACTGGTCAAAACTGCCATCAAAAGTCTCCTTCCCGGCTACAAGGGAACTGGGAAAGGCAGTCATGTGATCATTGGCAATATGCCCATCTCTGTAATAATTAAGGGAAGACAGATATGGGGGACAACATGGGTCTCAGTCATACCCAGGGCCAGTCATCTAAGTCCCCAGCTGAAAGGAAATTGGCTAAGAGAAGCTACATGAGTAAGTCAAAGAAGTTTCATGCCCTAATGGCATCTGAAGTAGGAAGAACATGAATTAGCAGCAGGAAGAAAGGAGAAAGCTTTTCACGGAGAAAATCTCCCAGACAAAGACATAGAAGAGGGGATATTAATCGCTAGTGCAGGGCGCCTGGGTGGCTCAGTGGGTTAAGCCTCTGCCTTCGGCTCAGGTCATGATCCCAGGGTCCTGGGATGGAGCCCCACATAAGGCTCTCTGCTCACAGAGGGCCTGCCTCTTCCTCTGCCCCCCTTCCCCCAGCTCATGCTCTCTCTCTCTCTCTCTCTCTCTCACTAGCTCTCTGAATAAACAAGTAAAATCTTTAAATAAAATTTTAAAAAGCTAATGCAGTAGGAGAAATACTTCTAAGATCAATGGCAGTGGAGAATAATCTGAGGAACAAGATAGGGTGGGGAGGCATTTGTAACTTTTCAAGACCTAAATACCAACACCTCATTTTTAATCATCCAGTCAACCAGCATTTATTGAGTACCTACTGTGCGACAAGACCTCTGCCTACCTAACAGAAGTAACAGAATTTAAATTTAACCAAATTTAAATTTAAACCAGTTTAATTTTAATTTAACTCATGGGTCTTACTCTCCAGAAGAAAAGAAAAACAAACAGGTCATTATAGTACAGGCTGATAAAGACTGTGCTAGAGAAGGTTTTGCGCCATGCAAGCCCTGAGAAGAGGCACCTAAGAAAGTCAGAGCAGGCAAGGGCTGCCTGGAGGAAATGCTTAAAAAGCCACATAGCACAAGGAGGACAGGGAAACACAGGGAAGGATACAGACTCTGCATCTACTTTCCCAGGTTCAAATCCTGGCTCTACCTTTTATGAGCTGTGTATCCTGGCAAGGCATTTATCTTCTCTGACCCCCAACCATCTGATCTGTCAAATAGGGCTGCTAATGGTAACAGTAGCACCTACTTGCTAGGATGGCTGAAAAGATCAAATGAGATACTCCCTGTGAAGCAGGCAGCATGATATCTGGCATATAAGTAAGTGGTCTCTATAGGTGAGCTATTAAAATGACTATTACCAGTGGTGAGCTAAGAGTTAAGGATAAGTAGGAATTGGTGGAGAAGAAGGAAATAGATTTTCAGACCAAAGGAATAAGATCTGCAGAAGACCTGAGTCCCAGAGTTTCAGAAGGAAAGGGCATCAGCAGGGAGCACTAAGAGAGGAGAAAAAGCTAGGCCAGCTCAGGCAGGCTCTGCAGGCCAGGCGAAGGCATTTGGACTTTAACCAAGAGCAGTAGGGAGCCGTCAGAGCAACGGAGCTGGTGTAATCAGACTGTCACCTTACAAAGATCACTCTGCTGTATCAGGAATGGATTGACCAGACCCAACCCTGAAGGCCCTTTGTCAATCCCCGGGTGGTAATCTTTGTGACAGATAGTGGTGGCTTGAACCAAGGTATTAGCAATGAAGGTACAATGCATAGATTCAAGATATCAAGGAAGTGGGATCTATAAGACCCGCTCACGGTTATATCCAACTTGACACAAGCCCTTGATACAACCTCTTGAATAATCAAAATCCTGCACAAAGCTTGGAAGTTGTTCCAGTATCTGTCACCCTAGTCATTCTCATCAGAAAGAAGAATGTCACCTAGAGATAGCATAAGTCTTCATCAGCAAAGTGTGTATATAATTTCTAGGCAGCAGAACCAGGTAATAGCCAATCAGATAAAAACAATTCAGGAATTTAGGGGATGCCTGGGTGGCTTCATCGGTTAAGGGCCAACTCTTGATCTCAGATCAGGTCTTGATCTCAAGGTCATGAGTTGAGGCCCTGCATTGGGCTCCACCCTGGCATAGATAATAATTCTTTAAAAATTTTTAATTAAAAATAATAATTTTAAATTTTAAATTAAAATGTACTTAATTTATTAAATTAAAAATTTATGGTATTAAATTAAAATTTTTTAATTAAAAATTTAAAAAAAATTTTTAATTATTCATGAATTTAGAAATACACTGCTGGGAGCTAAACCACAAATCCAGAGAAAAACAACTGTGTAACAGCTCTCTAGGCCTACAGAAATGTCCCATTTCTGGCACTCAAGGCTTCAGGTGAGTAACAACATCGACGTGTATAGGAGGTGTTATTTAGTGATCCCATAATTGATCCCCCCCAAACATGGGCATTGTTAAGAATGGAGGTGGTCTCTTTGATGTTACATCAGGACAACAGGCAGAAAATGGGACTCTCTACCAGCCAAACCAAATCGTAAAGGTAGGGGCCTGGTTAGCCGAAGGGAGCCATTTGGTTGTAAAATTAGATTGACCCTGCCCCTCCCAGAGGAACTTACTTGCAAACCCCTGATATAGGGGCGGGGCAGGCCAGATGGAGACATCCAATCAGTGGGGCACGCATATATTTACTGTGGTGAGTTGAAGTCTCATTGGCTACCTGTGTGTGGGCCGGGCTCAACGACCTCTATAAAGACTAGTCTGTGAGGCTGGGGCCGGGGGAGTAATAGGAGTTAGAATAGGCATTGGAGTAGTAGGAGGAGTTAGAATAGCAGTTAGAATAGCCGTTGGGATAGCCCTTACGGTAGCCTTTGGGAGAGTCAGAGCTTTGTAGTCATCATGGTCGTCGGGAGCGTCGTGGTCGTCCTGGTCATCCTGGTCATCGCAGTTGTAGACAGCGGCGCCACGGCGAACAACATCGCGGCCAGCAGCCTCGCCACAGAGAGCAGCCTCCTTCGGAGTGGCCTCGTCCAGAGCAGCCTCATCCAGAGCAGCCTCATCCGGAGCGGCCTTCTTGGGAGTGACCTTGTCGGGGTCATCGTCCTCTCTTCGTAAGAGATGGCCCCTACCAGTCAGTTTGATTTTCAATGCTTGGCGTGAAATAAAGCTTTGTTTGATTTTCGCTTTGTGTCAGTCTCGTTCCTTTGATCACAGACCCTAACAATAAACAGGTTGGTTTTCTCCGCTACCAAAGGGTGGAGTGCTCCTGTGAAACCTTTGTTAAACCGAAACAGCATAAAGCCAAGGCAGAAACATTTTTGATTTATACGGAAACATTTTTGGGCACTGCCAAACCCAAGAAATAACCTCTCTCGGGCTTTAGGATACATCTTAGGATACCTTAGGATACATCCTGCTAATGGAGGCGCAAAATAAATCGAGATAAAGCACAGATGCTCACCAGACACAGGTCAAAGCTCTGGCGGCTCCCAGCGGAGCTACCGCTGTCGGGTCTGGCTGCCGCTGTGGGGTCTGGCTATCTGTCTAACGGCTGCTGCAAACTAAGCAGAACGCTCTTTACGCTTTTCGCCTTTTGTCGTAAAAGTGAACATCTTCTTCCGGTTTCTTTCCCTTAGCGTAAACAGGTACTCATGGAGGTACTTTCTAAGAGCAAAGTGACATAACCCGAACTTCCAAAAAGCAGAGGATAGCTGTAACTGCTTTCCTTTTTGGCTGCCTAATATTCACCACCCCCAACACACACGCACGCAGTTTTTTGTGAAAACAGTCCCTAATGTCCTCCTAAGGAATCAGTTGTCTCCGATGGCAAATGGTTTTACTGGGACTGCCAGTGCAGTTGGCAGGAAGTGAGCCCATAATTCCAAGGTAAGCCAGCTGAACTCAGAACTTTGAACTTGATCAGAAATGGAACAAAACATAAAACACCAGAAAGGGCATAACCACATTCCTTCCATCCGCATCTCCTAGCAAGAACACTGAAACATTCCTACTTCTAGACTCCAGGGGCTGAGTATCTGTCCTTTTATGAACCTGCTCTCCAGTCCTTCCTGTTGATTCTATGAGCTTCCTGATGGTATCGTAATAAATTCCTTTCCTGCTGTTAAAAATCCTAATTAATAGTATTACCATGAGCTTTAGAACACATAATTCTGACTCTAAGTTTCACATCTGGCATTCACTGACTAGTTTTCTCACCTATAAAATAATATAACACATACTTTATAAACTACTTTTAGAAATAAATGAGATATTATATGCCAAGCACCTGGCTTAGTACCTGGTTCAGAAGTAAGCCATTGGCTAATATTAATTTCCTTCCAATCTTTCTTCCTCTCAGCTAATGTTATATAGATTTGGTTTTGATATTTCATATGACTACTTAGAGACAAGGTAAGTGTTAGAATAATTTTGAGTTCATTTAAGTCAAGTTGAATTATGATCTCCAACTGAGATTCAGTTGTTCTCCTTAAAAAAAAAAAAAATAAGAAAAAAAGTATATGAATGGGACAGATTATACCTAATCTTTGTATCAGTAGGGATAGGGTAGTTTGTGCTGCAGCAACAAACAACCCCGAAATCTCAGCACCTTTTAACAACAAAGTTTTATTTCTTGCTCACCCTACATTTCCGTTATGAGTTGGCTGGGTTTCTGCTCCAGTTCATCCTTACCCAGTGCATTAGGAAAAAACAAAAACAAAAAACAAACAGAACCAATAGAATAGGTACATAGAGATTTATTTTAAGGAATTGGTTCACATGGTGGTGGGCTGGCATCTGTGAAGCAGGCCAACAGGCTGGAAATTCAGATAAGAATTGATGTTTGTAGTCTTGGATCTGAATTTACAGGGTAACAGCCTGGAAACTCAAGCAGGGTATCTATGTCAGAATCTGGAGGAGAATTCCTTCCTCTTTGAGAAACCTTAGTCTACTCCCAAGGACTTCAAAGGACTGGATGAGGCCCACCCACATTATGGAAGGTAGTGTGCTTTACTCAAAGTCCACTAATCTAAGTGTTAATCACATCTAAAAAAAAAAAGAGAGAGAGAGAGAAAGAAAGAAAGAAATCTTCACAGCAACATCTACACTGGTTTGACCAAACAATTAGGCACTGTAGCCTAGCCAGGCTGACATAAAATTAACCATCATACCCAGTCTAAAAAAATTATCCACCATCCCAAATGTTGCCTGTCACTGTGACAAAGGGAAAGAGAACATGGCAAATCACATCAGCTCTTAACATTTTCTACCAGAACTGATACATACCACTTCCACTCACATTTTATTACCCCCAGCAAGTCATAGAGCCATGCTTAACTTTAATGGGGTTGGGGAAGTATAATCCTACCACGGCCCAGAACAGAACCAAATATTTATGAATAGCCTTAATGAACACCACAACCTTATAATCTCAACCCCTTGATTTTTAAAAAGACTATCATTGCCCTTGGTCCCTTCTTTTCTGACTAAGCTTTCTGCCTTCATAATACACAGAGATCCCCTAAAGGAAGGCAGGACAAGGACAGCCATTAATATAAATTCAACTCATTAGACTTCTTACCACAGGGTTCTCAGCCCCTGAAAGTCTGGTTAGATAAGGGTCCAGGAGGTTTTAGTTTGTCCACTGTGAGAAGCAGTAATACCTCTTACTCTATGTACCATTTTGAAGTCTTCTAGTACTTTGAAAATCCTATAAGAAAGAGGGTCATATTTCTTGGCAGAAATGAGACAGATGGGAGAAGCATCTAAGTTATGATTTCTGAAAGGATTTTCGAACATCTTTATCCTGCTCTAGGACTTATGCCAGATTTCCCTCCTGCATTCATCTAGAGGAATTTTCATAGACAATTTATATGAAACAAGGATCTGTCTCTTGGTGCACAGTCAGCTCAGAAGTAGCCTCTTTCCCACCTTCTGCTTCCAAAAAGTAGATTGGTTGATTTATTTTATCCTGCTGAGGCAGCCAAGCCTAATTAGCATCGTTGGTTTCAAATAATCTGTGCTTCTCTTTAAAAAGAAAAAGAAAAAGGTCATCTTGTTACAAAATGTATGCAAATGTTGGGCTAATCATTTTTTACTTGACCCCCTTGTTGGCAAAAGTGACATTGATAACCCACTGAGGAGGGTAGATAGAGTTGATACTGGTGCCAATGATAACACGTCAATGATGTCTCCACTCCATAGGGTGCGGTAAGGATCGAATGAGCTAATGCTTGTGACTGGCAGAGCACAGTGCCACCACAGCTGCAACCACACTCAGTGGACAGCAGATGTTCTTATGGGCAGTTCTGCTGCTTTGCTGCAGGTGGCTGCAGGCTCAGGGCTCAGCCCCTAGAGGCAGATAATCCAGAGTTTGATTCCTGACTCAGCTGCTTGGTAATCATGGGACCACAGGCATGTTACTTAAATCTATGCTTCAGGTTTCTCCTCTCTAAAATAGAAATAACCATAGAGAATACCACATGAGATTATTGTGAGGATGAAAATTTGACATAAACAAAGCACTTAGCATAAGACTGGCCCAGGCCCTGTGCATAATAAGTGCTATTAGCCACAACTAATAACAAAATCAAGCCCCAGCTGCATTGTGTTCCCTCTGCTCAGTTCTTTTCAAAACAACATTTACTCTTTTAGGGGCAATGGCTTTCAAGCTCTGCCCAAGGAGCCTAGGTCTCCCCAGAGGAGGAAGGGGAGAGAACATAGGGTTTCCCTCCTCCTATAAACAGAGAGGTTCTGCTTTTATCTGTTCCAGAAACTGAGATGCTGCCCACAATTTCATCACTGGAAGGGGGCTACTGTGGAAGACTATTTGAAAATCTGTTTTCTCTATCATTCCTCACCTTCTCGTGCTTGGGTTAGATCATCAGAAATGAGATAAAGGGAAATAATCATTTATTATTGATTCTTGTATTTGTTTACTTACTTATCGTTGTTTTCATTCATTCATTTGTACTTTTTTGTTTTTAATTTGACCAGATCCTAAGCTAGGTCCCAGAGTTACAGCCATGAGCAAACAACACAGTCCCAGGATCATGAAAGCCACTTTCCAGTGGGAGAGATAGACAAGGAACCAGGCTGTGATGGCCGGAGGGAGGAGCATCATGATGTAGACATGTACATGGTACTGAAGGAAGAGTATTCCAAAAGTCTTTGGGGTCAAGAGAGACTTTTACGGGGAGAAAGCCTAAGGGTGTATGGGAGAAGGAGAGATGGCACATTTTCTAGGTAGACTCAAAGCCGAGAAAGATCATGGTAAATTTAGGAAATGCAGGCCGACCAGGCTTGTGAAGGCCAACAGGGAGGACAAAAGAGAAGCAAAGTACTTCCAAACAACGAACATCCAAAACCCAAGGCCAAAGTCCTCCCATCAGGGTGGACGCTTCCTTTGCAGCAGATCGGTTATAAATTCACTTCATGACTTCGGCCAAGAACCTGGCATCCCAACAAACCCCCTCCAGGGAGCAGTCTCTTGAAAGATTCTGAGTCTCTTTAGCAAAATGACACTCTTTTGGCTGCTTGGGTTTAAAGGCACATGCTGGGAACAGACAAGGACCGTCACTCTGGGAGAACCTTGCCTGAGGAGACGTGGCTGCCCCTGACAACAGCCCTCCCTCGACTGAAGCCAGTTCCTGAATGAAGTCATTGAGCCATTGCAAGGAGGACTTTGCAAGACATTCAAAGCTGAGCTCTTCCCAGAGCAGAGACCAGAGCTGAGAATTACAAAACATGCTGGATGAATCCAGGCTTCTCCAGGCAGGTGTGACAAGCGCAAATGTTCTCAGATTGTGAATGAGGCCATGACTAATTCTCACTTCATACACACAAAATCCCAGCCAAGAGGCTAAAGCTTTGCTTCTTCCTCTATCTCAGTGACTAGAAAATGCAGGCCAGCCCTCAGGAAAGAACCTGGGCATGATATCAAGGCAGAAAAGTGCTGTTATCCTAATAGTATTGAGGTAATAATAATTACAATAATAGTAATAACTAACTCTTACCAAGCACATACTCTGTGCCAGGTACTGTAATAAGCACTTAGCACAAATTAAATTTACACAAGTCAGGAACTCCATGGAGCCATTAATAGCACTACCCCAATTTAAAAAAAAAAAAAAATGTCCAGAAAGGTGAAACATAGGTAGCGGTAGGAGGCAAAAATTACAAAGAGTTTGCAAAAGCTCCAAAACAAAGTAAAAAATATCCATACATAAAAATACTAGCATTTTTACCAAAATTGACTGCAAAGACCTCAGAATACACATCGCACATGGAGCTACCCAGAGGTACCTGTAGCATATCAGGGCAACCAGTACTCAAATGGGCAGCTATAAAAGCCAGAAGAGTGGTCCAAGAAAAATGCTTTGGCTTTCAGAGAGAATCTATCCAGCAAGAGGGTATTGGGGAAGGTTCTAGGAAAGAGGTGACCTCTGAGATCTTGAAGAACCGACTAGATGTTCCAAGTTCAGGGAAAGCGGTGTGGGGGGGGAGGGTGTAGAGTGGAGTAGGTCCCAGGAAGAGCAGAAAGTGGACTGTGGATACAGGCATGGTTCCAGGGGATTCCACATCCTCAGAGCCACAGGAGGGTCTGAAGCCCTCTGCCACTTCATCTCAGCTTTTTATTTATTTCACACATTGAGCTTTTACACACAATTTCATTTGAACAAAGAGTTCCACTGATCTCTATTTTCAAAGCATAGCACCAAAAGTTAGGAAAGGTATTGAGGAGGAAGGGAATGGTAAGTTGGAGAAAGAACACAGAGAGCTTCAGTCTGAACATCAACCCCCGCCTCCCACACACACACCACCCTCTTCATTCTCTGCCGTCAGCAGACATCACTAGTGGAACTTGTAATTATTTCCCGCCATTCCCAGAGATTCAGAATCCTTCCACAACCAGCACCCCAGACATCAGAAGTGGCCTATGATAGATCTAAGCAAAGGAATGTGGACTTTTTTCTATAGACAGAGAATCCTATGTTTTTGAATCATTGTCCCTAAAGCTTCTTCCACTTCATAGTAACAATGGTATTGCAATGGGGCCATGAATCTGTGACCAAGCCCCACTTGTGTGCAGACTCCATCTCACAGAAACCTGCATAGGTGACTTCATTGGTTCCTTGAGCTTCCCTCCAACAACAATAAGCTCCAGATCCATGGCAATAAGTACATCAGTGAAATAAGAAGGGCTGACATAATGTCACAAGACCCACCCAGGTGTTATTCTTTCCATTAGCACACAGTGTGACACATTCCTCAGTTTATTACACAGGTACTAGGAAATTTGGGGGTCTAGGAATGGAGGGGGAATAAGAGCATCAGCCTCATAGTCCAGAGATGGCAGGTGACGGAAGGATGGGACCCCTTTGGAGAAGTGGTAGGAGCCAGCAGGACATGAGCAGTAAGAAAGGAGAAGGGACTGTATTAATACAAACCTCACCCACTTTTGTGGTCATTTGGGTGGTTCAGTCGGTTAAGCGATGGACTCTTGATTCTAGCTCAGGTCTTGATCTCAGGGTCATGAGTTCAAGCTCCACACGGTTCCACACTGAACATAGAGCCTACTTTAAAAACAAAATAAAACAAAAAATTTCACCTATTCTTTTTGGTAGAAAGAACAGGTTCTGGAGATATAACTTTGCTCTGTAATATATAGCTGTGTGACTTTGGGCAAGTCACTTCACCTCTCTGGGCCTCAGCTTTCTCATTTATACCATGTAGGTAATCATTTAATTTCCAGGGAACATGTGTTGCTTATTCCCCTTTCTTCTGTAAAGAGCATTAGAATTTGCTTTGGATACAGCTGTGAATGACCTGCACATCAGGATGCCTCAATATTCCCCTCAAGACACTCAATAGTCAAGGAGCATCATGTGCTCCAGGCTGGGCCAATCAGACACCCTCATTCACTCTGGAACGGGGATCCTAAGCAAAGTAACACACTGAAAACAAGGCAAGACAAGGCAGAGCAAAGGCAGAACCCTGAAGAAACTGCCCTTTCATTCCTATTCTCTTGTCGCAAAGCAGCTCTGGGTCCTGTCACTTTGGGCCCTCCCCCAACCCATTCCCTTTCTAAAAAAGTCCTCTCAATGCCCAGGTGAGCCAGAATTACCAGGAACCCTGGGTGATACAGGAAGGGCCAAATGAGGAGAGGATATATGGAAAAGTGCTTAGAGAACCTTAAGGATGTAGACAATGCTGCGTGGTATTTTCTAGAATGGTTGTTAGCATCTACTACCTAAGTTTCCTTACATGATTATTGAACTGATTTTGTTGAGTGTGCCCCTGTCCTTGAATAAAACCTTCCAGAGGTTCTTTTGGCCTTTTGTGTTCTCCTGGACAAAGCTACTCATCACTTCCCTTTGGATCATCTGCAGATCACAGAGCACTGAGTCACCAGAACATCTTAATCACACAATGGTCAAAACCCTTTGTCCCTTGTCTCTCTGCTTTACTTCTTTATTCCAGACCTTCCTTGGCAGACTAATGTAAAATGAAAGGCCATGGGGGGAAAAATTTTCACGCTCAGTTCACACCAAAAAGTCTGTGGGATAGTAAAAACAGTGATGACCGATGACTGTGGGTCTTTGTTACTAATCAGCTGTGTGACAAGGCAAGACTTTTGTCCCTCCGGACTTCAGTGTTCTCATCTGTCAGATATGAGCTTTGATGAGAAAATCTCTAAAGATTCTTCTAGGGCTGAAAGTCTGTAAAATGATTTGGTTCCACCTGGCTTTCATGCCCCTTCATCTCATGTGCCCCATCTTCAGTACAAAGAGACCAGGAACCCGTTCTCTGCCTGGGCCATTTTGGATCCATGCCAAAATTTCTAAAATCTCTTTGAACTCTAGAATACTAAATATGTTTCACTGAGAACATCTACCTCATTCTTCCTCAAGGAAAAGATTATATCTTAAAAGAAATAAAACCCCTGCAATAAAAACTTAACCAAATGATTTAATTAGAGATCACAGAAATGAAATATAGAAAAAAATAAGATTTTATTACAGAAAACATATAACTGAGAATTTTTCCAAATGCTGGTAGCATATTTGCAAGCTGTTCAAAATAAGAAAAAGTGCTCCACAGCACAGTGTTGAGAAATAATAATAAAATGAAACTGTCCAACGTTTCACAAATACATCCATTCCTGTAAGATGCGTTGTCAAAATAGATCATTCTATCTGTCTCAACAAGTCAGCCTGCCCTAGTGAGAACTGCGTTTCCAGTTCCTGTTGCTGTAGAAAAGGAAGCACTAAGCTTTGAATGGCCTCACACTGAACTATGGACGTGGTTAGGGCCTCCCGATTTTAGAGAGGGAGGGAAGGCAGCAGGAGAAGATGAAGTACCTGTCATTTACAAGATCTGTATTTTGGGACTGCCTCCCTCCCCTGTGAAACCAGAGTAGCCTCATCACCAGGTTGCAGCCCTTCAAAACCCATCCTCTCCGCTCCCAGGACAAACCCTACGTCAGCACTGCAGCAACGGCCAGAGCCCCAGGAACGGAGCAGTCCTGGCCCCACAGGGGTGGAATTCGCTCCCAAAGCCCTGACTAACTGTAAAAGCTGCCATCAGGCGAGGAGAAAGGAGAACCACAGCTGTGCAGGGTGGGAGCTCTGACGTTGGCCGAACCAGTGCTGACCCCTCCTGAGGGCTGTGGGCCTAATTGCATTACCTTTGGAGGGCAGGAGAGGTTTTTCCTTTGCATTTGGGTCCCCCTAGTGGAACACTGGCTCGGTGTCCTTAAAGGAGGCATGTGGGGAGATGGAACTGCCCCAGAAAGTTCAAACCTCCCACCAAAAATTTATGGCTGTCTTTCCTGCCACACTCTGGGGTATGAGGCCAGCCAAATGGCCAATCAACATGTAATTTGCTCCTACTGTTTACCCAGGAATGGAGGGCAGGGAACTGCAGGAGGAACACTGTGTCACCCGTTTCTCTCAAGGTACTCATAATGTGGGGGAAAGGGACAACAACGCTAATAAACATACAATGACCAGCAAGCACTATTGCTTATAAGGACAGATGCATAAGGAGGTCACATTATAATGTAACCGTTCAGAGGGAGAGCCTCAAAGTCAGACTGCCTGAGCTCCTATGCTGGCCCCTCTGCTCAGTAGCTCAGTGATCTTGAGCTTGTTCATTCAACAAATACATACTGAGCACTTAGTATATACCGAGTACTGATCTAGGCAGTAGGGATACAGATAAAAAAATTTTTTTTATTCTGAAAAAAATCCCTGCCTTGTGAGCTTTGCATTCTTCAACTGTGAAAAAAGGATATGCAAAACACCTATCCCAGAGGTTAAACAGCACCTAGCACCTTAGCACCTAGGCCTGGCACAAAATAAATCTCAGTACTGCTTATTTTGTTATCGTCCTATTTGTAGACTCTGGAGTCTATATTTTGCTTCAGAGTCCTTCCAGAGCTGTAAGTCAAAAGGGCAGACATCCTGTGCTGGAGTCAAAGCAGCTCAACTTCTAAGGACCCCTGAACCCCAAATATCAAGGGGCCTCTATTTCCTTAGAAGTTAAATGTGGGCAATCAGAGGAGGTGATTTCTACAACCTGAGCAATGCTTCATCTCCAGAAGTGCGGATGGTATGCATCCAGCTCTCAGACTCTTCTGGGTCACGTTTAGTGGTTGAGGAGTTCCTGTGTGTAAACGTGTTGTGCATCTGTCTGTCTGTCTGTCCAGCTCACTTCATCCCAAAGTCCCCTCCGTCTGTACTGGTTCTGAGTCCCCCTTCTATTGTTCCTCTCATCACATAAGCATGCTCCTTGTGGTTTCTGCTCCCATGAGAGTGGACATAATGAAGTAAGATCCCAACGTGTAGATATGAACTCATTCTGAGGTAGGAAACCCCACAGGCCTAAAGCCTAATGTATGAGCTGCAACAGAGCTTTGCTGGAGAGGACTGTCCCAGGCGTCACTATCCCAGCTAACAACAAGGTCACAACAAGGTCATATCATGTGGATATCTCTGGCCTGCAGAACCTCACAGGAAAGAGCAACATTGGCAGGACAAGATCTGGCAATTCTGGGTCCTATACTCAAACATCATTACACGCTTTTAAATCCCATCTTTAACCTTAAGAGAGGAATGGGTCTTCCCGAGATAATCTTGAGTCGTTTGAGCCTTTGTACTCTAAAATCCAATGTTAACAGAAAGAGGTCAGGCCTATGGCAAGAGAAAGCAGAAGAAAAGGGTACAGAACGTGATTGATTTACAGGGTAGGTTAACATTAGAAACTGTCATAAATGTCATAAATTTCTGTATATGTTTATGTTTACATGTATATGTTTCTGTATATGTTTCGTAAAAATTAAAATAGGAGTCAAAGATGGGTTCCTGGCTGGCTTAGTCAGTAGAGCGTGCAACTCTTCATCTCAGGGTTGTGAGTTCCAGCCCCATGCTGGGCGTGGAAACTACTTTAAGAAAACAAACAAACCAACCAAAGAGTAAAATGCCATTTCTCTTTCTGGGCCCATTGGGGAGATTGTCCTTCCCTTCTCTGTTGAAGTTAGACGAGGCCCTGTGACGTCTTCGACCAATGAAATGTGAGGAAGCAACAGGATTCATTACGTGGCAAAAGAAGAACCAACGCTTGATTCTCTATGTTCTCTTTTCTTTTCTGCAGGAGCAATGTTGATATATTTGGAAAGCCTGAAACTCTGAGCTGTATCACATGGAGGACAGCCATTCCAGCAGGTTTCCCAGACCCACAGTGGATTTTACAGAAATAAGAAATGTATTTTCATGTTGTGAAGCTACTGAGATTTTCAGGGTTACCTGTTACTAAGCATAACTTAACCCATTCTGACTGATACATTCTCTTACTCACTGTATGATTTCAAGTAAGTTACTTAATTTCTCTAACGCTCTGTATCCTCAATTGTAAATGGGGGTAATAATAGTTCTCACTCAGCATTCTTGTGAGGACTAAGTGTTAAATGTATCTTCCAGAACTTACTAAACTATCAAGAATTATACAAATTAAATAAATCAATTTAACTCAATACCTTCTGTTGTGCAGACGCCATTCTAGACAAACAGGAGACAAATAAGCACAGTCTTTATCCTATAGGAATTCACAATCTTTGTGTAAGTCACTGTGCTTGTTCTCTGAGTATCAAAATCGAAAATGCAGTCTTGGGAAGCTCATGGTCTCAGAATAAAAAAAGACAAGAGGAATCCCTCTCTCCCATGAAAGGATCAAAGGACTAGAACTGAATGGTATCATTCTGTCTGTTTTATTCAAACCTACAAAAGGATGCACAAATGACCTAGGAGCTGTGTGTAAAATATGCAACAGGTCCATTTCAATTAATCCTTGAACTCCACTCTCTATTTCTACCTTAATCTCATTGCTTCTTTTCCTCAGTATGTATCTCTAACCTGGACCTCTTTGGTCGGATTCAGGCAAGCAATCCTAACTATAAGTTTGACACTTCCACTTGGATGTTTAATATCATCTCTAGCTCAAGTAACCTAATACCAAGCTCAGCATTTTGCCCTGAAATTCTAGCTCCTCCTCCTCCTCTGTTCCCATACACCCTGTCTTTGAGATTGGAAAAACAATTGCTATCTGTAATTTCTTTCTTTCCATATCCCAAGTCCAAATAATTTTTCAAGCCCTAAACACATCATCTCCAAAATCTTTTGCTGAGGGTGTCTACCTTCCTAGGCCTACCACCAGACACATTTCTCTACTACTGCCAAAAAGAAAGAGTCCCTTGAGATGCCTGGCTGGCTCAGTCAGTGGGGCATGCAACTCTTAATCTTGCAGTTATGAGTTCAAGCCCCACATTTGATGCAGAGATCACTCTAAAATCTTAAAAAAAAAAAAAAGAAAAGAAAAGAAAGAAAAGAAAAATGAAAAGAAGAAAAAGAATAAAGAGTCTCACTTTAGTGCACTCTATATTTTTCTCCATGTTCAGCCTTGATCTTCTGTTATAAAATCTTTAATAATTTTCAACTTCCTGTTAAATTAAACTCAAATTCCTCCCACAATCTATTCCTGACAATGTTTCAGCAAATATTTATCAACTCTCTTGTGTACCAGACCCACCCATTGCTTAAGCACCAAGGATACAGAGCAAGACCAGTCCCTACCCTTAAAGAGCCTATAGTGTGGATGCCAACACGCCTCTCAGATCCCCTTGGAGAGAACTTGCTGCAAACAGTATAGTTGGCAGCCCCCAGCTGCTCCTGTCCATGGATACCATGAAACCCATGGGTACTCCCAGCCAGTGGCTGAGCATGGCTGGGGAACCAGAGCCAGCCCATTCCTACCCAACTGGGATTCTCTTAATGAGCAACTTTGGTTTAGCTGCTCTCCATTGGCCTGGCCAAAATTCTCTCAGAACCATGTTATGGTCTTTGGCTTTTTCTACTCATCCTTCCCTCCCTCTCTCCTTTAAACTTGTAGTAGCAGATATTGTGTGAGACAGGCAGGCACAAAGTGATATAAAAGCACAGAGGAAGAAAACCTCAAACTAAATCCAGGGAAGGGGAACTTCAGGGCACACTAGGACATGAGACCAGGCTGAACCATGAAGGATGTAAAGTTGATTTCATTTGTCTCCACTTTGTTAATAGTACCCTACACTCAAATTTAGCATACAGATGAAGAGCTTGAATTTTTGTTCCTATACCCACAAGTTTCCTCTACCATCAATGACATTTTGAGGGAGCAATAAATAGCTCCATGTTTCCACATATGAATTCTAAATTGGAAAATAGGAGTTCCAGGTGGGCGTTCAAAAATATTACCCCTATTACTAAAGGGATGAGATTTCCTGTGAAAGCCAAACGGACCTGTTGGCTGAACTCTGCTCCTTTGGCATCTCCTGAAACCAGGAAATAGTTTAGATTTTGGTTCCAGAAGTTTCTGAAATGAGTTAGGAGAAAACATGGGTGGACTAAATCAACTAAACAGACTTTTCCATCCTAATCCAGTCAGCTAGGGTGTTAGGGTAAACCTTCCTCCAGGAGAACCAAGAGGAATACCCACTCCCTATGGGAAGCTCATTCCCAAGGGGAAGAAAAGTGCATATGATCCAGACACACCCAGTTCATTCTTCCCACACCTCCCAGTCAGGTAAGTCACCCTACCTCCCCGACAACAGAGAAAGAACAGAAATCAAATTGAATTCCTGTAACACAAAGGGAAACACCAGAAGTGGGGAAGAAATGTTCTTCCCCACCCTTCTTTCACTTTTTGCTCCCAACTCAGCCTGCTTCATTATTAAGTCCATGGTCAACTACAGTTTAACTGTGGCCCTCGAAAGGGGATCACCATAACATGAGGCTGCACCTTCAGTACCGAACACCACTCCTGGGACCATAGATGAGTGGTTTATACATTGCTTCCAGAAGGCTCTGAAATGTATCAGAACAGAACCGAAATTCAATCAACGCCAGACCCAAGGCTAAAAATTCCTTCTCTGTTCCATTTTCCAAATCACAATATGTGCAGTCATGCTGTCCAACACAGCATATCCAAGATTCAACAATGAGATTAGATGACAACCTTATAATGCACCAATAACAAACTGCATAAAGACAGTCACATAATGAATGATAACAACCCAGAGACGTCCCATTATCAAATTCTTAGAATAAAATACACATTCAAAAATCAAATCCTCCTTTTAAAAGAGAAACAAATTCTCCTGAAAGTTAACTCTAAAGATGTTCAAATCCAAAGGAATTAATATCCCAAAACAAATCGCTTTGTCCTTGGTGTTAAAAGCCTCGTCTTGCTTTCTATTATACAGGGCACATATATTTCCAGCACCTGACACGCGTCTGTCACCATGAAGACATTCAGTAACATTTTGTTTCATAAATTTATGAATTGAATAGGTATCCAGTGCTAAAGAACCAACCTTGCTAACTTCCACAGCAAGGTAAGAGCAACCAACAGAATGGTAACCGAATGGTATTTCTGTTTATCCTTCTCTCATTAAATTTAATTATTTTAGGAAATGCTTCTTTGATTATAATCACTAGCAAATGAAACCAGGCTGCTTAGCATAGCTCCTGGCATATATTAGATATGCAGTGTTATTTGGATCCGATTCTAATTTCACAAATCTTATATTAGGTAGAAGCAATAAGCATGATCAAAACCTTTTGCCATCTAGAAAGCTAAATTACTTGCTTTTCATTTTTTTTCAGCTCCAAGGGCCAAGGAGGGTACTGATTTTTTACATCAATAACCAAGAAAATAAAGTCAGAGGCTTGTTTCTGCCTGATCCTTTCCTCGGGTTACTTCTTGAAGTTTTGCTCTTCCCCATCTCCCTTGCCCTCTGAGCAGTTTGCTCCTTGCTGCCTCATCCCTCTGCCCTGGCACCTGCCAGAGAAGGAACAGATGCTCATCTTGGCCAGTCATGCTTGGCCACAGCAGGCATCTGGGTCCTCTCTCTACTCCCTGCAGCTGGTGCATGCCCAGGCATTACGTCAGGGAACCCCAGGAGCTAAAACAAACCCTTCCCAAGTCGGTCAGACATAGGCAGTCCTCCAAAGAGACAGTCACGACATTCTGGCACCTTCTGGTCTTCCCCACCCAGCAATTCCCACTCACATCCCACATTGCCCCCTCCAGTGCCCTCAGATCCCAGATTGCACACCTGCTCTTTCCTCATTGCTGTGGGTAAACCCCGCCACCTCTGCAACACCTGATCAAGGCATCTGTCCTTGCATCTCGCTGGCTGGGCCCCCTTCTTGGAGAGGACCGTGTAAACTGAAAGCAACAACCATGGGAAGCATCTCCTTCTTAGCAATAGGCATGAGCTCCCTCTGTCCCAGGAGCTCCTCACTCCCACCTGTGCTCCAGCCACCTCTTCTCCCAAAGCACACCCTGCCCTCCTTAATCTAGCAAACTCCCTCCATTCTTTGCCCAGTCTTTCCATCCTCTCCTCTACCAGTACCATCTCTACTTCTCCAAATGTCTAGGGCTGACCAGAGAACCCCTCCCCTGTAATGCCACCACAGTTTGCATTTATGTCTTGATCAGGTTCCAGGATGGAAACTTTGAGATGGAAATTCACATGCAGGAAGTTTATTGGGGGATGCTTCCAGCATCGACACCAACACTGGGGGAGAAGCTGAGCTGTGATACAGTCACATGAAAATTTTAGCCCAACCTTACAAGGGCTCTGGAGCTGAGCTGAGCTGGTCATTCAGAGGTTTCCCACTGTGAAATATGGGGGCCAAGCCCTTGTAACTTGTATTGTCCGGTCATGGGCTGCCCTTGGAGAGAGAATATGATCTTGAGTGAAACTGCTTTCTTTCACCAAAGGCAATTCTTGGACAGAGTCTCAACTTAGAGCCACCAACAGCCAAGAAGGAGTGCCCAGGTCCTGGCGAGAGATCTCCATAGCCACCTCTGAATCCACTACACACTTAACACGTTAACGTGCAGCATTTTGGCTCTTCCTTTCATTCCACAAATATTTCTCAAGCACGCAAGGCCCTGGAGAGGCACCAGCAGGAACTCTCACTGGACTGGCAGTCCATCAGAAGCAGGAATCATCATTTCTCTCTCTGCCTCTAGGGGGTCTATGCCTTGTACGGACTGATCACACAACAAATGGTTGCTGAATAAATGAATAACAATTCAAGAGCGCTGGGAAAATAACACCTCTTTCCCCACGAAGATTCAAAATGATTTGAGAACTGGACAAGATCAGACCAAGGGACCTTTATTACTAATAACAGGAGCTATCGGAGAATGAGGATGTAGATGTGGGAACATATAAGAAATATGAAATAAGTAAAAGAAACCTCAGAGTTGGGCAGACTTTTCCACGTAGTCCTGGGCAGTATTAGAAAACCACAGGACTGTCCCCAAGCACATGGGAGGGACAGAGAAGGTGATCTTCGGTGAGATTCAAAGACGTGGAAAAAGCAGAACTGAGAACGCTCAGTTGGTTCTCCTACAATTTATCATGAGGAATAAGTCACCCTCCTTGCAAAGGACAGAGCAGGGAAAGGCCAGAGTGTTAGCCTAGTGATATCATCCCCATAGGGAAGATTTTACCCCTAATATATAGGTACTGAGCGGACCATACACTGAAAGGTTCTAGTCCCTGATTCCAGTTATTATGAGTCAGTCTCATCCATGACCTTCCCAATTGCCTGAGCCAGTAATCTCCCTTGCTGGTAAGCAAATGCTGGCAGGGTTCACCTGCAATCTTGAGTTCTCATAAAGATAAAGACTTTTTTAAAATGTAAATGCTAGTAATAGAAATTCACATTGTTAATTTGTTTAAGTTTAAATCCCTGGACTATGAATTTGGAGTCAAAGGCTGACCCAGCCCATGCGGTTACTATGGAAATAGCTCTCCTCTAATGTTCTGTACTGGATACTAGGAACAATCTCTTTGCAACCCACATGAATCTCTGGTGTGAGGCAGGCAGCCAAATGCCAAGGAAAGCCACCTTCGTGGTAATGATAGGATCATCCTCTTGATGGGACTACAGGATGGGGAATTGGCAATACTCAAATCTGAATTAAACAGGGTGAATTCCGTCCATGTTGTCAGGAAAAACAAAATCCGATTTCTCCCCAGCACTGCACTGGCAACAAAAGGTATATAACTCAGTCTCAAAAGGATAAGAAAATTAAGTTTGCACAGGGACTGTGGCAGAGTGGGAAAGCAACATGGTTTCTAAGCAAGGTTCCAAGCCTGAGGAGAATCCCAATTTATGGACTCCTGACAATGGCGTCTCTGCTTACAATAAATTAATGTTGGCTTGGTTTGATGTTTGGGGAAAGCAGGTAGTTTCACAGATTGTTTGCTTAAATGACAAGCTAGAGCTTTCATTTCCCAAAGATTTGGTAGCATTCCTGTACTTTGAATTACAGCTGGAAGAGGAACTTCTAGGATTCAAATTGCTCCCTTGGCTCAAATTAAATCAAATCCAAGACTAGGACACTACTACTTCAAAAGTTCTCAGTGGTACAGGGCTTTCTAGACAATTATAGACAGAGGGAACGGCTGCACCCTCATACCTTTGGGCAGTGGGCTGAGAGAATTACTATGAAATACATATTAATAAAATGCAAATGACAATGAGTCATATAGTTCTGTCCTTGCAGTGAAAGACTACAGTAAGGTTTTCCCTTGGCACACCAGCCCATTCTGGAACCTGTTTCTATCCCTGGCTCTGTCTTGAATTAGTTCCAAAACCTTTGGGCAGATTGCTCAACCTCTCTGGATTTCTCATTTCCATCATTTGTAGAATCTCTGACAATGATAGCTCAAGTCTCTCTATTCCAAAATATTATGCCTATGAGATGTCTACCACTGCACATAACTACTTGTTAAATGAAGTAATAAATAGGTGAGAGGAAGAATGATTAAATGAAGAAATACTTCAATAAATGGAAGCCCGATAACTTGAGAAGACGATCTCTCCCCTTACAGTCATTCTCAATCTGGTTTCTGAAAAACAATTAAGGTTTAATATCTATCCTAAGGCATCCACTGTAGGAATGAATTTTCTATAATGGTACTAGCTATGTGCCAACTTTGGAAGAATTGGGGAAATAGTCACTCAAATCATTGTCTGTGTTCTGTAGTTCAGTGAAGAAAAATCTGTCAAGGAACCAGAATTTGCTGATAAGCCCAGAAACATGCTAAAACTCCCCATCACCAAGTCCTACACATGCTGTAAGACCTAGAGACTAGTCCACCCACCAGCTCTGCAGCACAGTACATAAGAAGAATGTGGGCTCATGGCACAGAAAGTCTGGGATTCCCATCCTTGTCCTCCCCCCAAGTTATGCAACTGTCTCTTGGAGCTTGTCTTAGATTTAATATCCCCCCATTGTCTTCCGAATGGAGATTCCAAACAGGGATTTTGGTGTAAGTAATTTTTTGGGGAACCAATCCAAAGAAGCATGGCATAGCATGAGTTTCTCAGTTTTGGCACTATTGGCATTTGGGACCAGATCATTCTTCGTGGTGGGGGACAGTCTTGATGGAGCCCTATAGAATATTTAGCAGCATTCTTGGTCCCTACCCACTAGATGCCAGTAGCAAACATATCTCCAGTTGTAATAACCAAAATGTCTCCAGGCAATGCTAAATGTCCCTTAGGAGACAAAATCACCCTCCTTTGAGGACCACCAGCATAGCAGTTACTGTGGCATATGGCACAGATCCCTCCCTCAGGACTCATTACCCCAGCAGCTGGGAATGTTGGATGAAGATGGCTCACAAATGCACCCACCCCTAGAGACTGCCCTTGGTCAAAGACACCTGCCTCAGCCCCCTCCTATAATGCCCCGTCCCCAGGGTTAGCCTATCTCCTGTGACTGGTCAGTGCTAGAGCTCAAAAGACCCAGCTCTCTTTCTCCAAGGCAGGATAGCCATAAAATGCCACCCCAGCTCCGGTGCTTGCCATGTGATCAGCAGGTAACTCTAGAGCAACAACATCATAGTTGACTTTCCCCCTGTGCCCACTTCTGTTCCCTAGCTTTTCTCCAGGTGCCATGTCCAAGTGCATTCTCCAGCAAAACTTCTGCACGCATAGCTCCCCCTCAGGGTCTTTTCTGGGGAACGTGAGCTAAAACTTGCTGTCAAGAAGTGTCCTAGGAAGTCGATTCTAAAGTGGAACGTGAGCCGCTAGATTCCCTGCTAGCTAGCTGAAAAGAAGTATCCCATCACAGCGGTAGAATACTGGGTGCCCCAGCATGTTGGAACTGCAATAGTTCAAAGTGTCATTTGTTCTGAACTGGATGGAATAGCTCCAGAAGGGAACGTGCTGGCTGGTGAATATCTAAACCATTCAGGAGGCATGGGGAGAGAAGTCATCTTCATAAATACAGTGAACTCAGGGCTGCTGCTGGGTGCTACAGATGCATTAGGGAGAGACAATGAAAGGCTTGAGGTCATTCATCACCAAGAAAAGGTGAGGAGGGAGGGTCACAGGGCGTCCTTGGCAGCAAGCAAAAATCTCACCTCCTGCAGCCAGAGGGCAGAAAAAAAACCGAGCATCGGGCTCAGGACTCAATTATAAAGCAACAGAGCCCCAGAGAAGGTTGGAATCCCCCCAGCAGCAAGGCTGCTGTGTCCAGGTTAGAGCTCTGAGTGGGAAGGAATGGGTCCCTGACACTTGGGTGGTGACAACTGAGTCAGGAATCCCAGAAACCTTGAGCCATCAGGTCCTCCTGAGCCCTGTGTGCCTCAAGAAGCAAGCCATCCCTCCTCGTTACGTACGTGTCAGGGCTCCCCAATCCTTGCTTCAATGGTGCCTGCGTGCTGAGGCCTTCGCCTCACGAAACAACACGTGCCCTCCCTGGATCTCAGCCCACCTCCTCTCCCAGCCACCTGCACAAGTGACATCAAGGCACCACACTGTCGTCCCAGGGACGTGCTCAGCCTGCTAAAGAGGCATACATGCCAAAGGAAATGTGGGAAGCAGCCAAAACGCACCAGCAGGAGCCGAGAAGGTATGCGGAGGATGGGAGTACTGACTATGTCCCCGGGGACAGCACATAACGTTGGTAAGGAAGCGCTTATTGACCTGGGGGAATGATTTGATGCCCTGGCAAGCACAGTAAGAGACGATGCAAAGATGCATCTCGGATGGCTCTCGTAAACTTGGGAAAAGTGTGGGAGTGAAGTAGAAATGTCAGAACTACCACAGCAGACAGCAGAGGAGGGGATAAAAGGCTCAGAGAAGGGGAGTCTGGGGGTGCAATCAGTTAAGCGTCTGACTCTTGGTGTCAACTCTGGGTCATGATCGAGACCCACGACGGGCTCCACGCTCAGTGCAGAGTCTGCTGAAGAATCTCTCTCCCCCTCCCTCTCCATCTGCCCCTCCCACTCATGTTCTCTCTTGCTCTAAAATAAATACTCCTTTAAAAAATACAGAAGGTTCAGAGAAGCAGGCCTGCTAGGTGATGAGTCACATCCCTGTATCATTCCCTCCCCTGAGTACAAGCAGAACCTGTTACTTGCTTCTCGCCAGCAGTGTATGGCAAAGGTGAGGGCAGTCACCCCGGGGATTCTGTTACCTTAGATATTACTGCCTTAGCCTCTCAAAGCAAGAGTTTCTCCTGGCTTGCAGAAGGGAGCTGCCATGCTGTGGGAAGCCCTTGCAAAAAGGAACTTGCAGCTCCGGGAACGGAAAGCAGCTCCCAGACGATGGCCAGCAAGAAAATCAGGACCTCGGTCCTACAGCATCAAAGAACTGAATGCTGCCAATGACCAAACAAACTTTGAAGAGGACCCCGAGCTCCAGAAAGGAAGGCAGCCTGGCCACCAGCTGGACTGCAGCCTCGTGAAACCCAGAACGAGGACCCAGAATATTCAGATTCCTGACCCTCAGAAATGGTAAGATAATAAACACAGGTTGTTCTAAGTTACTCGGTTCATGGTGTTGTTATGCAGCAGTGCACACTACTGAAGGCTGGAAAACAGCCAATCATGTCCCACAGGAGGACCCGGAAGTCACCTCATTTACCAAAACAGTAAGAAGGATGCCCACGGGGCAGGACACCAGCATTGCTGGAAAGCTCAGTAGTAGTTACCCTCTCTGGGTCATGACTGATGCTGTGACAGACCCCTAAGAGCAAAGGGGATGACTGAGTATTGAAAAACAGAGGCCATGTGGCAATGTGGAAGCATTAAAAGCAAAGTGGTCACAATTACCATACTGAGTGGCAAGGTTGAAATGTCATCCCATAAATATTGCCCTCTGCTGTTTTGTTTTCCTTCATGTAGGTAGATAGAAAGGAAGGAAAAGATTTTTAAATCAAATAGCAAAAGGATACCAGAGCCCATAAAGAATAATATTTCCCAGTTAATACATACACACAGAAAATGTTATCCTCTTTGCAAATATTAAGGCAGGTAACAAATGGTCTCTGCAAGGCAGCATTTTTTCTAACTCCCCCAACATAAATAGCACTTGGCCTTGCGACGGAGCAATCGGCTCTTTGCAAGACTGTATCATAGCAACATTCAGCCAGAGAACTTTCAAGATTACTGAAGCGTCCTTCTGTGGCTACAGTTGTCCTAGCAGCAAAATGGAACCGAAAGATAATTCTCAGCTGAGTGGTCAGAGTACTAGATCTCAGAGGCCTTAAGATACCACTAACTTGATGCATGACCTTGCCCAATCTCTTGATTTCTCTGAGCTTTGATTCCCTTGCCTGTAAACTGAGCACTTGAACTGTATGCATTCATTCATTTATTCACTCACTCAATAAGGATTTGCTAAGCATCTGCTGGGTACCAGGCTCAGCGTCACTGTGCAGGAGAGGAGGAGGGAATTAGACAACCACCAAGGTCTTTTTCAAATCTAACTGGGGGCCTGGAATGGTACATCTATAGAGATAAGGATGCATTTCCCCAAATTAGCATCTCCCACGTGGCATCCACATGCCCTCTCATAACCAGCCCCTCGATCCTATGGTTAATGACCCTTTTTCATTCACACTCCCTTTCTTGGCTAAAAAAAAAAAAAGAATACAGTTCAAAGCCCTTCCTTTGTCCACTGAGAACAGGTCACAGTGGAAAAGAGTGAGGAGGGAGGCATGGGCATTTGACAAGCCTCACAAAGTCAGCCAGACTCCTCCCGTCTCCCCACCCCCCAGCCTGAGCTCCTCACCCTCCCTCTTCTTCAGAGAGGCACGCCCCCTCTCCCACTCTGATGGTCCCGAAGCTGATTACCATTTTGCACACTTCAGCGAACTGAGCTTTGGAATCTCACTTGTCCTCTCAGCAAAATATCAGATGAAAGTGGAGCAGATTTTAATGCAAAGGACAATTACATAATTTGCCTAAATCCCAGCAAAGAAATGCCACATAACTCTTCACTTCTTCACCTTCGCCCTTTTCCCTAGCAAGCCCCAGAAAGTAATCCCACAGCCTAGACCCAGCCCACACATAACCTTTGGGCAACTGAGGATGCTTTCTTCACATGCTGGGAGATGGTAACACGGCTCTGAAACAAAATCCCTTTTGCTTCTTATCATCATACTAAAAGGGTTTGAGGGGTACCTGAGTGGCTCAGTCTCTTTAAACGTCTGACTCTTGATCTCAGCTCAGGTCTTTGTCTCAGGGTTGTGAGTTCAAACCCTGTGTTGAGCTCCACATTGGGCATGGAGCCTACTTAAGAAAAAGTAAGATATAAAAAAAAGTAAAATAAAATTAAAAACATAAAGGGCTTGAGATTGTAAGATATATATGTGTGTATACAAACACACACAAACACACACACACACACATATACACATTATTACATCACTATATGTATATATATATTATATATGGACTAAGTTAAATCATGCCCCCAAAATGGCCATCATTTTATTCTCTATAGCTGATCTAAATTTATTCACAAGCCCCATTCCAGAAGGGAGCAGGAACTCAGTTGCTGAAGGCTTCTCAGTGTCTTCCAGTGGAAAATAGCATCTTTCAAGGTGAGTCCCTGAAAGGGCCACACTGGGTCCTGCAGGCTCTCCCCCACCTCCGTGGGCACCGAGAACAACTGTTATCGCATGGTGACCAGGGAGGAATATGCAAGTGTTCCCTGGGGTCACGGAGCTAGGCTAAAACCCTGGAGCCCAGCAAGAATGTATACTAGAGTACAGGGGTCTCTTACCACCTTTGAGACATTAAACTGCTACCATGTCCTGAAGTCTGTGGTCATGGCCCTCGGTCTCCAGTTGAGATGTCTCCAGATCATTGGTCCCGAATCCAGGCCTCTCCTGGGCCCACAGATATTTCAGGTTCCACGTCTCTCCTGCTGTGTTAGTTTCCTAGGGCTGCACATGATCACAAACTGGATGGCTTCAAACAACAGAAGTTTATGCCTTCATAGCTCTGGAGACCAGAAGAAAGAAATCAAGGACCATGTTCCTCCCAAAGCTCTGGGATCAGAAGGAAGAATCCCTCCTCGCCTCTCCCAGCTTTGGGTAGCAATGGTCTCCTGGGCCTGTGACTGCAGCCCTCCTCTGTCCCTCCCTCCTCACGTGGCCTTCTCTGTCTCTGCCTCTCAAACCCCCCTCTGCTGTCTTATAAGAACACCAAGCACTGTGTATAGGGCCCACTCTGCATCTGATATGATCTAATCTCTACATACTTAATTTGATTATATCTTCAGAGACCCTGTTTCCAAATAAGGTCTCACTTACAGGTACAAAGGTTCAGATTTAGATATATCTTTGGGGGGCCACAAATCCACCCATTATACTTTCAAGGGCTACTGGGAATGAGGGACTCTCTGACTCCCCTGGCCCCCACTCACAAGCCACAGAGAACCAGGAATCTCTGGACACACCTCCCTGAGCTGTTTCTCACCCATGCCCAGTGCCATGAGGAGGTGGGCTTCTCTGAAAGGCTGTGGCCTCCAAGAGCCCTCCTGCGATGCCTGGACAAGAGTTGCTTCTGCTGTGAGAAGACTAAAAGGCTGTCTAGAGTTTCTAGCAAAGCCTCCCATGCCTGCTTCTTTGTTCCTCTGCAACCCACCTTTCTTCCCTACATTGGGGCTGAGACAGGGAGTCGAGAAGGCATCCCAGAGGAGATGCCACTGAACAGAGTTTTGACGTAGAGTCAAAAGTTGGACGGGAGTGCTGGGGGTGGGGAAGAAGCATGTTCACTCAGAGAGCAGCCTCTGCAGACACAAAAGCGGAGTTTTGTGCGACCCGCATAGAAACTGTGAGGAATGGAGCTCTGAGAAATGAGGCTAGACAGCAGGGGCAGGCCAGCGAAGACCTTGAATGCTGCGCTAGGGAATAGCCTGAAACCATGGGAAGTTGTGAGGGATTTCAAGCAGGGGGCTCTAAACACTGCAGTAGGTCCCTTCATGTAATTCGTTTTGAGGCCAAGAGCCTCTAAAGATGATCACCAGTAACTCCTTGCCTCTCTATGCGTGCAGGAGACCCCACCTCCCTGCCAAGAGGTGGAGTCTCCTTCCTTGAATCTTGACCAGCCTCATGATTCACCTTTTCCTATAGAATATGACAGAAGTGATGCCTTCCAGTTCTCAGGCTCAATGTGAAGATACCAGGCAGCTTCCTCTCTGGCTCCGAGAAGCCAGCTACCACCTTTAAAGAAGCTCAGCTCCCTGAATGAGGAGATAACCCGGTCGGAAGAAAGAGGCTAGATGGAGGAGCCATGAGGTGCCACACATGTGTGTGAGACCTTCCTGGACTTTCCAGCCCAACCCAGGTTCCAGATGGATGCAGCTGAGTGAGCAAATCCCAGCCCACAGC
Source organism: Mustela erminea (assembly GCF_009829155.1). Lineage (NCBI taxonomy): Eukaryota > Metazoa > Chordata > Mammalia > Carnivora > Mustelidae > Mustela > Mustela erminea. Next base: position 67,958,255 of record NC_045629.1, read on the forward strand.
ACGTGGAGCAGAAGGACCTCCAAGCCAACAGCTGCCTGGGTTCTTGACCCCCCAGTCATGGGGAATAATAAATCATTGCTGCTTTAAGCACTAGGTTTTTGGATGATAGGATAGATAGCAACAGACAGTTGAAATGCATTTCATTTCATTTTCAAAATGACCACACAAGGAAATACCTTTTTTTAAAAAAACATTTGAGAAAAATGAGGTTTACCAAAGCTTGAACATTCTCAAAGACAGGGAGCTACCAGGGATTCTAAGAAACATCTAAGATTGAACTCAGCTTTTACTAGCTACAGGGTCTCTGTTCTTCTCACTAGATGTGGAGAACAAGCCTACACTCAGCTCAAATGTTGGGTACAGAGAGCCTCTATTCTGATTGGTCTGTTGTCTGTTCCAATTAGTCAAGGCCTATTCTTTATTAGTTATTAAATATTTGGAATACTCTCCTTGACTGGGAACACACAATTCAAGAGGCAAGAATCACAACCAACTTTGAAAAATGTTGGAAGTATTCCAAGCTTATAGAATACACCCCCCTGGTCTTGCTTTCCTGGCCTTACCAACCTGGCTTGCTTTGGACTTATTAGTACCTGAGGCCAAGACACAGAAGTGACATCTGGTCCTCCCATGTGTCCGTGGTGAATCTCATGCACAATGAGAAAGAGTTTGCAGCAGGCATTCCCCACAGGCTGAACAAAAATGCACAGGGTAACAGGTGCACATTTCCTTTTCCTGTCCATATCCCGCCTTTTTCTCCTTTGCTTTCATGGTTTTTGCTGTCGGGTTTATTACTTTGGACTGCCCCTTGGAGTGTTGTTCAGGAGTAAAATTACCTCATTTAATTCAATGTATTGCTCTTGGAAGCAGTTTTATATCCTGTACTTTATGCTGGACAGTAAATGAGACACTTCTATTTTTCCCAATCCTACTTCCCTGCCTCCCCATGTGTTTCCATGGTTAAGGAAGCTAACAAATTTATAACATGCCCCATCATTTATGAAGGGTTGGCCTGGAGCCTGGATGGAGAGAAACAGAGAGATTTCTGCAAACATTTATTCCATACACTCACAGAAGAAAAAGCAATGAACCAGTTATGCTCAGATGGTTGATTCAAGTTTTTAGTGGGTTGTTTTCCCATGCTAAGTGACTCAAAGAATAAGGTACAAATTATTTAATTCCCCCACATTTTTGACAACTCCATTCTGTACATGACAATCTTCCATTCTTTGTAGCAAACTAAGGGAGGAATTGGACTTTGAGTCAGAAGGACAAGTGTGCTCTTCTCAACACATTCCAATAAGACTTAACCCTTGGGTCACCAATGGCATGTCGAGGTCACCAATGCCTGCATCTGGCCAAATCCAACAATGGATCTTAATTCTTAGTATACGTGCTGCCGAAGCGAGCACTGGATCTTAATTCTTATCTGAGTATCTCAGTAGCAGTGACACTGTGGATCCTTCTCCTTATGAAATGAAATACTTTACCCCCTTGGCTTCTGGGCCATCCCACATGCTTTGCTTCCCGCCTCCCAGTCTGGCTCTCCACTCTCTTTCATTAGGCTCTCCCCTTCTTCCCGAACTTCACATGTGGGCATGCCCCACAGCTCAGTTCCAGCCTTCTGGTTTCCTATGTGTGATATTATCCAGTCCCATGGCTTCAAAGGCAACCTATATGCTGGTAACTCCTAAATTTAATCTTCAATCTCAACATTTCTCTTATTGGGAATCTCAAACCCAATGTGTTCAAAATGGAATTCCTAATCTTTTCCCTTAAAACTACCCCTGTTTTAGTCTTTTTCAACTCAATAAATGACACTCCCATTCACCACTGTGTTCAGACCAAAACCCTAGAATATTTTCTAACTCTTCCTTCTTTGATGCTTCACATTTATTGAACCAGCAAGTCCTCCCAACTCTGCCTCAAATCTGAGTTCTTTTTACTACCTTAACTGCTACCATTCTCATTTTTGCCTTGATTATGCAATAGCCTCTGTGATAGATTGTTCCACTGTTTCCAAGCATTCCCCACTCTTGGTGGAGGATTATATTTCCCCATTCCAATGATGCCAGGCTTAGCCACTTGACTTGATTGGTCAATGAAGTTTAAAGGAAGTGATGTGTATCATTTTTAGGCAGAAGAGTTCACAATTAGTATGTGATTCACTGTAATCTCTTTTGTCTCACCCCTAAGACCAGCAACTTTCCAGATAGTGGAGATAATATGTGGCAGAACAACAAAACATGAAACATTGTTGCCATAGCATTACTCAGCCCATCCTTGATTAATACACTTCCAGCTTGACTCGCTAGTCCAATGTCATTACCCTTCCCCACCACCTGCACAATAAGTTCTCCACATAGTAGACAGAAGCCATTTTGAAAGGGTAAATCAGATTTTGTCATTTCCCTTCTCAAAGTCCTCCAAAGGCTTCCCATTTAACTTAGAAGGAGGTTGTTTATTATTCTCATCTTGTTCTATAAGCCCCTGTGTTATGGAGTCCTAGCCCATTTGACAGCATCCCTTCCTCATCTTCCTCTTGCTCACTCCCCTCAGTCCACACTGGCTAAAATGACTGGTGTTATGTGTCAACATGACTAATCACAGGATGCCTGGGTATTTGACTAGCATATGCTGGGTCTATCTGTGAAGATGTTCCCGGATTAGCATTTGAATCAATAGACTGAGTAAAGCAGATTGTCTTTCCCAGTGTGGGTGGGCCTCATCCAATGATTGAGAGGCTGAATAGAAGAAAAAAGGTAGAAAAAGGGAAAATTCCAGCCTATTGAGCTGGAACATTGGTCTTCTACTCTTCATCTGGGATTTATACTATTGGATCTCCTGAGTCTCAGCCCTTGGGACCCAAAACAAATTACACCACAGGCTCTCCTCAGTCTCCAACTTGCAGAGAAAAGATTGTGAGACTTCTCAGCCTCCAAAATCACATGAACTGATTCCTTATAATAAATATATAAACATGTATATACATATAGATATATATGACACACAGTAGATAGGTAGATAGATATACTGTTGGTTTTGCCTCTCTGGAAAACCTTGACTAGTACAATTCCTTTTTTGTTGTTCCTTAAATATACTAAAAATCTATCCACTCCAAGAAAAAAAAAAAATACAGATGTGTTGACAGCAAAATTCTCCTAAAGAATCAAACAAACCAAACCACATTACCCTTTGCAGTTCATTCTAATGAAGTCCACAATTAACAGTTTCTACCCACACACACACACACACACACACACACACACATACACAGAGCTTCTAGTTAGTTTTTAAGTGTTCCATTTTAAAATGTGAGCATCAACCAATGATCTCCAGGACCTTAAGGAAATTCTCTAATTCAAAAAATAAAGATCAAAATATTAGGGGAGGGGAAAGCGACTTGTAGAATACTATGCAGGAAGATAACCAACTAAAAGGAGATTATCATTAGCATCCTTTGAGAAGTAGATGTTATTGTATCAGCAAAAATAATTCTATCAAAAGTAAAACAATTTCAGACCAAAAGAGAGTTCTTAGAAATTCAATGAAATAGGAAGAAAATTTAAACAGAAAGATCAGAAGATAAAATTAAGAAGATTTCTTAGAAAGTAGAGTGGAAAATCAAAGAAATGGAAAATATGATAGAAAAGAACTTTAAAAATCAGTCTAGGAGTCCATCATCTGAATAAGTAAAGTTTCAGAAACAATGAGAACGTAGAAAATAGAAGAAAGGAAAATGCAAAAACGTAATTCAAGAAATTTCCTAAAACTGGAGGGCATGAGTTTCTAGATGGAAAGAGCATGTTAAATACAAAATACAATAGATAAAAACAAGTCCATACTAAAATTTATCTCATCAATTTCCAGAACAATGGGGACAAAGGAACAACACTAAAGTTTCCAAAAAAGGAAAAAGGGTCACTCAAAAAATCAGGATGACTACGGATTTCTCGGTAGCTGCACTAGAAACAAAAAGATAATGGAGCAATGACTTCAGAGCCCTATAGAAGAATCATTTCCAGCCTAGAATTCCATACCCAACAAAGTTATCGATTCGATGTTAGGGTGGGACACAAACATTTCAGACATGATAGGTTTCAAAATATTTACTTCCCTTGCACCCATTTTCCCATCTAAAACTAGAAGGCAAACCAAGAGAGAGGAAGATATCAGGTCTGGGATATGAAAGCATCAACCCAAGAAAGAGCCAAAGGAATCTCAGGGACAAAGATGAAGGGGGATCCAAGAAGAACAGCTGCACGCTGAGCCTAGAAAGAAAATAGTCCAGATTGGAACAGCTCAGAAGAGCACAGCAGACCAAACAGATGGCCTTGTAGGAATACCTGATGTGACTGAATGAACTGAGAGGAGAGTTAAACAACTGAAGAGAGAGTTTGGGATGAACTTGTGTTAGAAAACAAATCCAAGGAGGAAAAAAAACAATATTAACTCTTAACTCCAGGAAAACCTAGCGGTCATGAAAGAAAACAAAAATAATCACGTCCAGCTGTGAATAGTGTTTATATAGACAGGATAACATACACACTAAATATTAACATAAGCAAAATTACGAAATCACAACAGGGAGATCATGGGAAGACGGGAGGTCAGGAATCGCACATGATAGAGCGGGTGGGGGTGGTTGAAGAGAAATGACACGGTGAGAAGAGAAGAGATAATGCCTGAAGCTGAAAGAAGAGAAGGAAAAAGGAGTAGTATGATCATAGTTTAGAGAGAAGGAGGTAACATCAAAGTCAACGCCCAAAAGAGTTAAACATGTCGAGTGTAGAGAACAGAGTGATGGTGGAGCAATGACAAGCTGCTGCTGTATTTTAGAGCGCCCTGTGAACCCTGTTATGGACTGAATGTCTGTGTCCCCTCACATTAATGTAGTGAAGCCCTAATCTCCAATGCAATAGTATTTGGAGGTAGAGCCTTTGGGAAGCAATGGTTAGATGAGGCCATGAGTGTGGGGGTCCCCATGATGGGATCAGTATCCTCATAAAAAGAGGAAGAAAGACTAGATCTCACTCAGCCTCTCTCCCTCCCTCTCACTCTCTCTCCCTTTTTGCCATGTGAGGACACAGAGAGAAGGGAAGCCAAAAATGAACCATCATCAGGAACCAAATCTGCTGGCACCACGATCTTGAACTTCTCAGCCTCCACAACTGTGAGAAATAAATGTCTGTTGTTTAAACCACCCAGTCTACGGTATTTTGTTATGGTAGCCCAAGCAGACTAAGACAACTCCTAAAATTATGTAAGTGCATAACTTTGATGAAAATGAAAGCTACATTTTAAAATGATCATGCATCAACAGTGAATTAAAAGGATGGTTTTAATTTGGCTTCCCTTTGTTATGTGCACACATAGACACATAGCACCATTTGGGCAATGCATTTTGCAAAGCATCTAAATGCATGAAAATATTTCAGGGAAGTGTTAATGATGGCCTGAGCCAATCTGTCTGTTGTAAATAGTTCTCAGGAAAGTATACTAATTAGAGCTAGGATAGGCAAATGATACAACAACCCATCAATCAGCAGCACTTGCTGCTCAACTATTGAATATGTAGCAATAGATAGTCAGCACTCTGTGGGGTAAACAACCTAGTGTAAGATAGAGTTCTGGCACTAAAGGTTTTATTATTCAGGGAAAGACACGGGACATAAACTTCTATAAACTTAAATGGCAATACAATTTTATAAATAATGATTCATTAAAAAGTAAAAAGATGTCATAAGATAATGCATGACTTCTGTAAAATATATGCAGGAAACTATAGATGTGTTAGCGTCTAGAAGAGATTAGGATGAAGGGAAGGAATCTTGGGGGAAAGATATTAAATGTAGGTCTTGAGGGAAGGTCTGGACTTGAAGGGATAGGAAAGGAGGAATTCAAAATGTGGATCCAAGAGAGCAAGAGGTGGTCTCAGGACCATATAGAAATTGTGGGATCTAGAGCCAAGGCATTTGAATGAGTCCACTAACCAAGGTGGGAAGGCAAAGACTCACCCTTGGCCTAAGAAAAACCACACATTCAGAAAAAAAAATAATTCCATCACCCACAGTGAGGCCAAGAATCCAATCAGGTGCTCTGCTGGGATGTGTATCCATCATGTTATGAGATCCAAAAACCCCAGAGATGGTTTCTGATCCATGTTACAGGCCCAGAGTCCCTATAAATAGAAATTACCTCTTGTAAAAATCATTAATTAGGACATTGCTTTGATTCTATTGTAAACAATAAAAATATGTTCATGGACTTCTGTACTCAGATGAAAGCACTAGGGTGTGATTTATTGGGAAGACTATTCTCCAAGGGAATATGAAAATGTAAGGCTTACATTTTCATAAAGTTCAAATGTATTACCTCTTCAATGTTGTAATGAACTAAAACGACCTCTGTTCAGACAAATAATTAGAATAGGCATGTAAATTAGCAAAAATTAATGTTCTGCCATTTATGATAGCCCTTGGAGCCCACAGTGAAAGATAACTAGAACAGTGGGAAGTCAGAAGCATTTTCTATAAGTAGCTATCACCAAACAAACCTACACATATGTTTGTCAATCAAAACAACTCCAACAATAACTACTGCTTTGATTTGCCAGTCATTAAGGGAGACCTGGGGGCAGATACAAGAAGACAAGTCACATGGTGAGGCTGTGACCTGTTTATATCCTGTTCCAAAGAGCAGGTAGCTGTATCCACTAGTGTCCAGAAGAGGGCAGACAAGAGCTGCTCAGGTGGAATCTTCCTTAGGACACCAAGTTGGTACCAGTCAGGGAAAACCATCCTCTCCAGCCAGAACAGCCAAGATCAGAATCAGCCCAGAACTGATTGGTGGAAGAGAAGGAGCAGGGAGAAGCAATGGTGGGTAACATGGTAAAAGGCAGCTGAGACAGATGAAGAGCCAGACCAAGAAGAATCTTGGAGAACCCAGAGAATGGAAAATAAAGACAGCCGCCAGAGGTCAAAAGGATCTAGACTCAGGACACAGCAACTCTGGTCATTCCACGCCCGGACTCAGAAGCTTTCAATGGCTCCCTCCTTCCATAACACAAACCCAAACACCTTTAGCCTAACATTCAAGGTTGCCCTACAATCTAGCCCTAACCCACTTTAGGATTGTTTTGTTTTGTTAAAGGATTTATTCATTTTACAGATAGAGTGCATGCACGAGCAGGAGGAGGGGCAGAGAGAGAGGGAAAGAAAGAGAATCTACAGCAGACTCAGAGCCCGGAGCCCAGTGAGGGGTTCGATCCCATGACCCATGAGATCATGACCTGAGCAGAAACCAAGCGTCAGATGCTCAACCAACTAAAGCACCCGGAGCCCCAGGATTTATGGGTTTTTTTAATCACACACCCAAGATGCCAACCAAACCAGAGATGACCTCCCTCCTCTGTGTCTCTGCTCCTGCTGTCCCTTCATTCATTCATACACACGGAGTGACCACTACACACCAGCGGTGGGAGGGATACAGGATCAGTAAGATGAAGCACTCACTTTTGAGGAGGCACCGGGAGGAGACAGACATCGATACACAGTAACAGGTGCTACAGTGAGAATAAGCAAGGGAGTTTATGGAGTGGAGAGAGGAGTGGCTAACTTCCTGGGAAGGGGATCGTCTCCCTGAAATGTGTTTCCCTCTCCCCTCTGCAAGTCTAACCCCTCCGTGCCTGCTAGAGAGCCATCTGTTATTTCATCTGTCCTCCCGCCTTCCCTCCCTCCTGAAAAGAGTACCCCTCTCCTCCTTTGGAAACTGCTTCTCATTCTCTTTTCCAGGTGAGCTTAGATGGCACAGGCTGGTCAGTCCTATTACCTCCTCCCGCTGTCCACTGTCGTTGGTTTAACGAGTATCCTCCAAACCAATCACATTTCTTCTCCAGATGTGTTTTTTTTTCCCTTTGGGGATCAGAGCGGCGGTAGCTCCCTCTTTCCCCTGGATTGGAAGCTACCAGAATGCTTTCCAGAGCTTCTGGTGCCGGGTCCCTTGCCCCATCGGGCATTCTGGGAGAATGAACTAAAGAGAACGAGAAACCTGGCGCTGAAATCCCAGGACCCAGGTGCACAGAATCAGAGCTGGCCTGCGCTGAACTGTATGTAATATGAGCCCAACTCCAGGACTTACAAAGAGGAGCTCGTTATTCTCAGGTGGCGTGTGACTGAAAGGCTGGCAGGAGAGATCTGGTTTGCAGCCTCCCTGGGACACCAGAGACCCAGGCCTCTCCTGCCATTGTGCTCCACTGTCCTCGTCATCCGGCTCTCCTTCTCATCTCCCAGGATGACTCCTGCATCTCTCGGTCTCATATGCACATTCCAGGCAAAGAGGACGGAAAGCATAAGCCAGCTAAGTGAGAGGATGCCCAGATGTGCTGCCCGTACATACCTACTTTTATCAGAAAAGGGTCACACGACCACCCCGAGCTGCAAAGGAGCTTCAAGAGTTGAGTGCTTTTAGTTGGGCACATCGAGAAGATGGAGAGAATGTGCATTGGGTAAGCAACAGTTGGGTAGGTGTCTGCCACAACTCCCCAGTCGCCTGGTTTGCCTTTATAAGTCCACAGTCTTCCTTTTTGCTGAAGCTAGCGTGAGGTAGGTATTTATAACGTTCAGTTATAAATGACTATATATGACTAATATGCCTGCCGAATGTCACTGCCACCACCTGATCCATCCGCATCAGAATAATCTTGCCTTTGATGTCCAGTTTTAGTCTGTGCTTTTCCCACAGCAGTCTGAGGCAGGGCAATCCCAGGGACGGGGTTCATCCCACGGGCAGCCAAAGCAGGCAGAAGGACGCTGTGAGCGTGACTGCTGGGACGTAATGCCCCTCTCCCCCAGCCTGGCCTTACGGAGGACCAAGAAGGGGCCACCTTTAAAGCCATCAGTAGGATGAACTTCTACCTAGACACTGTTACTGACCCCATCCCCTGAGCCCAGCAATGCTACCCAGGCCTTGTTGGTAACAAAGAGGGCCTCCGTCACTATTCGCCACTGAAACACTTAGTGAAGTACAACATGGTACCTCTATGGGATGGAACACGACACCACAAAGAAGAGAATGGGGAAGTTCTGTGTGTATCGATGTGAAATACTTGCTGAAAGGCATTAGTAGAGGAAAGAGCCAACTGTGCAATGGTGTGTATAGGAGATAATCATTTGTGTTGAAAGGAAGAAAAACACACGCGTGGGTATAGATATTTCTTCCTGCCTCAAATATCTCAGGGAGGATACACAGTGCAAGAGACGGGTGTCTTTCACTGCCTCCAAAGTGAGGAATAGGGAGCCTGAAAATAGAAGGGGGCTATCTCTTTTCACATCCTGTAAACCTTTTCAAGTCTGGACCTCGTGCAGTCTATCTAAACCTATTTGCTCCTATTTGGATTGGGAAAAAGAATGGAAATACATTTCTTGAAGTAAACACATTTGTGGTCTGTGGTGGTAATGCCTAGTTTGGGGTCTGGAGTGGTTTGGTTTCCCAAAGCAGAACAACAGGAAGGAGGAAACTGGCAGCCAGGGCTGCAAAGAAAAAAAGAAAATTAGCACGCACGTAACAATAAAATAGAAATAATGTCTTTTGATTAATGGATGCTTTTTTTGTGGTACTCTCAAAGCATTTACAAACTTGGGCTCACTCATCCTCTCTCTCTTTCTCTTCTACAAGGTGTAGAAAAATTGATTGAATTGCTTTCTGCTCAGAAGGGAGGAGAGGCTTGAAGGACCCACGGAGCCTGGCCTGTTCCCGTGTCCTGGAGTCAGGCCACTAGGCCTGTGTCCAGAATTCCCTTTCTTCAGCTCTTTATTCCCAGAAGCTGCTCCAACGTGCTTCTCTACTGAAAACTGCTGTTCCTTCTTAGACCAGGGGCCCGAAAACTTTCTCTAAAGGGCCAGATCGTAAGCATTTTAGGCTCCAAGGGCCATTCGCTCCCTGCAAGTCCTCAACTCTGCCAGTAGGGGGCAAAAGCAGCCGCAGACAACACACAAACAAACTAGCCCGCTGTGGGGTCAACACAATTTCATTTACAAAAAACGGGCTGTGGGCTGGCTTTGGCCTGCAGCCTGTTCTTTGCCGACCCCTTTTTTGGACCCCCAGGAAAATCTGCCATCAACTAGACATCACGCTCTGCACTACAGTTTTGCTTAACGGTTTACCCTTCTGTCTTCAAGGACAATCTCAATGCAGATTCCTTGAGAATGAGGACTTTTTTCATCCTCTTTAATGCCCATCCACTAGCCTCGATAGCCACTGAATTGGCCCAAGGTCACTCCAGCCCTCTGCCAGGGAGAGAACCCGGCTCAGAGCTGACTGCCCCAGGGCCACATCTGTCAAACCTGACACCAGCCCTTGTACCCCAATTGCTGTCCAGAGGCCCCCAATAGCAATGTCACTGTCTACCCCACTACCACGAGGTCTCTGCTTACAGTGGCTCCCAGAATAACCCAATTAGAGCCCCTGCTCTAAATGTTTGAATTTTTCTAAGTTTTTTTTTCTAAGTATCTGAATTAAATAACATTCAAAGCTATCATATTCAGAAAGCAACATTGTTGAATGTGGAGGCCACACTTGATGGCCCACTGACCCCATCGCTCACACATCGTCCGCTTGGTTTGTGGTTTAATAATACTGTTTTCGGGGTGCCTGGGTGGTTCATTCAGTTAAGCATCTGCCTTTGGCTCGGGTCTCGATCCCAGGCTCCTTGGAGAAAGTCCCACGTCAGGCTCCTTGCTCAGTGGGGAATCTGCTTCTTTCTCTGCCCCTCCCCCCAACTCATGCCTACTCTCTTTCTCTCTCTCTCTGTCACTATCTCTCAAAAATAAGTAAAATCTTTAAAAAAATAATGATAATACTGTTTTCATTGCTATTAGTTTTCTTGTCCACTTCCAACATTCATGGAACAGCTACTAAATGCCAGGTGCTTTGAGCATTTTAAAACGACATTCGAGGGAAGAAAAAAACTTCTACCTTCCATTTACATCTTACCTGGGGCTTGATCAGGACCCTGAGATCAAGAGTGGCATGCTCTACCCACTGAGCCCGCTGGGTGCCCCTCTTATCCTTGCATTCTAAGATTCATTTCTGCACTAGCATTTCTATGCTTCCAAGGTCAAGGCCTCTGTATTCCAAGACTTGATAACCCAAAAAAGATCCAGTCTTCCTTGGTCCCCTGCCCACCATGACTGGATCACTGCCTTCAACACGGGAAAGACAAGTCTACAAAAGGCAGCCTTGTCAACCCTGCAGCCGGCCAGGCCTGCTGTTCCTTCGGCTCCCAGTAGGGGGAGCAGTTGTTTCCTCCATCCGCTCCAGGGGCCTCCTCAGTCCCCAGCTCTTCTCTGTGGTGGGAGGACCTGGAGTCTCTCCCCAGAACTCCAGTCCTCCAAGTCTCTGCAGCAAGACACCACCCTCCAGACTTCCTGGTGCTGCTGAAAATGCATGGAAGGGAAATCCCACTGAAGTCTGTTCTGAAGTTAGCTGAGCCTCTCACCTGACTGCCTTCAGCCTTCAGCCCCTAGAGTCTTAGGGAAAATGAGTGATGACTTGAAGCTGTCACCATCCATCCTTGGTAGCCATTGGGCTTTCTTCCCTGATTCAATCACTTCTTCCCTTACCTCCCGGCCCACCTTCTAGAGCCTGCCTGGGACCTGAAAACTACATTTGAGAAGTGACTAATGTGACTAAGGAACTGAAATTGTATTTTATTTAAACAAAGCTAAATTTAAAAACAGATACTTACCTCAGTTATTGGAAAACTTTAAGTACGTTTGGAACTACGTGGGTGGGTGAATCTGTTTTTTTCAACTGCAAATTTTATAAAATTGAAATACACATCAAGTATTTTTGATGAAAATGGAGTGTCCAGATTGAGATGTGCTGTGAGGATAAAATACATCTCAGATTTTGAGTGCTTAGTGCAAAAAAAAGGAGGAGGAGAAGGAGAAGGCCAACTATCTCATTCATAATGATTTGTATTGATCACATGTGAAAATGGTATTTTAGATATCTTGGGTTCAATAAAATATATTATTAAATTTCACTATTTCTTTATCCCTTTTTGACATTATTTTTCTACCGGTTGGCAGTGTTCTAGACTCTCAGCCAGTTTTCCTTTGCACTGGGACACTGGCCAGAAACTCCTGGCAGCCCCCCGGCAGGGCTGCCCTCCTGGTGTTGAGGGAGAAACCACTCGGTTTCTCAGAAGGTTTTCAGAAGAAACCACTCGGCCTTCTGAAGCTTCACTGTGATGAAAGGGGGAAAGAAGATGGTCCGCAGGTAGAATTGGGCCTGATTTCCTATAGAAAAGCCAGCTCTGTTGCCAATGCAGCTCCCACAAGGGGATAACAGACGCATGGTCCTGGCCCTCCGGAGACAACGCTTGGCGGAAGGCTCCCGCCATGGAAGCCTGAGTGCGGTTGCATGGGACACGCTGGAGCATCTAACTCAGCCAGAGGAGCAGGGAAGTCTCCCCAGCGGAGGTGGCAGTTGGGCAAAGTGGGAGCAGACGCAGAAGTCTGTCCTCCTGGCCCATGTAGTCACCACAACCCCCTGCTAAGCAGATGCATGACACGGCCATCATCACCCCTCTCCCTCCCTAAGGCTTGGTTTCCATCCTGTCCAACATGAGGGTGTGAGCAGGCTCGACTGCAAAATGTGATAATTCAAGACAACAGCCAGTTTCTGTACATAGCATTGGCAGAGAAGTGGGGCTTCAATCAGGCCAAGGCCAGGCCCGCACCTTGCCCCCATAGAGCAGAGCTACCTCAGGAGTCCATCTCCATGGCTAGCAGCAAGCCCAGGTCTGCTTGAAATGCAGGCCAACTGCTCAATGAAGAGACACAGAAGGGAAGGTGGCCGGGCCAGGTAGTGCCAGCCCTCCCAGCAGGACCAGCGCTGGCATGACAGCTTTCTGCAGCTGCCTTCCTTGTCTCCCGGGAGCAGCTCCTTTCCAGGAGGCTCTGAGTTGGAAACACACAAGATGGGTTTGGGCACACATCCCCGATCGCAAATGCCAGCAGGGTTGGAATATCCAGCAAAGTGTTTTCCAGGCTGCTGGAGACACCTGGGAGGAGGGGCTGGAGAAAGCCCCATAGTCAAAACCCAGAACACCAACCCTGATGCTGACTCAGCCAACAGCGAGCTCAGTGCCTTAGGACAGAATAACAGCCACGTGCTTGTGTAACCTGTCATGTGTTAGGGCAAACGGGGTGTAAATACAATGCAGTGGTGAGAAGAGATGACCCGTTTACCTCCAGCTTCGGGGGTGGGGAAGGACTTCCTGGCAGGGTGGCATTTAGGAGAACAAGTAAGGACAAAGTCTGAGAGGAGAGCCATGGAGGCTACAGTGAGGTGTGTCTCCCCTTGCATCCCGCCAAGTTCAACTTCCCTCTGCCTCCTCTCACACACCCTCTGCAGCAGGGAGCTGACTCCGTTCTCAGAGACATGAAGCTTGTCCTCTACACTCAGCACTTGATTATTCCCACTTAATGTCCTCCCATTTATTACCCTCAAGAACATTTTTGATGGTCTACCGCTGTCGTGCTCTGTGAGTGTCTCACCTCTCCAACATCACAGTCAGTGAATACAATTGATACTTTTCCGTATTCCCTACCAGCCTGCCATACAATGTCCGGACTGGAAGGGACCCTGAAGATCATTCCGTCCAGACCCCCAACTTTCTCTCTCCCCGCTGTGCCCCTGCAAGACCGATGTGCCTACTGTCTGTCTCTTTATTCTGTTTGTGCAAAAACAGAACGTGAAAAGCAAGTTCTTTCTGTTTCCGCATCAGCTGGTATTCTAAGACAAGAGCTGACTGCTTTCCATTTCAAAGTGAAGAGTAAGACCACCAGGACTTAGGGTAAGACAACATGACTTAGGTTGTAAAAGCCCAATGTAGGGGTGCCTGGCTGGCTCTCTTTGTAGAGCATGCGACTCTTGATCTTGGGGTTTTGAGTTGGAGCCCAATGTTGACATAGAGTTTACTTAAAAAAAAAAAAAAAAAAAAAAGCGCCCAATCTACCCACCTCTGGAAACTTAAAGCAGTCAGAGAGGCAGAGATAGGGGTTGGTGTTAGGTAAGGATTTCGGAAGCGAGCTGTCAGTGTCTAGACTCCCACCCCTCCTGTAGGGGTTCCATCCAAGGCAAAGGGGTTTCAACAAGACCTCCTAGAAGGCTCGATGCTTGTTCCCTGGAACATGTGGAAATCAGTAGACTGGTGTCTGATCACACTGAGGAACCCAAAGAGCCAGTGACTGTGGCTGACTAGTGGCACTGAGGATGGCGCGAGGAGAGGTTGTGTTGAAGGTGGCTCGCTTCCCCCAAGTCGTCAATGCAAAACATGTGCGAAGGTTTCCGTGAGCCAGAACTAGCCAGATGCTGGGGCAGCAGGGGAGGGAGAAGTCGTACAGGAACAACCAGAAGAGACACAAGCTCCTGGTCAAGCAAACCTCAGGCACCCACCAGGAACAGGAAGGGACCAGCTGCCAAGGACCCAGGAAGGAAGGCCCGAGAAAACCCAGGTGGCTAGAATAACGCCAGTCTGATGAGTCTTTTCCTGCCTATTTCTTTTCCTCTCCCTCGTCCAGTTCTGGAGGAACCAGAGGAAGCCCTAAAGGAAGTGTGGGGGGGGGGGGTGGGGAATGGAAGCAGCAAGTGAAGAGAAAGAGACACAACAGCCCCACACCCCTTCTCACTACAGGGGCCAACTTGATGCAACTGAGAAAGAAAATGGGGAGAAATGCTCATTTTGAAGACTGGAGAGTCTGAGCCCTGACACTGAAGAGGACATACTAATTAGTGGAGACTGGGTTTTTGTGAGAGCAGGGAGTAGATGCCTTTTCCTTAGGTAAGAGTGACTTGGGACTTGCTACAATTCCATCAAGGCACAGAATAAACACTGCAGGGCAGGTCTGGTAGGACCACAGGAAGCCAAGTATATAACACATTTCTGGTAGATCCTACAAGTACCTCCCTGTTCAGTGGGATGATGACATACATATAAAATTGCAAAAATTCGGATCGTACTCTATATGGTATCCAAATATTTTTCCTTGAATGAAGAATGTATCATGAAGGGTTTTCCCTTGGAAGAAAATACTCATCTATGAGTTGAGCATTCCACCATATGGACATGCTGTAATTTATTTATCCAATATCTATCCAATGTTTGCTCTTGCAAATCACGCTAAAATCAAATATCTTATGCATAAGTCTTCGTACACATATTTGCTTCGTTCCTAAAGATAAATTCCAAGGAATGGGATTGCTAGACTAACAGGTAGAAATGTTTAAGGCTTTTTATCTCAATCATCAAAGATCACAGGGTCCAGAAATACATTTTCATTGAGGAGGATTGAGTGGTCCAGACCAGTCCGGCAGAGGTTGAATATTTCCTACAATCTGCGTACCTCCTCTCACCATAACAAACATACACAGAATTCATTGTATACATTTGTATAGTGTCTCCCTCCCCATTCTCTCACAGGATTAATTTCTTGGGGATATGGTATGGAGCATAATCAAAAGCACAGATTCTAGAGTAGGACTTGGCTCCCCTACACAGTGAATGTGTTACTGAAGCAAGTGTTACCCCACCTCTGGGTCTCCTCCCTTGTAGACTTTCTGTTATGGCTGAATGTGTTCCCCCTAAATTCATACGTTGAACTCCTGACTGCCAGCATCTCAGAATGTGACTGCAGTTAGAGAACTGGTGTTAAGGAGGTAATTAAGTTAAAATCAGGTCGTTAGGGTAATCCAATATGACCAGAGTCCTTAAAGAGGAGCTTAGGGTGCAGATAGCACATAGAGGAAAGACCATCTGAGGAGACAGCCATCTCCAAGCCCAGGAGAGAAGTCTCAGAAGAAACCAACCCTGCTGACACCATGATCTCAAACTTCCAGGTTCCAGAACAATGAGACAATAAATTTCTGTTAAGTCACCCAGTCTGTGATACTTCGTAATGGCAATGCCAATACAAACAAATACACTTTCTAAATTCGATCAGTTACTAAAAG
This sequence comes from Mustela erminea, assembly GCF_009829155.1. Taxonomy (NCBI): domain Eukaryota; kingdom Metazoa; phylum Chordata; class Mammalia; order Carnivora; family Mustelidae; genus Mustela; species Mustela erminea. The sequence goes on from NC_045629.1 coordinate 67,974,275, forward strand.
TACTTAACAAGAAGCTTCAAATTCAGTAAGTGATCAATAAATAATGTCATTAGTTATCGTTTCCTGTTCTTACCTTACTGAAAGGCTGAATCCAGATCAGATAAATTAGTGGTTCTCAATAGGGAGTGACTTTTAGCAACGCCTGGACACATTTTTGGCTGTCTCAGACTGGGGAGAGGGGTGTCGCCAGTATCTAGTGGGTAAACACCAGAGAAGCTTCTAAATTTCTATGCACGGGACAGTCCCCCACAACGAAATGTCAGTATCGCTGAGGTTGAGAAGTCCTGAGCTAAACCAACCCTGGCATTCCCCTGGGTGCCAGCTCTTCCATCCAGATGAGCCTTGGTTTGGGGAATACCGCTTTTGTGTGGCATTTCCCTCACACAGATCTGAGGCCATCTGGTCTACCAACCAGGTAGGCGTAGCCTTACCTGCCTCCCTCCCAGTCTAGCATGTAATGTGACATGGTAGAGAGGAATTTAATTACCAGGTATATTAGCAAGCTTCTACTGCAGTGCTCCTGCCTAAGAATCACCAATCTATGAGGCAAACAAAACAAACATTTGTATATTGCTCACAGCTTTAGAGGTGGCTGGGTTAGTTCTTCATCAACCTGTGGATCAAGTTCAAGTCTGCCTCATACATCTCATTCTGGAGCCCACGCTGGAGGAACCCCAAGAACTGGGGCATGTTCTTTCCATGGCAGAAGGTCCCAGAAGTGTGAGCAGAAACAATGGTGTCTCCTGAGTCTCAGAACTGACACGCTTACTTCAGCCCACATTCCACTGGCCAAAACCCGCTGGTGGCTCCCTGTTACCTACAGGACAAAATACAAATGTCTTAGACTGCCTTCAGGTCTTTTTTGAGATCAGACTGTGGTGGAAAAGCATTTTTCAAAAGTCTTCAGCAGAACACAAAAGGGCTTCATTGTCCATCTCTTTAGCTCTCTCTGGCTATGCTTGCAGTTTCCAAATGGGTCTGACATACTATTTCACACCAACGGGACTTTGCAGATGCTGCCAATCTTTCCAGCCCGCCCACCCAGAGTGCTTTTTCCCCATCTGCACTTGGAGAATTCCTCATTCTCCAAGTCCGAGTGCACGTGTCTCCTTTTCTGCAAACACCCAGCCCGAACAGCACTAAATGCTTTGCTTTGGCTATCACTGGACATAGATTCAATGTCAGGGCCCTTCTCACATGTCATTGCCCTTATCTCTGCACACTTAGGGAGCACTCTGCAGACAACAACAGTGCCCTATTCATTCTCAGGTCCCTAGCACCTAAGGACTCAAGATTTGTTAACGTAATAAGCAAATTATTCATGAATGAAGGAATGAGTGAATCAATGAATGCTATATGCCATTTCAGATATGCATACTTCTCATTAATTTACTCAGACAGGAAGGTGCCTCCCAAAAGCCATTCTCTTCTTCTCCTTTTATGAACCCAAACTCAGATTTTAAACTGAGAACATTATCATTCATTTCTCAATCTACCTTGCCCTGAGGTATGCCCATGAAACTAAGTTCTAGCCCATGATGCATAAGCAGAAATGTTGTATGTGTTATCCTAAATGGCTGCTTAACAGGAAGAGGGCAAGCCTTTTTCCATTCCTCACTTCTGCTGCCTAGAATTTGGATGTGATGGCAGGAGCTTTAGCAGCAATCTTGGACCATAAGGATGGAAGGTACACGTGGCAGAGCAGAAAGACAGAAGATGTGTGGATGTCTGACAATTCATGGAGCTGTCCTAGCAGCCCTCAGTACTTACCTCCAAACTTCTTTTATCTAAGACAATATACTCTTGTATGTTTTAGCCATAGTTGAGCCTTTTATTAATAAATAAAATTAATTCAAAAGCACACTTCAAAGATGGCTGCATCTTCACTGGGTGAACACGACTTCATCTCAGTGCACATCTTCACACTCACTTTCCTGTCCATGGTTCTGGCTTCTCTCCGCAATCATAAAGGACTGGTTAAAAAATAATAATAAAAAAAAAAAAATCCTCTCCTACGCAGCTGTCTTGGCATTGCTGCTATTGGTCTCTCTTTCTACTGAAAACTCAGTGTGGGGGAAGGAAAAGGCACTACTAAGGTAGTGCCAGGAGATTTTTATAAATTCAGTTACTAACCTCTCTGGCAATAGGTAAAACCTGTCACCTTTCTCCTGGGCAATATTTACATTTTACATATAAAACCAAAGTTCCTGAATATAGCTGTTATCCCCCATGGCTTCTCTAAACACCTCTCCAACTCACAAGGAAGACAACCCTTTACGCCCCCCACTCTCCACAGGCTTAGCACACATGGCGGTCCTTTGTCCACAGGCCTCTGCCTACTTGATACGCTCCTGGTCTCCTCTGGCTGCTGCCCAACGCCAGGGCCTCCCTACTCTCTGCACCAGCCTCTATGCATCCAGCCCTTTAACCACTAAGTCCAGCTCCCCTTATCCACACCTGTCCCGAACGAATCCAGTATCTCCATGGAACAATTAGCCTTCCAAATGGAGGTGATTTTTTTCTCCTACTTATTCTCTCCATGGACAATGGACTGATAGATTGAGGTATAAAAGAGGGCAGAGATCACAGAGTTCATCCAGAGCAGGGATTTTCACAGTATTTATATTTTAAACTTGGAGGTCTTTGTTCGTCTGAAATCTTAGGGGAAGCCAAATATGCAAAGCAGATAAAGTTAGAGCCACTAGAAATGGGAGGGAGTTTGAAGGGGACCCAGACACCTGTTTGCTCTCCCTCCCCACCCAGCAGTTTTAGGGACCCTCCCCCCCCAAAAAAAAACCCTGGTCTTCATGCCTCAACATGTGCTCTTCTTCCTTCTGCCCAAGTGCGCCTCCCCAGGCGTTTGCATGAAACATCCTGTCCTCCAATCAAGTTCCTGAACAAATGCCACCTCTTCTGAAAGGCTTTTCCTATCACTTATCCAAAGTGACTCCAACCTCAAGTCACAGCCTCTTCTTTCAGGCTACGTCAGTCGTGTGTCAGCCCAGGTCCTCCAAGAAAGAGATGCCAACATGGGAGAAAAAATGCAAACATTTCTCAGAGGGAACGTAAGAGAAAGTAAGCGAAGGGACATGAGATGGGCTGGGAGATGAGGGGTTACGGCAGGCTACGATGAGGGGCTGCACCTGAAGGAAGGAGAAGGTGGGGCGGGGAAGACAGGAAGGCGAAGAGGTCAGGAGTCTAAGGCCACAGCACAATTACAAGAAAATTTAAGCAAGACCATCAGAGAGTGTCCAAGCTCAAGTGTCCCTTCCCTGCGTCCTGCATCTGTTAGTGTCTCTGCCATGCTCAGTGATTGGTGAAGAGCAGTTGCTGAGACGCTTGGTCCCAGTCAAACACAGTGATGGAGCTCCGAGTCCAGCGGCTGAGGCTCTCTCAGTCACTTTATGCCCCACCTGCAGTAGGAGTTCAGAGAGGCCCATTCTCATGGCTGCCACATTTTTCTTCACAGCATTTTCACCATCTGACATTACATTTAGGGTTTGTTTATTGTTGTCCCCCAGAGAAAAATGTAAAGTCTGTGACAATAGAGACTTGCCTGGCTTGTTCACCACTATATCCTCAGCTCCTGGAAAATTCCTGGCAGATACAATGTGCTCAAAAAATATTTGTTGGGGGATGCCTGGGTGACCCAGTTAAGCAGCTGCCTTCAGCTCAGGTCATGATCTCAGGATCCTGGGATAGGGTCAAGCATCAGGCTCCTTGCTCAGCAGGGAAGCTGCTTCTCCCTATATCTGCTGCTCCCCCTGCTTGTGCTCTCTCTCACTCTCTCTCTTTCTCTAACAAGCAAATAAATAAAATCTTTGTTGGATGGATGGATGGATGGATGGATGGATGGATAGATGGATAGTTGGATGAATAGAGGGATGGAGGTTGGGTGGATGGATACTTGGGGAGTAAATGAGCACATGGGTGGGTGGAGGGTGTGTGGGTGGGTGGATGGATGCGTGGATGGATGGATGGATGGATGGATGAATAATTGGATAGCATGGGCCACAAAGGAGGTATAACATGAAGGGAACAATGTGAGGATCTCAAATTGTGTGGTTGATCAAAGAAAAAACAAAAAGTATCTTTCCATCATGAGCTACCAGGGGTATGGGAGAACATAATAAAATTGAGGGGCCTCCAAAGATGTTGTTGCCTTGGAGAAGACATAGGATTCAGGGAGGCTATACAGGTGAGGGGAACTCAACCAAGAGTTTGAGGACATAGGACAGCTTGGTGGCCATGAGTTGTAATTCATCCAGGCTGAGAGACTTATATTTGCTTTTCTGAAACTAAAGGGAGGCAAACTTGTGGTCATGAAAAAATGAGAATATAATCTAACCTCCTCTCCTTAGAAGACACACACCACACATATACTCAGACACTGGACCTCTCTTGTGCATGATCATGAAGACTTAGGCATAATGTTATCAGTATAGTCCTCTCCATGCCACCCCACACACAAACCCGCCACTATAACAGCACTGTTGTATAAGACACTTTCCTGGCTACAAAGACTCCAAACTCCCAAGACTCTATCTAGATCACATGGGAATCTAACTCTACTATCTAAATTTCAGTCAGGAAGCTCTGAGGAGATTAGACTTAAGGTAGCATGGACGTGAACATGTGGCAAGGAGAACGGCTTCTCTGTGAGTCAGTGCTGAAATCTAAAGTGATTTTCTTCCCTTATTAATAAAAACAAAACAGCACCAGCCCTATAAAAGAATGTCTGCTCTTAATTTACAGGGCTTTCCAAAATACATGGGCTTTCTCGGCTATGACAAGTTCAACTGATTTGTGTAACAAACCATAAAATTAAATGTATGTACTTAGGGGACTGGGGCTGCCAAATGGATTCTCCAAAGTAACTGTGCCTTTTTTGATTCGTTGCACCATTTTTAGCTAAAGCTGGTATAATGCTCTGAACACTTCAATAAAAATGGAATCTCACAAACATCCAAGAAGCTAAGGGCAACCTCCAACTTTTAATAACAGAGTTTAGGCAGCCACTAAGGACCCAGAGAAGTCCACAGTGTTTGACGGATTTGAGTTTATGAAAGCAGCTATCGTTTTTGTCCCATTGACCCAGGGATGGGGTCAGAAAGGGGCCTCAGGGACCACAGCAGGAGCTGAGAAGGCGTAGCATGAAGGAGGGGTCTGTAAGCACCCACTACCCCTTTCCTTCTCCAATCAATGCTCCACGCTTTCATCTGACATACATGCTGAGCTTTGTAGTAAGCTTTCATATGGTCTGAATCAACAATGTGAATAGCACTAGTCACTGAGATGACATAACATTTGTATCAGATCCTTCCCATAAATCCCCAGGGGGTTACCCATGTAAGATTCACTGACATATTTCTTACTCCCCTACACTGAAGGCCTATTTCCTAAATAGAACAGACATTGTCTGGCACACACTGTTTACTCTAGCACTTAGTGGAAAAGTTATTTTAAAAATAAATAAATAAGTACTATTTCAATGAACATTTATTGACTTCTGACCCTGGGCTAGACATCAGGGATACAAAGGTGAGTATAAGATCATCCCTCACCACAAATAACTTACAGAATAGAGGAGCCACAAAGACAACATGAATATATGTTGAATCATTTAGAATGTACTCACCTGAAAGAAACAGAATATCTCTGAAAATGTAACATAGGCAACAGGGGATTATTACTATATCTCACATATCAAAGAGGGTGAGGGAGAAAGCTCCTAATGTGGTTCAGCAGCTCTGGGATAGAAGGGATTTGCTTTACCCTCTCTCTGATTCTCTTGGCTTTCTCCTCATAGTTGCAAGATGGCTGCTGCAGCTCCAAACAGCACTTCTCACAGAACTACATTCAACAGCAGAAATGGAAAGGCAGGGAGTTCTCTCCATTATTTCTTTGTCGTCATGGAGGAAAAGGTTTCCAAGAATCCCTTAGTGGATTTCGTGGAGAGGGATCTCTTTGAACAGGAATGGATCACATCCCAAACCTTAGCTGAAAGGCAGGCTGGGAAAGAAAATGTCAGTTTTCTCAGCTTTTGTACAGGGAGAGGCAGATTCTGCCAGTAAGTAAACAAAAGAAGGAATCATTGTGAGTGAGCAATCGACAGGGTCTGTCAGGCACAATGACAAGGAGGTAGAAGGCCAAGTGTGGAAGCATGGAGGAAGCACATCTACCCCACCAAGAGGAGAATCCCTGGAGCTGATAACATCTCAGGGGAATATTAAAGAATAAATAGGATTTCATGAGAGGAAGATGAAGATGATAAAAAGGATGGGTGGGCCAAGGTTCCAGGTAAAGGAATGACATAAGCAAAAGCAAGGAACAGTGAATGAGCAAGATGTCTGCATCAATTTAGTAATACTAAAGCATCTAGCAACAGGAAATGAGCCTTAGCATGTGTCGAAGACATGGTCATAAAGGCCTCCTAGGCTGTGTGCAGGAGCTTGAACCTGCAATATAGGCCAGAAATTGCAGATTCCAGAGCCAAGAGACCAAACGCAACCTCCAGATGTGTTCTGCTGGGCAAGCACACAGTGTTTGCATCCTGAATGTGATGGCTGGAAGCAAGGTGCTTCTCTGCCACTGAACCCTTTCCTATTGTCTTCCACTTGGCCTCCTTCCTTCATTTACATTGCCTCCCTAGTCCCTTAAGACTTTTGAGCTTGCCTCCCCTGAGAAGGCAGGCTCTGGGGACCCATCATAGGATATTACACTGGGAAATGGTACCGGCACTTCTATGTCTTATATTAACCCATCTGAACTCAACCGGGAAGTTGCACTTATGAGAACCAGACTGGAGAAAAGAAGACAGTAGAAGGTTTATTTTTCAGGACTCCTGTTGCAAGTGTCAAAAAGACAACTCAAACCAGTGCGAATTATTAAAAAGGATAGATTAGTTCATACAACTTCTTGTTTGTTTGTTTTAAGGTAAGCTCTATGCCCAACATGGAACTTGAATTCATGACCCCAAGATCAAGAGTCTTATACTCTGTCCACTGAGCCAGCCAGGTGCCCCCAACTTAAAACAAAATGAAACAAAACAAAAAAAAAAAAAAAAAAAAAAAAAAAAAAAAAACAAGAGAAAATCAAATGATCAAATTTAATAGGCGTACAGAAAGGGAATCCACACCAACAAGGAATTCCAAAGATGATGGGGCAACATGAAGTTTGTAAGGGCTAAGGAAGAAGGTAGGGGCCCGAGCTCACAAAGGGAGAAAACCCATTAGCAAGAATGTAAAGGAAATGTTTGGAAAAGCAAGATTGTTCTATTATGCAGATGAGTTACTTTGATTGGGGGGGGGCATTAATACTTGTCTTCCTGTTGCAGGATCTCCCTTCCAGTGTAAATTTAGGCAGTTACAGAGGAGGCAGAGCAACTCTCTTGATTCTACTGTGTTTTTATTACTTTTAACCCAAAATAATCTTCATACCAAAGCGGCACATGTGGGGCAACCTGCCCTGGGCCCCTACAGAACTCGGCCCCCCTCTGGAACCTCCCTAGAAGTTCTCCCTATGAAAAGTTGAGTTGTGAATTGTTCCATTTCATTGAACTCCGCTTCATCCTGACCACAGGTCAGTTCCGTTAAACTCATTCCAGGAGGTGGTGATACAGATGTGTTTTCAAAGGTTAGTCTATGGTTCAAGAAATCAGGGATCAAACAAGAGGCATTTCTATGGAAACAAAGGGAAAAATGATGGTTAATGATTAGGTCATAACAGAAATCAGCTTTTGGGTCCTGACAAAGCCAGTGGAGAGGATTTCTAGATGTCAAGCCCAAAGCATCTTCAGATACAAGAGCAGGCAAGACAGTCAACAGATTTTCCTGGTTTGTGGGTCAAATGTCTCGAGATGGTTAACAATCCTACACAGCAGCAGGCATGAGACTTTCTCCACATGAGCTGTCGTGGTGATTTCTCTGAAGTTACATCAAGTTGTTCATATTCAGTTCAAGGCAAAGGGCAGTTTTAGTTCTCAAATGAATCCACCTCAGAGGTGGGAGAAAAATCAGACAGGTTAGTTTGGAGAGTAGTAGTCAGGCACTAGAAGAAATCAGGATCTGGTCTAGTTTAAAACAAACAGTACTTGAATCTAATATTTATTTCGGTATGTTATCAAAACGTTTTTTTCCTTCTATAATCACCCTCATTTGTACCAAAGACAGGCACATTAACATGTATGCAAAATCTAGTTTTTAATAACTTGGCCTAATTATTTACATAAGCACAGCAAGAATACTGATTGGCCATGTAGGTTCCTTTTTTTTTAAGATATTTACTGGGGTGCCTGGGTGACTCAGTCCGTTGAGTATCCAACTCTTGATTTCAACTCAGGTCATTCATTATCTTAGGGTCATGAGATTGAGTCCCACACAGGGCTCCATGCTGGCATGGAATCTGCTTCACTCCCTCTGTCTCTGCCCCTCCCACCCCCACATTATCTCGTGCCCGCGTGCTCACGTGCTCTCTCGCTCTCTCTCTAAAGATTTTTTTTTAAGATTTTATTTATTTACTTATTTATTTGAGAGAGAGAGAGCATGTGAACAAGTGAGTGGGAGGAGGGGCAGAGAAAATGTCAAGCAGACTCCACACTCAGTGCAGAGCCTGACTAGAGGCTCAATCTCGTGACCCCAAGATCATGACTTGAGCCAAAATCAAGACTTGGACATTAAACCAACTGAGCACCTGGCCATATAGGTTCCTTTAAACCTTTGCTACAACTTTCCATAAAGAATTTTTAGATTGAAATTTTTTCCCTAAGTTTTTTTCCCCTAAGATTTATTTATTTATTTTAGAGACACAGAGCGAGAGAGAGAGAAAGGTCACACACTAGAGAGAGAGAAGGAGAGAATGAATCCTGAAGCAGACTCCCTGCTGAGGGCAGAGCCAGATGCAGAGCTTGATCCCTGGACTCTGAGATCATTATCTGAGCTGAAATCAAGAGTCAGTCGTTTAACCAACTAAGCCACCTAGGTGCACCTAGATTGAACTTTTAATAGCCTCTCAAGGCCAGACACCCAACCAAAACTTGCATCAAATACTTGCCAGACTTTGCCTGCAATACCTATAGATTTGGTTGAATTCCTCCTTCTCCAGGTCTCCAACATATCCTGAGGTTCCTGCACTTCCCAGGAAGTGACCTTTACTTACCTGGTAAGGCTGCTGGAAAACTGCAAGCAAGGAAGGTATGAGGCCAACATCTCCATGGGACTTCCTTGGCTCCATAAAGTCAACCTAGTTCCTTAAATCCGTCTGGTCATATCTGAGTCTATACATGTCTCAAATAGGACATTCCAGTCAAAGTCTTGATAAGATAACCAATGTTTCCAATGGTGTCCTATTACGAGGACACCATAAAACATAAGAATACTATATATATATATATATATATATACACACAGTATATATACTGTATATATACAGTATATATATAGTATATACTATATGTATACATATATATTATATAATATATACTATATATTATATAATATATATATATACACATACACACACACATACATGAATACTCACTGAGTTTTCTAATTCTAGAAGGTTCAAGTAGAAAGGATAAATATTTCAATTCTGCTTATAATGATATAATTAATCAAACTGCTATAGGTCAGTTAGCTCAAGAGAAAAGATTTACTTAGATCTGGAAAAAGACATTTTAAAAAGCCAGCAACACTTAAAAAAAAAAAAAAAAGCCAGCAACACTTTAAATGAAAAGTCATAAAAATTACTATTTTCCTTTTGCGTTTATTCAATCTCGTGTTATTAATTGTTATTTTGCTTGAATCCAGCTTTACCATTAGTTTTGGAAATTCTTACCAATTTCAGTTTTATGATCTTAAGTTTATCAGAAACTCACTCAAGAGTTCTTTTTCTTCTATGATCCTCACTAAAGAAGAAACACATTTGTAAGAATATCAGTGTAAACCCTAATGCAAAGGACAAGACTTAAAAATGGCCATGGTTAGGGATGCCTGGGTGGCTCAGTGGGTTAAAACCTCTGCCTTCAGCTCGGGTTCTGATCCCAGGGTCCTAGGATTGAACCCCACATTAGGTTCTCTGCTTGGCAGGGAGACTGCTTCCTCCTCTCTCTCTCTCTCTGTCTGCCTCTCTGCCTACTTGAGATCTCGGTTTGTTAAATAAATAAATAAATCTTTTTTAAAAAATGGCCATGGTTAAATATTTAATTAGATTTCATTATGATGCAATCCACAAAGAAATTTGGCTATTTCTGTGACATACAACACTCACGATAATAACAAATCAGGATATCAGATTTCTAAGTATTTTATACGTTTTTTAGAACAGTTGTTTAAATTGCATATCTACACAAATATAATCTTAACAAGATTATACTTATCTGACAATGCTTCCTATTTAATTTAGCATGCCAAATAAGTCTAATTTTTCATAAAATCTTTGAGATATTCCAGGAGCTCTCTGGAACATCTCAGTTAGACTGTAGTCAAAAGATTTTGGGTTTTTTTTTTTTTAAGTTTTTATTTATTTGACAGACAGAGATCACAAGTAGGCAGAGAGGCAGGCAGAGAGTGAGGGGAAGCAGGCTCCCCGCTGAGCAGAGAGCCTGATGTGGGGCTCAATCCCAGGACCCTGAGATCATGACCTGAGCCCAAGGAAGAGGCTTAACTCACTTAGCCACCTAGGTGCCTCAAAAGATTTTGTTTTATAGAGAAGGAAGGAAACTTCCAAATTCATTGTATGAGGCCATCACTACTCTGATATCAAAACCAGATAAAAGCATTATAAAAAAAGAAAACTACAGGTCAAAAAAACCTGATGAACATAGATGCAAAAATTATCAATAAAATACTAGCAAACCGAATCCAACAGGAACATTAAAAAAATAATTCACTACATTCAAGTGGCATTTATTCCTAGGTTGAAAGGGTGACTCAATATTTACAAATCAATCCACATGATACATCACATTAATAAAAGAAAGGATAAGAACCATATGATCATTTCAACAGATGGAGAAAAATCATTTTGCCAAGTACAACATCCATTTATGATAAAAACCCTCAACAAAGAAGGTCCAGAGGGAACATCATCAAGGCCATATATGAAAAACCCACAGCTAACATTATTCCAAATGGGGAAAAACTGAGAACTTTACTTCTTATTCTTTACTTCTGTCAAGAATAAGACAGGGATGTCCATTTCCACCATGGCTCAACATAGTACTGGACATCTTTACCACAGCAGACAACAAAAAGAATGAAAGGCATCCAGACCATCAAAGAAGAAGTAAAACCTTCATTATTTGCAGATGACATGGTATTACATATAGAAAACCCAAAGACTCCACCAAAAACTACTAGAATTGATAAACAGGAAAGTTGCAGGATCCAAAATCAACATACAGAAATCTGTTGCATTTCCATACACCAACAATGAAGCAACAGAAAGAGAAATTAAAGAATCAATCTCATTTATAATTCTACCAAAAACAATAAGATACCTAAAAATAAACCTAACTAAAGAGGTGAAAGACCTGTACTCTGAAAACCATAAAATACTAATGAAAGAAACTGAAGAGGACACAAATGGAAAGACATTCCATGCTCATGGATTAGAAGTACAATTGTTAAAATGTCTGTATTACCCAAAGCAATCTACATATTTAATGTAATCCCTATCAAAATACCACCAGCATTTGTCACAGACCTAGGACAAGTGATTCTAAAATTTGTATGGAAACACAAAAAATAGACAAAGCAACCTTGAAAAGGAAACAAAAGCTGGAGGCATCATAAAGCCAGACTCTAAGTTACATTACAGTGCTGTAGTCATCAAAACAGTGTAAGCTGTTTTATACTGTTTAAACAGTGTAACCATAAAAATCCTAGGAGAGGGGGCGTCTGGGTGGTTCAGTCATCAGGCGTCTGCCTTGGGCTCAGGGTCCTGGGATCAAGCCCCACATCAGGCTCGCTGCTCAGCGGGAGGCTTGCTTCTCCCTCTCCCACTCCCCCTACTTGTATTCCCTCTCTCACTGTGTCTCTCTATGTCAAATAAATAAATAAAATCTTAAAAAAAAAAAAGAAGGTGTAGGCGAGAATACAGGCAATAACTTTTTTGACATCAACCCATAGCAACTTCTTTCTAGGTACATCTCCTGCGGCAAAAGAAACAAAATCAAGAATAAAGTTTTGGGACTACATCAAAACAAAAAGCTTTTGCATAGCGAAGGAAACAATCCACAAAACCAAAAGGCAACCTATGGAATGGGAGAAGATATCTGCAAATGACATATTTGATAATATTTATGCCCAATACAGATAAAGAACTTATCAAACTCAGGAGCGCTTGGTTATCTCAGTTGGTTGAGCTTGTGACTCTTGATCTCAATGTCATGAGTTCAAGCCCCACATTGGGTATAGATAGAGCTTACAAAAACAAAAGCAAACCTACAAAACTCAACACCCAAAAAACAAATAATCCAATTAAAAAATGGGCAGAAGACGTGAGTAGACATTTTTCCAAAGAAGACATACAGATGGCAAACAGACAAATGAAAAGATATGCAACATCACTCATTGTCAGGGAAACGCAAATCAAAACTGCAATGAGATATGACTTTACACCTGTCAAAATGGCTAAAATCAACAACACAAGAAACAACACCTGTTGACGAGGATGTGGATAAAGAAGAACCCGATTACGCTGTTGGTAGGAATGCAAAGTGGTGTAGGCACTCTGAAAACAGTATGGAGTTTCCTCAAAAAGTTAAAAATAGAAATACCCTGGGGCACCTTGCTGACTCAGGTGGAAGAGCACGCATTAATCTCAGGGTCATGAGTTCGAGCCCCATGTTGGGGGTAGAGTTTACTTTAAAAAAAAAAATGAATTTAATTTAATTTAGAAAAAAGAATAAAAATACACAAATTCCGAGGGACACATGCCCCCCCATGTTTATAGCAGTATTATCCACAATGGCCAAATTATGGAAACAGCTCAAGCATCCATTGATGAATGGATAAAGAAGATGTGGTGTACAACAGAATATTACTCAGCCTTAAAAAAGATGAAACCTTGCCATTTGCAATTACATAAATGGAGCTAAGAGAGTATTATGCTCAAGTGAAATTAGTCAGAGAAAGACAAATAACATATGATTTCCCTTATTTGTGGAACTTAAAAAGACAAAGGGGAAGAAAGAAAGAGAGAGAGAGACAAACCAAGAAACAGACTCTTAGTTATAGAGAACACACTGTTGGTTTACCAAAAAGGAGGTAGGTGGGGGATGCAGGAAATAGATGGGAATTAAGGAGAATATTTGTTGTGATGCGCACTGGGTGATGTATATATATGTTGAACCATTATATTGTACACCTGAAACTAATATTACACTGCATGCTAAGTAATATTACACTGTATTACACTGGAATTTAAATAAAAACTTAAATTTTTTTTAAATTTTAGAATTGGATTTTTGGGGGGTGCCTGGGTGGCTCAGCAGGTTAAGCCTCTGCCTTCGGCTCAGGTCTTGATCTCAGGGTCCTGGGATGGAGCCCCACATCGGGCTCTCTGCTCAGAGGGGAGCCTGCTTCCCCATCTCTCTGGCTGCCTCTCTGCCTAGTTGTGATATCCCTCCCTCTGTCAAATATATAACTAAAATCTTAAAAAAAAAAAAAAAAAAAAGAAAAGAAAAGAATTTGATTTTGGGGAAGTATGTAAAAAAAATCAAAACTTTTGATTAAATAAAATCACAGATTGTTATAAAACAGCATTTAATTATCTGTTAAACTGAAGTGACAATAAAAGATATCAAAGACAAATATATAAGTTACATCGCTGTTAGCAAAATCTAGTTGGTTTGTTTGTTGCTGTTGTTTTGTTTTGTTTTGTTTTGTTTTGTTTTTTAAGTGAATCAAAGACCTGATAAACACAGGAAACTATTTTGGCAAAATAGATGCCTTGCTTTCTAGGCAGATGACTTTTAAAGACATAAACATTTACAGTTTACTATTAAGAAAAGATCAATGCTTTAAGAAAATTTTACTCTTTTAACAAAGAGAAAACAAAAATTTTAATTTCTGTACCAATGTATTTTTTATTTAAAACTCATTTACTTACTTAAATTTATTCTTATCTTAACCAGTACTGACCATACACAAAATTCTCTTCTAAATATTCCTTCTCCATAAAACTTCTCAACTTTCCTGTTTACATTCAGAGTTTGTCCTAAGTCCTTCTTCTTTAAATAATTAGTCTCCTATTAGGACAAAATTACTTTATTTTCCGGCAACAAACATATATTCCCATTCCAAATATTTTTCCCTAAAGCACATCTCTTACTTTGCTTGCATGTAATGTTGTTTCCCTTATTTCTGGTAGTCTTAATTGCATTTATTAGAATTCTTCATGCTTAGAAACCTTAATTTCTTGTGTAAACTAAATATTGAGCAGTTGCAAATGTTTTTATACCACTATTTTTGGTTAGCTAATTTATGAAAAGTCTTATGATTTCTGAAAACATGCATTTTTCAAAGTATAATTTTTTAAAGATTTTATTTATTTATTTCAGAGAGAGATAGAGCAAAAGCATGTGGGGGTGGGGGTAGTGCAGAGGGAGAAGTAGATTCCCTGCTGAGCAGAGAGCCCAGGTGAGGCTTGATTCCAGGATCCTGGGATCATGACCTGACGGCAGATGGCTAGCCCACTGACCCACATAGGCACCACTCAGTACAATTTTTAAATAAAGCACAAGCCAAGTTTACTAAAAAAACTGTATTGATCTTTAGTTTCTCTGCAATAAGATAAAAGTAGACAAACCTATGTTTAGTACTTAATATCTCATTATTTTATCTTATTTGGAAATGATCTAGATATTCAAATTCAGCTCATCATGTTACTTAGAAAAAATCCAAAATTTCAGGTTACCAAACATTTTGGAACCTACACAAAAGTTAAACCATAAATATAAACCTTTTAATCCTATTTACATCTATTTAATTTACTTGTTTGTAACAATTATATTTACCCACAAAACTTCATAAGGCATTAGACAAAGTCAACCATTATTCTAATTTTGGGGGGACAAATTTGCAACAGAGACAAGAACCCATTTGACCCCATTAAGCAAGGGTAAAATAAAAGCCTTACATTCAATACATAACTCTGAAGACAATTTTGTTTTAATTAAACCCACAGCCTTAAATTAGCTTTAGTACCGAACAGTATCCCAGATTCACATGAGTTTGAAAAAAATATTTGATTTAGTTTCTGAGTTTGGGAATGCCCAACTCTTACAAGTGCTTGCCTTCAAACCAACTAAATAGAGCTCTTATACAAATGAATTTCAGCAATACCATCCAGAGGTAGAAAAAACTTAACACGTATAGACACACACAGAGATAAGATGAATGGACACACACACACACACACACACACAGAGGATATAAACAATCTTCTGGCTTTTGTTCTTACTAATATTTGTGGGAAAGACATTAAAAGCCCAATTTCCAAATACCTCCCTTTCTCTCACTCTCTCTCTTTTTTTAATGAAAAAACATTTCCCTAAATTTCCTAATTCTTTCTATTTCAAAGAATTGCTCTTAGGTCCTAGAAAAGTTGGGGAGCAAAAAGTTTACATCACTAAGGCCAAGAGAAAGCTCCTACATTTTGTCTGAGATGAAGCTTTGGAACATATCTGCTTAAGAGGTGCTAGAGTCTGGGCACAAAAACCAATCTAGCAGTTTGCATTTCTTTTTTTTTTTTTTAATTAACATATAATGTATTATTTGTTCCAGGGGTACAGGTCTGTGATTCATCAGTCTTACACAAGTCACAGCACTCACCATAGCACATAACCTCCTCAATGACCATTACCCAGCCACCCCATTCCCCCACCCCCACTGTCAACCCTCAGTTTATTTCCTGAGATTTGAGTCTCTTATGGTTTGTCTCCCTCTCTGGTTTTGTCTTGGTTTGCTTTTCTCTCCCTTCCCCCATGATGCTCTGTCTTGTTTCTTAAATTCCTCATATCAGTGAGATCATATGATAATTGTCTTTCTCTGAATGACTTATTTAGCTTAGCATAATACCCTCTAGTTCCATCCACGCTGCTGCAAATGGCAAGATTTCATTTTTGTGGCTGCATAATATTCCATTGCACATATAAACTGCATCTTCTTTGTCTTTCTTCTAAATTTTTCCTTCTTATTTCTTCAGTCTCATGCAATTGTAGGCTGTGTTTACATTATAAAGACATAAGATTTGTATTTCATAGTACAAACAGAGTGTAAAACAGTTTTGGGGTTTTGCTTTTTTTTTTTTTTTTTTAAGAGTTTCAGGGTAATTGCAATCTAAAATTCACCTTCTTTTCTCCTAAGTACAGGAGAGTTTTATTCCAGTCTTGATCTTTTACGAAATCCACAAACATTTAAGAGGAATAGGTGAGGTTGGGGCTTGGTAGGTAGGTGGGCCTTGACTTCTTTCTGGAGTTCCATTTCTGGTTTCATAGAGATTTGTAAGACAGTGAGTTGTTTTTACTTCCTCAAAGAAGTAGATTACAGCCTGAATATCAAGTGATTGGCCTACCTTTTTAACTAAATTTGCTTCTTTATATTAGGGAGATTTTTAAGTAAAATTGGAATCAAAAGATTTTTGTCTATAGAAAGCATTTCAATAAAAGCCTTCTAATTCTGCTAGTCCCTGAATATTGGGTTTTTCACAAATCATTTGTAGGAAGGACAAGAAGAAATTTTGGTCCCCTTTTCCTCTGAAGGGAAGGTAGCAAATAAGTCTTAAACTTTTAAATTTCTCTCTGAATTTTATAGGATCTGGTAAATGTAGAAGTAAAAGGGCTTATAATTTAAAAGATTTTGCCATAAACCGTGAATCTTGGAACACTAAAAAAAAAAGATGACTAATATTTAAAAAAAAAAAAAAAAGATTTTGCCACTAGGAGCACGTGGGTGGTTCAGTAAGTTAAGTGTCAGACTCTTGGTTTTGGCTCAGGTCATGCATGATCTCAGGGTCCTGGGATTGAGGCCCCTCACCAGACTCTGGGCTCAAATGCAGAATCTGCTTGTCCGTTTCCCTCCCTCTGCGCTCTCCCCACGCTCGTGCTCTCTGTCTCTCTCAAATAAATAAATAAAATATTTAAGATTTTGCCACTATCCGGGAGACACAAATTCTTTTGCAATGGGGCGTGGATGGGGGGGGGGGGTCTAGGATACACATGCAAAGGACATTGCCTATGAATGCCTGAGGCCGGCAGAGCCTGATTCTCAATTCCTGGAAAGTAGGAGCAAGGCAAGCCTTATTGTCAGTCTCACGTGTTTTTGTTAAATTTATTTCCTGGCTTCCAGCATTTACATGAGCAACCTATACATTTTGAACCTAGAGTTTAGGGCCGAGTGTTCCCTGTAAATCTTATAGGGCAGATGAGTCCCTATAAATAGATAAGGCTGAATCTTAAGGGAAATTTGCATTCGATATGGACATTTGTTTCTGGGTCTTAAGCCTAACTTTTGCAATTTTATCTTATTAAGGGAGTTCCTAAAGCTAGCCATTATACTACTAAGAAAATTGAGAGCTCTCTGTAAATAATATTTTCTTTTAAATATAGCCATTAATATGATCCATCATGGGCCATTGACAAGTAGAATCTAACAGCAACTCAAACCAATAAGCCTTAATGGCTTAACCAAAGATGCGAGATGTATCCAAAGGCAGCATAGCTGAGACAGCCCATGAACCAGAACATTACTCCTAAAATTAGGCTAAGAAAGCAAAGACCTTCACTGCACAGGTGGAAAGAATGGAGTGGTGAAAATGGTATGTCCAGTCTACCATAAAATGGTAAGACGCCTCCAGTCATAGACCCACTATCTGTGGCACAGGTAAACAATACTGGAATAGGACTTTCCAGCACTAACAAGCAACAGAGGTTTACACAACAAAGGTTCCTATGAGCTGGAACCTCTCATGAGAGCTGGCACAGCCAGAAAGAAAGAGAGAGAGAGAGAGAGAGATAAAGGGTTGGGGGAGAGTCAGACTCAGTTTCCCAGTCTGTTTGGCCACCAAAGTGTACCCTGGTAAGTGCACCTTCCGGTGATGGAAACCAAGAGAATATTCTCATTGGTCACAAAGCCAAGTTCTTAGAACACAGAAGGAGATGACAGGAAAATACATGCTCATCAACAGTCTTGGCTGAGAATTACATCTCTTGGAACCACACGCATGCCTAAGAGGGATGTGCCAGGGGTTTGGAAGCTGTGTGATGTTTTGCAGTGTACCTCAATGCACTCAAGTTTTCTCTTTTTTAAAATGATACTTTGGGGGTTTATAAATTTTTAAAATTTTTCTTTAAATTTTAAATACAGCCTACTCCCCAACATGGGGCTCAAACTCATGACCCCAAGATCATGAGTTGATCTCATGATCAACTCCAAATGAGCCAGCCAGGTGCCCACGCAGTTTTCTTGAGGTTGGCAGGTGACCTAGTGTCAATACAACCCATTCCATGACGAACGTATCCTATTAGGGAGTCTTCTTAAGGTGGTAAGCATTCAAACAGCTCCTAAGTACCGGACCTGTGCCTACCAACTTTGTGGCTTAGGCTTTCAGGGTGGCCCTTAGAGACACCCTTTACCTCATGTGCACATCATATGACACATACAAAGACCACATCTGGGAGGAAATGGTTCAATAACCAAAGAGCACTCTACCAAATTTAACCAAAGATTTGCTAGGCTCAAGGAACTAGTTCCACAAATATTTTCTGCAGCTAACCTAAATTTTGAAAGAGAGAAAAGGACTCTCACCATTCTTACTCCTTCAGACTCTACAGATAGAGAGTCCAGGAGGCTGACATAGGAAGAAATCTCACCTTCTGCTGGCTGTTTGTCAGATGTCCCAAGCATCACTCAGCTGCTGCAGAGTCCAGGGTGAGCAGTGTCCAGCAACTTAAAGTAATGCTGCCAACTCCTCCAAATGCTGGGGAGGAAGACCTTCCTCTGTCCTACGGTCCTTCTAGCTGAACTTAGAATCAAACTGGCATGAGACAGATGAACAGGAGAAAATCAGGGGTGCCTGCCTAGCTCAGTCTATAGAGCATATGACTCTTGATCTTGGGGTTGTGAGTTCAAGATCCATGTTGGGCATAGAGCTTACTTAATTAA
Organism: Mustela erminea; assembly: GCF_009829155.1. Taxonomy (NCBI): domain Eukaryota; kingdom Metazoa; phylum Chordata; class Mammalia; order Carnivora; family Mustelidae; genus Mustela; species Mustela erminea. The sequence goes on from NC_045629.1 coordinate 67,993,441, forward strand.
ACACACACACACACACACACACACACAGGAGAAAATCAAATTTAATAGGCATACATACAAGGAATCCACACAGATACGAAATTATCAGTTCAAACAACTTTTGAGTCTGGATTAATTTAAGCCTCAGATATGGCTAAATCCACGGGTACCATGATTACTACATGTCTCTCCACTCTGCTTTCCCGTGTTCTGACTTTATTCTCAGGCAGACTCTCTGCTCCTAGAGAAAAGAGTCTCTCACAGCTCCAGACTAATTGGATACTTAAAGCCAACTGTCTCCAAAAAGAACTCTCCTTCTCCATAATTCTAACAAAATTCCCAGGGAAGACTCTGATGGGCCTGGCTGGAACATGTGACTATCCCTGAGCTAAAACACAGGATTCCCATAAGGAGAATGTGTGGAGCAAGATAAACAGTGGCCAGGGGATAGATTCCCATATAAAAGTGTGAAGAAAGAAAGAGAAATCTACAAAGGAAGAGTAGTCAGAGAATTAGGAGTAGAATCAGGATAAAATTGATGTCACAAACACAAAGAAAGGAAAATTTTTAACATTGGGTGAGCAGCTCTCTCAAATGCAACTAAAGTATACTTTGTTAAAAATAAAGATCTGTGGTGTATTCATTGGATTGGTAGAACAGTGGACACCAGAGATTGATGGCAAGACTTTGGTGTGTTTGTGGGGCTAGAGAAGGGGGTATTTGGCAATGAGCTGAGGAAAAAGAGAAAGTAGAAACAAAACTGTAGATGGTCTAAGAAATTCAGCTGAAAGAAGTAGAAACAGAGAGGTTACAGAAAAAGATGCAGGATCAAGATAAGATACTTGAGGCCATAAAGGACTTGAGTTAGCAGGTGGGAGGAAGTCTGAAGAAAAGGAAAGAAAGTTGCTTTGCTTAAAAGACTGAATTACAAGGGAAGTAAATATCAAAAGTATCAATTTAGACAGTAAAACTGCTAAAAATTCCTGAAGGGTGTCTGTATCTCCCCACTTATGATGTCCTCCACCTTCATGGAAATTGAAGACATAGGAAGTCCTGCCAGCATTTGATACATTCATTCTTTATTCATTCATTTATCCATTCACTAAATGTTTAGGAAGCCACTACCTAGCCTGGCACCATCTAGATGCCAATGATCCAGCAGTGAACAAAACTGGCAAAACCCCTGCTGTCATGGGTGTTAGATGCCTCTGATACATGAGTTGGGGCTTCCTGGGGAATATGAGCTATGCACTTGACTCCCAGCTCCTTCTGGGCCCACTGGAAGGTGTTACTGGACACCGGGTCCCATCTCTGACAGCTGAGATGTTGGTTCCCTAAACTTTATAGCTGGCAAGCTGCTTACCCATTATCTGACCAAAGAGAGAATATAGTCATTTCTACATTATCTCCTCACAAACTTTTTTCTCTTCTTTGCAGAACTCAAATGGGAACAGGGAAAAACAAAATTTCCCCACATCGTCAGCTGCCAGTTGAATTCCCAAAATAAGATAAACTTCTCCAGATGACTCACCTAAAAAAACACCCCACACTTCTGTACCCCTGAAAAAAACAACCAAGAGTAGCTATTATTCTGGGCTACAGGTGGAGATTAAAGATGGACATCCAGCCTGATGGAGGCAGAGAGTGAGAAGGCTTGAGTAAACGGACTCCAGAGTGAGACCATCTGGGTTCCAATCCTGGTGCTCCCGCTTAACATCTTTGACACCTTGAGCATGTTACCCTGCCTGGGGAGAAGTCATCTCATTGGCAAATGGAAATAACGATAATGACAGCACTTACATCAAAGAGCTGTGTGAGGGGAATGCGGTCATTCGTTCAGGAGACCACCTGGGCTGAGGGCTAGGTGAGGTGCACCATCACATCCGAGTTGGGGGCTGCAGCCAAAATGGAAAAGCAGCGAATGTCACAGAAGCAAACATCCAACATTCACTTACCAACGCTGCCAAATAGTCTTTACCTGAAAGCTCACCCTCCTTCAGACCCACTCAGCCTGGACGGGAGAGAGAAGAAGGGTAAGATTTCTCTGTCTACCTTAGACATCGAGGTTGGTACAATTCGTACTGAATTCTTCATTCTGGGGCCAGTTGACTTAGGTCATATATTTAAAGAAAATCTATCTTTCTTCTTAACATAACACGGTGCCACCATTAGGTCAAAATTTTGGCTAACGACTGGTTTCCTGCAAAATGTCAAGGAAAGTGTCTTACCATTTATGACAGGACAGCTGTTGCCTTATTTTCCAAAAAGGAATTAAACGATCTTATTACCTTAAACGAAAATGACTAAAGCATGATTATTTTCCTTTTAATCTTTCTCCCCCAGTGGAAATTTACATAAGACGGAGCTGTAATCCATTCCTTTCATGCCTGCAGTGTGTCAGAAAATCTCTACTCTTGTAGTCCCTGTGGCAGCAACCCTTAACCTGAGCCGAGGCTGCATTTGCCTCGTGGAGTGGATCTGACTTTTATCTGGTGAAATGCAATCAATGTAGACAAGTGCCTTGGATGACTAAAACTTGAGATTATTTCTGGTTTTGAATTCCATGTGTGTCTTGGCTCCTTTTTTTGGCTAAATCCACCCGATGAATTCAGGTCTGTTACTTGATGTGGTGGTGAAATGGCCCGAGAACCCTCCCGGCATTTGGAATGCTGGTTTTCACTCCATCCTGGTGATGGTGCATTTTCCCGTTTTCTGAGAAGGAATGATGCCCCAGACTCACTTCCTGGATCAGTGAGGACGTGCCCTTCGAATTGTTCTGTCAGTGGTGGACCACTCTCTGTCAGCTCATCTTTTTGTGATGTTCTGAAAAACACTGACCTGTGGCCACCGAAGAGAGTAACCCCTGTGAGGATGAGCTATTTTAAAGCTCACTGAGTGCACCCAAATGGGAATTCAACCCATGATCTGCCCTGAGGAGCGGCAACCAATGGAGCGACCATGTCCAGCACTCTCAAGTACAGATTAGGCTCTTCTAAATGGGAATTTAAGATCACCACTTGTTTTGTGCTTAGGAAAGACCCTGTTTAAAGGATGAACAAGCAAGCTACAGACTAGGAGAAAATATTTGCAAGTCATATATCTGACAATCACCACACGTAAAGACTATCTAAAGACTCGCAAAAATCAACAGCCAGTACAAAAGCAAATAAAGAATCTAATTAGGGGGCAGCTGGTTGGCTCAGGGGGTAGAAGATGTGACTCTTGATCTCAGGGTTGTGAGTTTGAGTCCCATATTGGGTGTAGAGTTTACTCAAAAAAAAAAAAGAAAGAAAGAAAGAAAGAAAGAGAAGAAGAATCCAATTAGAAAATGACCCAAAGACATGAACAACTATTTCAAAAAAGAGAAGATACAGATGGCAAGAAGCACAAGAAAAGTCAATGAACATCAGTAGCCAGTAAGAAAATGCAAATTGAAGCCACATTGATGTATCCCTACACACCTATTCAAATAGCCAAATAAAATATAGGGATAATATCAAGGGTGCCTGGTGGCATAGCCAGTTAAGCATCTCACTCTTGATTTCAGCTCAGGTTGTGATCTCACAGTTTTGAGATTGACCCCCATGGAGCTCAAGCTCAGTGCAGAGTCTGCCTAAGATTTTCTCTCCCTCTCCCTCTGCCCTTCCCTCCATTCAATCTGTCTCCCTCTCACTCTCAAATAAATAAAAATAAATATCTTTTTTTTAAAAGAGGGATGATATCAAATGCTCATGAGACCACAGAGAGACTGGATCTCTCAGACATTGCTAGCAACAATATAAAAAGGTACAACCACTATGGGACAGTTTGGCAGTTTCCTATAAAACTAAACATGCACTTACCATAGAATTCAGCAACTGCACTACTTGGGCATTTATCCCAGAGCAATGGGAACTTCTATTCACATGTACAAAAACATGTACACAAATGTTCACAGCAGCTTTATTTATAATAGCAAAATACTGAAAACAGCTGCAGTGTCTTTTTATAGGTGAGTGATGGAACAAAGTCTGGTATATCCATGATGGGACACTGGTCAACAACAAAAATCAGCTATTGATGCACACTACAACCTGAATGGTCCTCAAGGGCATGATGCTTAATGAAAGAAGACAGTCTCTAGAGGTCGAATGCCCTTTGAAGAATGATTCTAATTCTGTAACATTATAAAAAATGACAAAATCAAACAAATGGAGAATAAGTTCATGGTTGACAGGGAAGGGAGAGGATAGGGAAATGGGAATACAAAAGTAGTGTGAAAGAGTTCTTCCGTGGTGATGGAAGGGTTCTGGACCTTGACTGTGATTGATACAGTTACATGAATCTATACATAAATACAATTACACAGATGCAAACACACACATTTCCAAAAGGAAGAGAACAAAATGAAGTCTGTAGTCTAGTTTACAGTAACATGCCAATGTCAATTTCCTGGTTTTGATGCTGACTACAGCTTGATACCATGACTGGGGGAAGCTGGGTGAAGGGTACATGTGATTCTGCTATTTTTTGCAACTTTCTAATAATCCGTAATTATTTCAGAATTAAAAATTACAAAAAGCCCTCTACTCATCATTTTCCTTTATCTGTCTAGTCATTTATTCATGGTATTCATTCTAACAATAACCATTCATGTCAAAAACAAAAACAAAAACAAAAAACCCCTCCAATATACAGCAGATCTCCTTGTTTATTCTCAAAGCACCACTGAGAGCTGCCGTCAGCCTGCCCGTGATCCAGGTGGACACCTGTCTTACACACCATCTCTGACAGAAGCATGGAGGTTGGATGGAATGGTCCTTTGTGGGCGGGGCTGCGTCTGGAGCATCTGCCATGCTCTGCAGCCTCACTCTTGGTCTGTTGTCAGTGAATTTATCCACATTTTTAAAGGACTTTATCTTTAAAGTCCTTTAAAAAGTTGCAGTCAGTGACTGCAACTTCTACAGTCACTGAATTCCATGTGTTTATCTCCCTTGTTTGAAAACACTAACACTCAATATTTAGAATTCCCTTAACCTTTTGAAACTTCCTGGGTGCCTCTCTTATTTGAGTCTATTGAAATTTGGTGAACAAGTTTATTTGTAGACATATTTTCTCTATCTTTCATGAGTTCATAACAACTGCTTATTTCTTCAAATCTTTTTTCTTTCCAGACTTGAATCCATACTCTTTGAGCTCGTGCTCAAATGTAGATTCCTCTTAATAATTTAGTTTGTCTCTTCTGATGTGTCCTCCACACGTCCTTCCTTGAGTGGCTGAATGAAATCACACACATTCCTGCAAGTGCTGACCCAATAGGTGTTGTACGAGATAGATGAAACAGACCTTTTAGTATCCAGAACGAATGAAATGCTCTTTTGCATGCTAAGTTTTAGAGGTATAAATTTTTCTTCTAGGCTTTTTTCCTGCCTCATACTTTTTAGCCAATTGAAATATGCATAAAAGGAACATGAGGGCAGCGTCTATCAAAGGAACTGAGAAGCTGAGCCCAAGAACATCAGGCACTGGGGAGAAATGTTTCCAGGGTGCCCGCAGCGGGCAGAGACAGAGAAAGAGAAAGGGGAAGGTAGCAGGCATTTACATAATGACATCAACATATATTAGCTGCCAGCTGTGAGCCCGTCTTCATTTCTTCTTTCAGGTGTTCCTCAAAGTGTGAGACCCAGAGTGACCCCTGGGTTTGTTGGCCCCAAGGACAACTCTGAAAGGAACTACAGTTTATCTTCTGTTTCTATGCTCCCCCAGAATAGTGAGCAGGATTTTCCCATCCTGATAAGAAACGCACAGCGCAAATGTTTTTAACAAATAATCTACAATGAATACTATATCTGTTTTCTGATCAGCAATTGAAAGTCAACGTTTTATGGTTTGATTTGTTTAGACCTGTCCGCTTTTAAAGTGTTTTTTAAACATTTGCCAATCACATGCTTTCCCTCTTCTGCTTACTCAGTGGTTCACTCCTTTCATGTCATTTCTCATTTGCTTATTATGGGCAAGTCCCTGAGTAATGCCCTGGGGGCACACCACAAATAGAACTATGACATAGTCACCAGCACGTCCTAGGTGGGGCATGTGACCCAGCCTGAGCTAATCAGCACATCCCATACTCCTGGCTATAGTGATTGGCTGCAGATGGAAGGTGTCCAAAGACATTTAATCAGAGCGCCCGAGGGCTCTCATGTGAAAGCCCCATCACAAGAGGAAGTTCTTGTCTCTCTTTCTCTCTGTATCTGTAGCATGTAGAAGAGATGTAGTGACATGTAGTGAGCCCTCAATAAATATATATATTTTTAAGACTGACTTGAGAGACTGTGTGAGAGGGAGGAAGATCAGAGGGAGAGGAGGAACAGAGGGAGATGGAGAGAGAGAATCCCCAAGGTGACTCATTGCTGAGCAGGGAGCCTGGAGGGAAGGGGGTGTCTCTCAATCCCAGGACCCTAAGATCATGGCCTGAGCCCAACCCAAGAGTTGGAGGCTTAGCCAACTGAGCCCCCACCCCAGGCGCCCTTCAAAAAATATTTTTAAATTATTCAATTCTATGGTTTTCTTTTCTGTTGTACCAGAAATCTGAGATGATAGAGGCTAGAGCTGCCATTTTGCCACCACAGAGAGTCCGAGACTGAGCCAACAGAGCACAAACCACACAGAAAGGCGAGATCATATGATTACATCTGTGAGCCTAGATCTTGCCGTGCCTGAAGTCAGAGCTGCCCTTGGCCTTCTCTCTTACCTGAGCCAATAAGTTTCTGTTTTGCCTATTCCATGTTTGGTTGGGTTTATGTCACTGTTCAGTAACCAGGTCCTAAATGAAAAAATGAAAAGAAAGATCATGCCCCAGGCTTCAGCTGGAGCATGTCGGCCCTTTGGAAAGGGAACTTCGGAGCACAGACACAGGGATCTGAGTTTGATGGAGCGTCTTTGCATGATGATGTGCTGATGTCGGTGGGGGAGGAGTGACGCCAGCAGGCACAGAGAGCGAGCTGGCAATGGTGACGATGCTTATAATGATGCTGGTGAACCTGGCGATGTTGGTGATCTTGTTAATGGTGGCAATGGTGGTGGGGGTGGGGTGGCAGCAGCGGTGGCCATTAGCACATTAGAAGTGACTCTCCTGGCTCCGCCACCATAAACTGACCTTACAGCCACTTCCAGAATAAGAAATCTCAGGTCTCCAAGAAACCTCAAAAAGTATCTAGTCCAGCCTCCTGCTTAAAGGCAGGCAAAGTTATTGTCTTCACTCTACAGATGAAACCACTAAAGCTCAACAACTTTGAGTGATTTTCCCAAAACCTTCCTGGTGAGCCAGGCACACGGCTTTCACCTGCAGACAGATCTGACCACTTCACCCCCATCTTTCATTCCCAACTACCTGCGGTGTAGATGCCATAGGAATGGTCCTCATTCCTGGGCATGCAGTATGATGGAGCTTTCCATGTCAAAACCTCAGCCCCACTCCTGATTGCCTGAGAGACACTCTGGGAACGGGTCCCAGCACAGCAGAACTGTGTCCTCCTCAATATTCCTATGCTGAAGACCTGACCTTCAGTATCTTAGAATGTGACTACATTTGGAGATGGATCTTTAAAGAGGTCATTAGGTTAAAATGAGGTCTTTAGGATGGACCTTAATCCAATCTGACTGGTGTCCTTATAAGAGGAAGAAATTTGGATAGAGTTAGAGGCAAGACCACATGAAGACACAAAGAAAGATGGCTAACTATAAACTAAGGAGAGGCCCCAGAAGGAACCAGCCCTATTTACAATTCGATCTTGAACTTCTAGCTTCCAAAACCATAATGAATAAATTTTCGTTTACTTAGCCTGTGGTACTTTGTGGCCACACTAGGAAATTTATACAGGGTCGGTGCATTAGTATTTCTTAATTCTCCCCAGTTCATTCTAAAAGCCAATGTCAGGAATAATTGCCTTATAAGGTAAACTTACACTGCCCAGCCCTCATTCAAGACACTGGCCCACACTTTACCTGTCCAACCACAGAACCAGCTTCCCTATCAAAGTCTCCCACCTCAGACAGGGCTTTCGCTGCACCATCTCTTAAGAAGGCCATGCCAGTTTTTGGCACCCCTTACTTGCTCCTGCTAGCTATTTCCCAACCCCAAAGTCTTCATCCCTCCCTTCCCCCAAACCATATGCAATTCAAATTTTCATTAATCGTTTACTAGGCAAGGTGTTATAAAGCTTAACCAAGTACATATTTTTAAAGAAGGGATTTTCAGGGACCTTTGCTCCTAAACAAGGTGGGGAGGTGTGAAGGGGGGATTTCAACTTCACGCTACACCTCTCAAGTTACACCAGCTGGGAACCTAGCTGAACCGCCTGTAAAAAGCTTGACTCTAAGTTCTCAGAGAGTGAGAGCAGGAATTTCTGGGTTTGGTTTTTTTTTTAAGACTTTATTTATTTTTGAAGTTTTCATTTATTTATTTATTTGAGAAAGAAAGAGAATGTGAGCGGTGGGCAGGGGAGGGAGGGGGACAAGCAGACTCCATGCTGGGCGTGCAGCCCAACCCCAGGCCCCTGAGATCATGTCATAACCAAGAGTTGGACCCAACATTCAACCAACCGAGCCACCAGGTGCCCTTAAACATTTTATTTTTAAGCAATCTCTATCCCCAATGTGGGGCTTGAACTTAAAGCCCCAATATCAAGAGTTGCATGCTCTACCAACTGAGCCAGCCAGGTGCCCCTAGAGCAGGTATTTCCACCATCAGAGAGGAAGAAAGCAAGTCCTCTGCTCGGGGGAGCACCATGAAAGAGTTGGTAAATTCATGGTGGCAATTTTTGAGGTATGTTCTCAGTTTCTATGCACAGTTTTCTTTGTCCCACACTGCCTTGCTACTCCACCAGCTAATGCTGGTGAGAAAGTATGTCCCTTAACAGCGAAGAGCCTACACCCTGCTCTTGGAAGAACCCAGTTCAAATCCCAGTTCCTCGACATTCCGGGAGAATGTCCTCACCTCAGGAATAACCAGAACAGAGTAATGGGTGTTCTTTTGGTGCAGCGTTGGACTTGACTTTCTACTGATTGGGCAATTTTCATCTCTGTAGGGGCAGAAGTTAACTTATAAATTTTGATCCAGGACAGATGCAAATAATTTAACCCTGGTGGAAGAATTAGCTCCAAGGGTTATGGTTTATGGCCCCGTTGGACATTAACCAGCTCTCGGTCTAATTCGGTAATCCTTCTATATTAATTTCCTGCTGCTGCTGTAACAATCCACCACATCTTAGGGCTTAAAACAACATGAATTGATCTTAGTTCTAAAAGTCAAAAGTCCAAAATCAGTTTCACTGGGTTAAAATCAAGTGTCACCTGGGTTGGTTTCTCCTGAGGGCTCTGGAAGAGGATGCGTTTCCTTGCCCCCTCCTGCCTCTAGGGTCCCCCCTGTTCTGTAGCTTGTGGTCGCTTCCTCCCTCTACTAAGCACATCTCTCTAGCCTCTGCTTCCCTCTTCTCTCACTCCAGTACTCCCGCCTCCATTTATGAGGACACTTGTGATGATACTACCCAGATAATCGAGAATAATCTCCCCATCTCAAAACCCACATCTTAATTAAGACTGCAATGTCCCTTTTACATATTCCTAAGTTCCGGCATTGGGACGTGGACATCTTCAGAGTGTGGGAGGTCATTCTTCAGGCTACCACAACTTTCTTATATTTCTTTGTTAAATCACCTGCATCTACCTAAATTCTCGAATGCTCTTTGGATAAGCATTAACATCTTACTGGTTCTCACACTAATTAATGACTTAAATAAAATCTTTGACATGATGCAATTTGTACTTAAATTTAACTTAATTAATTTAACACTTACTGGAGGCTCATGATGCACATTTTTAAAAATTAGACTCAGCAGAGCTCTGTGACCCTAGGCAAGTCACTCAACCTCTCCAAATTTTACATCTCTGTAAGCAAGGATGAAACAAATCATAATAATACTTAACTTTGGGGCTTGCCGCAGTAGGGAACAAACTAGACAATGTATGTAAAGCAATTGGTTCAGGGCTCATGCATCGTTAAGACCTCAGTACATGTTAGATGCTGATAAGAACCAAGAGCAGTGCTCTGGCCCTCTGTATCTCCACTTCCATAAACCCCAAGGGCTGTGCTCAGCACTCCCTGAGTGCCATGTAGCTCTCTCTAGCTTTAGCACCAGACATCCAGCATCAGGTACTTTAATTAATTAATTCAGTTTGCAAAAAAGCACCCTAGGTGAAAAAGGCGATGCCATTCCAGCAAGAACACCTAGCTGGGCAAAGGGGCGCTGGCTGGTTTTCAGTCTCTGCTCACCCTTCCCCAGCTGGGTCCCTCCGCAGCACACACACACTGTGCACACCACATGGAGAGTCTCTATGATTCTGAAATAAATTGATGGTGGTGACGATCACAGGAAGCGCTCCACATTGTTCTCTAGACAGGAGTGGAATGAAGTAATAACCCTCTGAGCAAAAAGGCAGGACTTGCCTTCGTATTGATTTCATGCCAAAACCTGGCAAATTGCAACAGGAAATTGCTAGGAAACTTACTAGCGTCAATACTACTATTCTTGCACATGTACCCACACACACCAAAACTAAACTAAACTAAACCACACCTGCCCAAACAACAGACAATCCTCATGCAACAGACTAACTACCAACATTCTCCGCTGTGTCATGTATAACAATGGATGGAACCCTCCACCCAAGCTTAGTAACCTACAGCTACACACTCGCTGACCACAGAGCTTCTTGCACTCAGGGTCATGTTCACACTGTCAATATGTGAATCTACCATGTAAATATGTATCCTCACTCGATTCCTTTTAAAAAAGGGGGAAAAGAAGAAAAGAAGAAAGAAAAAGAACAGTGCTTAGGCTGAACAAAGCAGCCAGTCCACTCGATGTGGGGTCTGGGTCACCAGCAACTAGATGACACGGTCACTCGTTAGAAATGCAGAGTCTCGGGCCCCCCAGGCCTGCTGCCTCCGAAGCTGCATTTTCTCAAGAGCCCCCAGGTAATTCAAATGCACGTCCCGGTTTGAGAAGCTCGGCCCTAGAAACTTCTGAGTGAAAGCAGTGGGTGGTGATATCCTTCTGAATAGCTATCCTTCTTTGTAAGGAAAAATCACAGCATAGCTACAAACCAGCAGGGATGTCAGAGAAGGGAAGTCACGGAATCATTTTTTCTGCAAACATTCATTAGGGCCTGTTGTGTGCCAGATACTATTCTAGGTGCTGAGATACAGCAATGAAAAAAAAAAAGAAAAAAGAAAAAAGAAAAAAAAATTCCAGTGCTAGAGGAACAAATGAATAGTCTATCCATGTCAAGTGGTGATAAACACTATGAAGCAAAATGAAAATGGGATAGGGAGGGTGAAATTTTTGCATTATAAAAAAATTTTTTAAACTTTGTTTTCACATTTTTCCTTCTTTTGGCTTCAGAAAGGAAAGGAGAACATAGGTGTGCAATTTCTGCCCTTTTACATAGTATGGTCAGATGATACTTGTGCAAAGATCCAAAGGAGAGAGACAGGATTTGTAAATGTTTCCTGGAACAGCATGGCAGGTAAAGGGAATAGCCCATGCAAAGTCCCAGGGAGGAGAAATGACAGCACGAGTGTATGTGGATGAGAGTGATCCATTGATGATTGCCTGAGGGAGAGGGAGGAGTTGCTGATGAAGTTCTCACAGGGGGAAGAGGATGAAATGGAGCAGACAAGAGAGGCCAGCCCCATAGAGAAGCATGGACTATCTGCCCAGTAATGCCAGGGAAGTTGGAACATAAATGCCCAACCTGAGTAAGCTGATAAATGAGGGGGCAGAGCTCCCAGAGGTTTCCTCTAGTGTTGATGGTTTTTTTCTTCAAATAGGAATCAGGTTTCTGAATTGAGAGAGACAAGAAGAATACTGAAGTACCATAAGCAGAGAGGATAAGGCTTGGAAGGGTGTAGAAGACAGAGTGAACAGACCAGGGGAGCGTGGGCTCAGCACTGACTCCTCCTGGTGACACGTCAGGCTCATCCTGCCTTTCTGCAGCCACGTTCACCTTCAGGTCTGGAGACAAGGAGAAAGCGGGCGGTTGGTAGTGAGGGAAGGGAAGGGAAGGCAAGATCCCTCTTGACTCCTTAAACCTGCAACCGGAAAAGCTCGGCGCTGGAACTTCCCCGGGGAAGGGGGTGCTGGAAGCAGGAGCCACGCTTCAGGGTCCCATCCTGGAAACCCACCTGAGTTCAAATCCTGATTCGGCCACTTACGACTCTGCATCCTGGAGCCCATCTTCTCACTTCTCTATATCTGCACCCCCTTATCACTGGTCCTATTACCTCTGCCCAGACACTTCCTTTCTCTTTTCCAAACCAAGGAAATGGTCTTGGTCTGCTGCTCGAAGATACACACTTTGAAATATTCAAATAACTGGCTGTGTTCACGCATTCATTCAATTACTCATTCATTCAGGAAATCCTAGTATCAGAAGATACTAGTATCTTCTAGTATCAGATAACTAGTATCAGAAGAACAAATGGATAAACCCAGGTTCAAATGCAGGTTCCACCACTTACCAGTTATGTGAAATAGACAGAAACAGCTGTACCAGACAGTTTCTGACTACTCCAAGGCTCAGTTTCCTCTTCTGCAAAACAGAAACATAGTAAAAACTCAGTAAGTATTGGTCATTATTAGTCACAACCACATTTTTCTAGGCACTGTGCTAAGTGCTGGGGATACAAAAATAAAGTGGGTCACCTGTGTCTTACACATCTCACATTGTCGCAAGGGAGACAGCATCTAAACCAATAATAATTGTGACCCAATTAGGTAAGAGCTGGGCCAAAGAAATGTATACAGTTCTTACTGACATGTAATGGAGCAAAAGGTTTCATTGCACCTTGGGAAGAAGAGAAGTCTTCCTGGGGTGATATTTGGAACAGTCTTTCAATGACTAGATGTTTGCCAGTTGGAGAAGGGGAAGGGCATCCCAAGTTGAAGGAGCAACATGGCACCTTGAAAGGACACAGAGTGCTCATGAAGCTGTGAGGAGCCACAGCCACTGGAATGGAGAGGACGTGGAAAAACAGAATAGCAGGTGAAGCTTAAGAGGCCAAGTGTCTTTTGTGAGGAGGACCAAGTCTGCCACCTAGCCCTTCCGGTGTGATCTTATAAGCAATGGGCAACTATGTTGAGGTTTCCAGGCAGAAGAACGAGATCAGGATCTTGGCATTAGAATGGAACACAGATGAGAGGCGGAGCAAGACGGAGGGTGGAGAGACCATGTAGGAGGAGTGATGTCTCATGAGCATGTCTCACCTGCATTTTTGTAATAATGTAGGTGAGACATAGTAAGAACCTGAACAAGGGCACTGACAGTGGGCATAGAAAAGAAACTAAGGATGGGAGAGACCACTCAGAAGAAAAATCCATAGGACTCAGGAATGTGCTGGGCTGGATATGGGGTGAGAAGGTGAGGGAGTCATTCACCATCAGCCTACTAAACTCACACACCTATAGGTTGCTGAAGCAGAGCTTAAAAATGTTTTAACAAGTGAGGGCTCAAGTCTAGGGCAGCTCAACAGTTACCTTGGAGCATAGCTTCTTTGACTCTGATGAACACTTGAGCATTTCTTGGTCATCATGTTAACAGTAAAGCAAATACCATTCACTACCCTTAGAAAAGACTATCCAACCATGTATCTATAATGCAAGTACAATATTGCTATTAATGATTATGCAATGTGTGTGCTGCAGGGGATGTGAAACAAAGAATAGAAGACCTAGCCTAGGGAAAGATCTACTTCCTGGAGGCACTCATCCATGAGTACATTTTCAAAGGAGAGAAATGGGCACTCCAAGAGCAAAGAAATGCCTGAGCTGAGCAGGTGAGCAGGAAAGCATTTCTCAAGTGTGTTCTGAGAGCCCCTCATCCTGTGAGATGCTCTAGAACAAAAGGACCCATGGTCAAAAACAACCTAGAGATGCCACCTCCAATTCCAGCATGTCTCCTTGGGCATTCACAACATACTAAAGATCCTGAGAAACTCTGCAGTTAAAAATAATTTGTCTAGGGGCAAATTATTAAATAAAGTAATTTTTAAATTATTAAAATAATTTGTCTAGTGGCTCACTCGATGAAGGGTCCAACTCTTGGTTTTGGGATCAGGTCAGGATCTCACGGTTGTGGGATCGAGCCCCACATTAGGCTCCATGCTCGGTGCCGAGCCTGCCTGAGATTGTCGTTCCCTCCCTCTCTGTTCCTTACCCTCCACCCCACACAAATACACTCTCTCTCTCTCTCAAAATAATATAAATAAAGTCTTTAAAAAATTATTTGTCCAGTGAAAAAAGCAAGTCAGTGTTTACATGGGGCAGGTTGAGGGGCTAGGAAAGGGCACAAGGAAACATTTGGGTGGTAACGGACATGTTCTATACCATGACTGAGATGGTAGATTACACGGATGTATATCAATGTCAAACTCATTGACCTGTACACATAAAATGCATACATTTTGCTATATATTTTGTGTGCAAATTATACCTCATTTAACTTGAATAAAAACTATAATATCCTGTTGGGTTGGTTTGTTTCTTTCACTTTGGAAAACTTTTTAATTATTTTCATTAATATTCCCTCAAAAGGCCTATTTCTTTGAACACCATCTGGAGAAACACCAGTGTGTTAGTTTCCTATGGCTGCTGTTACAAATTACCACAAACATGGTGGTTTAAAACAACATAAATTGATTATCTCACAGTTCTAGAGGTCACAAGTCTGAAATGGGTCTCACTGGACTAAAATCACCGTATTCCCAGGGCTGTGTTGGTTCCAGAGGCGCCAGGGAGAGAAGGATCTGGTTCCTTGCCTTTTACAGCTTCCAGAAGCTTCCTGCATTCCCTGCCTCAGGGCCCCTCTTAGCTTCATCTTCAAAGTCAGGGACCACATCACTCCAACCACTAAGTTCCCTAGCTCTCCTTCTCTGACTTCTGTCTCCCTCTCTCACTCACGAGGACTCTTGTGATCACCATGGGCCCCTCATCATTCAGGATTATGTTTTCACCTCAAACTACTTAATCGGGTCACATCCACAAAGTTCCTCACAGGTTCCAGGTACTGGGACATCTCCGACGGAGGCAGGTGGAGGAAGACATTATTCTGCTCAGCACAACAAGTTTTTAGTGTAAAATCAGAGGAGTGAATAATGAGCCTGGAAATGAAGGCTGAGGCCAGCTCAGGCTAAAGGATTTGGTAAGTAACAGGCAGCACTTCTTTACCATTAAATGGGTATATATATGTGTTTTGAAACACGAAAGCTATTCATTGGGTATAAAATTTTTTTTCATCAGATCCCCGGCCACCCAGTCTCCCTCTCTGGGAGTAACAAAAATGGACATGTTCTTATACATTATTCCAGAAGTGATCCATACCTACCTAATTCTTTTACACAAAGAGTAGAGTAGTATAAAAATTGTCCCAGTAACTTCCTAATTGCCCCTTGAGAATATAAGTTGGATATCATACCAGAGCAGAACAAAGAGAGTTTCTTTAAAAAAAAAAAAAAAAAAAGTTGATTTATTAATTTCTTTCAGTAATCTCAAATGCACAACCCCGAGATCAAGAGTCACATGCTCCACTGACTGAGCCAGCCAAGTGACCCCAAAGACAGCTTCTTTATTCATTTCAAATGGATAGATAGCATTTAATTGTATAGACCAGTGATTCTCAACACACTTGTTCATTAGAAGGGCCTGGGGAGATTCTGAAAGAACAATTGGAACAGGAGTTCCTGTTATCTGTTCTCTGCAATAAACCACCTCAGAAGTTAAGAAGTATAAAACAATGACCATTTTATTATGCTCACAGTTTGGAGGGCCAAGAATTCTGGTAGAGCACCATGGGGATAGCTTTTCTCTGTTCCATAGTGACTGGGAGTAGTGGGGTGGTCTGGATGGCTGGGGGATGGTAGGAATGGTTTGATTGGAGCCATGGGTCTGGGGCCTTGAGTCTGACATCAGCAGGAAACCTCAGTTACTGCCCACATCATATTTGCAGAAGCCGAAATATGCAAAAAAAGCTTCCTGGCTCACATGCCTAGTGCCTGGGCTGGGGCTGAATAAAACGCACTCGCTCTCTCTCTCTCTCTTTCCCCCCAGCCTACCCCCTTTCATGCAGCTAACCTGGGCCTCCTCACAATATGGTAGCCTCAGCATAGTCAGACTCCTTACATAGCAGTGGGCTCATCCCAGAGCTTGAGTTCCGAGAGGCCAATGCAGGAGCTACAAAGCTTCTTATAACTTAGCCTTGGTGGTCTCAGGCTATCTACTTGATCTCCTTCTATTGGTCAGGCAAGTCCCTAAACAAGAGACTATGCCTATTTAAGAGAAGGGGAATGAGACTCTACTTCTCAATAGGAGAAGTAGCAGAGAATTTGCGATCATCCTAATACACCACACCCAGGTGACCTGAATGTGCAACCAGGCTTAAAAACCACAGTTACGAATGTATCAGACCTTATTAACCTGACTGAGGAGTGTGCAGACGGGCACAGCTAGGGAGCCAGCCCTCGGTATGCGGGGCGGGCGTCATTTCGCACATGGGCAAATATGTCTGGGATAAATTGCTGGAGGTGAAACTGGTGTGGATTAAGGACACCAGGCTGGTCCAGTCGGTAGAGCATGTGATTCTTGAACTCAGGATCATGAGTTCAAGCCCCACAATTGGGGGTAGAGATCACTAAAGAAAGGGGGGAGAAAAAAAAAGAAATTGGTGTGGATTAAAGATGAGGCATTGGAAGTGTTTTGTTTTGGGTGGGGGGATTTCCATCTTTCTTGTTATTCTCAAAATTTGGTAGTACTAAAGTCCAAGAGGTATTGGACTGGGTTGGCCCTTGTATGGGCTCAAGTGCTTAGGAGGATGCAGAATTGAGTCCCCAGGAATATGAAAGCATTGTATCCAAAGGACAGCAGTAGCTACTGTGCCAAGTTCAAGAGCCCTTATACATGGCAGGGCTTTGGCTCCAGGTCTTGGGGAGGAACAAGGGGTGATAACTGCCTTGAGACAACTGAGCAAAAGAAGAGCCGGTGCAGAAGGGTCTGGTGGGAGAAACAGGGAAGGTGAAGGAAAGGGATCTTCCTGTCCTTTCTCCTATGACTGAAGGGCAGAGGCGTGTGACCCAAAGTAGGTAGGAGCTACTAGATCCCATTAGAGAGAGGCCAGACCACTCTAGGGCAGGTTAACTGGCTTTGGCAGGCAGCGGAATAGTGGTCATAAGAAGGGAGACAAACTGTTCCAATTTGTGGGTAGCTTGTTTCCCGGCCTCTAGTACTTCCTCCTGGTTGACCTTCTTGGTGTCATAATCCAGGACGACTTTGTTAGCGATGAGGGAGAAGCCAAAGACTCGAAGTCCACAGTGCCTTGCCAGCTTCGACTGCTGGTACCTGTGTTCATGCCAACAGCATCTGCCCCCGGCTCCGCAGCAGCCAACGCGCTGCCACAGGCTCGAAGGTGAGGCCTGCCCCCATCACCAGGTGCCTTCCTTTCGCTCCCTCTGCTCCCCCATCTGTTTCCAGGCACTGTGTGCCTTCTGCCTCATAAGCATCAGACATGGCAGGGACACGAACTCCAAACCTTTCAAGCCTTGGGCCCTCTAAGAGGGTTCAAACCACTGAAGCCAGTTAGGTTGACCTGACCACAGATCAGCATGGTATCTCCAACCTCAAACTCGGGGTCGAGTCCTCCCCCAGCAATGGTGACCACTAGGGTGTCCACACCCATAAGGAAGAACAACCTCACTGGGAATGTCACCTTCAAGATCGAGTAGGCTTCGTGCGTGGGAAACCTGTCCTGCACCATCACACAGGCTCTGCCATTCGGGAGCCCAAACACCAGCCGACCAGCAGCACTCGGCACTGTATTTTGGGGAAAGTTTGGTATCTCACTGTAGACAAAGCTTTGGGCCTCAGTTAATTTATCAGCCAGATTTCCTAGCCCAGAACCACAGAGGACCGCCACTTGAGGTCTGTGCTGGGTGGGGCGCAGAAGCCATTTGCTAGTGTTTTCATCATCATACGTAAATTCATTCTCCGAGGGGCGCTACCGCCACTGCTCTCTCAAAAAGCTTGTCCTTCGCCTCTGGGACCCGGTCCCCTGAGCTGCACCACACTATGCTGAGCCCTACTTCCCGGGAGCCGTGTGCACAGTCCTGTCCTGGAAGTTTGTGAGTAATAAAGTGACACAAGCAAGTCTGAACTTGAGAAAATCCAGTTGTCTGCACTGCCCAGGATGGAGCAGAGGGAGACAAGAATTGCAGACAGAGACCAGACTGATGGTGGTCAGACTATCTGGGGGGTAGATCATAAGGTAGAAGTGTAGCTAGAAAAGGACAGGTGAGTCAGAGCACCAAAATGCTTGGATTCTTGTTCCAGGTGCTGGAAGACAGAGGCTGACGAGGTGATCAGCTTGGTGGAGGGATGACAGGCCCTGGAGGGCTCATGGCCAGTTTCTTAGAAGAGGTAGGACTTGAGATGGAGCGCGCAGGGTGAGAAAAGCTTGAACAGGCAGCAAGGAAAAGGCAAGACAATCTTCCCACCAGCATTTCATGTGTTACAAGACATGAAGGAAACTTCTCCTTGTTTTTAAATAAAGATTTTACTTATTTATGAGAGAGAAAGAGAGTTCATATACATGGAGGGGACAGGGGAAAGGCAGGAGAAGGGGGAGGGGAGGGGCAGAAGTAGAGTCCACCCTGAGCAAGAAGCCCAATGCAGGGGTTGATCCTAGGACCCTGGGATCATAACCTGAGCTGAAGGCAGACTCTTAACCGACTGAGCCACCCAGGCACCCTGGAAGCTTCTCTTTGATACAGAACATGCACCTCAGGCACTTAGGGCTTAGTCAGCGCCTGTCACACGGCAAATACTCAAAACTATGATGCATTATTCTCAGTAACAGCAAGTAATGCCTATTAAAAGCTTAACAAATTGGGACCTGACTTTGGACGGCAACAATCAATGTTCTCGTTATTTCTAAACAGATCTATGCGGAATGGGAAAAGCTTAGGCTCTTCAACCATTGGCCCAATCTGAAACAGACAGTGGTTTGTTTCTTCATTCTGTCTTAGAACCTTCATCAGCTTCCCTTCCTTCCAAGGGAGAATCAGCGGGAACTGACCAGCTGAACAGAGAGTCCCTAGAGTCCCATTCCTGTCCCACCATCATGCTCTCAGCCTGGTACTCATCTCCTTGTCATCTTGTAAAACTTGATCCCAGGAGCTGATTTTCTGTGGGATGCGTTAACAAAGAAAAGATCCCAGAGGAAGTACAGAAAGGGTCTCACTGTAAGTGCTGGAAAGATCTTATCTGAAGACGTGTTCCAATTCTGGGTGGCCTGGGGCCATGAAAAGAAGTAGCATCTGAATAGTATCCTATGATATGGTTAACCCTAGTGATCCTTTTGTTCTCGGCTTAAAAAATCCTTCCTCCAGGAGTTCCTGATGGCCCTGAAACTGTTTAAGTGCCCCCACATGTGCTTTCTTATACTCAGAATCTCCCTCATCATAGAAATTATGACACTTTTGTTATTCTTATGTATGTGTCTCCCTTACATATATATAGACGATCTCTTATAAACAAGCTCTTGTTTGTATGTCTCTGCAGTGGAGATACCCCAAAGTGACCCCCAGTGGCTTCCACTTCTTTTTGCCCATGCCTTGGTATAATCCCCTGCCCTTGATTATAGTAGGACCTGTGACTTCATGCTAATCGATAGAATATAGCAAGGTGAATGGAGGTCACCCCCAGGGTGATGCTGGATTACATAACCCTCTTTCAGCAGACTGGAGCAGGAGACTTTGCATTCTGACTTGATGAAGTAACTGGTCGTGTTGAAGAAGCCCATATGGCCAGGGAACTACAAGAGGCCTCTAGCTGCCATGGGTAGCTTCTATGGGCTTCTAGAAATGGTGCCCAGGAAAGAAAAGTCAAGAAAAGAGTGGGGGCTGGGGGTGCAGGGAGCTGATGTTCTGTAGCCTGATGGAATCCAGCTGACAGCCAGCCAAAACCAAGGCCTACAGTCTTACCATGGTAAGAAATCAAACTCCTCCAGCAAGCTCAATGAGCTCGGAGGCAGATTTTTTTCTCAGCCAAGCTTCCAGAACAGCAGACATCTTGAATGCAACCTTGTAAGACCCCAAGGCAGAAGCCAGCTAGGCTGCACACAGACCCCTGACCCACAGAAAGTGTGATAGAAAAATGTATATTGCTTAAAACTTCTAAATTTGTGGTAATTTGTTATAGCAACAGAAAATAAATACATGTCCTCGATAGACAAGGAGCTCTGCGTAGGCAGCAACCAATGCATAGGGCACCCCCCATTGTACCTCCAGCACCTCCCACGATGCTCAACAAAGATGTGTTGAATGAATGTACATCATCCCTACAATACTTGCAAACACTCCATAAGAAGGAGTATTTTTACTCGAATTTTATTAAGACTGAGAGACGGTAAATGACATATCCAAGATTCACACTGAGAGAGAAGAGACAGGAGTTGAACTAGCATCTCAGATCAAATGGCAAGCTTGTTCACTAACATCAGAGCTGCAGGAACAGTGCAGGCTTTCCGTCTTGGCAGAGCCAGTGGAAGCTTACACAAATTATGGTCCCTAGCCCACGCTCGTAGCAGACATCACTAATAAATCCCTGTATGCTTTCAGGCTGCCTCCATTGCAAACCCTCTCAACTCAGCATTTCGGTAGCCACAAGCAATTGATCAGAGCTGGCCCAGGAGAGGAAACCTATTTATCATCTGGGCCCTGAGCGCCGAGTTCTATCTGTATCTCCGTGCAACTGGATTTGGGATCCCTTCCTAGGAACGTATAGGGAATGATATGAAGGAAAAGAAAGTCGGGGCATAGATAGAAGTGGTACCCAGGAGAGAAAAGTCAAGAAAAGAGATGGGGGTACCGGGGTGCAGGGAGACCATGTTTCTAGAACCTTCCTTGCAGAGGTAAATGCCTTACAACACTTCCAGGCAGGAAATTCCACTAACGATGCACACTACAGCTGGGTTTTCTCATGGCTGGCTTCCCCAAGTCAGCTGATGGTGTCTTCCTTGCACAGTGATCAGATTCAGCAATTAGAATCCTTTCTTAATTATCATCATGGTCAGGCCCTCCCAGCCGATGACCCCACCAGGGAAGCAATGCATTGAACATGGGCCGTGGCTGATATTTTTGTTGTTTTGACAATTAAGGTGCTCTGTTTGCCCGAGGGGTTACAGTTTTGATATTTTAGACATTAATCCGCAGGAAGGAAAGCTAACTGTTCAAACAAGGAATACCTAAGGCTGCCATAAATGTGACAGAGACTTGAAGTAAGAAAACAGATTGAAAAGTAAAGCAAACAGTCAGTGAATTAGTCGTTTGGTTTTTACTTTATCTGTTAATAAATGGATGAAATCCACTTTGCTCTGGGCATTAGACAGACCAGGGGCACCAAACGTATTGTGCTGATAATACCACCTCTCACGCCAAGGCAGGCATTACTAATTAATCACATCATTCTCTCCTCCCTGAGTCCCAGCCTGGTCTTGGAAACTGTCCCAACATGGAGTGCCAAGCAGCCAATAACAATCTATCATTTTGGATCTCCAGGCAAAACTACTTGCCATCCAAAATTACAGGCACAGCCCCAACTCGCAAGTTATCAAACAAAAAACAGTAGAGTGAAGCTTTAGGATGACGAGCACAGAAACTGGCCAGAGAGTGCCTGGATTTGAAGCCCACCTCTGCTCTCCATTAGCCATCCCGTGCCTCTGTTTTGTCACCCATAAAATGGGAATCATAAAGCATGTATCTCGTTAAGCTCCAAGGATGATAACGTGAGTTCGAATACGTTACAGATCCTGAAAGAGTACCTGGCAAGCATAAACCCTGGCTATTCTTATATTTGATTCCTTTTATTCTATGTACAAAATCTAGCTCTCCTACTGGACACAGGCTGTTCAAAGATAGGCACCATGCTTTTCCTTCTTTGTATCCCTGGCGCTTAAAACACAATGGGAGCTGAGTCTCTTGAATGGCATTCTTCCAGCCAGACTGGCAGACTCACTGTTCCTGCCCCCAGTGCCTGGCCCATTTCTGCCTCCTGTCTCTCCCATGGTTTTCCCTCTCCCCACAACCCCCACCAGCCGCCATCTCTTCAAGGTCCCCAATTAATTTTCCTCACCCTTCTATTCTCCCCACCAAACCCACCCGGCCAATATTCACCTGATTTCTACATATCCTTCAGAGCCTCCCCAGCTGGAGTAGTTATTCATCTGTCCACCAAATAGTTCCAGCTCTCTGCCTTCTGGGCACATTGTGGAATTTGACTTCCTGCCCTACCCCTGTGGTTGGGTGAGACCCCATTAAAAGTCTGGCCCACGAGCGGAGAAATCTGACTGCTGGTGGGAGACCCTCCCAATTCCAGATCTGTTTCCTCTGCCACAGCTACCAGCAATGTTCCAACCTGCAAGTGCTCGACCTGTCCAGTCTGGAGTGAAATTAGGGGGAGCAGGGCCACTAGCTGACCCATGATGGACCAATAGCAGGAATGAGAAATAAACCTTCATTTTTTTAAACCACAGAAATTTTCTTGTTACTGTTTTATCCTGATTTATCCTGACAGATGCATTACCCTAATGTCAGCATCCCCCTGCGAGCATCCTCTAGCCACCCTGACTCACAATAATTTCTTCAAAAGGGCAGGGGGAAAATACTCTTACTCATTTTTATCCCCAAATCTAACATAGTGCCTTGCACACAGTCAGTGCCCATTAAATGGCTGTTGTGTAAAGGAGTGGCCATTAATCTCTGGGCCTCTAGTTTCTCAGTCTGTGAAACAGGATCATAAATGTCTTGCCCCCTTATTTCGCAGGACTACTGTGGGGCTAGAATGGAATTATCTGTAAGAAGGTGCGTTGGGGATTATAAAATGATGAACACATCTCCAGCATTATTATTAGATAATAAAGTACTAAGAAAAATTCTCAGCATTCATTCATTCATCTTATACCAGTACCATTCCAGTTTGATAATTAACCACCCTCACCCCCCCGACACACACACAAACGCACAATTCTTAAGTTCTGTTGCTGTCTTTAAACTCAGGAACAGGGACGCCTGGGTGGCTCAGTTGGTTAAGCAGCTGCCTTCGGCTCAGGTCATGATCCCAGCGTCCTGGGATCGAGTCCCACATCGGGCTCCTTGCTCAGCAGGGAGCCTGCTTCTCCCTCTGCCTCCAGCCTGCCACTCTGTCTGCCTGTGCTTGCGCTCTGTATCTCTCTCTCTCTCTCTCTAACAAATAAATAAAAATCTTTAAAAAAAAATAAATAAATAAATAAAAATAAACTCAGGAACAATGACAGCTGTCAACATCTACTGAATGTCAATATTCGCCAGGCACCGCACGGGAAGCTCTTCAGCCCCTGGTCACTATAATCCCCAAAGGGTCAGAGGATTTGGGTACCATAGGCCGATGTTACAGTTAGCCCCCAACAAGGTAAGTAGCTGGCCCAAGGTTAAATGGCAAGAAAGTTGCAGAGGTGGGAGCTTGGTCAAGAGCCCCAAGTATTTGAAGTCCTTGGAACAGAGGCCACAGTACTTTTCTCCCTCCCAAGGAAGGTATGAACTGAACACTGTCCACACCGGGCAGTGTGCTCACGAGTCCTCAGTGTGGCCACCGAATGGACAGCTGAGACTCCGTGTCTTAGGTGGCCAGACACTGCCCTCATTTGCCCCGAGTCACACGGGTTGAGCTGCTATTGGGTGTTCGAAGATACACACACACATAGTTGAGTTCACTGCCAGTTTAGGAAACCCAATACATGGCAAGACACACACACGCACGCACAGACATTTGCTTCTCGCTTAGAAAAGTTTATGCCATCAGAAGCATTTAAAATAGCGGCAGCTTGGTGACCATTTGCCCAGTAGAGTCCCGCAGGCCCAGCCCTCAGGGGCCCCCGCTGCGCTTGGTGTCTGATGCTCGGTAGTCACCATCTTGAAGTTCTCCGATTCTACCTTGAGTGTGTGTTTTGCACGTAAAGCTGGATGGAAGAGTGGAGCCCGCTTAGAGCCTAGAGCCTTTGCTCACGCGCAGTCCCAGCCCCTGCCTGGTCTCAGCTTCCCAGGGGAGGGCTCTCCGCCGCCCATGCCCCTACCCAACATGCTCCAGGAGCCCCCTGCCCTGCCCGCACCCAAGCATCCACATGGAGGAGGCTGGGCCAGATGGCGTGGGGGGCAGGGTACTAGAATTTATATCTGGGCATATTCTTTAACTCTGCTCAGCCTCAATTTCCTCACCTGCAAAATGCAGACTAAAACCGATACCTGTTGCACGGGGTTGTTAGAGAACTGATTTTGAAAACACCTGGAAAGTATTCAGCGTGGTTCACAGCACACGGCAGCCGCTCAGTAAAGGGCAGGTGTCGCACGAGCCGAGCCGTGAGGCTGGTATTGTGACCCCAGGGGTCAGCCGAGACACTGAGGCCTACACAGATCAGGCTCTGCAGCTGGGGGACTCCTCGGTGCAAGGGAACAGATGCAAACCCATGGCTCCCCAATGTCCAAACCCATGGGTTAGACCACCAGACCACACTCCCCCATCACCAAAGAGGGCCTCTTTTGATGGCCTGATGTCCCCCCCACCGCCAGGCCTAATTCTGAGGTCCTCAAGCCACACGGCCCTCTGATCTTGGGATCCGACAGAACCTTGCAGCTCTCAAAGTCCTGGTGATCAGATTAGCCCTACCAGATAGCAACGACAACCACCATGTGTGCAAGCCCCAAGAGACCTATCCGCCTGACTTCCCTTCTGCAGAGCCCCTTACAGTGCCTTGCCCAAACAGGTACTTCATAAAGCTCCTCTGATCAAAAGCTATGCGGCCAATAAGGCTCCACCGTACCTACCTACCATCCAACGCCAACACTGAGCCCTAGGAGGCAGGCAACGAGATGAACTAGCAGCAGCGCCATTGAAACTAAAGGCAAAGGAGAAAACGTGAGAAAGACAGAGCATGCACAAATGTTTGAACGCAAGGCTTTTGTGTCTTTGAAACTGAAGCCAGGGATATGGCAGGAACCCCTGTAGATAGTTGGAGGGCTTCTCCCCCCCTTGGATTGTTGCAGTGTTCAGGAGTCTCCAATTTCTAATCTCACAGGTCGGAGCTCAGCCCTGAGGTCTCTGTGCAGCAGGGTGGGTGTGAGTCAGCCGTGGAGCTGGCAGGGCCCTGGGCCTCGCATGGAGTCCAAACCCATCGCTGACACATGGGGGGAGCGGAGGCAGGAGTGGGTGTTTGCTGACAAGCAGCTTCATGGGAACGCTTGCCTTGGCATTTCTCAGTGCTGAATCAGGGAGAAAAGTTGGGCAGAGCGCTGCGGGGTTCACTGAGGGGGAGAGAAAAGGGGAGAGGGAGCGAGGGAGACCAGAGCCCAACATGGGATAGCAGCAGGACCAGAGCAAAAGGACCACCACCCGAAAGGCCCTCTGGGTGCATTCCGCGCTCTCTCCTGTCCACCCTCACCCCAGCCTCGCGGGCAGGGAAACCCCTCCAGGCACGATTTTTCTCTCCTGCACATGAAGAAACTGGGAATAAGAAAGATCAAGGGCTACATGGCTAACTAGTGGCTAAAATGGAATTCAAACTCAAGTCTAACAAAAACCCAATGTTCTCCTGCACCTGAGCCCTCACCGGACGCCCACCTCTGATAAACCCCGTCTCACCCTGGCCTCACCTGCTTCTCCTCTAAAGCTTAGCAGAAGCCGGACAGACAGGAAATGAAGCTGATGTGGAGAGAGTCATTCCCCTCTCAGACAGACTGGGGAGGGTGAGTAGGACCCCAAACGCAGGAACGTGGGTGCGTCTTGTTCAGCCCTGAATGGGGCAATCCTGCACCTGCCGAATCAGATGAAGAGAGAAAAATCCAGGCCTCCCCATTCCTCCCTGATTGTGTCATCTGGAGCAGCACTATCTGACAGAAATATCACCAACTCCAGCTACATATTGTAATTAGAATTTTCGAGTAACCACATTTTTCAAAAGTAAGAAGAGGTGAAATTAATTAATAATGTTTTATTTAACCAAATCTATCCAAAATAGTACTACTTCCAGATGTAATCAACATAAAAATTTTTATTTTTTATGCATGTCCTTTTTTTTATGATTTTATTTTTTTTTGACAGGCGGAGATCACAAGCAGGTAGAGAGAGAAGGGGGGAAGCAGGTTCCCCGCTGAGCAGAGAGCTTGATGTGGGGCTCGATCCCAGGACTCTGGGGTCATGACCCAAGCTGAAGGCAGAGGCTTAACCCACTGAGCCACCCAGGCACCATTATGCATGTCCTTTTTTTTCTTTTCTTTTTTTTTTTTTGGTATAAGTAATCAAAATCTGGTGTACACTTGATCCCTACCCATGCCTCAACTGGGACTAGCGTACGTGACTAGTGGCTACTATATTGGATGGGATAGGTCTACAGGGTAGGAAAATACCCAAATGAACACAACCTCACTCTACGTGATGAAAAGGGCTTTGTAATGATCATACCAGAAGGTTGATTTTTTTGATTTACAGTTCTATGCATCTTAACACATGTGTACATTCATGTAACCACAGGTAACCATCCCCATAATCAGCATATGGAGCAGTTCCGTCACCCCCAAAAAACTCCTTGGTGCTTCTTCTTTACTGTCAAACGTTCCTCCTCCCCTAATCCCTACACAAAGGGAATCCTACAATAGGTAACCTTTGGAGACTGGGTTCTTCCACTCAGCATGATCCCTGTGAGAATCTTCTTTTTTCTTACTGAGTTTTAGCACACGGTACAGAGAGACCCCAGTTCGTATACCCATGTAGCTGCTGAACGACATCGGAATTGCTTCCAGGTGGGGATGATTACAATCAGAGCTGCTGTAAATATGTGGACAGGTTTTATGTGAACATTTCATTTCATTTCATTTCTCAGGAGTGGAATTGTTGGGTCATGTGGTAACTGTAGGTTTAACTTCATAAGAAACCACCAAATTGCCTTCCAAAGTAGTTGAACCATGTTTTATTCCCATGTTTATTCCCATGGGAAAGTTTCAGTCGCTCCGTATTCTTTTCAGTACTCGATACTGTCAGTATTTTTATTTTAGCCATTATGATAGGTATATAATTGTATCTCATTATGGCTTTAATTTGCTTTTCCCTAATGCCTAATAATGCTGAACATCTTTTAATGTGCTTCTCTGTCCTCCGTATGTCCTCTTTGGTGATATGTCTGTTCAAGTCTTTTGCCCATTTTTAAGTTAGGCTGTGTGTTTTTAAGGTCTTATATATCCTAAATATGAGTTCTTTGATGGACATGTGATTTGTATAATATTTTCTCCTATTCTCTAGGCTTTCTTTTTACTCTCTTAACATTGTCTTTCACAGAGCTGAAGTTTTCCATTTTGATAATGTTCTATTTACCAATTTTTTCTTTCATGGACTTTGCTTTTGTTGTCCTTAGTAAGAACTCTTTTGCCTAACCCCAGGTCTCAGAGATTTTCTCATATTAAGTTTTTGAAAAATACATCACATGTTTAATATCCAAGGGGTAACTCCTTAAAGAAATTCAGCCATGGGTTTTAGTTGTGAAAATCTACCTTTGTCATATGAATTCATTCATCCACTCTGCATGATTTTAATAAGTGCAAAATCATGACTAGTAAAGGAGAGATCATTAAGATTTGGTTCACAATAGTGGATGCCATTAATTGAAGGTCTAGGGCCAGTGGCCATATAAACATCCTCTACATCCTCCAATCTGGCATTACTATCCTCATTTTACAGGAGAGGAACCTGAAGCTTAGAGAAGTAATTTTTCCAGCCACACAGCCAAGTGACAGTAGAGTTAGGCTCAGCTAATTCCAAAGTCCTCAGGTGTGAGAGGGTTCTTTGCCTTCTAGCAATAGAAGACAGCTCTACCTACCTAAGGGGAAAGAAGGAAAGAGAAAGGAAAGGGAAGGAAAGGAAGAAGAAAGAAAGGGAAGAAAAGGGAAGGTACGAAGGGAAGGAAGGAAGGATGGAAGGAGAGAAAGAATGAAACAAACAAACAAACATATATTGATTCACAGGTATTTCACAGAACCAACCCAATGGCTGAACACCAAATCTTAGAAGGGAAAAATATTAAGGAAGTACAAAGATCTAGGCAGCAGGAAACATATAGATGTTAACATCCAGACATCCATCCCCTTTGAATGAAGCATCTTTAACTACTTTTAGCCCTTTCATGTATCCTCTCTAGATCCAAATTCCCTAGAACAATCACCTGACTGACCTGTCATAGGTCATGAGACCAACTTTTTCCCAGAGAATGATGCAACACCTTGATTGATGGTCCAACCAAGACTATGTCCAATTAGGGGCACAGTCCCCTTTCCTTGTTGAGAGGTGGTTATATTAATAGTAGTGCTATTACTGCAGGAAAAAGGAAGATGGATCCTGGGAAGATAAAAACCTCAGGGGCCCATGTTGGCAATGCTTTCAAAATTTTTGATCATGATCCATGTTGAGAAATCTATTTCACCAGAACGTAGATATATTCACACAACTGAAATTAAATTTTCACATAACATTATGTCCCCTTACAATGTGAAGCACACTCAACATGTAGAAACCGATGCCACAACTCCCTCATGGGTCACATCCTGCAGACTGGAAGTACCACATTACCATGATTTCCTCCTTCTCTGCATCCATGAGGACTCCAGAAGGGAAGTGAGACAGGGAAGGGAGGAGAGCCAGCAAAGCATTCACGACAAGGGTGCTGTCCCTGTGACATCCAGGGCCCTGTTCCACAGGAGACCCTCTGAAAAACTGTGCAGAACATACCTCAAGATTGTCCCACCAAAGGGCAGGGAAGCTGGGATGTTCATCTGTCCACTGACATTCCTCCACGTGAAGGTGACACCCAAGGCATTAATTTCCCAATACTTCCAGACTGCCACCAAGTGAAGGCTGAGCTCCGATGGCCAGAGAACCCCGTCCCCCACAAGCAGAGAGATGCAGGAAGCTTTGGGCTATATGGAAATTATCTTTAGATGACCTCTGGGTGGGCAAGAGTGGCCGGGTTGAAGTCCTCCTACAAGACGTAACTGGGAGGAAGAAGGACTGACTCAGAAATCCATTGTCAGTCATAAACACCTGCCTCCCTTCCCAGGCCACACCACACTGTCAAGCCCATCCGACCCAACCCCCAGATTTCTAAATTCACCAGGTGTGTCCTGGGCTGGCTGGCTGTTTTCCTGCTTCAACTTTGCTGAAGGAAGAGAGGAAGTCTGGTTCACCAGTCCTACCTCGCCCCTCTGATTCTCAGCCAACATCCCAGAGAATGCCTCGTTTCAGCCTACCATCTCATTTCAGTAAATCTCTATCCATCTCTGCCCTCCCCTTAGTGCCAGAAGAGACTGTGGCCCTACTCCTGTCAAGGTACCAGTGAAAACAAATATCCAGGACTCAGGGAAGGATCCAGTGCACAAACCTTGATTAGTCACCTGCTGTTTGTCAGATTAAAACATAGAAACATAGATGATAAACTGACTTTGGAAGTCAGGTGCGACGGGATGGAAATAGAAGCCACACGGGGCGCGGCGCAACAAAGCTTCAGTCAGCAAAGCCTGAGGGCGGTGAGCCTTAACTTGGGGCTCCACATTCACCTGAAGAGCTTTGATTCCCACCTGGAGGTAGGGTAAGTCTGAGGCATCTGAATACTTTTTTAAATTCCCCAGATTCTTAAAAAAAAAAAAAAATTCCCCAGATTCTAACACAAAGGAAGTGTGAGACGGGACAAGAAGGAAGAAATAACATTTCTTGTAGTGGCTTTCTTTTTGAGGTCACCTTTATATCCATCTAATTCTCTCAAGAAGCCACAGTAGCCCCCCCCCTTATCTGCAAGGGATACGTTCCAAGACCCCCCTGCCCAGCAGGTGCCTGAAACCACAGTTAGCACCAAACTCTATATATACTATGTTTTTTCTATACATACATGGCCATAATAAAGCTTTATTTATAAATTAGGCACAGTAGGGGTGCCTGGGTGACTCAGTAAGTTGAACGTCCGACTCTTGATTTCAGCTCAGGTCATGATCTCAAGGTGATGAGATTGAGCCCTGCACTGGGCTCAGCAGGGAGTCTGCTTTGAGATTCTCTCTCTCCCTCTCCTTCTGTCCCTTCCCCTGGACTCATGCTATCACTTTCTCTCTATCTCTCAAATAAATAAGTTTTCTTTTAAAAAATATTTTATTTATTCATTTGACACAGAGAGACGCCGTGAGAGAGGAAACACAAGCAGAGGGAGTGGGAAAGGGAGAAGCAGGCTTCTAGCCAAGCAAGGAGCCCAATGCGGGACTCGATCCTAGGACCCTGGGATCATGACTTAAGCCGAAGGCAGATGCCTAATGACTGAGCCACCCAGGCCCCCCTCAAATAAATAAATCTTAAAAAATAATAATAAGTTAATCACAGCAAGAGATTAACAACAATAATGTAATAGAACAACTCTAACAATACACCATAATAAAAGTTATATGAATTGTGGTCTCTCTCTCTGAAAATATCTTATTGTCCTATACTCACTTTTCTTGCGAGGACGTGCGATGGCAAAACGCCTGTGTGATGAGACAAAGTGAGGCGAATGACATGGCCATCTCAACCTAGTGGTAGACTATCTTTGACTTCCTGTTAATTCGTCGGGAGGATCTCCTGCTCCCAAGCCACAGCTGGCTGCAGGTAACTGAAACTGCAGAAAACAAAACCAAGAATGAGGGGAAACTACTCTTTATGCATGACTGTGCCCATCTCAAAGGAGAGAACACTGAGGTTGAGGGAAATCAAGTAACTTACCCAAGTCCCCAGTGTTATGAGCGAAAGGACCTTGATTGTGCACCATCCAAGACTGAGTCCAAAGGCTGTAACTCCTTCTACCTCACCATGCTGTCCCCCCAGTAAAATTTTAAAAAGATTCATGGTAAGAATAAGAGAGAAGGAAAACATTTGAGATCAAGAGTGTCACTGGAAAAATCAAGACGGGCCTAGGTGAGGCAGGTGGGAAGGGCTCTGGGGGCAGCAAGAAGCCTGGGTACCCAAAACCATTCATAGCAAAAATGAGGCAAAGCCACCAAAGAGGGGACAGGGAGTTGAATGCCCGCTAATCCTGCCCTGTCCCAATGTCCACCTGGCTTTGCTCTCAAAAAGGTGTTGCATCCAAAGTTAGCTCACTGGGCCCTTTTCTCATCAGATCGGAATTGTGACTTGGAACGTCACAGCCGGCCAGCCCGGGGTTAATCCACCTACTCCTCCCCCTCCTCCAGACTGACTATGTTCGGCTGTAGGAATAAACCAACATCACAGCAGACAGCTTTTCTTCATTTCTCTCTCTGATTCCTCTCTTCTCTGTGGCGGCCTGGCTCTCCGGGCTCAGAGAGGCCCATCTGCTTGAAGGGATGGCCTGCTGTTTAAAGCCTCCTCTGGGACCGCTCAAAGACGGGAGAAACCCTATCCATTCCTGCTCCTCTGTGTCTGCTCCAGGAAACTGAATTTTATTTAAGCATCACATTTGCAGAAAGAAAAAGAACTTCAGTCTGCTCTTTCTTGACCGTAAGTTTCAGCAACCAGAGGCCCAATAAATGAAGGCAATCCTCAAAAAAGAAACTTCAAAACCAAGAGCTCCCTCGCACGCTGCACATCCAAAGTCCAGAAGCATCTTTCAGAAAATCCTGGAAAACGGCAGAGCTGGAAGGACCCCATGGATCATCCTGTAGAAGGGGAAGCTGAAGGCCCACATAGGAGAGAGAGTGTCACTTGCCCCATATCATGGCCTGAGTGAGGAGAGAGCAGATCAGGGCCTGGGACCGGGGCTTTGTACCTTCTCCCCAGGTGGCATTGTACTGGCAGCGACTGAGGACCCACAGAAAAGCAGCACTCTGAAGATGGTCTCCCGTGAGCCCACCATGATCCGTGCTGAGAAATCGAATTCACCAACACACGAGCATACGTACACTCAGGACTGAAATGCCTATATAGGAGGCAGAGTTGCTGCCAAGGAAAATACCGGATGAAAAACATGCAAGCTCAGCCCCAACTGTGAAGAAAACAAAGTGATCTCCGCTATTTACCAACCCATCCCTCCCGTCGAGGGAGCGGAGGGCCACCATACGACACCACTCCAGGGGGCGTAACGCACACCCTACGGTTAATCTATCTTTTCCAAAGGCGGAAGAGCAGGAGCTGAGATATCAGCCATTATTTTTCTTGTTCTGCATTAACAGCAGGAACCAAGGCATTAATTGATAATGACAAGATTCATTAAAAACAAATAGTAACTTAAGAACAACCCCAGGAGACTTGGCTTTCAAGATTCCAGAGAATGAATCTATAAAAAGTGAGCTCATCATAAAGAGGTCCAAAGGAGGGCCATTCAGAAGGCGCCGATACAAGTGCACACACACGGTGGCTCTGGGAGGCATTGTTCTTGTGCTTTGGGTGCACAGAGTCTCCCAACAGCCCTATGACAGAGCTACTGATATGCTCTCCCATTTCGCAGATGGGGAAACTGAGATGTTTGCAAGACACATAGGCAGGAAGCAGCCAGCTGTGATTCAAAGCGCCCCACCGCCACACACACACACTTGTGTGAGTGACTGTTGAGGACATCGCCCCATTTGTAGGCACAGGTAATCACTGTGACCTGCTACGGAGAGCTGGGGACGACTGCCATCTGCCCTATTTCGCTCCAGTCCCCACAGGTGCTGAGCACGATCCTGCTCCCTGTTCCAGGGAGGAGTCTGCCAGCGCTGTGCTCAGGAAATCTGGGAAGGAATGAGGATGTCCTCAGGGAAGCAC
The DNA here is from genome assembly GCF_009829155.1 of Mustela erminea. Lineage (NCBI taxonomy): Eukaryota > Metazoa > Chordata > Mammalia > Carnivora > Mustelidae > Mustela > Mustela erminea. The sequence goes on from NC_045629.1 coordinate 68,026,311, forward strand.
AGGTCTGGACAGGAATCCCAGCACCCGCAAATATCGGCATGAGCCTCCCTCCCATACCCCCAAGCCGAAGCTTCCTCAGGGTGAGGAAGGGAGAAATAAAGGGAGAAAATGCTTCAGCCCCTCCCGTGGAGGCCAACAGAAAGGATTCAGAGTAGCTTGAGAGCTCGCCCAGCCCTTCTGAAGTCAACAGAGAGAGGAGATACTTTTTCATTCTTTCCTCTCTGCTGCCTGGAGCGATTTCCTCAATGCTTCCGAGACTCAGTTTCTGAAGTCCCCGCCAGCACGCATACATTAATGAACTTGAGCTGACCAGCGGAAAAGCCAACACAGTGCTTACCGCTGACCAGAAGACCAAGTGAACAGATACGTGAGCGTGTCCGTCTGCCCTTTTGGGATAAAAAGGACACAGGTAATTTCCTACCCCATACTCATTATTTTTCTCTACCGACAGACCCCTGTTTTGATTCAGGGCTTTAATATGCCCCAATACAAGGATCGCCTTCCCAAGCTCCTTTGTGAGTAGAGGCGGCCTTTAGTTCTGGCGAATGAGATGTGAGGAGAAGACTGTTTGGAGGGAAGGGGGCTTCCAGGACCTTAGTCACCCCCCCCAAAATTAGCAGGACAAGCTCAGTGAGCCTTTCCCTCTGCCCTTCCCTCTTCTTCCTTCTGAAAGTGCAGCAGCCAAGTTTCTACCATGGGAACAAAAACCACAGGCAGATCACAGAAACAGAAAAGGAGCCTCGGTCCTCAATAACCTCCCAATGCTTGAGTCCCTGCCTCTTGATCTGTCACATTAGAAAAATAAACCCCTTTCAGGTTTTCCATTATTTGTAGCTAAACACATGCCTAACGGATATTTACCAATTCCAGTTTGATATATTGAAATAAACAAAATCTAGAGACGCGAGCTTGCTTGCTCAAGGTCATGTCATGAATTGATGGGTGGGGAATCCAGGCCTGATAAGTATCTTGAGTCTTAAATTCCCACCCCAAATACTCTTTTAATTGAGTCCATGCTCATGAAAATCATATTTATGTCAAGAATCAGAAGGAGCAGTCATAAAATATTTATACGAAAGCAGTTATACCCATCTATAAGAAAACTCCCATCTAGAAATTTAAGTAGCCAAACTTATTTTTGAAAACCATGAATTTCATTCAATCTATGCAAGTGGCCTTTTCAGTCTTGGGGCAAATCACACATGAAGCTTGGAGGAGAAGCTGACCACTCACAGAGCCTGGCTTCACCCCTAGGTATAGGCAAGGAAGTTCCCCTTTGCACATCACACCACGAACTCAACCAAAAAGCACTGTCTGCCCTAAAAATCTGTCCTAGAGAAGATACTGAATTTGCAAAAGCAACTCTTTTGAACCACTAATAAATATTTTATAACCCAATCGCTTAGGAAGTCAGGATTGCAAAGCACTCAAATATAAATATGATCATTGCATGGCAAAACTGAGCTTAAGGGTATCATCCACCCTGGATGTTAGAATTTCATGAAAACTATTTGCTAACCATGAAAAAATGCAATTGATAAAATCATATTCAAATGCTCTTGCTGAGAAGTTCTATCTGCAGTAAAGCTACAGGGTGTGTGTTTGGTCAGGAGCTCTGGAATTTTGGATCCCTGAGAGAGGAAAACCTCTTCTTTTCTTTGGGAAAATGTATATCCTTAGAACTGTCCAGATGGATGTAGGCAGTGGCGCTTGGAATTCTGCTGCCAAGCATAGCCACCAAGAAGGAGGTCTTCATAGTGATCCCCCCCTCCCAGTGGTGTTGGCTGTGCACATGTCCCTGTTTCCCTGGACAGATCCAGGTGGTCCAGCGAAAACACACACCGCCCAATTCGTGCCAGGTTATCTCTCATAGGAGGTCAAGATGTAGACAGCAAGTCATAGTGATGGGAAGTTTTAGACCCAAGTTATGGGGCTGGCAGCAAATGAGAAAGTGAGCCCACCGACTCCTTCCCCTGAGGCCCCAGGGGCTTGTCTAGTTCTTGCCCTTCCTGGGATGGTCTGATTCTGTGAGCTCTCCCCGCACTTTCCTAAGAAATAGTTCATTTTAGCGGCACCTGGGTGGCTCAGGTTAAGTGTCTGCCTTTGGCTCAGGTCATAATCCCAGGGTCCTGGGATGAGTCCCGCTTCGGGCTCCTTTCTCAACAGGGAACCTCCTTCTCCCTTTCCCTCTATTCTCATTGCTTGTGCTCTGTCAAATAAATAAATAAATCTTTTTTTAAAAATGCTTTATTTTAGGGACACCTGGCTGGCTCTGTCAGTGGAGCATGGGACTCTTGATCTCGGGGTCATGAGTTTGAGCCCCACCGTGGGTGTGGCGCATACTTAATAATAAATAAAAGGAAAAATTTTTTTAAAAGAAAAAAATATTTCCTTTTAAACTTGAGCTAAATGGAATCTGTTTCTGTTGCTTAAAGAAAATGTAACAATGCATACACTTGGCACTCTCGTGCACGTCTTTATTTGTAGGGTCACAGAGTCAGAAAGACCAGCTCCTTCCCACATCGAAACAGAAATAAGCCGTCTTAGTCTTGAGCAACTAGGAGGTGACAGAGAGTCTCTTCCTTGGCGTCTCCAGACCTCTCAGGAAAGTAGTTCTGACATCCACCCTCCTACCCTAACAGTAGAACCCCTTTTTCACACGTCCTTTCTCCTCCCTGTTGGGGCACCAGCAGTGTGGCAAAGTGGTTCAGGGTGGGGCTTTGTAGCTGGACCCCCTGAGCTGGGCCCCTGACACTGCTGCTTCTAGCAGTGTGACCTAGACTACTGCTTGACCTCTCCCTCAGTTTCCCCATCTAGAAAGGGGTGGTAACCACAGTGCTCGGGATTGTTGTGAGAATGGAGTTAGCCCAGACGAAGTGCTCAGAATAACACCTCATCCCTAATTTCTCCAAATGTCTCCTCTTGTATTCCAGGCACCCCAGCCTACTTTCCATAAACACAAGCTCCTTTCTGCCTCGAACACTTAAGGGGCCTTTGCACACACTGTCCTCTCCACTCAGGAATCCCGCTCCACCCAGATCTCGTCCCACACCTGTTCCCCACACCCACCTAGAGAGACATTGCAAAAATGGCCCCGTTCTCCGGCCCTTCCTGTATCCACACTCACGCTTTGCTCTGTGATTGCACAGCCCTTCCCCTCAGGAGTCTATATTACCTGTCCCTTGATCCCAGGCTTGCTATGGCCCACAGAGTTCAGTAGAAGTGACCTTGCACCAGTTTTGGGCCAGAGGCCTCAAGAGACCTTGCATGTTTCCAAGCTCCCTCTCAGACCGCTGCCCAGCCACAGGGCCAGGCTAGCCGGCTGTGGGATGAGACCACGGGCACCAGTCTCTACCTTTACCCCAGCCCACCACCAACCAGGTTCCTGAAGCAGAGCTGCCTCGCTGAGCAGTCTCTGACCACAGACTCCTGATGCTCTCCCTGAACCGACAGAGACTACGAGACCCGCCCAGGGGAACAAGGCCCAAACTGTCTGCTCACTGCATCAAAAACAAAATGAGGGATTGCTGTCTCAAGCCACTCAATCTGGGGGTGGTTTGCTACATTGTAAATGCTAACTGATACGCGCCTTCTCTAAGCCTCTGCTTCCTCAATGATATCATGGAAATAAGGAATAATAAAACCTATGTCCTAAAATAAGCATGAAGATTAGGTGAGATCATGCTTGTAAAGTGTCTATGTTACATTAAGCATTACCCAACTGGTAACTACCACAGACATGGGCTGATGATATTGGGTTCATTTGCCTCTTGTCTGTAAATGGAACAATGATATTTAAGGAATAGGGTTGCAGTGAAGAATCGAGAAAATATGTGCCATGTGCTCAGCACGTTGCAGACACCCATCAGCAATAAATGGTTATTACTGACTTTTTAAATATTATTGCAGAGGACTGGCTCGTTTCTTCTCTTCCCTGGACCTTGTGCACCCCCAGCCCGCATAGCACCCCCACCCCGCCCTCTTGCCGCCACGGGAGTCGGCCTCAGAACCTAGGGCAAGAAGCAGGTCAGAGTCCCTGGGACCCCTTGAACTTGAGCCCCCATGTCGACCTTGGCCACTAGGGGGCAGCCTCGCCCTCCAGCCACACAGAAAGCTGGGGTCATCCCGTGGGTCCTGGCCGGTTTTCCGATCCCGCTGCCCACGTTGTCTCGGGGTTCCTGCGGGTCACGCTGCACACGGGCCACACCCGCACTGTGATCACGCACCTGTCCGCGGACCCTCCCTGCTGACGCGGGAGCGAGCCCACCCCCAGCCTGCCTGCGGAGACAGTGGTGGCCATCCTTCCCCAGCTCCAGGCAACCTCTCAACCTACGTGAGTGGTTTCATAATTCATGTCTGCCCATCAGCGGACAGATTTAGCCTGCTGCCTGCTGAGTCTGGAAATACTGAATATTAAAATATCCCAGCTCGCCCTTCTGACGCCCTCGCCTCTCCCAGATTCACAGGCAGTCGGTTGCACAAACAATCCGGGAGCCACACATCAATTTGTCAATTAAGTAGCTTTTGAGGACTCACATGTGTAACTTTCACGGAAACACGGGGAAGGAGTATTCAGGGCCCCGGACTGAGGTGCCTGACCTTGGAGAAATCCTAGTCCTCTGGCTTCAGACCCAGTGTATTTTCTCCTGCCCCACATTACCGTCCAAACTCCCTGGCCCTTTTTGTAGCGCTGCGCAATGAAGGGATGCAGGAATCCTACTCAAAGGATTTCACTGAGCAAAGTAAAGCAAAAGACCTCCCCATCTCCCCAGAACAGCAACAGAAAGGCTCCCAGGAATTAAAACCGACTGTTATCTGCAGATGGAGGAAGCAGAATCTTTCATATATGGTAAAGAGAAGGGTGTGTGTGTGTATATGTGTGTGTGTGTGTGAGAGAGAGAGAGACAGAGAGAGACAGAGACAGAGACAGAGAGAACCTCTGACAAAACTCTAGCGGACTTCCTTCGCACATCAAAGACTGCCAAGCATTTCCCACCTTCAATGTGAATTTGTAAAATTTCTGCTAACGGGGAGCCTGGGTGGCTCAGTCGGTTAAGCATCTGTCTTCAGCTCAAGTCATGATCCCAAGGTCCTGGGATTAAGTCCCACGTCGGGGGGGCGGGGGGGGTCCCCGCTCAGCAGGGAGTCTGCTTCTCCCTCTGCCTGCAGCTTCCCCTGCTTGTGCTCTCGCTCTCTCTCTGACAAAAACATAAAATCTTTTTATAAAAAAACTTCTAGGAATTTCTAGGCTAATACACACCTTTGCTATAATATCTACTGGCAACTAACTGTAAAAGTGGGTTTAGGATTTCAGGGAAAGGGGGTGGGAATTCCCCACAGACTGAAAAATAGAAGAAGGGGTGGGGCACCCGGGTTTTGGCTCTTGGTTTTGGCTCAAGTCCTGATCTCAGGGTTGTGAGATCGAGCCCCGCCTTGGGCTCTGTGCCGTGTGTGAAACCTGCTTGGGATTCTCTCTCTCCTTCTGCCCCTCCCTGCTCATGCTCTTTCCCTCTCTCTCTGGAATAAACAAATCTTTCGAAAGAAAAAGAATACAGATGAAGGGGTTTCTCCTGCTCTCCTGGCAGATTTCATTCTTTCTTCCAGGAGGAATTTGGTGAGCCCCTAAAGCGGGCTCCAAGCACTGAGAGCAATTCAGAAGGAGCAATGCGGCCTCTCCGAGTATGTGACCTAATTAAGGGGGCAAGACCTCTGTGGGCGGAATAAAGGATAATGTCCCTGCAACACGGAGAGCACGTGTGGTAACTTAGCAGAGGAAATAGTGGGTAACAGAGAATGAGTCTCCCCAGAGAGAATCTGAAATTCCTCTATAACACATTCAGCAAGAAGGCAGTTAAGGCTGGAGAGTGTGGTATGGAGAAGAGCAAGTCCAGGCCAACCTGGATTCAAGGCCTGACTCTGCCATTCCATGATGGAATTTGGACCATGTACCGATTCCCTCTTGAGCCTTGGTTTCCTCATCCATGAAATGGGTACAACAATGCCCACTTCAGAGGCTTCTCAGAAGAGTTCACATAAGCCTCCCTTTGGGGTATTTTTTCCTCCGACACTTCACTAGAAATTTTACCTGATTTTGGCCTAAAAATGATTTAATCTCAGCTGATGGATAAATTACTAACTGGATCAGTAAACAGTAAAACTAGGCATGCTAATTATAAACAGGTAGGCTTTGTCCATACCTCTCCCCTCACTGAGGGATCTTTTCAGAGATGCCCGGCCAGGAATCTAGGAAGATCTCTTGTCTTAGTTTCCCATTGCTGCTCTAACATATTTCCAAAAAATTAAATTCCTCAAAACAACACGAGTTTATTATCTTCTAGTTCTAGCAGTCACACGTCCCAGTTGAGTCTCAGTGAACTTAAAGCTCAAAGTGTTGGCAGGGCTGCATTCTTTCTAGAGGTTCTGGGGGAGAATCCGTTTTCTTGCCTTTTTCAGCTTCTAGAGCATTCCTTGGCTCAGAGTCCTTCCTCCGTCTTTAAAATTAGCAGCACTGGGCTGTGTCTTTCTCATGCTGACCTCTCAAGTTCTCTCTTGCCTCCCTCTTCCACCCAAAGGACTCGTGTTTCGGCACTGGACCAGTGGGATAATCCAGGCTAAGAAGCCTGTCTCTAGGTAAACCGATCAGCAGCCTTAATTCCACGTACATTTGCCATGTGATCTTACTGACTCATGAATTCTGGAGACTGGGCAACAGACATCCTTGGGGGCCATGGATCCTTCCTGTGACACCCACTGCTGCAGATACAGGGTGAAACCTGGATGAATGGAGAGGGGATGGTTCATTTCCCATCAGTGGGAGATGGAGCAGCCCCACGGAGATTAGAAAGGCACTCATCTGCGGGTCGGGAGGTGTGAGGTCTGGCCCCACCTGGCTGTTCACTGCTGAAAACTTTGGGCAATTCACACTTTTCTAGGCATCAGCGCCTCATCTGTCAAATAAAAATAATGACTTCTGCCTGCCTCCCCTCCATCACTATTAGAAAGCTTGAATGTAATTCTCCACTGAAAGCCTCCTGTGGACCAGGCAGTGCGGAGGACCCCGTGGTATAGAGGATGTCGCACCTGCCTCCAGGGAGCTCACACTCCAAGGTGTAATCCCCTGACCTGTCTCCTTGATTCTCCTCTCCACGTTTCTCAGATTTGCCTACATATCGCAGCTCGCTCATCATCAGGAACTGTGAGATAGAGATCCATATCTAAAAACATTTATTTAAAGATTTTATTGGAATTTTTCTCTAATTTGCCTTCATTTTCAAGTATTTTGGTATGAATAAAGCATCTTTAAATGCTTCCAAAACCATTTTATGAAGCCAGCATCATCCTGATACCAAAACCAACAGGAACACCATAATCAATCAGTCGGTATATAAATAAATACACAAATAAATAAAAATACAGACCAATATCCATGATGAACATAGGTGCAAAAATCTTCAACAAAACATTAGTAAACCATACTTAATACTTTAAAAGAATCATAACCATGATCAAGTGGGATTTATGTCAAGGATGCAGGAATGTCTCAGCATCTACAAATCAATCAATGTGATATACCACATTAACAAAATGAAGGATAAAAGTGATGAGCATCTCAATAGATACAGAAAAAGCATTTGACAAAAGTCAATATCCATTTATGATAAAAACTCCCAACAAAGTGAATATAAAGGGAACGGATCTCAACATAATAAAGGTCATACATGACAAGCCCACAGCTAACATCATGCTTAACAGTGAAAAGCTAAAAGCTTTTCTCTAAGAAGAGGAATAAGACAAGGAGGCTTAATCTCACCACTTTTATGCAGAATAATATTGAAAGTCCTACTCAGAACATTTAGGAAAGAAAAAGAAATAGAAGATATCCAAATTGGGAAGGAAGAAATAAAATTGCCACTATTTGCAGATGATATGATTTTATATACAGGAAACCCTAAGGAACTACACACATGCAATAAAAAAAAAAAAAAACTAACAACAACAACAATAAAAAAAACCTGTTAGAACTGATAAATGAGGTCAATAAAGTTGAAGGGTACAAAATCAATATACAAAAATCAGTTGCATTTCTATGCACTAACAACAAATTATCAGAAAGAGAAATTGAGTAAGCAATCCCATTACAATTGCACCTCCCCCCCCACCAAAAAATGAAACTAAACCTGGGAATAAACTAAACCAAGGAGGTAAAAGATCCATATACTAAAAAAAAAAAAAAAAAAATCCATATACTGAAAATTACGCAACATTAATGAAAGTAATTGAAAATGATACAAATAAATGGAAACATAGTCCAAGCTCACGGATTGGATGGATTAATCCTGTTTAAATGTCTATATTGCCCAAAGCAATCTATAGATTCAGTACAACCCCTATCAAAATTCCAATAGTACTTCTCACAGAGGAAAAAAAAAATGTATGGAACCACAAAAGACCCGAGAGAGCCAAAGCTTTCTTAAGAAAGAACAAACCTGGAGGCATTAGACTCCCAGATTTCAATCTATATTGCAAAGCTGTAGTAATCAAAACTCTATGGTGTTGGCATAAAAATGGACACATTAATCAGTGGGAGAGAATAGAAAGCCTAGAAATAAACCCGTACATACGTGGTCGACTAACTTATGATAAAGGAGGCAAGACTATACAATGGTGAAAAGAGTCTCTTCAATAAATGGTGTTGGGAAAACAGGACAGTAATATGCGAAAGAATGAAACTAGACCACTATCTTCCACCACACACAAAAATTCATTCAAAATGGATTAAAGACGTGAATGTAAGACCTGAAACCATAAAACTTCTAGAAGGAAACACAGGCAGTAGGCTCTTTGACATTAGTCTTGATGATGATTTTTTGGATCTGACTCCAAAAGCAAAGGCAACAGTAAAGCTACATCAAAATAAAAAACTTTTGCACAGCAAAGAAAACGATCAACAAGAGAAAAGACAACCCACTGAATGGAAAAAAATTTGCAAATCATATATCTGATAGGGGGTCAATATGCAAAAACATATAAAGAACTCCTATAACTCTCAATAGCAAAAACAACAAAAAAAAATCGCTTAAAAAATAGGCACAGGATCTGAATAGACATTTTTCCAGAGAAGACATACAATGGCTAACAGGCACATGAAAAGATGCTCAACATCACCAGCTATCAGGGAAATGCAAGCAGAACCACAATGAGATTATCACCTCACATCTGTTAGATTGGCCAAAATTAAAAAGACAAGAAATAACAAGAGTCCCTGAGGATACAGAGAAAAGGGAACCCTCGAGCACTATTAGTGGGATGGTAAATTGGTGCAGTCACTGCGGAAAACAGTATGAGGGTCTTCAAAAAGTTAAAAATAGAACTATAATGGGATCCAGAAATTCCACTTCTGGGTATTTACCCAAAGAAGACAAAAACACGAATGTGAAAAGATCTGTGCACCCAAATGTTCATTGCAGCATTATTTACAATTACGAAGATATGGAAAGAACCTAAGTGTCTATCGGTGGATGAATGGAAAAAGACGAGGCAGTGTACATATACTTAATGGAATATTACTCAGCCATAAAAAAGAATAACATCTTGCCATTCGCAACAACATGGATGGACCTTGACTGCATGATCCTAAGGAAAACAAATCAACAAGAGAAAGACAGATACTGTATAATTTCAGTTATATAATGGAACCTAGGAGACAAAGACAAAAGCAAATGAACAAACAAAACAAAATTCATAAATACAAAGAAAAAACTGATGGTTTCCAAAAGAGAGATGGGCTGGAGGATGGACAAAATGAGGGAAAGCATCAATAATTGCAAATTTCCAATTATAAAATAAATAAGAACATTTGTAGGCAACAAAAATACTTAAAGCAAAGGGTTTACAGTGGAGCCATATAACTGAATGGGAGTTAGGAGACCCAGGCTCTCATTTTTGGGCCTCAGTTACCCTTCTCTCAAGGTCCTGTTTGGCTCAAACATGCACAACTCCATAGCCTCCATCCCTCAAAATGGCCTGCCTACCCCACCCCCACCAAGCAGAGATCCAAGAGAGGTTGGATCTCTTGGGTTGTCTGAATTCTAGAAATGGCTTTGCAGGAACATTGCGGGAGGGGCTGAATGGAGACAGAAAAGGCTTATTGACAGATCAGGACAGTTTTGTGGGCTGTTCTGTAAAGCTGGCTCCTCTCTAGGAAGAGCAGCCAGTTGCTGAAACGGTCATCCCAGGGGACCTGCTCAGCTCTCTTGCCTTCCCAGACCTGTCCCCACAAAGGGAGTTGGGAGAAGGGCAGGATCAAAGCAAATCAAATCACAGTTGTTCCCTATTGGTTTCCTGCCACCTCTCCCATCCCCATCCCTCACTCTGCTCTGCTACACAGGTCTGAGCATGGCATAGTGTGGTTAAAAAGTGTCCCTGCGCAACCACTCTATGCCCAGAGACCTTAGTCCGGTGAGAGAAGCCTGCCCCAGCCTGGCCCAACCAGATGCTTCCATTTTTTCTATGGCGACCCTTCCCAACACACCCCACTCTCCCTGCCAACCCCTCTGTAAGACCCGACATGCCCCAGCCTGCCTTTGCTCTGGCTCCTCCCTTGCCCCGCTGGTGGACCTAGCTCAGGTATCCCCTTCTCAGGTGTCCCCTTCTCTGAGGACACAGGTCCTGGGATCAAGCTTGAATCCCAGCTCTGCTGCTTCCTATCAGGTGTCCAGAGCAAGTTCCCTGACCAACATAAGCTTTGGTTTCCTCCATGTCACATGGGATGATTATAAATAGCACATGCTTGTGGACTTGGAGGATTTAGGGACCTAATGCTCATGAAGAGCTTATCACAGTGCCTGGCACACACTAAGCACACAAGAATCCTTGACTCAGTTACCATGTCTTAATATTATCATTAATAATCAACAACTATTGCTACTACCCATGCTCATTATTGCTATGGCCTGAATGTTCATGCTCCCCAAAATTCATACATTGAAACCTGAAGGATGGTATTAGGAGGCAGGGCCTTGGGGGAGATTATTAGATCATGGGGATGGAACCCTCATGAGTAGGATTAGCACCCTTACCAAAGGGGCTGTAGAGAGCTCACTAGTCCCTTCCACCATATTAGGACACAGCTGGAAAGCACCATCTCTGAGGAAACTGGCCCGTACCAGACTCCAAATCTGCCAGTGCCTTGCTCTTGGACTTCTAGCCTGCAACTGGAAGAAATAAATTCCTGTTGCTTATAAGGGACCCAGTTTGTGGTATTCTGTTCACAGTAGCCCAAAGGACTAAGTGAGGCAGAATGGACCCCTCCTCCAGTGTGTTCCTACCCACTTGGTACCGGTTCTCTCAAAGATAAGGATTTGGGTTCAAGGAGTTTATTTGGGAAGTGATCCCAGGGAAGACAAAGGAGAAAGACAGGACAATGACACACGGAGAACGAAAAGCCAATAAAGAATGTGTGAACGAGACTTACTTTTGTGGGCAGTGACGCTCAGCCTCTTGGCAGAGCCCCTAAGAAAGTGTCACACCCATGGACCCGACAGCGAATGGCATGCTTAAGACCCAACACCGCCCAGTCACGGAATGCTCCTGAGAGACTGGACCATCGCTGCAGGACACGCGTACAACGTGATGTCCAATATCTGTCCGAAAAACCTCAAAGGTTCGCCAACTCTTCGATGCAGCAATTCCACTTCAAAGAATTTCTCCCGGGTGACTAATCAGAGATGTACACAAAAATGCAGCTAAAATCATTTTCGCTTCCAGAATGGTTCATGATAGTGAAAAACTGGACACACTCCAAATGTCCATCCGGAGAGTGGGTAATGACACCATGGCTTTTCCTCACCTTGAAATCCCGGCAGCCACTGAAAATGATTTTATACAAAAATATTTCATGTCACAGAAAAATGACCATGATATAGTTCAGTCGTCTTTTTTAAAAGCAGATCGATACGCTCATAAGCTAGTATTTAGGATAGGACCTGAAAAGAGCTGCGACATGACGAGCACACACGTTTGCGCATGCGCGTGCGCGCACATATGCACGCACACGCACGCACACATACACACACGCATGCGCACAGGCACATACACGCGCACGCGCAGACACACACGCGCGCGAAACCCGGGAAGGTAATCTCTAAAAATGTTGACAGTGATAATAGGTGAGTGGTTGATTTGTATTTTAATTTCCTCCCCCCTCCATCTGTATGTTTTAATTGTTCTCCTGCGTTCCCGTGGGGTAGGGCCGCTCTGACAGCACCCGGCTGCCGACACAGGAAAGCTGCAAGAAGGTGCAGCACCGCTTCACTCGCTGCCTGTCCATATAGGCTTGTATTTTTCCGTCATAGGAACTGTCCTGAGATCAGGCACCTTGGAAGACGGGCTTGCCTCCAGTCCCCGAGTCGTCCGTCTGAGACATGGGCATGTCTGAAAACACACGGGCTTTTTTGCAATGAGAAGATACAACCCACAGCCAGGAAAGGAAATTAAATGCTTTTCCCAGTAAATTTCTCCATCTCCAAATTTCTCTCATTGAAATAGGGCTACCTGCTGGTTTATGTTGCTTGGGGACTGATTAAAATAGGTTGATTCTATGAAGTTACCCGTAGATTTTGAACGGTGGGGGCGGGGGTGGGGAGAGAAAGTCAGTATTTACACTGGGCTTTCTAATCTCTGATCTTGAGGTCCTTTTGATATCATTTCATGTTCTCCAAGGCTCCTTTGAGGTGGGATTCAGGAGATAAGTAGGGAAAGGAGGAGACTGTATGGAGAATCTTTACAGTCACTCAAAATATATTTTCTGATTTTTAGAGGAGGAGGAAAGCCTTCTGCCTTTTCTCTGGTTTTTCTCTCACACAATAGGATTAGAGGAATTGTCATCCCTTTTATCACTTAAAGTGCCTCAGCCTACTCCCTCCTGTAATAGCTTTCCCCAAAGAGAGGGACAAGCTCCTGTCACTGATCAGAGCCTGGGGTGTTCTCTGGATCATGTTTTATGAGCGGGTGGACCTCCTATGCCCTTCACATCCTGCATCCATGAATGCAGCCCTCTTCCGAATTCCTGTGTCACAGGGCAGGACCTGCTGAACCCAGTTCACCCTGTGTGCTGGGCTTGGTGCCCATCCCCATCCCTGAGCAAGTGGTGCAAGCCGGCCATCCTTGCCCACACAGCTGGTCTGGTAAACAGGCTTAGAGCTGGCTCTCTAGACCCAGCCATTCTAGATTGGAGAGAACAGGGAGAAGGAAGTGCCTTTTTTTTTTTTTTTTCTGCCCCAAGGCCCCAATCTCCTCCAGCTTTTATCAAAAGAGGCCTTCTTTTGGGGGGTTTTATGGTGCTTGCAGATCATTAAACAAGCTCATACTTTGTTCCACATCTGACTACCGTTCCTTATATATGACTTGGCCAAGAAAGCATGGGGCAGCTGGGATGAGTGGGAGGATTTATTCTCATCCTAAGAGCTGAACTGTGAACCAGATATGTTCCAGGTACTGTGTCAGGTCCTGAACATACACAGAAGACCCCTTCGTTGCCCCCAAGGGGCTCTTAGCCTGGGGGAGGAGGCGGATATGTAAGCAAATACGTGTAATAGTAAGTACAATCCACGGTGATAAGTAATTTAAGGCAAGAATGTACAAAGTGCAGGGGAGCATAGAGAAGAGAGAGCACATTCAGCTGTGCTAGAGGGGATGGGAAAGAGACCGGAAGTCTCCTCGGAGGAAGTGGCATTTAAGCTGTGCCTTGAAGAGTGAGAAAAGCAAAGGAAGGAAATTCTGGGCAGAGGGAACAGTGTGTGTGAAAAAAAAGCAGTGTCACTTCCAGGTGTGGTCAGGCATAGACATTTAGGGTCATAATGATTTTCCTAGTCATTTATAGAAGTTCTTTGTAAATTAAGGTGAACATTCCCATGTCTAGTTATGCTGTAAATTAGAGACGTAATCTGTCACAGTGTATGGAGTAGGTTATCGTGGGGAAAAGCTGAAGATAAGGCATTGGTTGGGAACTTGTTTGTCTACTTAAAAGCAATGCAGAGTCAAGGGTGAGATGCAAAAAGAAAGCATCCCAAGTGGGCTGTCCAGAATAATCCTTCAGTATATGACAGACGTGCAAGTAAAACCAGAAGGTTAATACACTGCATTCTAATGGAGTGTTCTTTGTTGTTCTTCTTGGGCAGTACAGCCGAGAAGGGTCTCAGGTAATGAAAGGATGCCTACGGAGCTTTTAAAAGGAAAAGTAGGGGGAAATTGAAAAGAAATATCTTCTTTACAGCTTCCACTAAAGTCCTAGTCTTCTGATGGAATTCCATGAACTCACATTTCAACAGAGGAAGCCCTTGGTAACCAGGAATCAGAGCTGCTTTTTTAAAATGTTGCAATGTGCTGGGGCCATTAACAAGGGCTTCAGGAGGATGATGGAGCTTAATCTGGTCTGGAATAAGGTTTGAGTGGGTGGGTGCCATGGTCTGAATATTTGTGTTTCCCCAAAATTCATATGTTGTAATCCAGAAATGATGGTGTTAGTAGGGGAGGCTTTTCGGAAGTGCTTAGTTCCTGAAGGTGTAGCCCTCCTAATGGGACTGGTATCTAATAAAAGGGGCTCCAGAGAGCTCCAGAGAGCTCCCTTGCTCCTTCCACCGTGTGAGGGTACAATGAGAAGTGTGCAACCCGAAAGAGGACCCTTGGCCAACCGTGCTAGGACCCTGACCCTGGACTCCCAGCCTCCAGTGCTGTGGCATATAAATGTCTGTTGTGTATAAGCTACCTATTCTATAACACCTTGTTACAGCAGCCCAAATGGATTAAGACAGCGGGGAAGAGATTGGCATAGGAATTCCAGGAGAGGATTTCTTTGTGCTTCTACTAAACTTTCAAGGGTGACCATCCTTTCTTAGGTCAGTCCTCTTTGGTTTCAAGTAACCAAAATCAAGTCAGTGTAGCTCAGTGAAAAGGGGGAACATTTGTGAAAGCGATAGAGAGTGGGGCATCTCACAGGCCATCACCTCATCACAAAACTAACTGGAGCTCTCTGAATCCCAACTCTCAGAAACAGATCTGATTCGTCCAACTTGTCTCACGTGACCAGATTCAGCCAGTCAACTCTTGCTGAGAGTCTGGATCCCGCAGGATAAACATGGCTACCTTGAGCAACTCTCAAAAAGACTGTCAGCCTTGAGTGGCCTAGCTGGCTCCTGGGTGGAGCATGTCACCCTCCATCTTGGGGTCATGAGTTTGTGCCCCACATTGGACACAGGGTTTCCTTAAAAAACAACAACAACAGACAGTCAGTGCAAGCTGAACTACAGTCCCCAAATCCAAGGTCCTTTCATATGCTCAAGATTCCTTCTGTTGAAAGATTCAGCTGAAACCTATGAACAGTTAGAAGTCTTAATTTGGTGTGGAAACTAGAGTTGTCAGATTTGGTAAAGGAAAATGAAAGTTGCCCAATAAAATCTGAATATTTAACAAAGATATGAGTATGCCCCATGTGATATCTGGGACCTTCTTCTAATGAAATATGCTTCATTGTTCGCCTGAAATTCAAATCTAACTGGGCATCCTGTATTTTACCTGCCAACCCTAGTGGAAAGGTGATACTTTCTGCAGGACTCTGAATTCTTGACATTTCCAAAATAATGATCACATCTCTGGGAATTTTAATGCCCAAGACATATGTAAGGGTTTTCAATACGCCAAATCGAGGACACCGTGAGTGAAGCCAGCATCCTGAGAGTGAGAGGTGGACCTGCATAATTATCAGTGAGTTAAATTGCTTTGTTGCTGAGAGTCGGCTATTAAATATGCATTTCAATTTTGGAGTGGCTGGCTGAAAAACTTGAGTATCAACAGATGACAACTCCCTCACTGCAGCCGTGACCTTTACCTGTCAGGCTCACACACAGGACCACGTGCAAGAAGACATTGTTATAGTCCAGATGTCATTCTCCAGAGCCTTTGGACAGAGAAGGCTGGGCTCCCTTAGGCTGGGCTGGGAAGGTGGAGAGGACTGTTGTTAGTGTTAAATCAACTGGGGTCCTAGTCCAGCAGCTACTTCTTACAAGCTACCTCTTTATGAGCTGGAGCAAATCATAAAACCCTCTAATCCTCAGCTTCCCCATCCGTTTATTGGGCATAATAATAGTACCCATCTTACAAAGTCATTGGGAAGGTCGATGATCTCCTTCCTATTTATATGTCATATTCTGCGGACCCCAGTCCCTCAAATCTGTCCCAGTCTCCCTCCTTCCTATGATCCAAGGCTCCAGGGCCAGTTGTGAATAATATCCTCCCAGCTGCCTTAAACTGTGTGCCTTGTCCACAGTCCTACTCTGCTTATCCCCCAGCTTCAGAGACTTCTTAACCCATGGTCTCTAGCTCTGAGTTACCCAGCATACATCATAAATCCCGTTATCAAGTCAAATCATGCCATCCGGCCCCAGGTGGGCTCTCCCTGTGTTCAGTAATAATATCCCTTTACTCTTCTCCCATGGCTCAGAGGTTTCATGACTACAACAGAAGCCACGGCTTTGTTTTCATACCGCACACATGACAGGGACGAGGACCAGAGAGGATGGATCTCACCTTGGAGTCTTGTTTAAGCGAGAGATTCTCAGTCCTGTCACCCTGGAGTGGAGCCACATGACCCATTCTGACCAACAGAGTGAGCGAGATGAAGGGTGTCGATCCAACCCCCAAGCATTTCATTGCCCCTTGGAGCCCCTCCAGAGTCCTCTTCTCCTGGCATAGCCACAAAGAAGCTGAATGTTCCAGATGCTGCAGCTTCAGGCCCGAAGACCTTCCATGAGCCTAGACTACAGAGCTGCCCCTAAATTATTCTGAATTTAGCAGACACCGCAGTCCACATCCGTGTATGAGTGTGGGGGTGTCATCAGAACGAAATTTCTCTCCCCCTACAAATTGTACAGCTTACCTTAGCTACATCAATCGTGCATTAAGATTTTTCCTTTCACTTCATTTTTTAATTTTTTTAATTTATTTTTATTTTTTTAAAGATTTATTTATTTATTTATTTGACAGAGAGAGATCACAAGCACGGAGAGAGGCAGGCGGGGAGGTGGGGTAAGCAGGCTCCCCGCTGAGAGCAGAGAGCCCGATGCAGAGCTCGATCCCAGGATCCTGAGATCATGACCTGAGTCAAAGGCAGAGTCTTAATCCACTGAGCCACCCGGGCACCCATCACTTCATTTTTTTTTTAATGCAGGTCAACCTCACTAAATAGATTTCCTGCTCCGGGCTCTGATCTCAGGATTCGCTCTCTCAATTCAGCCCCCTGTCATTCTCTCTCCCAGGCAGCACCGGCTTCCTTCCCTCTGCCTTCACAGTCTGTGATTCCAGATCTGTTCATGTTTGCTCAGTGCCCACTTGTCCGCTAGACTGTGATTTCCATGAGGGCAAGGACTGGGTCTGTGTTATTCATTCCCTCACGCCTGGCAAAGAATGAACTCTCCTGAAACCTACCCTGACAGATTTTAAAAAGGGAAGATTGCAGCATTATTCACAATAGCCAATTCATGGAAACAACCTAAGTGTCGGTTAACAGATGAATGGCTAAAGAAGATAACGCTTTTATTGTGTATATAATAGGGTTCTCAGTACTATCCATGGTTTCAGGCATCTCCTGGGGGTCTTGGAACATATCCCCCTTGGATAAGGGAGGGCGCTACTGCCGTAATAATCCACCTACTTCCTCCAACGGGTTGTTTTAGTCATTAAATAAAATAAAACCTGGAAAAGCATACTTTCCTTAACTGCGAAGCCCTATACAAATATAAGGAAGAATTTTAAGTTCTTACTAGTTATTTGTGCTTTTCTTTTTCCTTAATTAGTATCAACACTTTTACATTCATATGAAACAGATCGAGTTGTCCATTCAGGATAATTAAGAAGTAAGGTTTATTTTAGAAAGACTGTGGGATGTAGAGGGATGGTATGTCTTTTCTTCCTTTTCTTCTTTTAGGAAATAATATGCAAACGCCTTTATCTTGCTAAGGTTCTTCCACACAAACTGGACTAGAAAATATCTTGCACCTGAACGAGATGGGTATGTTTACGTCGTAAATAATAACCCAGGGGAAGGACTAACTGACGTGAGCAAGGAAAGGACAATACATGGTTACAACTGGAACGTCACTGGGTGATGCTCCAAAGCAGGCAGAAGATATATACGGTCAGAGATTGTTTGGTGGCCCTCCCTCTGTGTAAACCAACCCTTTCCTTTCTCACTAACAAGGTGCAGGGTGTGTTCACACCTGCATTGTACGTGTCCATGTGCGTAGTATGTGAGTGTTGGTATGGGCGTACTTTTTCACAGTCTTTTTTAGCTTGGTTGTTTTCCTGGGGTGGTGGAATTTTTTTTTAAGATAGATTTATTTATTTATTTATTTTAGGAAGCGGGGAAAGGCAGAGGGAGAAAGAGAGAGAATCTCAAGCAGACTCTCCACTGAGCGTGGAGCCTGCCTCGGGCCTCGATCCCAGGACCCTGAAATCATGACCTGAGCTAAAATCGAAGAGTCGGATGCTTAACTGACTGAGTGGGATGGGGGTGTTTAATTTTATTTTTGACAGAGTCATACATATATGTGGCATTAAAATATAAGAAACTATCCTTTTTATGGAAGGCTGCTGCACAGCTCTCTGGGGTTATGCTAGAGAGACAATTCCAGAAAGGGCAGAGCTGGCAAGGGAGACAACTGTTTTCTTTGAAGCGTTCTTGAGGTGGGCGGAGTCTTGAAGTTCACCTTATCCAACTCTGTGCACCTCTGCACTTCAGAGATAAGGACAGGGAGGATGACCAGAGAGGGAGACTGACTTGCCTAAGGTGACAGAATTTTTCAAGCCTTTCCGGAGCATCTCCTACAAGCAAGACTTTATTCTATCCTTGAGGTGGTTCCAAGATGAATAAAGTGTGAGCTCCATACTCAAGGAGGTGACAGACTAATGGAGGGGCATTAAATGTCCTCTAACACAAGGCAGAGTGAATCAAGACCAGAAAGAAGTGTTTAAGAATACTGAAAGAACTGAAAAGAATTCCTGATTGGGAAATTAGAAAGGGTTTTATGGAGAACGTGACATCTGAGGAGGACATCAAAGACAGAAGGATCCAGGACACATAGGACCCACACTGATCTATTTATGGTGTCACCTGCTGTCTGAGGCATCCATTGTGGAAAACAACATCAAAATACGAGCCCATAAAAAAAATAACGATAATAAGGCACGAAGGGAAACTGAGAAGAAGCGCGGGCTGGGAAAGGACGAGCGGAATGAAGTCTGCAGGGGATAGGAGAAAAAACACGGAGCACCTGCTGGGATAGTGCTTCAATTTAAAACCTAAAAGCAAATCAGAGAGTAAGTATTTTCTGGTCATGCTAAAAAGGTGAAAACAATTCTGCAAGATTAATAAACATGATTATGGTGCATTGACATCCTGTGTATAAGCTCTAGGAGAGATGCCTGCTTAACTTGAGGTCAGGCAAGGGAGACCAGCTAAGGGGGAAAAATGGACAGAAAAACAATTTTTAACTAAATTCCCAAATGACGGGTGGTTGAAATGCCACCATGAGTGTGGGGACACGAAGTCCTGCCTTGGGGGGAAAGGGACCAGGTCAGAATGGGGAATAATGATCTGAGAAATTAAACAGCGTGATGTCATCACCTTGAGTGATTATTGAAGCCCCATGGTTGGGGTGAGATGACCCAGCAAGAGTGAGGGTGAGTGCAGGATGAGAGGTGCCCCGGGACTCTGGAAAACTCTCAAGGGCAGGATGTAGCAAGGAAGAGTCAATGGTGACTTGGCTGGTTGCAGGTTTCTGCTGCGATGGGAGTAGAGGGCAGCTCTGTGGTTTGAGGTAGATGCAAAACAAGGAATTGTTCTTAAACTTGTCCTCTAGGGGCGCCTGGATCACTCAGCTCCTTAAGCATCTGCCTTGAACTCAGGTGATGATCCAGGGTCCTGGGCTCAAGCCCTGCATTATCAGGGCTCCCTGAGAGTCTGCTTCTCCCTCCCCCTCTCCCACTCTCCCTGCCTCTGCGCTCTCTCTCTCTCTCAAATAAATAAAATGTAAAAACAACAACAACAAAACAAACAAAAAACCTGTACTCCAGATTGCTGTATCGTACTGCAAGCAGGAATGGGTACAGAATGATTTGATCTGCGTAGCAGGACACTCCAAAGACCAAAGGAGACTCTCTCAGGTAGCCCTGGGAAGGTCATTTGCCCTCGGACAGCTAAAGAGCTTCATTAAGACCTTCAGCCACACTCCCAGCCACACACCCATACCTCCACCAACACCACCACCTAGAAATAAAACATTTAATTAGGGGACCAAACACCACAGCTTACACCTGCTGTCTTAGCATAACAATTGATGGAGTCTCCATTGTATGCCAGTTTGGAAAACAGATTAGTGGTAGCAAGGGTTAGGGACGGTGGAGACAGGGAGTAGGCGTGACTATGAAGGGGAAGCAAGAGAGAGATCACTGTGGTGATGGACTAGTTCCACATCTTGATTGTGGCGGTGGTTACACAAACCTGCACCTGTGATCCATGACACAGAATGATAGACATACATTGTATCGATGTCAAGTTCCTGGTGGCAATACTTACATAAGATGCAATCATTGGTGAAAACTGGATAAAGGGTACAAGAGTCCTCTCTATAGTATCTTTTCAAACTTCCTGTGAGTCTACAATTATTTCAAAACTAAAGGGTTTTTTGGAAAAAAATGCTCTAACCGCATACACCAAGTGATAGAGCAGACACTGTGCAAAACTGAGATCTGGGCAGCCAGCACTTGCTTGGATCGTTATAGTTGCTAATAGGTACATAAATCTCAGCTGCTCCAGGCATGGTGCTGGGGGAGACTCCGTTCTTTGAAGCTGGGAATTACAAGACGGGAGACCGAGAATTCTCTGTAACTCTTTCATTAGCTGTCACAAGAAAGTAACTGTTCTGGCATGAATGGGCAGAGACAGATATAAGTGTGGAAATGGATCAGTGGAAGACCCAGAACCAGCCAAAGGCAGCAAAGGAGATCAGGAGGACCCAGGAGAACAGCCCTTCTTTTGGTAGCTCCTGGCCATTGTTGTTCAGGAAGCAGAGAATTAATAGTTCAGCCCAGGTCTGCTTCATAGGATAGCTGTAAATACAGTGGGGGTAAACCGATTTTCGTTTACCCCATATCTGGACTTCTGTTGTTCTCAGCTCTCAGTTTTCCTTTTCAGGACCACAAGGGAAAGGAATCCCATGAGACCTTTGGTTTGTTTAGTTTTGTTTCGTTTTTAATGTAAATCACTTCCACTTACTGAACGTCATATGTCTACACCATTCCCATATCATTTCAATACCCCCATACACTTACCAAGTGGATATTGTGATCCCCCCCCCACTTTGTGTTTGAGAAAACCGAGACCCCAAGAGGTTAAGTAACTTTCCTAATATCACACGGATAATAAGGGGAAGGGCCAGGATTCAAGACCAGCTCACTTCAACTCCAGACCAATGTCATCCTCACCTTGCTGCACCACCTCTCCTGGGTGGAGCGAGTCAGGGGTAGCAAGAGTTACAGGGTCACTGAGCTCAATGCCATCAGTCACAATCTCACTGCTGTGGTGGATAGACCAGGAAATGCACCCCTTGGAGAACAGTACCCGAGCCTGCCCTGTGCTCCGTCAACCCTCCATTTCCCCCGGAGTCAGGAGTAGCAAGGACTGCTCGGTTCCTTCCATCCTTCCCTTTTTCCCTGGAGGTCTGGGTGAAGGAGAAACCCCTCCACTTACACCAGGAGCCACGTGCTGATAAGCTCTTAGCTCAGAGAGCCATGGGCTCTGCGCAGACCCACCCATTCTGTCTTCCGGACGCTGGACTGTGGGTACTTTGGGTGTGAGACATTAAACTAGACCCTTGTGGTACAGCCAGAAGTCCTTGGCACCTTTGAATACAGAACAGAATCTAGGAAGCTCAACCATGGTGTCTCTTTCACTGCATCCTTTATGTAAATGGCATTGGCACATGAGGGGAGGGAAGGAGAGGAGAAGGGGAGGGAGGGGAGGGGGAGGGAGGGGAGGGAAGGGCAGGATTTTCCTGGCCTGAGAACATCTCCAGCAAGGGCTCCACTGGGAAAAGCCTGCAAAATCTACTCTCACAGCGAAATCTGAGGATACCCAGCCAAGTCATTGGATTGGAAATTCTGAAGCCAAGAAAAGAGAGAAAGCAGCCGAGACAGCAGACATGTTGACCATTTGGCTCTGCAAACACCACCAAGGATTTTGTCTCCTGTTCACGTGACTCCGATGGGCAAATACAGTCTCCGGGTCAGACCAGGAGAGGGTCAGGGTGAGGTTAAGCAGCTCTGAGATCTCTCAGCCTTTTTCCTCAGACATGGTCACAGAAGAATGAGAAGAGCTTAGAACAGTTAGCAGCCTAATAAAATATACTAAGAAGCTAGCCACTGCCATTTCTCCTCATGTCCCCACAGACCTGGGATTGCACCCAATTCACACGCATCTCATTGCAACCTCATGACAGCCGCACTGATCAGGGTAATGATGTCCCCGTTTTACAGGTGAGTAAACTGAGGCTCAGAGACACCAACCAGTTTATCCCACTGACAACAGCATAGAACCAGGACTTGAAACCAGGCAAACCAATTCCTGAGCCCACACTTTCCATGGCTTGTATTCTGTCTGGATGATAGTGGGGGGTGCTGGGGGAGGGAGCAGAACTAGACCCCAGGGTCGCCCAGCTCACTTAACTCACTTAATACATCCAGTAAATGAAGATAACGGACTTACGATACTCATCGCACGTTAGGAATATTATCAAGATGATACATGTGAAACTGACAGTAATAATGCTTGTAATCATGGCGGTGATGGTGGTGGCACCGGGAGGTGATGCTGACGGAGAGGCGGGGTTCCAGGTGGTGAGGGTACTCGAGTTATAGAGCAGTGGGCAAAGATACGGATTGGGAGTGTCACAGAGACCTAGGTGCAAATTCCAGCTCCCAGCTTACTCATGGTATGATCTGAGGCAATGAGCGTCAATGAGCCTCAGTTTTCCTCATCTGCAAAATGGGAATAGTATCCCCCACAAGGTGTTATCGAAAAGAGAAACATGAATGTCCATTTGTTAGCACCGTCCCTGGCCCTTGATGCACAGTGGCTACTACAGAGGACAGAGGGACCCCAAGAGCAGCAGCAATGGGGAAGTTATCCCCGCAGATATCAAGAGCTTCTCCCCAGCGGAGGGGGAGCCGGCTCCTGGTTACAGTCTCCGCAGCACTTCCAGCGGAGAAAAACTCAGGAGCCTTCACTTCGATTGGATGCTTTTAATTTGGCCACGTTCAATGTTCAGCCCCCGAGTAGGCAGGAAGGCCTACCACACTCACCCACAATGCAGGCGCCACTCACTTAACATTAACCCAGCTGGCTGGAGCTAAGCTGGGAAACAAATGAAGGTTATCTCTGGAGCTGTTACATCACCTTCTCACCCCTGGCCCTGGCACCTCGTGGCCTGAGACTGACCCCTTGTCTGCTGGGACTGAAGCTGCCTTGCCCCATTTCCTTCCCCCTCCCAACTCCCCCCATCCTCGCTGCTTTAACCCTTCCCTGTCTAGCCGACATCTGTCATTTGAGATTCTAAGACATCCAAATTAATAATAATAATAATAATAATAATAACAAATTGCTTGCCTGTGTTGTGGGCTGGCTGGGACACGTGGATTGGTTTATTTCCACCTCACAACCACCCTGTGGGCTGGTAGAATCATTTGTCCCATTTCATAGGTGAGGAGACTGAGACTCAAAAGGCGAAGTCACTTTTCCTAGGTCACATAGCTTATAAATTGCAGAGCAGGTCCTTTATTTGAGGCGTGTTTGATCTTGGATCCCAGGCTGATTCTACCAGACGATGCTGCCTGCCTTTCAAAGACTGAGTCCACAGGAGTGAGAGTTAATTGAAGAGCCAGGATGGAGGGGTGGTGTGTGTTGGGGGGCGGGGGAGGGAGAATGCACTTGGCCGAGTCTCAGATCCCCCTAGGAAGGGAGCCCCCCCTCCACCAGCTTCTCTCTAGACACTGACCCGACATAATCGTGGTCCAAATGTCATGGTCAGTGTGGATCTTAGAAATGATGCGTCATGCTTTCGGAAAAGACAGACGTTAGAGAGGGGGGAAAAAATCGTGGCATGCCCTTTATCTCACCAGTTCCACTTCTAGAATGTTATCCTTCAGACATACTGGCACATGTGTGAATTGACATATTTACAAAGTTACTCATTGTTTGTAACAGCAAAAAAATTGGAAGCAACCCAAATGTCTGTCATGGGGGAATGGTTAAAGAAATTGTGGAATGTGCATATGATGAAATACTCCGCTGCCATAAAAAAAAAAAAATTAGAATAAAGCTCTAGCTGCAGGGATATGTCAGAATACGTAGGATAGGAATCTCTACAACATATTGCTAAGAAAAAAAACAGTAGTCATGGCATGTATGTTATGCTGCCATTATGTCAAATATGGGAAGGAGGAGGATCAATACAGATGTTTTCCTAGTATGCAGAGGTGGTCTCTAAAAGGATGGGGAAGAAACGGGCACCATCAGTTGCTTTTAGAAAGGGATCTTGGTGGCTGGGAGACAGGAGTGGCACAGAGAAGTGCCCCATCCGATTACAGACCTTCTGAATTTAGGCACCTTCACCCAAATTAATTTTCTATATAGAGTGCCTGGCTGGTTCGGTTGGTAGAGCATGTGACTCTTGATCTCGGGGTCATGGGTTCAAGCCCCACATTGAATGTGGAGCCTTAAAAAAAATTATCTATATAAATATACACACATGTATGAATAATTGTAAAGGAATGTTCGTGGCACATTAATAACGTCACTGGACACGGCATCGGAGACCTTGAATTTGACTATTGTTTTTGTCACCTTGGAAAAGCAACTTGATGGTTCTGAATCCAGATTTCTCCGACTGTAATAAGGCTGAGGGTGGGGTTAGTGATAACCACTTCCCAGGGATGACGGAGAGGGTTAAGAGGCAGAGTGCATTTGGTTATTATTCTCTCTCCCGATATTTGTAGAGCACTTACTCTGGGTCAGTTGTGAGCTCACAATACATATGAATGAGGTGTGTCCAGCCACGAGCCCCCACCCCCACCATTGTGTATCATGGGGTTCCAGTCTAGCCGGGGAGAAGGACATGAAATCACTACAGACCGAGGCAGTCGCCTGTTGTCATAAATCCTGCAGCAGCGGAGAACTGACTCTGCCAGGCAGAATCCCACTGGGGTTACAGAAGGCCTTCCCGAGACAGGGACACTTAAGCTCAGACCCACAGGCATTGGCTTAGCCAACAGAGAAGGGAGGGGCCTTGCAGGTGAGAGGTCTGAGCCAGAAATAAACTTGGAGAGTTCAAGGAACAAAAAGACAATAAAAATGATGGGGAGCAGCGAGCTGGAGGAGAGAGCTGGAGGCATAAGGGGGATGAAAACATCCTGAGCCTCCCGGAACCATGGGAAGGGCCATGGGGTAAGTTCCAGAAGCAGGGAGAAGCCACTGTGGTCCTACCCAAGGTGGTGTGATAGCAGGGCAGAGCAGGGCATGGACTCAGACGCCAGCTTCAAGTCCTGGCTCTCCCACTTTCTGGCTGGGTGCCGGGGGGAAGCCCTATGCTCTCAATAAGGAGGCAAATAGTGCCTCTGGTACTGTGTGTGAGGTTCAAGTGCATCCCCGGGGGGGCTCTTAGCTTGGTGCCTGGTGCCTCATACACACTCAGCAGACGACCATGCGGCGGCGGCAGCCGTAATAGCAGTTGTAATGCATTTGTGAAAAATCCTTCTAGAGCGAGCCTAGGCAAACAATGGCCCATGGATCAAATCCAGCCTACCTCCTATTTAGGGACAGTGCACAAGCTAAGAATGGTTTGGACATTTTTAGGGGTGCCCGGATGGCTCAGTCCAAAGAGCATGTGATCCTTGATCTTGGGCGTCATGAGTCTGAGCCTCATGTTGGGTGTAGAGATGAGTTAAATAAATAAAGAAGTCAACTTAAAAAAAGAGAGAAAAAAGAATGGTTTTAGTATTTTTAAGTTGCCTTTAAAAAAAAAAAAAGAGGAGAAAGGTGAACATTTCCTGATGCATGAAAATTTTGTGAAATTTACATACATTTCAGCAGCCACACGTAAAGTTTTATCGAGACACAGTGGCCCGGATTCATTTACGCATCCTCTAAGGCCGTGTCTCTGCTGTAATAGGAGAATTCAGCAGTTGAAACAGAGACTTGAGGCCTGTGAAGGCTAAGATATTTTCTATCTGGCCTCTACAGAGAAATTGTGCCAAGTCCTGCTCTAGAGAATAGATTGGAGATGCCCGAAGATACAAGAAGAAGGACTGATCAGGAGGTCCTCAAGAGTCTGAGCAAGAGACCACAGTGAAAGGGGAGAGACAGAGGCAGAGTCTGTAGACGTTTTTGGAAACTGGCAAGGGCTCCCCAGTACTGGGCTTTCCCATCTTTCCTACCTGGGTCATGGTTGCTACTGTATCTGTCTGTACGTTTGAGAGGTTTTGAGGTTCGGTTCTCAGCTCCAACACATTGCAATCCCAGGCCCCTTGATGACAGCAGAGGATGATTCCAGACTCGGAAGACTGACAAGCTGATGACCAGATACATAATGCAGGCATCCTCTGAGCAAGCCCAGGGCTGGGCTATATAAATAGAAGCCAGTGTTCATCAGGAAGTATTCCTGGGGCTGAGGTCATCCTCCCTTTACACTGTCATGGCCGACTCCAGGTGAGGGCTGGGTCCACACCTCTGCCCCACAACCAGCTTGAGTCAGGAGAACATGGTGACACTGAGCGGCATTGAGAGGGGGAGCCAGGACCTTGGCTGGGGGACAACACTCGTGAGAGAGGTAAAGCAACTGGGATTGTCCGATAATGGTAGATCCCACGTCTTAGCATCCACCGGGCCCTGGGGTGGCTGCAAGCTCTTTACATGGATTGGTTCATTAAGTCCTCGTGATCACCCTTAATTACATGGCCACTACCACCATATCTCCATGTCACAGACAAGGACAAAGAGACAGAAGGGTAACTTGCCCGAGGCAGCACAGCTAGTAAGTGGAGGTGTCAGGATGTTATTCCCAGAGATCTGGGTCAAGAGCCCCTGTCCTTAACCACTATGCTTCATTATCTCTCGGCTCTGGCCATCAGGGAAAGACCGCGAGTCATTTAGGAGCAACATTTAGGCCCCTTGGGTTTATTTCCCTTCACAATTCCTAGGGATTGAAATTCTTTGTCTACCAGATAGCATGTATTATATAATAATCACTTCATTGCTCTCTGGAAGTCGTGTGTGGCTATCAATCCTCGTTCATCAGTATGTAATGCCAACCCCCAACCCCAACACACACACACACACACACACACACACACACACCACACACACAACATAGTCTCATCAAGGATGGATTAGGATTTCCAGTGGGCTTTTCTACAACCTGCAGGTAAGTCTCAAAGTACCCACGTCACCATCCATAGGCTCTAGACAAAGGACGACTGTCTAAGTACACAGCTCAAGCCCTGTCCAGCTCTGCCTGACATAGCGTCAGCTGAGTGGCATGGGCATTATTATCTGCATAAGAAAGGGAAATTAGACATCCCGTCAACAACAGTACTTACAACTGCCATTTATTAAATGTTATGGGCCTTCAGTTTAACCCTCTCAACAACCAGTGGACTGATGTAACTCAGTGAGTATCCTTAGTCCTATCTTTCACAAAGGATTCAGAGGGTCAGGACCTGCCCTTCCCACACGAACCTCAGAGAGAAAACATCAGAGAATGTATTCACACTCAGGACTGCCTGACTCTGAACTCTGCTCCTCACCATAGGGCCACAGCAACTCCTCTAAGGAATTAAGGGATATCTCAGGAGCAACTCAGTTCGATAGATTTTATTGATCACATACTATGTGCCTGGTTCTGGAGGAAGCCTTAGAGATGCAGTACCACAGAAACGATCCCTGCCTAGCAACATTTAGAGTTCAATGAATACAACTA
Source organism: Mustela erminea (assembly GCF_009829155.1). Classification (NCBI taxonomy): domain Eukaryota; kingdom Metazoa; phylum Chordata; class Mammalia; order Carnivora; family Mustelidae; genus Mustela; species Mustela erminea. Next base: position 68,054,390 of record NC_045629.1, read on the forward strand.
TGTAGTTTATTCATTCAACAAACATCTGTTGAGAGTCTATATACCAGATCCAGACCCAATTCCAAGTGTTCAAAGATGCAGCAGTGAGCAAAAAAGGCAGTGATACCGTCCCTATAATGTGAGGGTTGTTTCAAAACAATGTAATTGAGTATTTTCCACAGGCAGGAGGTAAGCTGGAAGGGAAATAAGAGTCCTACACTGGGCCCCAGTTGGGGTGGGCCTTCCGGATCCTCCCGGGAGTCATCCAGCTGTCAGTGCGAAGTCTGGCCTGCTGAGGGCGCAGTCACCCACCGTGGCACTTACCAGAGCCACGTCCCAGGAGCAGGTCAGAGAAGGACCAGCTGCTTCATCCCCAGTTTTGCGGAATCCCTGGAGCTCTCCAGTTATCAGAGCAGCTTTAGGAATTCTCCTCACAAGTGCTCCAAAGATGATGAGTTTTGATCCACTTTCCTTTAGAGAGCCCTGTTTCATTGAAAAGCAACTCTGTCGATCTGGTAAACACAGCATAAGGTAAAGAGTCATTGAATTCCTCTGCGGTATGCCTGAAATTAATGTAACACTGTGTGTCAACTATTTTTCAATTAAAAAAAAAAAAAAAAAAACCACCACCACCACCACAGGGAAGGTGAAAAGCAAAAGATGCCAACCACAATGGGACCAAACTGGAAATTAATTACAGAAATAACAGAAAAATCTCCAAAGACTTGAAAACTAAATAATAATAGTAATAATAATAATAATAAAATTAAATATAGAACTTCAACAAAATTAAACATTTTGTTCTGTGAAAGACCATGTCAAAAGTATGAAAAAAAAAAAGAGCTACAGAGTCAGAGAAAATATTTGCAAACCATACACCCAACACAGAAAGTGCTAGTCAGGGGATATGAAGACTTCCTAAAATGCAACAGTATCAAAACAATCTAATTAGAAAAGGGCAAGAGACACAATGAGATATTTCCCCGGAGGAAAGGTACAGATGTCAAATAAGCACATCTCCCATCCAAGTACTAACCAGGCCCGAACCCTGCTTAGCTTCTGAGATCAGACGAGATCCGGCACGTTCAGGGTGGTATTGCTGTAGACTCAAATAAGCACATCAAAGGATATTCACTATCCTTAGCCATTAGGGAAATGCAGATTAAAGCCACAATAAGATAGCACTACACACCTATCAGAAATCTAAAATATTTTTAGTGTTTGCACTAAAAAGTGTTTACAACCCCAAATGCTGGTGAAGATGCAGAGAAACTGGGTCACTCACTCAGACATTGCTGGTGGAATTATAAAATGGTACAACCACTCAAGAAAACAGTTTGGCAGTTTGTTACAAAACCCAAAGTCAAACTCAAAGATCATAGGACCTACCAATCTTACTCCTGGGCATTTATCCCACATGAATGAAGTCTTCGATTTACACCAAATGTTTGCAGCATCTTTATTCAGAAGAGCCAGAAACTAGAAAAGCCCCAGATGTCCCTTAACATGTAAATGGTTAAATAAACTATAACACATCCATAACAAAGAATACGGCTCCAGAATAAAAACCAATTATTGAACCAGGCAACAACCTGCTGGAATCTTCAGAGAATTATTCGGAGTGGAAGAACCCCAGGCCTAACAGGTCCCATACAGTAAGCTTCCATTGATGGAAGATCCTAGAATGGAAATGACAAAATTATGGGTTAGATGAACACAGTGATGTTTGCCAAGGAAGAGAATGGGGTATGGATGTACAAGGGCAACATAAGGGATCCTCAGCCTGTGAATCTATAGTTATCTCAAAATAAAAATCTTAATTAAAGAAATAACCACAAAGTGAAAAACTATACCTCAAATTTCACAGGACCAAAAAAAAAAATTCTTTTTTAAAGACTGCAGGAGAAAAACTCGTAAAAGCCAGTAATAAATAATAGTAATAAGGCCTGCGCTATTATTGTGCCAACACCAGCTTCTTCATTTTGAAAAATGTACCAGGATCATTGGGAGAAGCTGGGGAAGAAGGACATGAGATCTTCCTGTATTATGTTTGCAACTTCTTAGGAATCTTAAACTGTTTCAAAATAAAAAATTATAATTTTTTAAAAACCACTGAACATTCTGATTTTCTTACCTCCGGTTAATTCTTAAAGGACCGCAGACCCATACAGGTCCCACTCCATAGATACTCCCAGGGCCCTGGAAAGGACATATTCTGTGACGTGCACATCAGGTATAAATCAGAAATCTCACCTCAGGCATACGAGACTCAAGCGTCTTTCATGTCTATAATCCAGTTTCATTTGTATTTGAAGCTTCCATTCAGCCAATGTGGCAGAAATCATCTAGAGTAATTCAGCTCCTGGGGAGATGGCCCAAGTTTTGGGAAGCATGCATGAAGTCCGATATCAATTTGGGGTGAGGCGGTAGGGGTGGGGGTAGGGGAGAAACACCTTCTTACCTTCTGTGTCTTCAGTCCACACTGCCATCTTCTGGGGATCCACCATCCATCACCCCCGAGTTACTGGTCCACACAGGTCCAGAACCCTTGGGTTCCATCTACAAGGCTTCTTGCCCACAACAGCGCCATTGATACCACAGTATCTGTCTCCTATGGCTTCTGTCACAGATTACTACAAACTTAGTGGCTCAAAACGACACAGAAGTATTATGTCACGGGTATGGAGGTCAGGAGTCTGGAAAGGGGGTTGTGGAGCTAACATTGAGGTGTTGGCAGGCTCCGTTCCCTTGTAGAGGCTCCGGGAAGAATCCTTTTTCTTGCTTCTTCCTTCTACAGGCTGCCTACATTCCTTAGCTGTAGCTGAAAGACCCTGACCTTTAGCTTCCATTGTCACATCGCCTCTGACTCCAACTCTTTGCCTCCCTCTTACAAAGACGCTCGCGATGACGCTAGGCCCACCCCAACACACACACAAAGAAGAGGTCACGTGAGCACACCATGAGATGGCAGCTTCCCACAAGCCAAGGAAAGAGGCCTCAGAACAAAATCCACGTCGCTGGCACTTTGGTCTTAGACCCCCTAGTCTCCAGAATGGGGACAAATGAATGAATGTTGTGGAAAACCCCCAGTCTGTGGTGTTTAGTAATGGCAGCCGGAAGAGACTAAGGTAGTCTGTGGGTTGTGTGAAATGTCTATCCAGAACCCAGCAGGAGGCTGACGTATTCACAAAGATGAAGGCAGTGTTGTGAGGGGTGCCCCTACCCATGCTAAATGCAGAACTAAAGAGATGTGGGCCTTCAGGAGCAGCTCCCCTGAGAGGAAGTGTGAAGCTGGGTTATACATGTCCGGAAACTGAGAGACAGAAGCAGAAGGCAGAAGGTTCTACCGAAAACCCCTCCTCGTGGAGGGGCATGAGGAGAGGCCTTTGTGACCACCCAAAGTGCATGTTTCCATTCATGTATTCATTCAGCATTTACTCTGCATCTCTCTTTTATCAGTCTTCTACTGCTGTGTAAGAAACTACGATAAACTGAGCAGCATAAAACAACACAAATTCACAATCACACAACTTGTACGTCAGAAGTCTGGATGTGGTACCCTTGGCTTTTCTGCTCAGGGTCTCACTGGGTGCAAACGAGGTGGGGGCCAGAGCTCTACTTCTAATCTGGAATCTCAGGCTGTCCTTCTAATAACTGCTGTGGTTACTGACAGAATTCATTTCCTTGTGGTTGTAGGACTGAGAGGTCTCTGTTGTCTCATGATCAGCCAGCCAGGAACTGCTCTCAGCTCCCAGAGGGGGCTCTCAGGTCTTTGCCACACGGAACCTTCCATTCAGCCACAGAGGACCTCCCTTGTATAAAATCTCCCTCCTGTTTAAATGTCTCTGACGACTCCTTCTTCAACCAGCCAGAAAAACCTGTCTGCTTCTGAAGGGCTCATATGAGATGCCTGGGTGGCAGCTACCTTCTATTAAGGTCATGATCCCAGGGTCCTGGGATGGGGTCCCACACTGGGCTCCCTGCTCAGCAAGAAGCCGGCTTCTCTCTCTGTCTCTTCTGTGTGCTGCTCCCCCTGCTTGCACTCTCTCTTTCTGACAAATAAATAAATCTTTTAAAAAATAAATAAATAAAAAATAAAGGGCTTATATGATTATATCAAACCTATCCAGATAATCTTCCTAATCTCCAGATTTTTAAGGTCAACTGATTTGTGACTTTAATTACATTTGCAATATCCTTTCACAGCGGGACCTCGCTTAGTGTTTGAGCAGCCAGGCGCTGGGAATCTTGGGGCCATCTCAGAGTTCTACCTACCACAAACCTATGTTAGGCAAGACAGTTGGACAGAAATGCCTAGCAAAATACACATTCACGAGGGACTTACAATCAAGCGGGCATGGCAAGTACAAAGAAGGGACCTGATTACAAAGGAATAATTCGAATTCAAGGAAAAGATAATATTCTGTAGGACTTCAGAAGTGGCCGGTGTCACGCTCTCGGGAAGAGTGGTTTTTCCAAAGGTAGGGACAATCGATTTGAGTCTTGAAGCATAGGAAGAGGGAAGGCATTCCAGGTAGAGAGTGCTGCATGTACAGGATGGAAAAAACCATAACAAATCTGGGGAGTGACAAGGAACCCAGTGATGCTGAGTCTTCAGAGGACAAGGCTAGAAGAGGCAGAAGACTGAGCTGGAAAAGTTGGTTGGGACCCATTTGTGCCAGAGGACCCATGCCATTCCGAAGAAGCAACCAAAGATTCGAAGCAGGGGAATGACCTAGCAAGATGTGTGTTTTGGAGACAGCAGGGATAATGAGGGCAGAAATTAGAGCCAGGAAAATGAGTTAGTTGGTATCTATAGCATTTTGGGTTCCTCAAACTAACCCTATGCTTCCAGAGGGAACAATATTATAACTGATGGATCCGTGAGCGGCAGACAGATGTCGGCGGTAAGGGACACGTGTCATCGCCAGTAACATGTGTGTGACACGAGATGGTTTTAAATGATACATGGACACAGCAGTAAATAGCTCTGACTCAGAGAGAAAGTTACTCCTTTCCAATTCTTTTTCCAGCCTTTTAATTAGCTCAAGGAAAAGTTCTCAGTTTGGAGGTAATCTGTCTTTAACACCTTTCTAACACCGTTCTCCCAAGTTCCACCTTCTGCAAAAAACAGTATCTGGCTACATTAATAGCACTACTAATTTCTGTAGATTATTTTTTTTCCTTTCATTTGTTCCAATTACTATTGGATTTTTTCCATGATGATAAAAGCTATTATTATTATTATTATTATTATTATTATATAAGTATATTTGCATTTTCAAATGTGAATCAGTATAACTTAAAAATGTTAAAGAATTCTGCAGATGGTCTATATGCTGCTGGGGTAGAAGTCGTGAAGGTGGGTTATAAACGAGTCAATTTGGGACACACGTGTGGAATGGGAGTCTGGCAGGATTCGCAGTCGGTCTAACTTGGGTGCAAGTCCCACTTCTAACTCATTAGCGCAACATTCCATGAATAATTCATAAACCTTGCTGGGCCTCAGTTTCCCCCTACAAATGAAGGAGATTTTACACCTCCTCAGAAGGTGGTGACAATTAAATGAAACAAAATGAAAGAAATTTCTGGGTGTCTCATACACAGTGGGCACCTGGATTTCACAGCGCGTGCCTCTGAAGAGGGAAACCTCAGTTTTTAGAAACACCAAACAGAGACTTAACTCCAGCACTCACTGAGTATCTATGCTTGGTAAATATTACCTAAGAGCATTCGTCTGCTCAACATCTGGGACCTGTGGACGGCAGTTGGTTCTCTGGCTGAATCCAGATGTTTTGTGAGAAACCGTTTATTTAGGAAAAGCATTTAACTCAGAGAGGCCAGCCCTGGCATCACAGACAGGCCCCCAGGGCCTTGTCTTGGCTTTCTCTAAGATCTCAGGACGCTACATCCTGCAGAGATCCATTGGAAGTGGATCTGGAACATTCAGATACATATGCAAATGAAGGTACATAGAAAATACCTCCCACTTTTTCAGTTATCTATTGCTGTGTAGTAAACCTCCCCCAAACTTTGTAGAGCTTAACAACTACCATTTTGTTATCATTTTTCACTTCTGTGAGCTGACTGGTTACACTGGGTGGTTCTGCTCTGTGTGATGTCAACTAGAGCTGTCGTCACCTGGAGGGTCAGTTTGTCTACCAGCATCCAAGATGGCGCACTCATGTGGCTATAGTCTGACTGGGTGTTAGCCAGAAATCACAGGAGCTATTGTCCCTAGCATGATTTTCTTCCATGACGCCTCTCCATGAAGTCTGGGGTTCTCATAGAATGGTGGCAGGATTCTAAGAGGAAGGAAACAGAAACTGCCAGTCTCTTAAGGCCTGGCTCAGATGTCCCACTATATCATGTCCATTGCATCCAAGCAATCTCAGGAGTAGTTCAGAGTCAAGGGGAGGGGACATAAACGCCACCTCCTAATGGTGACATAATTTTCATACAGGGAGGAAAAGGATTGATGGCAGCCATCTTAGGAGACTATGTACCACACCCCTTAAAACTTTCCCTTTTTGCAGAGGGTTGTCACTCTAAAATTATGTGTGTATTTCAACCCAGCAAATATTTATCTAGGAATTTATCCTAAAGAAGTAATCATGGATGATTCAACACAGGCTGTCTGTTGGGAAAAGAAAATGAAAGTACCTGCTATTCGATAGTACTAGACCAGTTCAATCCAATGGTGGTTGAGGATGTGTTTTGAGTGTCGATGGCCTGGAACGAGACAGAGTTAAGCTTAAAGCCCAAATCCGCCACTTAATATTTGGATGATGTTAAGCGAATTACTTGATTAAGCTCTATAAGTCTCAGCTTCTGTATCTGTACGAGATAAAATGTGGGTTGCTGTGATGATCCATGGAAAGGGTTTAGCACATAATGAATGATCACTAACTGGGAAGTGCCATTATTATTTGCAGTCGTTAATGCTATGGTTTTAGTACAAATATTTCTAATCTCCCCATCTCCAGGCACATAACACTTTCATGGCTCCATGTGAGTAACTTTGTGACCAGTTCCGACCAATGAGTGGTAAGCAAAAGTGATACATTATTTCCTGGCTGAACATTTAATTATCTGTACAAGATCTTTTTTTCTCTTGCTCCACAATTGACAAAGTCTGATGCATGTGTTGACTATTTTGTTAGCCTGAGTCCCTGAGTGACTGCGATGGTCAGAATTCTCCTTGCTAACTCTTCATGGACATGTAGCAAAAGCAAGAAATAAAGTGGTTTTAAATTACTGAGATCGGGGTTTGTTTGCTTTTTTGTTGTTGTTGTTGTTGTTACTGTGGCGTATTTCAGCCCATTCACTCTAGGGCCATGCTATTTTGGTTGTTGTTCAATCTTGCAATGAACAATATTATTGTGGTCCTATTAAAGGTGAAATATAACAAAGCATTTAAATTCTCAATGACAAGAAAAAATAGCCATAATATAAGAGCCGCCTTCTCTATGGAGGGCTCACTATTCACAGGGCCACTTACAATATGTTTGTACTTCCCACCAGATTCCCTTCATTAGTCACCCAAATATTAGCTCAACAAAGAGACCATTTCTTTCTAACCTTTTACAAAGTTTTATCCACATTCACGCAATTTATCACTACCTAATATATTACATAGTTACTTATTATCTAGTTCTAAAATAAGCTGTTTATCCCAGGAACCATGTATGAAACAGAGTAGACTTTTTTTTTTAATTTAATGCAGGCATACCTATATAGCAAAATGTGCATTGTGCTTTCTTCAGGGTGGTAAAATTGAGTGCTACCTATTTATGGAATATATTTATTTTTACTTAGGCACTCTTCCAACAAATATGTTTTATTTATGTGCATTTTCATTTTCAATGATTATTATGTATTATTTTCACATGAGAAATGATAATAATAGGTAACATTTACTGAACACTCACCGTGGGTCAAGCACTAAAGCTCAGTACTTTACATGAATTATCTCCACCTCCCTGGGAGATAGGTCTAATCATTATCCCCATTTAGTATTCATAGATAAGGGTACTAACATTTAGAGAAGTTAAATGAGCACTGGGGCTGGAATTCAAACCCCAGATCTCTATGCTATAGCCAAATAACTAACCAATGTATACATCAGGATGCAAACATAAGCTCATTGTAAAGAGTAAGTAGGCACATTCACACATGTTGGCTCATGGGAGGCTCGCGAAAACCTTACAAAGTAAGCCAGCAGGCGTTATTATCCCCACTTCAAAGACCAAGTCTTGGGTCCATATGACTGCATCTTGCCATCCACCTCCTACCACATCTTTGCAACAGGTGCTTCCTGTCCCCAACTCATAAGCCTTCCCCCCCACGATACTTGGCTATGCACATCTTTCCTTGGCACACCGACTGAAGACACAGCTCTGTTTCTTCGTGGCAGACCTGAGGCTTTGTTGCTTGTAAGCAAATCTGCATAGGAATTCATATAAGTCAGAAGTTAGGAGACTTGGGGTCTGGTCTGGGCACTGCCACCAACAGAGAGCCTCAGTTTTCCCACCTGTAGAATGAGTTGGCTGGAGAAACAGATCCCTAAGGACCAATGCAGAGTGAACACTTTTCGTGCTGGGAATCCAAATGAGGACTGACCAGCGATGCTCTTCCTCACCAGACCAAAGCCCGTGCACAGGAGAAATAGAAGCCTGGAGTGCAGGAAATGAAGGTCTCAGTGAAGATCATTCTAGGTAAACAGTAAATGTGTGCATCTTAAATAGCATTGGCTCCCTATTACTGGATGAGCCCTATTACTGAAGAATGGACTTCATTCATTCATGCATGCATGCATCCATCCATCCACTCATCAGTCACTCACTGTGCACCTACACATAATACACCAGTGGGTTTAAGAACATGAACAGTAACGAAGGAAACAAAGTGCATGCTTACAGGAATCTTACATTATAGCGGAGAGACAACAAATAAATGGATAAGCACATTAAAAAGCATATGGTAACAAAGACCTTGCCAGGTGATAATTCTCTTCCAGGATATTGCAAGAGAGGGGGACAAAGTCTGATAGGGCCACGCTGTGGTCCCCTTTGGGGACCACAGCAAATGCTGAAGAAGGGGCACAGAAATAACAAGACCCGGAGTTAAAACATGGTCCTGGATGTAGTCTGAGAACTTGAAAACCACTGCACACTGTATACAATCACTGCAGCTTGTAAAAGCCTCAGTAGTCTGCCCTGTAAAATGGGCTTACCCTACAGGAATGAGGCAAGGATCAAACCAGACTACAAAATCAAATAAGTAAAAAGCTCTGAGTTTTCCCCACTCTAAACTTTCTGTTCTACACTCCAAGCAGGTTCAGATTTCTGCGAAGTCAAGCTCCTGCTATAGATTTGAAAACATCAAGTCCCCCCCCCCCAACTTTCATCCCACCACTGGCATGGGATTCCATCTCAAGGCACAAGACATTCTGTATCAAGCCATGGGGGGAGGGGCTGCAGGCATGAAGGGAAACAGCATCTGTCTAGCAAGCTCCCGGTTTTCTTCCCACTTACAGGTATTTGGCAAAGCAATCTGAATGTTCCAAAAGGTCACACTCTGCTTGTTTTTTTTTTTTTTTAAGTTTTGCCAATAGTGGCTGTTCTATGCTACCGTTGGTAAATTGATATTTAATAGTTTTCATTTCTCCTATCAGTCTCATAATGGAAAAATTAAAGAAATGTAACATTTGGAAGGATATATACCAAAATTAAAAGCAGTACTTCCTTGGACAGCTGAAAATCACTTCCTTTCTCTTGCTTGCATCTCTGTATGTTGTGCTTTCTTTTCTCATCCATTTAAAAAATATTTATCTAGGGATCAGACAGCTGGAAGAGTCCCCTATTTACATCTTAGTTCCAAATCTTTCTGCTCTGCCACTTTTCTTTTGGGTTTATAAACCAGTGTGGATTTGTTGTCTTTAGATTAGGGGTTCCACAGGGATAATGCTGGGTTTTTGTTTTTGTTTTTTTCTTCTCCTCCTGCAATTGCTAAATTTGCAAGATTTCCTAGCCAGGCCTGGTTTTCACCCAATTAGGAACAGAAGCTGCTTTCTCCCTGCTAGGCATCTATAAAACACAAGGATAGATTCTTGTCCTTCCTTGGTTTCAAAGCCGCTAGACAACGATACGAATCCAGGTTCTACGACTTACTGCCTGGGTGAGTTGGAGAAGTTTCTTAACCTCTCTGAACGGCAGTTTTGTCATTTATAAGATTCACAGGGTAGGTAAGGATTTGACGAGATGATACATTTGAAGGGCTTGAACCTAGCACAGCCTCAAAATGTAATTGCTGTTAACAAAAGTGGTCTTGGGAAGCACTAGAGGCTGTTCTAGGCTTGGAGAGCAGGCATGGAAGGAGAGCTCAGGTTGTTACTAAAAGGCGGAATCATGCGATCATTACCAACTCTGGGTCAGACCTGTAGTTCACGCAATTTAAATCTTTGTTCTCTCCATTTGCCTCAGGTAAGCTTGGACATTCCTCTGAGCCTCAACTTCCTCATCTGTAAAATGGGCATAATAATATAACTTCCCTTAACAGCAGCTCTCAAAATGTGATCCAAGGACCCTGGAGGTCCCCAAGACCCTTTCGGGGGCCCTCAAAGTCAATGTCATTTTCTGAATAGGGCAGATTACTTCCCCTTTTCTCTCTCATGCTCTCACAAGTATACAGCAGTTTTCCTGAGGCTAAATGACCTATAATGGTGTCATTGTTCTGACAGCTAACAGAGAGTGTGTCTGTAAACTTCTGTGTTTTAATTTTTTTCAGTTTAATTTCTAATATGGTAAATGTCAGTATGTATATAACTCACACAGGCAAAAGCTTTTTGGGGTCCTCAATAATTATGAGAGTTTAAAGGGACCTGAAATAAAACATTTTGAGAATCACTGCCTGGTACAGTTGTTGTAAAGATTAAGTAGCAACTGGCATATGCATACAAAGTACCCAATAAACAGCACCCTTATAATTACTGATTCCAAAGCTCCTGAATCACATAAGGGTCCGTCTACACCGGCGCATAAAGCAAACTGAAATCATGGCACTCAATGCAAAGGCGCCCTTGTTTTGTTCACTACTGCTTATGTAGCACAAGCCCAGTCCATGCTAAACGTTGTACAATTTGCAGACATTGCAACCCACCAGAAACCTCACGGTTTCTATGACACCTAAGTGCCCTGAAGACATGGGAACTCAGAGAGCAGTGCCGAGGGCTAGCCTGCTTGGCTCAACCCTGACCCTTCCCACCCCATTAATCTCTCACCCAGCCAGAGGCCAAGGGTAACACAGTGGAGGCACAGGAACCTTGGCTTATAGATGAACCATCTATAAGTGATGGTTATAGATGATGGCTTATAGATGAGCCATCTCTAAGTGATGAACCATCAAAAGGAGGTGAAGACCCAAAACGGGAATAGTTTCCTTAAGGTTTCCGTAATTTCCACGGAACCGAACAGAACTACAGGCACTTTTAAGGGGGAATGGCAGTGGAATGACCTGGAAGAGTGAAGGCTAAGAGCCATCAAGACTTAGAAGAGTGGAGAGTAAGCAGTACAAAATTATTAAAGTTGGTGGGGGATCCTTTTTTTACTTTTTTCTTGTAGGCTTCGGGCACACCCTCGAGGGAAGAAAAATAAAACAATATGCCTAGATTCTCATGTTGATGGCAAATACATTAGGATCTTAGAAGTTATCAAATGAGATTGAGAAAGATGCGACGCGATCTGGGTCTTGGTCATCAAGGAAGCCGTTATTTAATGAGTCCGTTGAGAGCTGCGTCATTCGCCTCTCGGGTCTGTGAACATCACCCAAGAGACCCCTCCCAGGCCAGGACCTTGTTTTATAGGACGTTAAGAAAACGAATAGACAGCACCTACATGAGCAATAACCGAACAAACAGGTGCAGACCAGCAAGAAATTTTGCATATGAGCTATTTTTATTGTCAAAATTTTTGGAGCCCCAGTGGGGCTACGTTAGAGAAATTGGAGCCCCTAGGGGAGAACCTAGAAAAACATTTCGGCCAGTTTCTCTCCCCAGCCTAAGAAACTAAAATGGCAAAAGGTCACGCAGTGCTTTGGCCACGCGGTCCGTCCCCAAGGCCAGCCGTCCCCACCCCAGTCCCCGTCCTCGCCTCTGGCCACTGCGCCGCGCACGGCCACCTGTTGCTGCCCTGGCGCCCAGAGCTGAGTCGCAAACCGCCGCTAGAGTTCGTTCTAATTCCCCGGAGCAGAGACTGGCCGGGAAGCCCCGACGCTCCGAGCCTGCTAATCCTCCGGGCGGGCGGGGACTCCGCAGAGCCTCCCAGCCCCAGGCTCCCTTTGTTTTCTCGCTGCGCTCAGACTGTCAGAAGTAGACCCCAGACAGCGTCCCTTGGCCACGGCTCCGCTCGTGCGCGCTTGCGCCCAACTCACACCGGGAAAGTCTGAAGCGTCGAGATGCCCTTGGAGGGGAAACGGGTCGGTCCCGGCAGGAATGCGAGGCGCAGACAGGTTGCCCGTGAGATTCCGAAGCGTCCCCTGGATCCCGAATTCCTCAGGGCTCCTTAGCGTAGCAGAGCTGCAGGAACGCCGCGCCCAGAACGCAAGCAAGCTCACCGCACCGAGGCCGCCGGCGAAGGGCGGCGAGATCCCGGCCGGCTTTTACTCTAAAACGCCCGAGGGGAGCCAGGGGGCGGCGGTTAGGGATCCCTTCCCGCCGGGAACGCCGGAGTCCCAGTTCCGAAAGTGACCCGCCCTGCTTCCGAGGGACTTCCTTGCGAGCGCCGCAGGGGTGTGCATTTCTCCGAGACTGAGAATCGCAGCGAACGCCGGCCCGACTAGAGTTTAAGTCAGCTCCCGGGGCGTCTGTTTGTTTATTGGCTCTTAAGGGAAAAAGTTTGAGGATCTTTAACCAACCTCAGACCTGGCGCAAGCGCAAATCTCCGAATCTCCCCAGCAAAAGCCATCTAATTTCAAGTCGTTATATAAGTGGGGGCTCTTTCTCACCCTCCCTACCCCAAGCCCTCTTATTACTATTCCAGGAGCAAAACGTAACTCGCTTTAAAAAAAAAAAAAATTTTTTTTTAAGTTATTATTTCCCTGAGCCCAAAGACGCGGAGAAAGGGCAGACAGCGCCCTGGGTGCGTGGCGGCCCCACCCGCGCGCGCGGCCCCTAGAGCCGAGAGAGGGACGCGGGGTCTGGGGGTGCCGCGGCTCAGGGCCAGCAGCCGAGCCCCGCAGTCCCTCCGTCTGCCACTCCACGTGGTCAGGATCAACAGTTTGTTGAGCTCATCAGTGACACCTTGAACTTTTCATAAAGAAAATGGGTATTGCACCGGGAGGGTTTGGCCGCGGCCGCCGGGCCGGGTCGTGCTTAATATTCAATGATCTCGCTCGCGCCTCCCCCTCCTCCCCTCGCAGAAATTCCTCCGAGTCCGTTACTGGGCTCAGACTTTTAAGTTAATTTACTGCCCCCCCCAACCTCGGCTAGTAACCAGCGCCTTTAGGGCCAGCCTCCCCCCACCCAGCTCCCGCCTGAAAATGACATTTCGCCGGCGTATCCGGAGGGGGCCGAATTTCACTTTGTAACTTTCTGCGGAACCCGAGCCCGGGTGGCAGCTCGGGTGGTGGTATCGTATGCAAATACGCATGCTGACGTTACAGATCATGTGGGTTTTGGCGTAGATTCCCCACTGATCGAGACATTTTTTTTTCCCCTTTTTTTTTTTCCCCTTCTTTTTTTTTTTTTTTTTTTTTTTTTTTTCTTTTTAAAATTTTGGCCACTGTTCCCCGTACGGGGGCTTTTCCTGTCCGTCTGTCTGGCAGGCTGGCCGTGCCCCTCTTTCCCACGGAGCCCGAGCCCGGCGCCCGGTGGGGAGTGGGGAGTGGGTGGGGGGAGCCAGCAGAGTTCCATTTTGGAACGCCCGTGCCGCGTCTCCGCGCTCCCAGCCCGGGTCCCCGCGTCCCCAGCCCCGGCGCAGGTAAGAAACTTCGCCTCGGCGCCCGGCACCCCCCGCCCGGCGCCGCCAGCCCCGAGCCCCGCACGCCGGGCGCCGGCCACTCCAGCCCAACTTTCCCACCGCCGCCGCCGCCGCCGCGGCTCCCGAAAATGTGTTGTTAATGGGACTTGGCCGGGTTTGTGATTGGAAGGGGGGTGGGGGTGAGGAAGGGGGGGCGGTGCGGGCCCTTTTTTGCGGGTGGGAGGAAATCAGAGGATCCGGAGGGGGGGGGCGTTTTTTTTTTTTTTTAAGAGTTTTGATTACAAGTTTGGATAAATGGGAGCCAGACCGAGGAGGAGGAGGAGGAGGAAAAACATGTCTACGTTTCCCTATGTCGACATAAGCCACAAAAAAATATGGCGTCCGCTTTCGACAGGGCGTTACGTAGACCCGACTCTGTTTTTATTTATTTATTTCGTGGCCGTCTCCCTCCCTCCGTGGCCCGGCCGCGGCGCTTTGTGCAAACGGGGCAGGTCCCGCGGGGACTCCGGCGGGACGTGGCCCGGCCCGGCGGCTTTGGCAGGCAGGGGGGCTGCGTGTGCGAGCTGCCCGCCCTCCCCCGCGCTCCCCTCTTCTCCCCTCTCCCGGTGACGATTCGCCGTACTGTGGTGGCAGGAAGCATGACGCCGTGGGCTGAGGCTGCCTCGCCTCTCGTCGCCGCCGGTGGCTGCGGGCGGCCGCCGGAGCTACCTGCCGGGGGCAGGGCCGGAGCGCGGCGCCGGCCCCCACGCCCGGCTCAGGTGGCGGGGCGCCCGCGCAGGGGACCGGCGGGGGGTGGGGGGGCGACCGGGGGCGGGGTGGGGGGGGCTGGGGGTGGTGGCCCCGCGGTCCGCCGCCGGCCGGCCCACGCCCGCGGCCGCCTCTGCCAGCCGAGCCCACGCTCGCCCCCGGAGCGGCAGCTGGCGCTGGCGTCCGCCCCGCGAGAGAGAGGTTCATCTTTGTTGGTGTTGCGGCGTCTTTGTGGCTTCCGCAGGACTTGGTATCCTCGCCTCTGCCAACTTGCCCTTTCCCCGGCCGCTGTGCAGGAGGCTGCGGAGACGGAGAGGAGCAGAAAGTTGGGAACCAGTGAGCATCCCAGGACGGTCCCCTCGGCCCCGTAGCTGTGCGGAGCTCGGAGGCGGAGGAGGAGGGTGGCTCGTGAGGCTGGGGAGAAAACTTGGGGAAGCCAAGTTGTGATTTGCTCGGGCTTCCACCTGATTGATCGGCTTCAAAGCCAGTGGGGTCTCTGCGTTCTGCTGTTCGGGGACGGCCTTTTGTTTGTCCGGAGTTGGGGGCAGGCGGGGGGGGCGAATAATGACTTTCCCTGGACCCATATCCTTTGAAAGACGCATTATCCCGCCGGCCCGGGGGGTGGTCCACTGAGTCTTGTCCGGCCCTCGAGTTCTTCCCCTACCTGGTCCCTGACGATCTATCGCCGTCTGTCCAAGTCAGCAGCTCTCCGGGTCTGAGGCAGGCCCCCTTGGGCAGGTTTTCGAAGGGCAGGAATCCCTCCCCTTCATCCCTTGGATAGCTCAGACCTCCCACACTTACCCTCTTAAAACACCACACACACACACACACACACACACTCACTCACACTCCTTTATGTAGAGCAGAAATTAATGCCTGTTGTAGTGAAGGGGGTGAGCTTCTGAGAGCTCTTCAAGACTTCAGTCAAAAGGTGATTTTCTATTTATGAGGGCCCTGAGTTGAAGCAGTTCAGTCCCAGGGCAGTAATGTCAAAAAGCATTTGGATGACAACCAAGTGGAATAAATATCTTGTAAAATGGCATGTTTAAAAGTAAAAATAGATTAATGGAGCCCTCAAGTGCTTGAATGGAACTAACATAAAGGTTTGATTCAAGTTTAAAGGGAAAATTATATAAAGCTGTATACACATCTTCTTTTAAGGCAGGGCGCCGAGGGAATCTACAAGTAAGACTGAGATGCATCGCTGACAGTAACCGGACCTGGGATCTGTGGGAATTTTGTGGGTGCTGAAAAGCCAGGCTGAGATTGTTCCTGTGCGCATGTGCCCCTTCTGGCTCAGTTTGATGTCAGTGGGGACGCACCTGAAGTTAACGGCTCTTAGGGGGAAAATCAGAGGCCAGGGGTTTAGGGGAAATCTGATACATTAACCAAGCCCCATGGAAAGGAAAAGATAGAATGACAAGTGTTTGTTGGTACTCAAGGATATTCTGATGAAATGCAGAGTATCTTGACCTGCGGAGAGGTGACCCCCACCCCAGGTGTCTCATCTCCATCAGGGCCGTGTGATTGAGTGGGACGCCACGCACTTGACAAAGAGAATAATGACAGTGTTCGATCACGGTTGCTAGCATTTACTGTTTTAGTGGGCCAGGCACAATGCTTTCTATTCCGGGTGCTTTCTCATTTAATTCTCACCAAAACCCTGTGAGATAAGGACTGTTATTATCTCCAGTTTGCAGTTGAGGAAACTGAGGCTCAGAGAGGTGAAGAAATTTGCCCAAAGCTGCAGAGCAAAAAGGGAAGCCAGTATGCAAAGGCCTTGGTTCTTTGCCTTCAACACTCCTGTTATGGCAGCTCTGGGATAGGGCGAGTCCTCATTAGTGTGGAAAAGTAAAGGGACAGGTGTAGGTGAAAAAGGAGGAACGGTGACCCCTACCCTGGAGTCTGAACTCCAGAATTTTCTTGGGCTTCATTCTTTTATTCATTTATTTAGCAACTGTGTGTTGATCTATTTGTTCATTCAGCAGCTATAATCATCCTGGGAAGAGTGCGGTCATTAGCCATTTTTATATGCCAAGAACTTTTATAAGTGCTTCTGGTTACTTTGTCTTCATGACAACCCTGTGGGGTAAGTACTGCTGTTCTGTCCCTTTTATAGATGAGGAAGCAGAGGCACGGAGAGATTCTCCAACTTGCCCAAGGCCCAACAGTTAGTAAGTGAAGTGCTAGACCCCGGAACACGCTCGCTTCAGGCTCCAGTGTGCTGCTCTAGACATTATAGAGATGCTGGGGAGGTAGAGCCCCCTAACCTCAATGCAAAACACTGCCCCAGGCCCTAGGAGAGGCTGGCAGGATCCAGACGCCCCCTACCCCCTAGGAATCTGAGCAGCGGGCAGGCCAAATCAAGCAGGATTAACTAAGTGCTGTAATTGAGAAAAGCACAATGAAGGGCATAATTACTGTGCTCCGAGGGAATCGTGGAGGATTTCCTAAAGGGGGTAGCGTCTGAACTGACCCATGGGATGAGGAGGGACAGTGTCTGGAGGTGTGTCCGGTGTGACTGCGTTCAGCTGTTAGCAGCAGAAATCCTGACCGCTGGCCACTTAACCAGAGGGGGCGTACTTGTGTCAGTCAATGAGAAGGGTGGGTGGGACGATGTGCCACTGGGGACCCGGGCTCTGTCTTTCCGCTTTGCCATTCTTAGGTACAGGCCTTTGGCCCCAGGTCTATGTTTTTGAGGTGGGAAGGTGGTTGCTGTGGCTCCAGGCTTCACATCCGCCTTCCAGGAAAGAGAAAGCAGGATGAGTGAGGCTTAGAGCATTTACCTAGTGTGGCTTTACTGTTAATGTGGGAAGAGTTGCCTCTCAGGGACTTTTGTCCTTAGCTCGTTGGCCAGAACTGTGCCGCCTGGCCACCCAGGGAGGGACAGTCGTGTGTTTTGGGGTAGGCACATTGCTGCCGTGAACAAATTGGGGTGGATGGTGCAAATGGTTGTTGAGTTGGCAGAGACAGTGTGTGTGGCCTAAGAGGAGAGGAAGAAAGGTTTTCCCGGCGAAGGTAAAACCACGTCGCTGTGCCTGTTCTGAGGGGGTGGAGAGGGGGATGCAAGGAAGGTTGTGCAAAGCGATGATGCCCACACTTGGGGGTGGACGTGGAGGAGGTTGGCTTTTAATGCGTAGGTACCGGGGAGCTACGGCAGGTTTCTGAGGGATGTCATGTGTTTAGGAAGGTAAGACTGACAGCGATGTGCCTTGTGCAGACAAATCAGCTTGGTTCTTATTTAAAATAAAATGAGTTCTGGAAAGTTTTGGACCAAGGGACCAGTTTTGCCTTAGGGCAGAAAGAAGACAGTGCAGTAAGAAAGGAAGGAATGATGGGGAGATGTCTTTTAGGTCCTGCCGACAGGAATCCAAAGTTAACCCGATGTTAGTCAGCTTTTACCAGGACGTAACTAGCTCTGCCTTATCATATCTCAGTTCGTGGAGCTGAAAACCGTGGAGGTAGGTACGGTTACTCCCCAAACACTACACTTGGCCTTCCTCCTGACCCTCAGACACCTGGGTCCTACCTGCATTAGAATAACTTTGGTCATGACCCTTCGCCCTTGCTTTATTTTTTAAAGATTTATTTATTTATTTATTTATTTATTTAAAAGAGAGCAAGAGAGAGGGAGAGAGAGAGAACGTGCGAGCATGTGCATGTGCGCATAAGCAGGAAGGGGGGGGTGGAGAGGGTCAGAATCCTGAGCAGACTCCCCAGTGAGCATGGAGCCCAAAGCAGGGTTTGATCTCATGCCCCTGAGATCATGACCTGAGCCAAAATCAAGAGTCCGACCCCTCACTGACTGAGCCACCAGGCGCCCTGCTTCACCTTTGCGTTAAATCAGGGGGATGCGACCAAAGGGCATCAGAGGGCCTTCTGTCAGGTTCCCCACTCTGGATTCCTCCAGCAAGACTCACGTCCCTGATTCTCTGCTAATGTGGTTAGCTTTATGACTTTGGGCTGTTACTTACCTCGCTGAACCTCAGCTTCCACATCCCGAACACGGAAATTGTTACAGTAGCCACCTTACCGGTTATTGTGCAGCTTGAGAAGAAACTTACGAGAGGGCTTAGCATAGCACCTAACACCGTGTTCAGGACACGTCTGCTGTTGTCACCGTCATCACGCCCAGCATCATCACGGCCACTGCCTCATGCCTCAGGCATGTGACTCCCCGGTCTCCCTGAAGTGCCAAGTGATTAACACAGGGGATGTTTATCATTGATTCCAAGAACCCCACTTCCCCATCTCATCGAATGGTCCTCCCTCCTCTCCCACGGAAACGGACAGCCTTCCCGGAATATCGCAGGGAGACCTGGGGCAGCGCTCAGGGTCTGTAATGTGCTGTGTCATGGTCAAATCCAGACAGCATGGTTCTGAGAGGATGCTCGGCTACTCACGTCCCCTGTGGTAGACAGTAAAGTAGACATTGCTTTTAGTATTGACAAGGTAGTTTCGTTTTTAAATGGAAAAAAAAATCCTTCCTGCCTCCCCTCCCCCACCCTTCTGGAAGGCCCCCCACCCTCCATCAAACAGGTTGTGATTTTAAGAACATCCACCCACAATCTGTTTCCTGTTCCTAGGCTTAGAGTCATGCATTTGAGAGGGGTTAGTTGGCAATGGTGTGAGAGAGAGAGTGAGTGTGTGTGTGTGTGTGTGTGTGTGTACACGCACACACATGTTGACTCCCAAGGAGAGAAACAGTCCTGACAACAGTACATCAGTTTCCACCCAAACTTTCAAATGGAATTTTAAAAAGCCAGAGCCAGAACCAGTTTTCTGGCTGACACCTCGCTTTACCCCCCTGGTGAACAATTCACCTGTTAAAAGGCACAGTTCACGCACTTTCTTCCTTCTTCTGCCCCCACTGCAACCCTCTGGTACAAGAAACACTCAGTGGAGATTAAATCTTACTACACAATGTTTCACTGCGATAGTAGTTACCACTGCGAGTCCGCAGTGAATGAAGGCTTGTACTACTGATCCATGGGGCAGCGATGTTAAGGAGTGTGACCCGGGCAGTCGCTTTGGTGTAAGAGATCGGTGGTATGTTTTGGGGGCACACAGGCTTGGTTTAGGATAGAAAAGTGACAAGCATGTGATGGGTTTACTGCTAGATTTAAAGCCATGCTGGGTTTGCCCTGCGGGGGGAAACCAGCAAAATCCTGGGAACCATTCGCTGTCAAGTTCAGCTTGGGGAGTGGATTCATGCATCCCCAGGGCCTCAGAGAGAAGCCAAATTGAGTTCTTTCCGTCTTTGGGAGGGAATCCTCTCTGTTGGAGGCCCAGGATAGACTCTGGGAGAGAGAAGGAGCCTGCCGTTGAGAAGGGAGGAGGCAGGATGTAAGTAAGAGTTCTTGGGATACGAGTTCTCGTTGGCCTGGTGAGGAGGCTGCCACCGCAGCTTTTAGACTCCAGAACGTCCGCAGAAAACCGAGGAAGGTCCAGGAGTCTAACCTGAGGAGGGAGAACTCCTGCACACATGCACGGGTTGTGCAAACACGAGAGCTGGAATCCGTGTTGGCTCCAGAAGAACACTCCTCAGCGGGGCTGACTTTCGTGCCCGCCCCCAGCTGTCTTGGCCCTCACCCCCCTGCCTTGTCTGCTCCGACTGGTGAGATGGAGCGATGACAAAGTTCCCTATACAGCCAGCCACACTGCAAACACATGCTGTTGCCGCCTGGAGAACAGCAACACGCCCCCAGCTGGAACGCCTCCTATGTACCAGGCACTGTGCTGAACACTTTCCTCTCACTGTGGCGTTCATTCAGTTGTGACCATGAGGAGCGCTTCGAGGGCAGGAGGGTTGCCCCATTGCAAAGACAGGGAACCAGAGCTCAGAAAGGTCAGGTTCTTGCCGAAGGTCACAGAGAGAAGGTGGCCAAGTCGGGATTCCAACTCCGATCGGTCTGATCCCAAAGCCGGTGGATGCTCTCCGCTGGCTTCTGGAGGCTGGGAGGAAGTATATGGGGAGAAGGGATGGTTTCAGGACGCGCTTCTGGGCAGTCTGATTGCTTTTCTGCTGAAGGGGCGTAGGGGTGTGGGTGTGCATGCATGAGTAGGAGTGTGTGTGTATGTGTGAGTTTAGTCACAACAGAAGAGATTTCCAAAACCGCGCTCGTTATCCTTAGTCTCCCAACTCCCCCCCGCCCCCACCCCTGCTCCAAGAAAGACAACTCTAAAACCTCCGTCAGGGTCTGTGACAGAACATTCTTCAGGGGGTATTGCTCCCTCTCCACCCCCTCCCTGTGTGTTAGAGAGAAGGAATCCCAGGGGGCTGCAAGCTGCACTTGGGGACCGAGGAGACTCTGGGCGCTACTTTGGAGATGCTGAACACCCTCGCCAGCCAGTGGGGGAAGGAGATGGAGAGAGCAGGCGTTGGGAGGGTGGAAATGGCTGTGTTGCTGTTTTTATACAATAAAAGAGGATCATTGTAATTGGGAGCCCTTGAATCATAACACGTCTGCCTATGGCTCTCTCCAGCTGCAGAGCCATTTAGTTAAATAGCACACAGAAACCTCCTTTCAGCCGGTATTACTTTCCCGCTGTTCTTAAAATACAAGACTGAGCTGAACTGTGGTAACGACAAAGCCATCTCAGGCTCCCCCAGCCCCCGGGTGTACCCAGAACCCCCACGGAATCTCCCTGGCCCCTGGAGGAAGACATTTAGAAATTCTTTTCATTTGTACGGCACCCTTGCCTTTTTGGAAACAGCTCCTTTAAGATATTTGCACACAGTCTGGTGAGAGCGAGATGGCACAGCCAAGTTGTTTGGGGGTGGGGGCTGGCCCAGAAGGGGCAGAGAGAGGCCAGCGTGCCGGTGCTGGTAGGGATGGGGTGTGTCTGTGCCTTTTGTGGGGAGCAGTGGGAAATGGAGAGATATGGACTGACAGCTAGAAGCTGGAAAAAGAGATTGCCCCCTGGCCAAGAGATTTAGGGGAAGAGACTCTCCCGGTGGCTCCTGGCAGGAGCAGAGAGAACCTCTCCCCTCCCCTAAGAGCGCGCTGAGGGTTCATTATCCTGTAGAAAGGCCTGCTACTTTCTTCTGGGGAACTTTGTGTTACAGAATTAGTGACGAGCCTGCCATGAACTTCTGCCAGAGGCAGGCTGTTCAGGAGGAGCTGGGAGACTTCACATTGTTTCCAAGAGCAAGGGCGCTCGGGCCCACGGGGCCACAGAGTAGAAACCGTTGGGCTCATTCCGAGGGTTAATGGTAGACATTGCGAAGATGGAGGGCTGTATTCGGCACTGTGACATTGAACATGGCCTGACTTCAGCACTTTCGGAAATGCGATTTATGGGTCTTCCGGTACAAAGTCTAATGTCCTCTGGGATCTCCGGAGGAGGATATTGGGGAGCGAGGGATGAGTCTCATAGCCACATGGTGCACTGGTAGGATCGGGGAATGTTCCAGCTGGAAGAAACTTCACAGTGCCCCGAGTCCATCTGAGGGAAACTGAGGCCCAGAGAGCTTAGCCCATTCACCCAAGACGACATGATCACCTGGCAGTAGATCGCTCGTGCTCATCTCTACGGCCCAGCTTACAGCTCTTGTACCCTTGCGCCTTCCCTCCTACTCTGTGGTTTCTGTCTGGCCAGCAAATGCTCAGCAGCTGCTGGAGGAGGAAAAGGGCGTCCCGGCCCGCAGGAAGGTCTCGGTCATGGGGCACTTAGCAACCACGGTTGTCCTCATACTGACGTGGTAGGCGCAGTGCTGAGCACCCTTTGTGTGTCAGCTCATGAACGTCCGAAGAGATAGAAGAACTCTCTTATCTCCGTTTAACAGGTGAGGAAGAGCATATCAAGAAGCCCTTTGTCCAAGGTTTCTGGGAGCCAGGCACCTGCGGCTCCTCCCTCCAGGAGGAGGGAGGCACCAGCCTCTCCTGCCCTCCATGCACCTGCGGCTCCGCTGTCCCCGATTAGAACTTGTGGCCAAGCCGCCAGCCTGTGCTGACGGTGACACAAGGATGAGCGCGCATTTGGGGCTTGACACGGGGCGTCCTCACACATAGTTCCCCCCAACCCCCCGTTTATTGAATGCCACCGTGTGTAGGCTCCTCAGGCTGTCACCCCACAGCCCAAGTCGTTAGTCCAGCGCCCCAGCCGAGCAGGGGGTGTGAGGGCGGAGCTGGGACTCCAGCACAGGCCGTGCAGTCCAAGCCTGAAACAGTTTCAGCCCCATCAGCCCTGCTGCAGCCATAATGTGCTATGGGGGGGGGGGTCCTCTGTGGGCAAGGACAGGTCACTTAGGGACACCGAATCACCCTAAAAGTCCCCCTAAAATTAAAGGAACTGGGGCACTCGAGGCAACTTTCAACTGAGCATTAGATACTTATTTGAGCATATTAAGAAGTACCAGTTACCTCACGCAACAAACCGAGGGTTGCTGGGGGCAAGGGGGTAGGGAGAGGGGGGTGGGGTTATGGACATTGGGGAAGGTACGTGCTATGGTGAGTGCTATGAAGTGTGTAAGCCTGATGATTTGGAGACCTGTACCCCTGGAGCAAATACTATATTATATGTTAAAAAAAAAAAAAAAAGTACCAATTATAGGCACCCCTGAGTGGCTCAGTTGGTTAAGTGTCTGCCTTCGGCTCAGGTCATGATCCTGGGGTCCCGGGATCGAGCCCTGCCTCAGGGCTTCCTGCTCTCGGGGAGCCTGATTCTCTCTCTCCCTGTGTCTCTCCCCCATCTTGTGCACGCCCTTTCTCACTCTCTCTCTCTCTCTCTCTCTCTCTCTCTCAAATAAGTGAATAAAACCTTTAGAAAAAACTACCAGTTACAATATAGGGGGTGCTGTGTGCCAGGCCCTGTGCAGCTGTGTACGCAGGTGTTAGCATTAGCCCGTATTTTAAAAGAACTTAAGGTGTAACGTACATCCCTTAAAACTCACCCATTTATAAAGTGTACAACTAGGTGATGACTAGTGTGTTTACAGCTGTACAACCATCACAACAGTCTCATCTTAGAGCATCTCCATCATCTCAGAAGGAGATCCTGTGCCCATTAGCCCTCACTGCCCAGCCCCTTCTGCAGCCGCCCGTCCCCAAGCCTTAGCAACTGAATCCACTCTCTGTCTCTACAGACCTGCCCTTGCTGAGCATTCCATACAGGAAAAACTGTGTAAATGCCCGGTCTTTCATGTTTAACTTCTTTCACTTAGCATAGGGGTCTTGAGGCTCGTCCGTGTTACAGGACGCATCAGGACCTCATTGTTTTCACAGCTCCATAGTATTCCCATGTGTGCCCGTGTCTGTGAGCGCCACCATAAAAAATACAGCAGACCCAGTGGCTTCAACAACAACAGACATTTATTTTCCCATGGTTCTGGCGGCTGAACGTTGAAGATCAAGGTGTCAGCACCCTCGATTTCTTCTGCGACCTCTCTCCTCGGCTCGCAGATGGCCATCTTCTCCCATGGCCTCATGTGGCCTTTCCTCAGTGCATCCCTGGGGTCCCTCTGTGTGTCCACATTTCCCCTTCGAAAGGACACCAGTCAGACTGGATTTGGGCCCACACTCCTGGCTTCATTTTAACTTAATTCCCTCTTTAAATGACCTGTCTCCAGATACAGTCACAATCGGGGGTACTGGAAATAGAGCTTCAACATGTGAATTGAGGTGGGGCTACAGGTCAGCCCCTTTTTTGTTTGTCCATCCACCTGCCAATAATTGGGTTTCTATATTCAGGGCTTTGGAACCATGCTGCTGGGAACACTTGCGTGTGATCTGTATGGGGGTGTGTTTTTACTTCCAGCAGGAAGAACCTAGGAGTGGAATTGTTAGGTTAGGTGGTCCCTTTATGTTTAACTTATTTTTTAAGATTTTATTTATTTATTTGAGAGAAACAGAGAGAGATGGGCAGAGAGAGAGAGAGAGGCAGACTCCCTGCTGAGTGGAAGCCTGATATGGGACTCATCCCAGGACCCTGAGATCATGACCTGAACCAAAGGCAGATGCTTCAACGACTGAGCCCCCCAGGCATCCCTATGTTTACCTTTTTGAAAAATTACCAAACTATTCTCCACAGTGGCAGCACCATCTCACATTCTCTGCAGCGGGGCAAGAGGGTTCTGGTTTCTCCGAGTCTCTACCAACTCTTGACATTGCCCTAAGCCCCATTTTACAGGTGAGGAAACTGAGCATGGCATAGGGAGGGTCAGTCACGTGGCTCGAGGGCAGAGGTGCGAGATCACAGGCCAGACTGACCAGGAGACTACCTTGGGCGGGCCTGGACTAGGGTGAAGCAGGGGCGGCCTGGCTCCTGCAAGTGTGGGGCCCTCACTGGAGAGGAAGGGCCCCCTTCAGTTTCGTGTCCTTGGGTGGCTAGTTGGCCGCCTGCCTCACCCCTATCCTTGCCCTGCCACTAGCCTGCTCCCTGCATGTAGAGCACTGCGCTTAGTGTTGGGAGCAGGGTGCGGGAGATAAAGATGACCGAGCCACAGCCCCTGCCCAGGAGGAGCTCCCAGGCATGCTGGGCAGTGTGTGCATTTGCTGCACCACACAGCTGGCCTAGCGGGACTCGCGTCGGTGGAGCCCCTGCAACCAGGGTCGCTGTGTGAGTCCCAAGGGGCAGCACCTCTGAAGTACTTAGCCCAGCACCTGGCACCTAGGCAGTGCCCCAGAAGTGCTGGCTCAGACTGGTGTGTTATCACTGACCTATCTTGGACCTTCTCTATGGCGAGGCTAACTCTGAGGCATGAGAGCTATCCTTTTGCCTTGGATCCATGACTGGGGCCACACCCCTACCCCACTGAAGCAGCCATCACCCAGTGAACAGGAAGTGACCGGGGTGAAGGAATGGGCCATCCAGGCTCTCCTCGGACCTGCTAGGCCGGTCCTGGGAGTGGTGGGTCCCATCCGCGGAGCCCAGCACAGGCTCTCCTTGGCATCTGGCAGTCCCTGGCTGGGCTGTCAATGCTCTGTGTGTGGTTCTGCTACCTCCCAAGCCAGAGTGTGATTCCTGTGCTTCCAGGTGTTAGAAAAGACCTGATAGATCATGCGTGGGGCCTAGATGAGCCAGGGAAGGGTGCTTTTCGGGGCCTTTCTGAGGAATTGGCAGTCCCCTGGTTTTCCCCCAGCTGGGAGAAAAGGCCCTGTCCGTGGCCTTGGTTATAACCAGATCAGCCTGCTGCTCGTTGAGGGCCGGGAGGGGTGTACGACCTCCCGGGAGGGATTCATGGAATCAACCTCAAGATTTGTGGATATAGAAAAGATACGTGCCGCTTACAGAAATGATAGAAATGTGTGGTTCTAAAACACCCAATCTGATCATGTTTCATTATCCTTCTAAAAACCTCCCCGTGTCTTTGGTTGTCCAGGAGTCACAAGCTCAAATGCTTTCAGGGGCTTTGCAGGTCATATAGGAGAGTGAAGGGGTGAAGAAGGCGGTGGCAAGTGATGGGAAATGGGTCAAAGTGAAAAGCCTAAACCCAGTCTAAAGGTGTCCAAAATCCATTTTTTTTTCCAATGTGCTTTTCTATCCATTTTAATGAGGACCTCCCCATAGTCATTTCTAGCCCATAGGATCAAGTCCACAAATCCCTGACTCGCACGTGACAGCTGTCTAAGAGCTGAGCTCTGCCCACCAGGCAAGTTCTGCTACAACCAGTGGGCCCCTTGCCCTGTGCCCCGCACTCCAGTCCGACAAGACTGGCCCCTAAACTCAGGTGCCATCCTCTCTCGTTTTCCTTTCCCCCAGAAAGACTCCTCCCCAAACTCAGCAAGACCTACTCATTCCTGCTAGAGGGAGAACTTCCTCCCTCCTCCGAGAAGCAAGTGTGCCATAGAAATAACTCCTTAGAGATCTTAGCACATTGATTTTCGTCTGTCTCCTTGAAAAACTGTGAGCCATCCCACCACCCCAAGGGAGGGTTTCCTGTTTGTCTCCATGTTCCCAGCACCGGCTCGAGGCTCACCCATTTAGTAGATTCAAAATGAATGTGTCTCGTGTGATTGGACTGTTACAAGGATGAGTAAAGGACCTTTTCACCGGAGCCTGTGTGGGAGCCTGTGCTCTGGGTCATCACGAGTTAGCAGAATGCGCTGCTGCTCACTGCTGCCCCCGGTGGCGAGTCTAGGACAGTCACTGGACCATTTTGTAACAGGAAGCAGTGGAGGAAGCTTCCGACCCAGGCTGGTTTCGTCCCAGATTTAGGATCTTTGGCCAAACTCTGCCAAACTCCCTGCCTCACTGGCTCCTTCCCACTGCCTCGTCTGGACCTCTGGCCTCTGTGTGCGGCCTGGACCCACTTCCTCCATCTGACTTGTCCATCCCCTCTGTAGCCTCTTGGGAACACGGTCTTCAGCTTCCCGTAGGGCACCTACTGCAATTTGACGGGTCGTGGTGCATGGTCTTTCTACTACTTCCAACAGTATGCTGTTTTTTACTTTTTTATTTTATTTTATTACCCAAGTCTAAACTTGAGACCAGACTCTACTGTCAAGGTAATAGAGAGGAAGGAAACAAAGTGATTGAATGCCCGCTACATGCCAAACACTGAACCAGACATATTGTGTACTCTACGTTGTTTTAAATTATTTAATTCTCCCAACACCCCACTTGGTAGACTTTTTATACCTATTTTATGGATGAGGAAATTGAAGCGTCAAGGAATTAACTTGGCTGAGTTATACAGGAAATGGTGGAGCTGGGATTTCGAGCCGGGTCTCAGTGACATTGGGCCCCAGGGACTTGCCACAGCACGATGCTGGAGTGTTAGGTAAAGAGTATTAAGAGTCTGTGTGGAGGTGCCTGGCTGGTTCTGTTGGAAGAGCGTGCAACTCTTGATCTCAGGGTCATGGGTCTGAGCCCCATGTTAGGTGTAGAGATTGCCAAAACAACAACAACAAAAAATCTGTGTTAAATGCCTGAGCAGATGGGATACCAGGGACACTAGTTGTATATTGCCTTCTAGAGTTTAAGATTTTGCTTGTGAAAAGCTGCAAGGTAGCCTTACTACCGGAGCATCTTCTTCCTTTCCCTTACAAGGTGCCTCTTGGCACTCATATAGCTTCTCATTCCCAAGATGCATCTCCTCTTACAGTTTTGTCACCAATTTTGCCCCCACTCTGGGGAGGGAAGGAAAAAATACCTGTCATGAGAGAGCTGGCCACAGTTAGTATATCTCAGCAATCTTGCTGGGCCATCTTATGCAATGGGAAAATGGTCTCCCTGAGATTTCAGTCTGGTGCGGAAGGACTGGCCATTCTGGGACAAACATGCATGAACCCTCTGGAATGGTACTGAATAAAGATACAGGAGCAGTCAAGTGAGGCTAACCAATGATGCCATGACAAGGAAACCCCCAGATCCCACTCCCTTAAGAGAACAAGGCTTATCTCTTGCCCTTGGGAAGCACGCTGAAGGTCAGTAGCTCATCAAGGTAGCTCTCTTCCAAGCTGGAACTTAGGGATCCAGGTGGCCCGGATCCACATCATTTGAAGCAATTGGCTTTCAGGCTGCTGGAGCATGGGAGAAGAAAATTAAAGGGTCCCCTACACACTCTTTAAAGGTATCACCTCTCCTCACAGGACCCTGCCTAACTGTAGGATGCTGGAAAACCAGGGGGTAGTGGGTGGTATGTGAATGTTTGGTGAGTTATTTCTATCCCGTGAGGCCCAGGGTTGGGGCTGTGATACTTCAGCAAGTCATTGTTCCTCTCAGCCTTGCCAAGTATCGGGGAGTAAAGAGGATCGGTGGCAAAGCCCAGAATCGAACACAGCTTCTTAACACTTAGTCCAGCGCCATTTTGGCTTCTAAGGTCAGTGCTCAATTGTCCCGCCCAGTGGGTTGTGGAGGAGGGGTCCTGATGCTTAGAAGGCCCCCCACAAACATTAAAGATAAGAAATGTTTGCAACATATTTACCTTTCCTATATTTCATGGAAGACCATTACAATTTGGTTTGACATTGAATGTCCAGTGTGGCCTAAAGAAAATGAACTTGAACGAGCCCATATGTACCCCCAAGCACGCAAGATGCCAATGCAAGGGTAACTCTGAGAGCCAGCGTTTATGTCGAGCATGCAGTGTACCAGGCAGTCTCAGCTCTGTGTGGGTTCATTTATGTGTGCCACCCAACTTCCTGAGAAGGTCCTGACTCTCTCTCCTCCTGAGAGAGGCCTGCTTATCTGCATGTAACAAACGAGGAGCGTCAGAGGCTCTGGGAGGTGACATGGCTGTGAAGCCCAACTTAACAGGCAGCACTAGCTGATTCTCAACCCAGCACTCAATTTGTGAGGTTGGGAGTATGTTGAGGGATGCAGGAAAGGCTAAGGATTAAGTAGCAGTGCTATTCACGTGAGCCGTTGAATGCTTTGGGGTTATGCAGGCATGCCTCTCCTTTTCAAGGTGTACGGAAAGTGTTCTGGAAGCTGGCCACTTTGTCTGTCCAGGAAATAGTCAAGCCCCTACTTTGCATCAGGCGCCATGCTATATAGTAGGGATTCTACAGTGGTGGACGAGATACTACTTTCAATCTGGGTTTGATATATTCCTCTATGGAACTTCCTAGATTTAAAAAAAAAAAATATGTCCTTGAAAGATAACCTCCAGATCATGTATTTGAGTTTTGGCTTCAAAGACATGGCATGCAGCTGCTGGGCTCTGCTTCAGAAGTCGGGACCCTCTTCAACCAGTCTGTCCTTCACTTAACCAGCCCAGCCTCTGCTGGTTACCAACTGTGCACTAGTTTGTGTCTCAGTCAGCCAACCAATAATAAAGCCAACATTTGAGATTACCTAGTCTGACCCTCTGAGGTTTTGTCTTTTTTTGTTTTTTTAAGTTGTATTTATTTATTTGACAGAGAGAGAGCACAAGCTTGGGGAGTAGCAGCAAGAGGGAAGGGGAGAAGCAGGCTCCCCATAGAGCAGGGGGAGCCTGATGAGGGACTTGATCCCAGGACTCAAGCTGAAGGCAGTTGCTTAACCAATTGAGCCCCCCAGGCGCCCTCTCTGAGATTTTAGTAGAAGTAACCAAGGCTCTAGGATGTGAAATGCTCAAGGCCCTTATTCTTTAAAATGTTTCAATACCAAAGCTCCCTCCAGAATAACAGATTTTACCAATGATACAAAAAGTATTCCTCCCTCTCCTGCACTTCCATTTATGAATGTTAAGGATACAGTGTTTTGCCTCTCATAGGCACTTGACACCTTTGATCTTAGGCCTTTTCACTAACCTAGTGCCCAGGGCGGGGCGGAAAAGCTGACAGCCTCCTCTCCTGCCTCACCTCAGACTTGAAGTGTGGTTAAGGGAGCCCCCATTCTTCCCTTCATCACAGAAAAGGTGAAGGACACGTACACGTACAACATCAGATTATTAGCAGTGAACCTGGGCTAGAACCCTGTGCTTTTTGCTTGTGCTTTGCTGTGTGTGTGTGTGTGTGTGTGTGTGTGTGTGTGTGTGTGTGTGATTTTCTTGCTTATATGTTCAGTATTCGATTTTTATATGAAGTTCTCTCCCAAAACTAATCATTTTAGACTTCCAGGGTCAGGAGGTGGTGGCGGGGGGAGATACACATACAGAAGTATGTCTATGAGACGGTTTTGGAGAACTTCACATTTTTTCGGTCAGGGTTTGAAGTGTGGCGTTTGGGCCCCCAGAAAGTAATAGTGTGACTTGGTTATCTCCTGGGAGGCGAGGACTTGGTTTTCATGATGCTGGTAACCCGATGAGGGAAACTGCAGGGTTCCATCTCCGTGACTGTGAGCAGCTTTCTGTGTAGGTGTCCGAGCTGGATCCCGGGGTGTGGGCAGCCTCCCTCATTCTGGGATTCTGGAGGAGTCCTGTCCTCCTGCTGCCCACCAGCCTCTGCTTTGCATGAATAACAGGCATTTGAATTTACTGATGAGAAAAACAAAATGCTTTTGACTCCTCTCACTCATCTGGAACAGCTGGAATCCATGTGTCTTGCAGGTCAGATGAACTTGACCGCGGAAGACACCAGCCATCATTATGCCTCATCCCGGCTCCCTCCTGTCCTGCCCTGCTCCCCCTCCTGGGTTCACATGGGGCCCTAGCTTTTCTGCTCTGCCAGACACCCTGCAGGGAAGCTGGTGGCAGGCCTACAGCGCCTTCTGGGAGGGGTGCTGGACAGCACAGCAGAGCCCCGAGCTGCGAGCTGCGGCGGCCACCCGTTGTGCAGAGTAGTTGCTCAGTAAATATTTGTGGAATCTCCGAAGCAGGCAACACCCCGGAGCCCCCCATGACCCGGATGTGGGACACAAGCTGTTGGAGATTGGGCACATGGGCCATTTGTTCTGGCAACGAATGAAACATCTTGGCCCCGTGTGCTTCTCCCCCGTGTGTGTAACTCTGAGTGCAGGTGACCAGCAGAGGCTTGCCTTGGTCAGGAGCATAGCTGGTGGTCCCTCCTGAGCCAGGTCATTTTCCAAGGGAGGAGAGAGCAGGGCGGGTGGGGAGGCAGGCTGGGAGGGACAGAGGATGGAAATCACATGAAACTGCCTAGCAAACAAACAAAGAACCTAGGTTTCCTTCCCCCAGGTGAAAACCAGGTGAGAGGCTTGCCCGACGACTTCCTAAAGCAGAAGAAAAACCTGCAGCTGGAGGTTCCAGAAGAAAAACCTGCAGCTGGAGGTTCTCTCATGTGTCCACAGGTGCTCGTGCACACACACATCCAAAACACAGCACAGCTAGGAAGTTTCATGGTTTTGAATCCTTTGTATTGTGTACAACTTTAATAGCAGAAAATACACATTGAACTAACGGTTTGTGTCGTAAGTTCCGAGTTAGAGAGACTCAGCTCTGCAGATCAAGGCTTTCCATGAATGAGGAGACCATACTGTGTAGTGTTTGCTTAAAATAACAGCCCGTGAGAAAATTCTTAACCCTGGGTTTGCAGGGAGGCTCTATTTATTGCTAATTACCTCCTTCCTTGGGGGCACCTATCACAACATTCTCAGGGGGATATGGGGCAAAGTATCATTTTTAATAAAATAATTACTTGAGTACACATATTCCTACATATTTCCCCTAATGCCCCTTTTTTTGTGAAGTGAGTTTCATAGGTTGGGACTTGACATCTTTCCTCACAGGCAGCATTGTGACAGGGAGCTTACATCTGGGGACTCTGGGAACACTGGGGGACACGTTCCTTTCAGAAGAGAACTCGAGAAATTAAGGAAGCGGAGATGTTGGTAGTGTCCTCGCAACCCCCAAATGCACATTTGGAGGAGAATAGCTATCAGCTCCGGGCAGTGGCTGTCTCTCTGTTCAGATGGGTCGACGTGGAACTTCTCCACTGCTCTGGAATGAGTATGTGGCCTGAAAGAAATTCCAGGCCCAGAGGCGGGTCAGGAGGCCTGGGCACACCCAGCGCAGCCACCGACTACCCGCTGACCTAAGAGCGGGTCATTCATTTCCTCTAGAGCCTCAGTTTCCCTGCTTGTAAAGCGGGGGCGGCCTTACAGCCTTGGAGTCGCTTTCCCTCTGCGAAGTCCGTAGGTTCTTCTCTGTCCGCTCCAGGCTGGCAAGATTCCTGCAGGTGGGGCTGCCTGTCAGAGGCCTACGGCCACCCTGGCTCCCTCAGAGCGGCCTGTTGACTCAGACCTTTCTGGAAGCCTTGTACAAAAGAACTCGACTTTCCACTGAAATTGCCCATGGAACTATGGTGACGTTTCCTTGGAAAACCCACGTGGTGTTGAGCAAGCAGCCTGCTCCACGCAGCTGCCGATAGTCCAAACTCCCAAGGCAGCCTCTCTGCAACTGATTTACAGGGAAGCATCGAGAAGGGACGGCTGGAGGGGGTGGACTGGAGGGGGGGGGTGCAGGGGGGAGGCGGTGGCTGGAGGGAGGACTGGCAGGTTCTCAGGTCCCGGTGCCTGGCTGGAAAAGTTAATGGGCCACCTCCGTGAGCGGGGCAGAGCTGGCCGGGCTGCCCTCCCAGCCCGCCTCCTCTGGAATGCCGTGTTTATTTACGGCTCTGTGGATCCCTGTTTCTCTTGGGAAATCACTTCTCCCAGGGCTGGGGGAAGCTGGCAGGATGTCTCCAAAGAAGGCTCCCTTCCCCGCAGCTAGCGCTCTCGGAGACCAGGGGGTGGCAGCGGGAGAAGCTCTAGAAGAGGGGGAAGTGGGCCCGCAGGTGGTGCTGGGGCCGGCTGCACCGGGAGCCTGACCGAGCCCCCTCTCCTTCCCCCCTTTCCGGTTCGGAGCCCAGAAGGAGGCTGGGGACTGAAAAGTGAAAGCAGCCAAGCAGAAGCGGATTTCCCTCTCCCTGCCCCCACCCCGCCCCAGCAGACAACCCCAGGATGACGGCAGGAGCAGGGGTGCGAGGGCTCTTAGGTTAGTAGGTGGTGCGAGCCAGACTCGGTGGTTTCACCATCTGGCGTCTTTCTATTCAAGGCTGGGATGGTGGCTCCGGGCCCATCTCACAGTCACTCCTCCTCGCTTCCTCCGGGGACTCGCGTCTCAGCTCTACTGCTCCGTCCACCGGAGGCCTTCCCCGGAGGGGTGTCCGCTCCCGGCCCCTCGAGACCCCCACCGCTCGCTCTCGGCACTGTCGAACTTTGGGGCCAGCTTGTTCTTGGTCGTGGGGGCTGTCTTGTGCCCTGGGAGGGCGCAGCAGCGTCCCCGGTCCTCCTCCGCTGGACCGATGCACCTTCCCTCCAGTTGGGACGACCCAGAGTGCCTCCAGATGCTGCCAGATGTTTCCGGCGGCCGTGGAGGGGGGCGGGGGGACAAGGCCGGCCCCTCCCTCTGCCAGCCATGAGCCCGAACCACGCTCTCCGTTCTGTTTTCGTCACAACTGTCTTCAGGCCTCTTCACTCTCTGACCTTGTTTCCTCTCTCGATGCCCAGCAGCTCCTTATACTCACCTGAGCAGCTTAAAAAAAAATCCCCAGCCAGGCCCCACCCCGGGTAATTTGGTGGGAATCTTGGGAGAGACTTTATAAAAGCTTCCCCGGGTGGGGAGGCTGGGGGGTAGTTGCTGGGCAGCCCTGGGGGGTGGGGGGAGGGTGTCCCCGCTCTCTCCCTCTAACACTCACCGCGGGAGGAAGGAGCCCGGTGGCCTTGACCGCAGCTGTAAGCACCGAGGGGGCTGCCTGGCACATAGTAGGACTTGGCACTGAGATACCGTGAATGAGCAAAGGCTCTGAGAACCCATCCACCCCGGTCGGTGTTCTTTGTTCTTTCATTGCTGTCAGGCATTCATTCAACAAACACTCACTGAATGCCTGCTGTGTGCCAAGGGCGGTGCTAGACGGGAGGGGATGCCAGGCGGAGTAAAACTTGACCCCGTCTTCTCGGCGCCTCCAGTCTCTTAGGAGGCAAATATGCAAAACTCGAGGTCGTCCGTAGAATGAGATCACTGCTAGACTGGCGGTGTGTAGAAAGCGGCTAGAATGTAGACTAAGGAATTCCTCAAAGGACAGTAGAAAGGCACCTTGTTTCTCTTAGTGAGGTGGTGCCCGTACATGTTACATTTGACTCTCACGGTAGCCGAGCAGACTGAGGTACTGGGAGGCCACATGACTTCCGAGAGGGGTCACCTCCCTACCTGTGGCCCCGTCTGGACTCAAACCCAGACGTGGCTCCCTCGAAGGCCCAGGTTCCTTCCACCATCTGCTGCCGCATTGGGAGCCAAAACTAGAGCTCAGGATCCTGGGTTCCCTGTGTGCAGAGAGCACGTTCAAGCGAGTTACCAGAGTACGTGGGCCTGTGGGAGGCTGCAGGGCCCTCAGCCCTTCCTACCTGAGGGGGGAGGCAGGCGCGGGACTCACCAGCACCCAGCAGTCCCCGCTCTGGGCTGCTCCGTAGGGGGCTGTCATCACCCTGCACCTCAGGGCTGCCACTCCGGAGGCAAAGCAGGTCCGGAAACCAGAGAGAGCCCCCAAGCAAGGAAACCCAGGTGTCGGCAGTTAGAAGCAAGGCCGAAGGGCCCCAAGGGAGGAAAGGCAAGGGGACGCCTGGCCGGCCACGGCAGCATCTGCTCGCACCCAGAGGAGCGCCTCCCAGCTATCGTTCTTGTGTTTTTAGTTGTCAGTCTCATTTTTGAGCACCTGTTGTATACGGAGCTCCAAGCTGGGTTCGAAGGTCCGAAATAGGCATTCTGCCCTGAAGGAGCTGGCAGTCACAGACAGGGGACCAGAGTGCTCTTTGTATAAACCTCCCCTCTGCAGACACCCGCCAGCAAGAAAGCATGCAGGTCCCAGCTCCTGAGCTCAGTGCTCATGGCGCTCTGTGGCAGGACCCAGCCCCCTGGCGTCATTATCCCCGCCTGGAGCTCTCTGCTCCTGGAGTGTTAAACTGCTTATAGCTCCTGAAAAAGTTTCGTCTCTTTCTCTTCTCCCTCTGGACCTTTACACATTCCAGCGCTTCTTCCTTGTTCCCAGAATAGCTCCCCACCATGAATGAATCAGGTTAATATCACCTCCTCCGGGAAGCCATCCCTGACTAACACACCAATCCAGGTGCCCTTGGCTGTCGTGGAGGTCGCTATTCTTCTTCCTATCAGAGCGGTCGGCACATGAGATCATCATCACATCTTATCAGTAAGCTTTGGGAAACCCACAGATGCCTGTGTCCTTTCCACTGGGCATTAGACTCAGCCTGGGTATGAAAGCTAGGCCTGAAGCAGCTCAGCTTCACAGCTTCCTAATTGTGGGGCTTGGGTCAGACTTTAAGCCTCAATTTTCCTATCCTGAGAAATGGGCACAGTAATGCTTCCCTCACAGGGGTGTTGTAAGCATTAGAGAAACTTAGGAAGATTGCCAAGAACACAGTAGATACAGGTATCCAAGTAAGAGTCCCAGCAGGAGATGGAGTAGTGAGGGGAGTTAAAGAAGGGACCGTCTCCAGGGGGCTGGGCACGGGGTAAGCAGAGTCAGTAAGAAATGGGAAAACTGTGAGCAAGCAGCTGAAGGGCCTACACCCCCACCCCCAGCCCAGGCATGAAGGGGCAAGGGGGGGTGGCCACTGGAGCTTAAAGAGAGGCTGTCGTATGTAATAATAGGAGGTAAAAACCAACATTCATTGTGTGCCTATGACGGCCAGTCACTGTTCTAAATCATTTAAGCTGCATTTATGGGGGTGGAGGTATTCCTGTTTGTCCCATTTGGCAGATGGGAAAGCTGAGGCACAGAAAGATTCATTTGGTCTGGGTCCCAAAGTTGGGGGTGAGACCTCACTGTCCTTTGACTCTCTGCTCTGTGCTGGTTCCTCCCACTGGTAGAACGCACCTGGGAGCTCCGGGGGGAGGACACCCGCTGAGATGGCCCACAGGGGCCACAGAGCAGAGTAGAGCAGGGTGGAGAGGGGTTCTGTGGGGCGAGGGGAGGCAGGGCAGTCCAGAGGGCAGTTGGCGAGTGGGAGCTTCTGTGGCTTCTGCTGTCCCTGTGCTCCCTGTGGTTGGGCCACCGGAATATGGGACAAGCCTGGCTGGTGGGCGGGCGCAGATATGTCCCAACTGACTGGACGAAACACTGGCTGGTGAACCAGGAATCATAGCCGTATCACCTAAGCCCTAAAGGGGCATCTTTACTGAGTGACGAAATTGAAACTATCATCCCTTTAAGCTTCTGGTAATGTAGGAGATGGATCGCTCCTAAGAGTTTTAATACTATTACATATTTGTTGACTCGGTGAATTCTTTCTGACATTTATTCAGGATTTCCAGACTGCATGGGAAGGAAAACAAAACACCGTCGTCAAGGTTATAGGTGCAGATAGAAAAATCGGGTTTTCCATTCGGATTGAAATGTTAGGCATTTGCAGGTGGCTTGTGAATTTAGAGGGAGAGTTTAGCACTCCCGTCTGAGACCACCCAACCTGGACGCGACAGGTGATGTCCTGCCAGGGGTCAGGTGATGTCCTGCCGGGGTGGGGGGCGCAGTACCCCACAGTCAAGAGAGAGCTCACGGTATAGACCATACAGGGCTTGGCACAGACCAGGGTGGAGGAGGCTGGGCTGGCCATGGAAGCCTCAGTGGTAATATCTGACATTGGCTGAGTAATTCATGTCGGTAACACAGGTTTACTCAAGTGCCCATAACTGCCTTCTAGGGTGGGTTCTGTTCATAGACCCATTTTGGAGATGAGGAAACTGAGGCACCGGAAAACTAAGTAATTTGCCCGTAGTCCCCCAGGTGAAAAGTGGAAGACCCCTAATTCAAGTCCAGAGTCTGACTCAGATCTGCATCTCTTAACTGTGGTGTTATTGTCTCTCCGTCACATAAGGCCCTCTTACTTGACAAGTGAGACTCTGAGAGGGATAGTGACTTGTCCAAAGTCACCCAGCCTTGTTGGCAGGAGAGTCTGAACGGGTCTTAGGGACTGCTTCTGGCTCTGAACCATCCAGTCGCCTTGGGCAGCTCACTTACGTTTTGGGTTTTTTTCAGTCTACTTACTTCTCTGTAAAACGGGGCTAATAATTATACCTTTGAATACTTTGAAGAGATGACTAATCATGTCTGCCCTGACTCCTTTTAGATGCAAGGACCATGTATGATGTATGGGGACGCCTCGGGTAAATTGCAGGGGCTGGAACAGGGTTCTGATAAGAGCACGTGTAAAGCCGCGGGCCTGGTCCGCCGAGTTCAGAGCACACAGATTAACCCACACAATTCGTCATTCCAAATTTATCATCCTCAACACACTCCTTCCCGATCTACAGCTGAATTCCCAGTTACAGCGCCGGGAGTAGCTTGCCAGAGCACCAAAGCCAGCGAGCGCACAAAGATTTGAACCTGGCCAGTCTGGGTGGGAGCTCCTAACGAGGAGCTGTTATTAACAAAGTTGGCAATGTTACATTTTGCACAGCGCCCATCCTCTCAAGCTCTAGCTATAACCACGAAATAAAGGAAAAGCTTTTCTTTAGAAAACCTGGATCTGGAAGGGACTGGTCTTTTTTGCAACATCCTAGCAGAGATGAGGATAATGCTCTTTGTAGCGTCTTCCAGGATGACAGTGAGGAAGCAGCGAGAGGCTGTGGGCCTCAGAGACCTGCCCTTGGAAGTCACATTGGCAGTGCTATCAGAGGGTACAGAAGTGGCTGGAAGAGGAAAAAAACCCAAAGAATCTAGAAAGAAGTGCTGGAAACAAATCTCCCAGGGACAAAGAAAGCTCACTTAGGTATAGTCCCGTGGTGTTTCTTAGTTAAGTCCTCTGTGAATGATTTTGGACAACAGGTGACCTCAGAAGCCCTTGTGGGCCTATGTGCCTGATGTGAACTGAGCCACATCCTTTACCAAGCCCCAGACACGTTGGCTGTGGAGTGTAAAGTTTAAGAGCAGGACCAGGAGTGAGGCAGACCTGAGTTTGAATCCACACTCCACCCTTTCCCAGCTGTGTGACTTGAGGCCGCAGGATGCTCCCGTTTCTTCATCTGTAAAAAGAGGCAGTCATTCTATCTATATCAGCTAAGATGTTTTGCAGATGATGGGAAATCCCATACTTCAAGAAGTGACCACCAAAAGAACCAGGGTTAGAAAAGGTAGCCTATGGGGGGTATGTTGGTGGGAATTAGTTTTTATCACAAGCTGGTGGTTTTCATGATGAGCCTCTGTAGTATTTCATGTCTTAATTATGAGCATTTACTTCTTTGCTAAAAATAGTCTTAAGGCATTTTACAAAATCATGTAAACCCAGCACCGTGCCCAGTGCTTGGCAAATAATAAGAGTTTAATAAGTGCAGGCTGTTCATTTCTGGGTCCCTGGATGACTTGCTGTCACTAGTTCCTGAATGTTCCAGGAAGGCGGTCCGGGCTTGCAGTTTCTGCAGAGAGCAGCGGAGCGCTCCAGAATTATGGTGGGCAAGGGGAACAGGTGTGGTTCGGACAGATCTCTTCTTGCCAGATGAATCGACTTGCTTCCTTACCCTTATGCCAAGCCCCCGCCGCCAACTCCTGGCAGGCAGGGCTTCACTAAAGGTCTTGCCCCTAGACTAGCTAGTGATGGTCTTAGGTGTTTTAAATCTCCAGGTTCCCTGGACTGTGTCTAAGGCTGTTTGGCCAGGGCTGTGAGAGGGAAGAGTGGTGGTCAGTAGAAGCAGTCATGGGCTCACCAAGATCAGACTGAACCAGATGTGCTTGTTTTTTCAGAAATGGCTTTGAGGTAGATGAGGAAAACACCACAAGTCAAGCCTCTCTGGTTTTCATCAGGCTGTTTGAGAAAGTCACTCGTGAGCTTCCGGCGAACATGATGGAGAAATGTCGAATGACGCCACCAGATAAATGCAGGTTAAATGGCTTCACGCCAAAGGGCGTCGACAGATCGGAGTAAAATTGCCCGGACTGAGGTGGCGAGCCTGGGTCTCTGGGCTCACACTCCTATTCCAACCTATGTGCTAGTTCTAGAACCCATCCAGTGTTCTTACGAGCTGCGATGATACATGAAGACCCTTCCCCTCTAAAAACCTTAGTTTTCTCATCTGTAAAATGGGGATTTTCTCATCTTTAAAACTGCCTCCCCAGTTTTGTTCTGAGGATTAAACCCCTGCCTCATTGGCTCGTTGGAGAGACAAGGCAAGGAGAAAAACCTGGTCGTACCGTGCCTGACACCTTGCAGACCTTCAGCCCCTGGTCACTTGCATTTCGCTGTGGTCAGGGAGAACATGAAGCTGGGAGCCATGGTGAGTCTGTTGGCTGAGGGACACAGCCTCCCGGAAGATCTCAGGGAGAATGGGCTCTATCTAGTGACTCCTAGAACAGCATCAAATTCCACGTGAGCGAGACACAGAGGCCTGAGGCGCCCAGATCCTGGGTGGGAAAGGCTCTAGGGACTGCAGGTCCATGTTCGGGGGTGGGGGGGCAGCAGTGGGGAGAGGATGGATAGATATCCTTGAACAGCCTTGGTAGCAGAGTGTGTCCGGAGTGCAGCACCGGGAATAGCACCTCTTCTGGGACACAAGCCTCATTGCAGAATTGTGCTCAGTTTGGAGTGATATCTGCTGTGTGGGACACCCACAAACTAGTAAGTCCAAAGAGAGTAACTAGGATTGTAGGCAGTCTGGAATCAGGCAACATTAAGGCTTCGCTTGTTTAAATTTGGAAAATTTGGAGTTTTAAGGGTCAGAAATGGCCCAACCCTGTTATCTGACCAGGTTCAGGACCCATCAAGAGAGACGCGAGGGTCAGACAGGTGGAGATTAGAATATCCACTCTGTTCCCCACAGAACCAGGCTAGTGAGCATGACTTCCATCCATCTGTTGGCTGGAAGGTCTCTCTAGCACTCCCTGTCCTGCGCTCCACACCATAAAGAACCCAACGAGGGAGCTGCGAGCTTGTGGAGCAGACACACTTAACTCAGGGCCGTTGCTGTTGTCTGACGGGGAAGCCGGAACAGGCCGACTACAGCAGTGGTGTTTGCAGCTTAGCCTCACTGAGTCGAGAAATGGACCAGTGACTCATCTGGCAACCAGATGCTTTACTCTTCTTACAGGCCATCATGGGTGAGGGGGATGGAAACTGTCCAGGTGTCTGGGTGAGGATCCCTCCTCACGGAAGGAAGACAGGTCAGGAGTAAGAATCCCCCTTTCACATTTAGGAAGGCTGCCCGAAATTCAGTAAGCACCTTCTTGGTGTACAGAGTGCTTTCTTCTTCATCCGTCCGTCCATCCATCCGTCCGTTCACTCATTCAGTGAATCTGCAATATTGACTGATCACCTGTAATGTGCCAGGAAGTCTTCTAGGCTCTCGGGGAACAGAACCAAAAGAGAATCCTGCCCTTATGGAACTGACCTGCCCTTATGGAACTTGGCCTGGGAGGAGACAGACAATAAGTGATAATCATCATAAGTAAGAAATTCAGGTACTACACTAGAAAGTGATAGTTGCTGTGGAAGAAAACAGTAATCCAGTATTTGAAAATGGTGAGGGAGTGGGCCATGGAGCTATTTGAGGAAAGAGCATTGTAGGCGTGGGACAAAGCTGGGGCAAAGGCCCTGTGGCAGGAGCGTGCCTGAAGGGTGGGAGAAAAGCCAGGAGACAGACGTGTAGAACAGAAGTGAAGGGAGGGTTGTGGGCCAGGAGGCACGGGCACTGGGTGGCCTAGGGCCTTGTAGGCCCCACTCAGGACCCTTGTCTGTCTTTGTGTGGGACGCATTATTTGCTTCACAGCACATGATGGGGGTGTGATGGGATAGTTCTTCCTATTATCCCTTTTTATAGGTGAATAAACTGAGGTTCACAACCAAACTCTCTGTATTTTACAACTGAGAAAATTATGACCCAGAGAGGAGTGACTTGCTCAAGGCCAGAGTGGGCAAAATGTCACTGGACTAGGACTTGGGCCCACTGATTCTCAGCCCACAGCCCTTTCTCCCACATTTCTGCCCCAGAAATTAACTTCCTTTGAAGGAGGGGACTCTGAGTCTCTCTGGCAGAAGCAGATGTAGATCAGAATCTTCTTTCTGTTGAGGGGTTTGGCATGAGAAAGCTGGGAAGCACGCATGTTAATAAAGACTGGACGAGGGGCACCTGAGTGGCTCAGCTGCGTAAGCATCTGACTCTTGATTTCAGCTGGTCATGATCTCAGGATAGCGAAGTCGGGGGCTCCATGCTCAGTGGGGGTCTGCTTGAGATTCTCTCTCTCCCTCTCCCTATGTCCCTCCCCACCTCAAATAAGTAAGTACATCTTTAAAAAAGAGAGAGAGAGAGAATAAACACCAGATGAGTCAAAGTCCATTGGCTGTAATATGACCACTGTAGCCATTCTAGTAAATTCTGGTATGTGCTGATTGCTTCCTATGTATAGTCCCATTGTGAACTTCTGCTATGTATTCATTCATTTATTACTCACGATCACCCTGAGGGAAAAGTACTGTTCTTACCCTCGTGTTACAGTTGAGGAACTGAGGCACAGAAAGATAAACTGCTCACGGTCACAGCGCCAAGTGAAGAGCTGAGCTAGACTC
Source organism: Mustela erminea (assembly GCF_009829155.1). Classification (NCBI taxonomy): domain Eukaryota; kingdom Metazoa; phylum Chordata; class Mammalia; order Carnivora; family Mustelidae; genus Mustela; species Mustela erminea. Next base: position 68,095,963 of record NC_045629.1, read on the forward strand.
AGAGTTCAGGCAGTCCGGCTTCAGAGTCTGTGCTTTTAGCCGCTCTGTTCACCCAGATGGACCAGACCCAAAGGAGGTTTCACCAGCTGCAGGATATGGGTCGCCAAAAGCCTGTGTCCATTTCCCGTGAGCAGCTGGGGAGTGGTTGAGAACCACCTTTCACTTTCCCACATTCTTACCTGAAAGATGCTCCTTTCTCGAAGCTTCCCCCTCAGACACGGGAGAATTAACTGGCTCTGAAATAATTCACCTGCCTATGAAAGAAGTCCCAAGTAGCTCCAATCTCTCATCCCCTCTGTGACGGAAAGCACGATTGCCTGTGCTTGGAGTTCTGTTAGGAGAGAAAGAAGCCATCCCCGTGGGTGGAAAACTGGTCTCAGTATATGCTGATCTCATCATAATAATGACGACGCGCATCTCTGTGGTGCTGACAATTTCCAGCAGGCTGTCACACTCAGTCATTGCATCAACCAGTCCCACGAGGTTCTGGGCTGTCACCATTTTATAGATGAGGAAGCTGAGATGAAGGGGGGGGAAGGTTACATGATTTGTTTAGTCACACCAGTGGTGAGTGGAGAAAGACTTGTCCCCAAGTCCGTGTCCAAGTCCGTACCCAAAGCTCTAGCTGCCACTGTATGCTGGCGGAGCGGCCATACTCAGTTGATTGACTGTATTTGTAGCCACTAAGACTGCGGGTTTCCCCTGCTATCCCGGAGCAGGGCGTTCCTATGACCTTTCATGAGTAAGCTGAAATGGCGTAAAGCAAAGATGTGATTACCGTTAACTTCTATGGGAAATATTTTAGCACTCCCAGACCCCCCAAAACCACCTCTCTCAGACTTTTCAGGTACCTTAGGACGCATCTTGCTCACAGATGCACAAAGTCGAGAGCATAGATGCTCGCAAACACACTTCAGAGCTCTGGTGGCATCAAGGACCTAGCGTAGGTTCCCGGGGAAGGAGCTGGGTGCGGCCCCTCTCCCTCCTTGGGCTCAGGCTGCCTCTCTGACCACCGTGGCAAAACCAGCACTGAATGCCATCTTTGCTTTTTGCCTTTTTTTCCATAAAAACAAAATGGATTTCTTTCCATTAGCGAAACCAGGTACTAACATAGGTCATTCCAGAATGCCAAGTGGCCTCACACACACTTTCACAAAGGGGATACCTCTGTATTCTAGATGTGAGCCCTTCAACCATGCTTTTATTATTATTATTCTATTTATTCTATTAGTTATTATTTTATTTATTATATTATATTATTATTATTCTAGATGTAAGCCCTTCAACCCATCTTTTTTCCGCTGAAAACAAGCATAAAGAAGCCGTGGCAAATTCCTGGGTATTTACCTTAAACTCAAAAGCTGTTGGAGACACCGGTTTCTAGGACCAGGTTTCCACTAAAAAAGATGGGTGTTTTTCCCCCAGGATCTGGCTTGCTGGGTCTGTTGTACCAAATTAGGTTGCCGATGGATTAACACCCATTGGCCACGTTGAGGAGTTTGTGTTGATATTACTGTTGTGAAAAAGCACATATTGGTCCCCAGCATCTATATGCCTGTGACTCGCGTTTTTTTTGTTTTTTTTTTTTTTCCTCTCTTTTCCATTGCATGCAACTTTTGCTTACAGACTCCTTGGCATAATTGACACATTGGCTCAGGCCTCCAAGACTGCCAACTTGGAGCCTTGGATCAGTGAAATCAGTTATGACAGATGTGATTATTTACAAGAAAATAGAAGTCACTATAATTAGACCTTCTAAGGAGTACATTTGGGTGGAGAATGAGAAGGCACAGTCTAATCTGGCGTGTGGTGTTTGGATTTGAGCCCTGAACAGGTTCTTCTCTGCTCTGTGAAAGAAGGTGTTGGGGCGTCTGACACCCTCCACACACACTACCATTTATCAATTCTCATGACGGAGCTATTGATAGATAGAAAGGCGAGGTGGTAGAGTGAGCATTGAATTTGGCACCAGAAATGGTTTCAGTTCTCGGCTCAGCCACTTGTCCTTACATCAATATCTTTTTTTTTTTTCAGTCATACAATGGGGATAAAAAAAGAAGCCCTATCTCATCATAGTGTTGAGAAAATTAAAAGTGATAAAGTAAGACAGGTGTCTAGCGTTGTGCCTGATAGAAGGCATCCTGCACAAAGTTCTTACCCGTCTGGAGCACAGCCCTCCATCTCCTCGAGCCTAACCTTTTTCATTGGAAAATACAAGTGAAAAACCATCTCATACAATGGCTGTGAGGGTTGAAGGAAATGAAGTCTGTGAAAGGGGCTTCATAACCTTTTGTTGCTATTTCATGCTTCCATCTTCCTATTATTATTATTTTTTTTAATCCATAGTAGTTTTGATTTATTGCTTGCATCATGAGCCCGGCATGATAGTAAACAGAGTTGGCTTCTCTGGTAGGTACGCAGGTACAGAGTGCCTAGAGCTCACAATACTTTTAGGGCCCTAGGAAATGTTTGATTTTAATTTCCCTTAAAATCAAAAGAAAAAAAAGTGAGTATAATGAGAATGAATATAGGGGTGCCTGGGTGGCTCAGTCGTTAAGCGTCTGCCTTTGGCTGGAGTCATGATCCCAGTGTCCTGGGATCAAGCCCCATATCGGGCTGTCCCACTGCCCCTGCCTGTGTTGCCTCTCTCACTGTGTTTCTCTCTGTCAATTAAATAAAATCTTTTTTTAAATAATGAATATAAAATCAAATATAAAAATAATAAGCAGGGGCGGCTGGGTGGCTCAGTGGGTTAAAGCCTCTGCCTTCGGCTCAGGTCATGATCCCAGGGTCCTGGGATCGAGCCCCTCATCGGGCTCTCTGCTCAGTGGGGAGCCTGCTTCTCCCTTTCTCTCTGCCTGCCTCTCTGCCTAATTGTGATCTCTGTCTGTCAAATAAAAATAAAATCTTTAAAAAAATAATAATAAACAATCATAAGCATAGTGATTTATCTGGCCTAGATTATATGCTTCTTTATACCAATGCAATAGTAAAACCTAATTTTTTCTGTATTTTATTTGGGGCTTTTTTGTGTGTGTGTTTTTTTCTTTTTGTTGGGTTTTTCTTGTTTTGTTTTGTTTTTGCTTTTTTTAATACTGGAGGGGACCCACAAAGGCAAAAATGTCTAGGGCTCACAAAAGATATATGCACCTTTAGTTGTAGGATCTTTATAAATGTTAGTTCTGGCATTCTCAGGAAGGCTTTTTTAAAATTCTCACTTTACAGATGAGGAAATTGAAGCTGCAGGAGATTAAGAAATTTACCCATAGTCACATGGCCAGCAAGAGGCTGTATTAGTCAGGTTGGGCTAATAGCTATAACAATACCCAAATTTTATTTTTATTTTTTTATTTTATTTCTTTTTAAAGATTTTATTTATTTATTTGACAGAGAGAGATCACAAGTAGGCAGAGAGGCAGGCAGAGAGAGAGAGAGGAGGAAGCAGTCTCCCTGCTGAGCAGAGAGCCCGATGCGGGACTCAATCCCAGGACCCTGAGATTATGACCTGAGCCAAAGGCAGCGGCTTAACCCACTGAGCCACCCAGGCGCCCACAATTCCCAAATTTTAATAGCTTAACACTTGAGGGTTCATTTCCTGAGAACACAATACAGTGTGTCTGTTTGGCAGACCGCCTTCCACACAGTGATCCAGGGACCCAGGCTCCTTCCCTCCGTGGCTCTGTCTCCTTGCACTCCTAGAAGTGCTCCCCATTCAGTTGGTAGAGAAAGAACCACAAGTGGGAGGTTTTTCTGGGATGTTTTTGGGGGCCAGACCTGGAATTGGCCCAGGGCACTTCTGTTGGCAGTCCATTGGCCAGCATGTGGTCACATGACCACGCCTTACTGCAGGGATGCCTGGGAAATGGAGTCCAGCCGCAAGCCTGGCAGGAAAAGAAGAACATGGATACTGGGGAGCACTCCCAGTCCCTGACACAGTGACAGTGTTGGATGCCAGCCCACATCTTTTGTACACAAAGCCCGTGTTCTTTCCACTCTATTTAGCTGATTCTTGTCACAAGCTCCTTTATGGGCCCTTTTCTCCTGCCAGACTTGCCCACTTACTGTGCCCAGCACCAGACTTTCACCTGCTGGGTCCCCGCTGCCGTGGTGGGTGCTGGGAAGAGAAATGCCTCCGGAAGGAGCTCCTCTTACCCTGGATCCGTGCTCAGGCGAGCTTGAGAAGGCTGTAGCCCAGGGCTACATTCTCTGTGTCTCCCGGTCCTGAGCCCACTGGGTGCTTCTGGGCACATGCTAAAGCCAGGGAACACCTCCTCGGTATGAAACTAGAAGGCTGCATAGAAAGTTTCAGGGAGCAGGAGAAAAGAGGTTGGATCTTGGAGTCTTGGCTAGACCATGAGCCCTGGGCCAGGCCTCAGCAGTAAAGGGGGTGGTACCCCGGGATCTCAGCCCTCAAATGCTGCAATCCTGGTATGGCTGGTTATTTGCCAAAAATGAATCATGTGGCCTGCCCTTAATCTGTTAACTGATGTGTTGCCTTTGAACCCTCATGATGCTAAAGGACAAAACTGCTGGAGCCAGCTGGAGGCCAGATGCCCTCTGGATGTTTCCTCAACTGTAGGGCAAGCTCAGTGACCCTGGCAATGTTCTAGCAGGGCTGGTGTTGGTGGGCACCCAGGTCCTGCAGAATCAGGCCAACACCATCTGTTAGGAGACCCCTGCGTTTAGTCAGAATAGCTCCCTCCTCCAGGAAGCCCTCAGTGGTCCCTACCTGTTCAGAACTCAAGGCACTGGTTGCCATTCCACGTTAAGGTCCTGCATTGCCTCGTAACACTTGGCAGTTGGCACACAGCTCTCCTCCCGTCCCCTGTTAGTCTCTCACGCAGGCGCGAAACCCTGCTTAAAAATGTGTCTTGCTTCGAGACTTGGCATCCAGGACTCGCCCTGGGAAGAATTTGTTTTTGTTTTAATGCCGAGGACGTTTGCATGAAAACAGGATCTTTGTTGCTTAGGAATTGATCAACTCCTGCTGCTGCTTTTCTCTGCTAAAGTGCCAGCCCCATATTTGTCACAGGCAAGCAAGTGACGGTAGGGACAGCTGGGGCCTCCACAGATAAGGGGATCCTGGCCCTACAGGGAGGGCTGCAGAGGCCACAGAGTCCAAAGGGAATCCGGGATCCACCCAAGGCTGAAAAGAGCTTGCAGGTGAGCGGTGCCGTTGGCCGAAGAACCGTCTCATGAGTGAAGATTTTCCACGAGTCCAGTTTGTTCTAGATGTTTGGGGGAGAAAAGAAGCGGCAATACCTTAGGACATGGCCTCCACCTGCAAGGACAGAGAGTAAAAAAGATGACGTAGGAGCCGGTACGTGTAGCAGAGAGGCGGGAGGTGAGGAGTCGGGCAGACTCGGGGTCTGCTCCTTACCCGGCGTGTCTGCATGGACACGCTGCCTAACCTCTCTGCGCCCCACTCTCCCCCTGTGCGAAAGATCACCCATCTCGCGGGCTTATGGGGATTAACTCAGATGCTAATCGTTACGTGGTTGGCATAGTAGGCCCTCAATAAAGCCCAGCTATTATTACAAATATTAAAAATAACAATTCATAATAATACCAGATGCTCTCCATCCTAAGGAAGAGATATCCAGATGGCCACGGAAGGCTATTTAGAGAAAGGACTTGAACTAGATTTGACACAGCTGTGTCCACTGCAGCCGATTCCTGAGGAGGTTTTGGAAACAGTGTCCAAGAAATGGAAGTAAAATCTCCCACGTGAACGTGGAGGGGGTCTCCAGGCCCCCTGCTCCGCAGCACCCCCGCCCCGGCCACCACCCAAGTGTGGCCCCAGCCTGGCCTGACAGACATCCCCAAAGAAGGGACAGAGATGAGAAACGCCTGGGGTGACCACCCGACCGGTAAGACTCTTCCTCTTGCTTCAGTGCTTGGCTTCCAGAGGGTAGTGGGGTGTTTATGTCCCCAGGCCCACGGGAGGCTAGACACCTTTCTCTCTCTGTGTCCTGAACATATGCTAATCAAAGCTGAGAGCCTGCAGAAAATATCTGCTTGGCAAAGCCCCGCTCCCTTGCCTTGGCTTGCCTACCCTCCCCGGGCTTCCCCGCCCATCTGCCCATCCAAGGGCGTCCATAAATCCAGCTTTCGGAGCCCTCAGGGGCTGGCAGGGCTGCCATGGACCTCAGTCACATCTCGATGGAAACAATTGAAAACCACTTGGCAAAAAAGAAGGGGTGACCTCATGTTTCGTAGCAAGAATACATTTTTTCCTCGCCATTCTTATTCAAGCCCTGGGGGGAAAACCGGCTGCTCTCCAATTCCGTCAGGCTGGGACCTTGGGGATCCCTACTGCTTTCTCCCCTGTTCCTGACCACCCCTCGCGGGGGAAGCAAGGGGAGGCCGGGCTGCCGGGGCCGTCTGCGGCCCCTCGTGCAGGCCCTGGAGGAACAGACTGGGCCTCTCCCTCCTGACTGAGGGGGAGTCCTGACTGGCCAGGCGGCCTCCGTTCCCTTAGAGGCGAGCCTATGGCCACAGGGGCCTGTGGGCGGCCCATATATGGAGCCTGGGGAATGTGGGCTCTGGCAGGCCGCCTGGAAAAAATGGCCGTGTTCTGAGGGCCAACTCCGCCGAATTATAAATAGCACGGCCTCCCTTCCCTTCCAGCTTGCCGCGTCTGTCACTGAGGGTTCACAGTTTAAGTTGGAGAGGACCAAATAGGACCGGGGGGCAGCGAGTGATGGCGGGGGAGCCCAGTAGTTGGAGCTGCTGCCTTGAAATCGATAGAGAGAGCTGTCCCCAGACCATGGGGCTGGGAGTGGGACACATTTGGAGGAGAGGGACTGCTGATCGAATGCATTATTATAAGCCAAATAAATATTGGCGGGGGCGGGGGAGCTAAGGGAACCTCTAAGGAGATGGTCTTAGAGCATTTAAAAAATAATAATAAAAATCAGCTGCCTAAGAATATGAAACCTTTCAGCTGTTGTGGCTTCTGCCCACAAAGGCCCATCCATGGTGTCTTCTCCCGGATGATTTCTCAGTGGGTTTTGTGTCTCCCTGACATGGAAGGAGCAGGGGCACGCACACCTTCTCCACAAATGTCTGCCTGTTTTGCTCACCACATGGAGGGTTATGAATTTAGAAGGCGTTAGAAAAAAAAGAAATAAAGGAGTGTACAGCTCTGGCTGTGGAAAGCCACCCAGCCGTTTATACTTGGGGAAGAGTGATCAGTAGATGTTCCAGCAATTTCTGAGTTCTGGACAGGGGAGGGCTGCTACCCCAGGGACCTGAAGTTCTCATTGGTGCCCTTGGCTTTGGTTATACTGGGTACTCCTGGGGCCAGGGGCCAGGTCTCCTGATACACTGCCCAGCCTTCCGTGATCAGAACTCCATGGCTGGAACTCGGGGAGCACTGCTGGGCACGATGGGACACAGACACCCCAGGCCGGGACACCCTCCACGGGGGTCAGGACCTTCTCTGCAAGACAGCAGGCAGAGCTAGCCAGCGATCACTTGTGTCCCTTGTTCCAGAGCTTGGCACCCTGGCGTCCATCTCAGAGATTTGGAAGTGGGCTTATCGATTGGTTTCCTCCCTTCATAATCCTCATTTCGTAGCAAATGAGCAGTCTCATATGTGCCTGGAACTTCATGTGCAATCAAACATTAGAAGAGAAATTAAAGAGGAACAGACAAACCTTTGTATCTTTTGAACACTTGTCAACAGGAGATCTGCGGACCTCACTGGATTTGGGCAACCGGTCGGCATGAGGTCCGAGTGGGTGGACGTTGGAACTTGGCCTCATGTTAGATTTGGAAAGCCGGTCTCAGGGAGGGGCTTGAAAACGGTGCTTCAGGAGCCGCAGTGGGGGAGGTGCCTCAGAGGTGACGGGCCCTCGTCGCCATTTCAGACAAAGTAGGTCCACTGTTACCTGTGTTAGGTATCAGACTGCATCATTTGGAAAGGGGATGTCAGGTCTGAAAAAGATTGGAAACCACTGTTGTGGCTCACTGTGTCATTTTAGTGCGGTGTAAATGAAAGGGCAGGGGTTTTTCCCAAGGTCACAGCCCAAGGTCAAGACCTCCTCTCTGCCCCGGGCTAGCTTGCTCTGTGATTGCAATTCTCCTCTTGGGAAGGGAGATCCCAGAGCGTTGGGACAGGGGGACAAACGGGAGCATCTTATCAACGCCCTTCCTTTGGTAACTGAGATCAACTGAGACCTTTGGTAACCTCCCCAGGGAAGGGAGGGGAATTTGTTCAAGGGACAATGAGTGGCCGATGTGGGACTTGAAGCCACTGCAGGTGCTCACTAAAAAGTCATGATGTGCTATCCGAACCCCAAATGGTAGTGTTTGATCTGGTCAAGACAGCTTCGCAGAGGAAGTGACACTGAGCTGCGAGGAAAACAATGACAGGTGACAAGGAGGCGGTGAGGGGCAGGGAGAGCGTTGGAGCAAGGAGCCCCATGGGTGCCTGGTTGGGTGCTCCCTACCGCTCCTGGGCAGCAGAGGCTTGGGGAAGGCGGCCGCTCCCATGGGAAGACCTCCCATCTGTCTGTGTTGACCTCTCGTCTAGGGCACGGCGAAGGTGAGTGGCATTACCACTGGCCTTCGGTGGGGGGAGGGCGGTTCTGCGGGCTCTTGGAGCGGTCCTCCCGCTGACCTGGAGCCCAGCTTCTCATGAGCAGAGCCTGCTCCCGAGAGAGGCGTTTCTGCGAAGCCCGGGCAGAAGGGCAGGCTGGAAGGCTTGGCTGTGGCTGGAATACGTAATGGGCCTCATCTGATGTGAGCGCTGAGAAAGTCCAGACAGCTTTCTCGAGACAGGAAAGGACATCGCAGGGACGGTGGGCTCCGTTCGTTGGGAAACTCCCTGTGGCCTCTGGGAGAAAATATTCATCTTTTTCTCAGGCTGTGTACTTTGCATGAGTATAGGCCCTGATTCAGGGCCCCGGGCCTCGGGTGTACCATTCATTCCTTTATCAGAACTGGGAGAGGACTTGGGTAAAGATCCCCGGAAAGGTGGACATTGATTGTGGTCACCCAGATACACTTTTCAAAATAAATACATGTTCTTTGCAACATAACATCCTAGCAAAAGGATTCCTGTTCTTATACTCTGCTCTGGTGGGGAAAAGCAGTGTTCAGGCCATCTAGCGTAATCATGTGCTTACTATAGCTTCATGAATCCCGCAGAACTCAGGGTGAGTCCAGGACAGCCCAAGAGAGAATGCAGGGCTTAAACCCAGAAGCCAAGCAGAGCCCCCTAGTCACTCCCACTTTCCTTTTTTTTTTTTTTTTTTTTCCTTTAAAGAGGGCTCCATGCCCAACATGGGGCTTGAACTCATGGGCCCATGACCCTGAGATCAAGAGTCATGTGCTCTACCAACGAAGTCCGCCGGGCGCCCCCTCTCCTACCCTCTGAGATGCATTTGGAGGAGGGACTTCTGTGCAAAATGTCTTCCTTTGCATTCGTGAGATTCCTAGGCTCCATGCTGACATGCTACCTCGCTCCTGTGAGAGCCCGCAGATGCTCCCTTCATGCTTCCGCTGTCTCTGGGCCAGGATTTCTCAAAGTGCGTTCCAAGGAGCAGGAGTCCTGCACAATGCTCAGTGACAAAGGGGTTCCGTGGTCATGGTGGTTTGGGAAACACTGCATACCGATGCACCCTGCACCTTAGTTCTTGGCTCACATACCTACCGCAGATTTCTTCCCAGACCGCCATCGCCACCACCATCAGCACCTGTCCCCTTACCTGCTCTGTTCCTCACAGTCCCTTCATATCCTGATTTTATATTTATCTGTTGCGTTTCATATTGTCTGTCTCCCCACACTAACAGGGCTCCATACACGAGGGACTTTACCTGTTTGATTCGGTGCCATATCCTTTGTGTCCAGAATGCTGCCTGGTTCAATTAAGCAACGTGTCATCGGACAGTGAGCCCATGAATACATTAATATTTTCACACCCTCAGGACTCCTCCATAGAGAATCCTGTTTAATTTTATTTAACTCCATATTTTTTTTCATGTTAATTTCCCCTTTTCTTTAAATGCCCAGTTCCTCTCATCACATAGGCCCAGGTCCGGTGCTGGATAGTGATTTGCTGCACGAATGGCCTGTTTGCCGACTGACCCTTATGCACAGCCCATGGAACCAAAATTCCACCAAACATGCTTCGGGACAGGCTGTTTCCTGTCAACCCTCACAACCTCTCGCCACCCATTACAATATGGTGACCACTCTACTCCTCTGTAAAATCGCCAAGTGTCAGAACCAGAAGGGACATCAGAGAGCATCCGCACCCAGGGTTCTTGGTTTTGTTGTTTTGTTTCGTTTTGTTTTTGTTTAAAGTAAGCTCCAAGCCCAACATGGGGCTTGAACTCACAACCCTGGGATCAAGAGTCACGGGCTGTACCAGCTGAGCCAGCCATCCCTCCCACCCCCGCCGTGCTCTTGTCTTTTAGAGGGTGAAGTGGAGGCTTTGAGAAAGCAAATGGGCTCCTGTGTCTTGTTCAAGTTTTCCTCCTGTGTTCATTTTCTAGGGCTGCTGTTAAAAACGACCACATAAGTCAGTCGTCTGAAATGGGTCTCACTGGGCTAACATCAGGGGGTTGATGGGACTGTTCCTTCTGGAGGCTCTCTCCTTCTGGGGAGAATCTGTGTCCCTGAGTTTTCCAGCTTCTAGAAGCTGCCTGTACTCTTTGCCTTATGGCCCCTTTCTTCCTCTTGAAAGCCAGCCGTGGCCCACTGAGTCTCTCTTGAACCGCATCACTCTGGCTCTGGACCTCCCACCTCCGTCTTTCACTTCTAAGGACTTTTGTGATGACATTGGACCCATCCGGATCAGCCAGAATCATCTCCCCATCATTGCATCCATAACCTCATCACTTCTGCAAAGTCCCCTTTGCCTTGTAAGTTAACATATTCACAGGTCCCAGGGATTAGGACGTGGGCATCTTTGGAGGGGCGTCATTCTGTCTGCCACGCCTCCCTTCACACCATCTTCCTCTTGGGACACCCTCTGGCAAACTTCCATTCTCTTCCCCTCCTTGTTGTCCCAGCACTTTCTTTCTTTCTTTTTTTTCCTCCTTCTTAAAAATTTATTTGTCAGAAAGAGAAGGAGCACAAGCAGGGGGAGCGGCAGGCAGAGGGAGAAGCAGACTCCCCTCCGAGCAGGGAGCCCGATGTAGGACTCAGTCTGCAGACTCTGGGATCCTGAGCTGAAGGCAGACGTTTAGAGGACTGAGCCACTCCGGCGTCCTGCCCCAGCACTTTCTGCCACTGCTTCTCATATCACTTGAGAGCTTGTGCTATGTCTGGTGGTGAGGCGAGGCCGTGACTTCCTCATGGGCAGGGCGGTCAGCTCTGTACCTGGCTGTTAGCACCCTCCTGGCGCTCAGCTGGGGTGCACCTGCTCCTCCCCCATTTACTACACCAACCCCCTGCCTGCTTTGACCTCATGGGGCTTCCCCTATGGTTCCGATGTGGTTCTGAACCCCCCAGATTCCGATGTTTGATTTTGCTTTGCAATCAGTCCTCAAGGAGATCAAGAGACCCCCTCCACAACCAGGTTTTAAGTCTTCTGGCATATTCAAATATGAAAAAATATGCCAACTGATTACAGAAATCATGGATCTGTAAAATATTCTGACCAGCAGGTTAACTCTTTTGGCAACTATAATGCCCTGCTATAGAATTATGAGTTTTGCAAAGGTTTATACTAAAAATACTTTAATTCAGGGTATTGGACTGCCACATACAGTTCTGTCAAAGGTTTCCATTTATGCCCTTTTCTGCGGGGTGAGTCCCGGTCCGAGGAGCCTTCCCATTCATACACCCAAGCCTCCAGACCTTGTGAGAGGTTATACTCAGAATAAAGGCTGAAGAAAACACTTCTAGGATGCAGTTTAGTACGCAGGATGAGACCCTGGGCAAGTCCCAGTCTTCACCCAAACTGTTGTATCCTTAGCTGTCAGCGAGGGGCTTGGAGCCCATGACTTCAAGGTTCCCTATTTGCCAACATCCTGTTACCTGGGGGGATCTGTGATTGATGCCGCCACCTGGCTTCTGGTTCTAACGTAGCTGAGATAGCGGCTTTGCTTCTGGCCTGAGCCAGTAAGTGATTGCTACACTGTCCTTCCTTTTCGCGGATGTCCTTGTACGTTCCTTCTGCTCGCCACAGTATTCTTAGCCTGGCAGAGTCGTAGAGCGCTGGATGCTGGCACACCGGAGAGACCCCGTCCCATCTCCCCAACCGAGGTGCAGAGAGAGTGGACTGCCTTCCCCAGGTGTTCAGGTTGGGACTTGAACACCGGCTCCCCTAACTATCTACCCCCTGGTATTTCTGCAATGCCCTGTCAGGCTGGAAGAGCAAGGGAGGTGTGTTCTTTGCAGTGAGTGCATTGGAAAAGTCATGGAAAGCCCTGATTTTTAAGCATCTTGGATGCTTTTAGAAAGAAAACAGGACTCCCCCCCCCAATCATAAACAATAGAAAGCAACTTGCATGTTTATGTGTTACATGCTTTTCTGTATCTATGTTCCGTTTTACAATAAAAGCACATTTTAAAAGTCACCAAACTGAATAAAAGGGGTTTGAGTTCTGCAAAGTAGCCAACTTTGTTTCTGAGCTCCTTCAGATGGTTCTTATTCCGTCCCCGCTCCAACCCCCTCCCTCCAGCCCTTCTGCTCACCATGGCCCTGCCTTACCCCACAGCACCCATGGCTTGGGCTGGTCCATCCATCCATCTGACCATCCATCCATCCATCCATCCATCCATCCATTCACTTGCTTGTGCACCCATCATGCCGTTATGATGGTCCTCCTGTATTGAACGCACTGTGTACCCTGGTTGCCTTTAAAGACACACAGTGTGCTATGGTAAAAGCAGCCCAGACTCTGCTGTCCAGCAGAGACCCGGACATCATCGTTGGCAAAGTAAGGGGCCTGTCCTATGTTAGACATGCAGACCCAAACGCAGACAGAAGTCAGGCAGGTAGCAGGAATGGGCGAGGCTAGCCAGGGATAAGGAAGAGGGAGCAGTAGCAACTTGGATTAAATAAGAGAGTCCATGCCCCGTCTAAAAGGGACACCTGCCACTGAGCTCCAGCTTACTGGTCCCATGCAGGAGTATGGGCCAGTGGTGCCAGAGAGCCCCTTTTAGTTTTTTCCAGGGAAGTTGGAAATCTTGATTTTTATAAGACCTTTCCAAAATGCTTAAAGCATCATATAGGTCAAAGAAAGCATGTCTGAGGGCCGAATTCAGCCTTAGCCACCCGTTTGCAAGCCATGGGCCAGAGATTGGTAGATTACACTGCAGATCTGCCACGCTGATGCGAAGGGAGGCGGCCACACATAATTTCTTTGTGCCCTTCTTTTGTCTCAGTCCAGCCACATATTGTCCCTGGGAGACCGATGGTGCTGGATGGCAATAGCCATGAAGGACTGGATCTGTGTGTTATACTCCTGTGTGCCCCCCGCGTCAGGACTCGCACGGCACTGGGAGGCAAAGGAGTAACCAGCAGTCCCTGCTTACTCTGTAAGCAAGGACGGTCACCTTCAATGATACTATGACATCGGTTAGGAAGTAGACTGACCTACAGCCTGTAGGGGAGGCCCCTAGTCTGCGGTTTATGCTTCTAACCTAGTTTGTGCAGGTGAGAGAAATGGAGTCCTGGTGGGTTAGGACATTTGTCTAGGGAACCCCCACTCCCCTGCAGGCCCCAGGCCCAAATTAATGTATTCCTCCAAGCCTTGAACATCTCTCTCACCCTTTCCTCATTCCCTCCTCCACTGTCCCCTGCTCACCAGGAGGAGATGACAACCAACCGAAGGACAGACCTATCTCACGTACCAGGGGCGGGATTGGGCTTTGGGCAGAAAAGAAGCCCATTATGCCCCAAATCTGTGACCACAAAGGGGATCGCACCTTGTTGCAGCTGAAGGGAGTACAAAGAAGCACTTGAAGCCAGTGGCATCAGCCCGCTTTTCTTCACTGGAAGGAAAATGAGCCAGTATTCTCCTTGTGCCCTATTCCCACCAGCTCCCCGCTTAACCCCCAAGTTGAGAGGCCCCACTTTTTAGCAGGTTTCTCTGCTGGACACTCCAAGAACATATTAGCATATTTTGCATTAAAAAGGGACTTGGAAAATGAATTAAATGATTGGCAGGGTGTTTCAAAAGGGTTTTCCAAACTACTAGTAATTGTGTGGTTTTCAAATTCACCATTCCTGCCTGCAGTGCCCTGGGCCTGGCAGCCGCTTAATCAGGAAACATTGTACCAAGCAGGGCGTATTTTAAGGCTCATGATACCCAGTGATTGCCTGAACAGTACCTGGAGACTTGCTAAAGAGAACCCTGTCCTAGTTTTCCAGTGGAGCTGGCAGTTCATTCTCCTTCCTTACAGAGCTGAGATTTACGCCAGTTCAAAATCTCCTTTTATGAGAGGGTCTGGGTCGACCCAGGAACAGTCTGCTGAGGCGCCAGGCAGTGTAGACAGTATCCAGATCTAGACAACAAGCTAACAGAGGTGGATCCTGGGGGAAGGGACCTAGTTGGTCCCTTATGGCTCTGCTCTGGCCATGGAGGCTCTGTGTAGGGGCATGAGTGTGGTGGAAGCTTCTGGAATGTGCTTCAGGAAACATTGCTGTAGTCCAGCCTCTCCATTTTTCATGTGAGGGAGATGAGACCCTAGAAAGACTCTTACTTGCTAAAGGTCCTAGGCCATTTTTACTCTTCCTTAAAAAGTGGGAGTCAGATCCCCTGACTCTAAATCCAGGTTTGTTATGTTTACAGGTATATAGAGAAGAAACAGTAAGCCAGGATGCCTAGCTGTCTGTCGGTAGAACATGGGACTCTTGATCTCGGGGTTCTGGGCTGGAGCCCCATGTTGGGTGTAAAGATTACTAAAAAATAAAATCTTTAAAAAAAAAAAGAAAAGAAAAAATTAATCAGAAAATAAGGGTGTGGAGTTGGCTAGGATTGGAAGGGGGAGATGAGGAAGTCTGAGATGGAGGAACATAGAAATGACAAGCTGTGGGACAGCCTTAGGCCTTTTGGAATAACAGTTGTTATTAACATTATAATTAATCATGATAATGATACTGGTTGCTAACATCTGTGTGCTTTTTTTGTCCCAAGCACTGGGCCAAGTGCCATGCCTGTGTGACCTTGTTTAATCCTCCCAACAGCTCTGTGAACCGACCTAGTACTGCATAGCCCTGTTTTACAGATGAGGAAACTGAGGCTCAGGGATCAAGTAGCCAGACCAAGGTTACCCAGACTTGCCTGCAGCAGCAGAATCTTTAGAAGGAAAGGAGAGAATCCGTAAGTCAAGGACCCAGAAGCCCCCAGCTCCCGGACCATCTTGAGAACAGACAAAGGAGTGGGGACACCGGAGAGCCCCAGGGGCGCCCAGAGGGTGCCGGTCAAGAGAGCAGAGTGAGAAGCTCGGTGGGGAGAACAGGGGCTCGGTGACCCGGATTCCCACGTCTGTGCAGGAGCAGCTGTGACCCGGGTGTGGAAACGCAGGTCTGGAGCTCAGGAGAGGAGGGGAAGAGAGGTTGCCGGTGTTTTAGGAAGGGAGAGAGAGAGTGCCTGGGTAGTTTGTGTGTGTGTGTGTGTGTGTGTCCGTCCTCCTGCACGCGCACGAACACACACTCAAACACAGACACATCCCCCAGGAGTGACTTGGAAGGGAGAGTGTGTCCTCCAACCGGCTCAGCCAGGCTCATTATGTAGAAAAGGGGAGATGCCTGATCAGCCGCGAACCCAGAACCAGGGAAGACAGGGATGGCCGTGACCCACACTTGGGTCCACTGGTGTGACTAAAGGGATCTCGGGATGTGTCATCCTGTAACCCTCCTTGTCTGAGCGGAGAGCCCCCCACGCTGTGGGGAGATAACTATGTGAGGTGTAACCATAGGCAGTGCCCTGAGCTGGCCCCGTGGGCTGAGGTGGGCTACAGGACCAAAGAAGGGGGGCGCTGCCTTGAACGGGGGGAGTGGGTCATCTCATCTCGTGTACTCTTCCCTCCCTTTGCTGGGGCTGACGGGTCGTATATGTGAATGGGCTCCTGGATGACTAACTACAGAATTTTCTCCTCGGGAATGCGAGCGCATGGTGGGTCCAGGCTGTACTGCACCTGTGGGCTGCTTTTATTCTACGCAGAGTATCCAGAAACAACAGATGACCATTCATAGAGCCTACAAATTGAGCGTATTGATCTTTTTTAAAGTCACGAAAACACTGCATTTCAGCCCAAAAGTTAGAAAACATTTACTGAACTCTGAGCCAGGAAGTGGATAGAATGTGACACACTATTTAATGGTATGATAATAAGGTTAGCGGCTTGTAGGGTGCACTAGGTGAAACAAGGAATATAGAGAGTGCGTGTGTAGGAGGGTAATGTTTTTTAAGGAATCCAGACAGTCCCAACGGCAGAAACGTTCACTAGAGTGCCCGAAGTCACACAGCTGGTCAGTGGCTGGGCCGGGATTCCCCACAGAGTATGTCCTCTTAGTCACCCCTATACTACACTGCACAGTGTACCTCATAATATGTTTTAGCTCCACATCTGCAAATCCAAAGTAATTGGAGTGACTCTGCAAAATTTACACTAAAACAAGGCCTATAACCTTTTTCTCTGATTAAAGGGCCTCAAGAACTCACAACAGTGGTTAGAATTTCTGTACTTTTTTTTTTTTAAGATTGTATTTATTTGTTTGAGAGAGAGAGAAAACGTAGGAGAGGGAGAGGGGGAAGCAGGCTCCTTGCTGAGCAGAGAGCCCGATGTGGGGATCGATCCCAGGACCCTGAGATCATGACCTGAGCCGAAGGCAGATGCTTAACCCACTGAGCTACCCAGGCACCCCAAATTTTGTACTTTTGAACATTTACTTAATGGGTTGATAGCCCCTTTAAAAGGATGTGCATGTACCCACGTTCATATACATCAGAAAACAAGAAAAAGAACAATATGAAAGCTCTCCCACTTCATTCTAGGAGCTGGGCAAGAAAGTCTCCCTACTTGAGCTTTCTTGGGGACTCTTAGTCCACTGGGGCTGCTACAGCAAAAACGCTCTAGACCAGATGGCTTGTAAACCACAGAAATGTATTTCTCACCGTTCCAGAGGCGGGAAATCCAAGATCAAGGCTCTGGCGGATTCGGCATGTGGTGAGAGCTCACTTCCTGGTTCACAGATGGCCCTCCTCTTGCTGTCCCCAACGTAGCAGATGGGGTAAGAGGTCTCTCTAGAGTGGCTGGTCTCTCTAAAGAGAGGTCTTGCTCTTTCAGAAGGACACGAATCCCATCCGTAAGAGCTCCAGCCTCATGACCTAATCATCTCCCATATCCCCACCCCCAAATGCTATCACATTGGGTGTTAGGATTGAACATAGAAATTTTACGGGAACACAGACTTTCAGTAGAGCAGGAACCAAACATCAAAGAGTGGTTCCACCTTCAAGTGCTAAGGAACGTAGGGACAGAAACCAAACATACAAGCAGAGTCATGGGTCAGCCATTACAAGGCAATCGCTCCAGGAATGGAGGGCTCTGAATTTTGAAAATGACAAAAGGATGCAAAATAAAGGACCCTCAGATGGCATTCATCTTGACGGGTTTTCTGCATATAGAAGGTAAGTTTGGAAGGAGGATTGGCATGGACAGATTGTAAAGGGGACTCTGGTGGTGCCGCTCCAGGCTGGGAGACTATGAACACGCCACGTGGAGGGACTCCATCACGTTCCGTTTTGAACACGACTGAACATCCAAAAGAAGGGCGCCCGACCTCTCTTCCGGTCACGTCCAATAAGATAGCAACCCCACCCCTGCACTCCGGCGTCCTTCAGAGGCCCACCCTCCCTTCCAAAATGAGACCCAGTTTACTGAGTCACCCACTGGCCACCTCATTTGCATTTGGTGGTCAGAGCGGGTCAGGGTGTAATTCGGATAAGTTAATTTTGCAAATTCCGAACGGTTCCAGGTAAGGAGCAAAGGATGAGAATCTGAGATTTAAAAAAATGCGTTTCAGAAATGCCATCACATTAGAGCGTCCTTTCAGCCCCTTGGGGTGGCCACCAAGTAAACAGCTTAATTTCCATCCCTGTTGGAGGTACAGAAGGCAGCATTCACACTTGCCAGCAGATAAATGTCTCCTGTCTCTGGCGGTGCTTAATGGCTTTTAGTGGAGTTAAGGCTGGGAAGCGAGGGACTGACTTTCTCTTATTGGTAGGACGGAAACACCAGGGAGACCATTTCTTTTCAGACAGATCCTTTCCTTCTCAGATTACCGAGCCACAGCCCAGCCAACTCCTTTTCAGCTCTTTCAGGTAAAATGGAAGACGGAAGCCACCCAGCTGAGGGGCGGTCAGTGGGGGGCTCTGACTTGCGCTGGGCGTGTTAGATTTGTCCACTGAGAGATTTGCATTTCCAATCACAGCCCTGTCCTGGGGTGCTTCAGCCCAGTGGCCGGCTGTGCTGTCTCTTTAGCTCTGCATGTATTTAGCTTGCTGGGACCCAGGAAAGAGTCTTCAGCATAAATAAATAGCTGTGTGGAAGGCGAGAAAAGCACTCTGGGTGGGGAGGGGGCTTCCCCAGAGCAGCCCTGGCGAATATTCTATGGCTATCCCTCACATGCCCTGGGTCCACTTAGGAGAACCTTTGTTTATTTATTTTTTTAAGATTTTTATTTTTAAAGGAGTCTCTACACCCAGCGTGGGGCTCGAACTCACAACCCCAAGATCAAGAGTTGCACGCTCCACCGACGGAGCTACCAAGCACCCCAAGAAACTTATTAAGTGCTGCACTCTTGAGATTTTGAGATTTATTGTCATTTGTCTGAAAGGAAGTAACCAGGCATGTCCGTCCCAGCATTAGCTACAGGACAGAAAATTGGGAAAAGAAAAGCGATATCCAACAAGAGGTGAAGGGTGAAATAAGTCAACGGTTAAATAAGTTAATGGTTAAATAAGGAGTGGAAACCCACACAAGTCTATTTAGCAGTGTGATTTTTTTTTTCCAAGTGTTAAATGTTAAATGAAAATGCAGGATAATGCTGTATGTATCGTTTAAAAAAAACAACAAACCACCCGTGTAGATGGAAATAGATCAAATCTTAACAGTTAAACCTTAGACATGGTATCAGAGACGATTATCATATTTCTTCCCTGATTTCTGTATTTCCTACAATGGATTTTCTTCTTTTTTTAAGTAGAAAATATTGAGAATTTATTGGGATTTATTGAGAATATTTTTATTGTGAATTGCTGAGATGGTGCTTTTTGCCACCCACCCTGGAGGGAGGAACCACACTGTAGGAAATCCCTCCGAAACCCCACTGTCCCGGCACCTCCGGCCAGCACAGGGAGGAGCAAACTCATTCCCCTGAAAACTGGTCAGGCTTTGTTCACAAGGGAATTTTTTTTTTTCATGACCATAGAAGTTAAATGTCAAAGCAGGATACTATCCTGTGCCCTCTTTGCTTGTTTGCTTTCCTTTTTTATCTCCTGGCACGAGAACATCAGCTTTGCTGCCAGTAGGACCATCCAGGCTCTGCCCCTCCAAGCACTGGGTTGCTCCCAAGACACAGGACGCAGGCATGTACCTGATTGCCCTCACCTGTCAAGTCACTCCTCCCCAAGTTCATCGAAACCCTCCTTGAACTTGTTTATATTTTTAGCTGGTACGGCCTCTCGTGCCCAACCAGTTCCATGTGTTTTCCGCCCTCCATGTGAGGTGGCAGAGGCCTGCCCATCGGGCATCCCCTGCCGACCTCCCTCAGACCCTGAGGGGTCCTCCCCTCTTGTGCACATCCAGCATGGGGCCAGCAAAATAAGGACGGTGGTGACACATGCACACTTCTTAGCAAAGCCCACCTACAGACAGAATTGATTGGGTAGAACCGACAAACTTGGGGCTGAAAAAGACCTCAGAAATTGTTTAGGCCAGTGCTTTCTGAAAAGTTCACATAATGAGAGTCACTATTTCTAGAAACCAGTGGAAATTGTACGGTACCCAGGATACGGTGGCACTGGATGCCTAAAAATATCACGGGGCCGTGTGTGCGCGCGCACGCGCTCGTGCGTGTGTGTGCGCGTGCAGGGAGGGGTATTATGTTTTTTTTTTCTCTGGGCTGGAATTGAATAACAATGGTCACTTTGTTTGGTCAGAAATCCCAGCAGTTATACAAGTGCTTTGTTATTTGTTCATGGAGAAACTAATTAATGTAGGAGAGACAGAATCTTTTAAAAATTTGGCCTATGCAGAAGTTAGACATTGACAGGATTCTGCTGATCTGGGCCAGACCTGTGAGGTGGAGCGGGCAGGAATGTTCCAGCATGCCTGACAGATGCAGAGGTGGGCTGCAGAGCAGCCCGCTGACCCCAGCTGAGAAGGCCAGGGCGCCGAGCCTGGGACTATAGTCAGGCCGTCCAGCTCTGAGGCCTGGGCTGCCTCCAGGGCGCCTCATCTGCCTCTCTGTTGCAAGCCAGCCCCTGAGATGTGTGTCCTGTACCGGGAATCCTAAAGAGACTGTATTCGTGCCCGGTCCAGCAGTGACCATCAAAACAAGGGTCATGTCCATGGCCCTCCTTGATCTTTCAGTCTCTCCTAACTGTGGAAACAGGTGTCCGGGGTCAGTAGGATATGGTGGGAATGAAGGTAGGCTCTGGACTCCCGACAGCCTCCGTTCAGAGCCTGCCTCCCTCTCTCACCAGTCCAGGATCCCAGCTTTAACTTCCCCGAGCATCAATTTTCCCACCTATAAAATGGGACTAAGGATCTGTGTGAAAGGGCCTTTGTGAGGACTGAACGATGTAATGAATGATAGAAAAGTGCCAGTCCGGTGCCTGGCCGCCAGCACAGACTTCATAAAGATGAGTCGCTCGTGTCATTGTTATGGTCACTATTCCGTGGGAGGACCACCGTTAGGACACTGTGCCAGCTTTGAACCCATTTTGCTTCACCAGACCAGTGACCGTTACCCCACTGGCTGTATTGTTTGCTGTATCCTTCAGGGGAAAACAACCCAGTAGCTCCTTGTTCACCCAGTTCCCGTTTCAAAGGCAGCAAAGCAAGGCTGGGATGACCTACGTGACTTACACAAGGTCACACAGTTCACTGGGGCAGAAGAAAAGTGCTAAATCGAGAGCTTTTCACTCCACAGTGCCCTGTTCCTCCGCAGGCCTGCTGTCACCCTCCAGACCGGGAAGATAGGGAGAAACCAGAGAACAAAAGAACCAGATCCCAAAAACCCTTGCTTGGGTCCCTGAGCATTTGCTGCGGCCCTTCTGCTTCCTTTCTTTTAGTGGCTTTAGATGCCGCCACGGAATAGAGGCCTGAAGGTTCCCGTCCCACTCTCCACCCTTCCCCGGACCGCGCTCCGTAGGAGCCTGAGAACCCCGGGCCATGGGTAGACGACGGGCACCAGGAAGCCTCCCTACCTGAATCAGCCGCTGTCTGAGATGTCAGACATCCTGGGGCCCCAGAACTGAACGAGCGTGAGCGTCACTCCTGCCTTTCCCCGGGGCTCACCGGTGGGGAAGGTCAGGCACAGACTGTGAACCGAATCCCAGAGAAATGTGTGCCCCTATGGGTTTGGAGAAGAGCATTCCAGGCGGAGGAAGGGGGTCTAAGCGAAGACACTAAGGTGTCACCTGGCACTTAGCGCGGAGCTCTGCACATCGGTGTGGTCTGGTCGTTCTGAACATGTTTGCTAGACTGTGAGCCCTTCTAGGCAAGAAATCACAGTGAGTCTCTGTCTTCTTAGCCTCTGTGTTTGTGGGGGCCACTGACTGCTCGGAAGGCACCTTCAGGTGTATGATTTTACTGAACTTGCTCAGTAACTTGGCGAGGTCAGAGCTTCTCCCGTTTCAGAGATGTGGAAACCGAGGCCTTGAGAGGGTGACTTGGTGGCCCAACTACTTAGTGATTGAGCCTAAATGTGGGCTCAGATTTGAGGTCTGATTCCAACTCCGCCGTGAAGCGCACCCTTCCGGCCAACACTCGGGAAAGGGGCCGGGATTCAGGGCTTGACTGAGAGGGAGACACTCCCTGGGAGGGACCCCAGGAGTCCTGGGGCTCTGGAGAAAGGACACTGGCTTCCGAGAGGAGGCCCCCGGTGTGGGTCTCTGCTGTGTGGGTCAAGTATGAGTTGCAAGGATTTAGAATAGTTCTTTCTCTTTGAGACTCAGTGTCCCTGGCCGGAAAGTGAGGGGATGTCAGGAGATCCCATCTCAGAAATCTGTAGAGCCGGGATCAGAACCTTGGTGTTCAGCACTTTCTTCTGTCCCCGTCCCCAGCCCCTCCCCTCCCCACCCCCAGTCTGGAGTTTCCTCCAGCCCCTGTGCTTTCCTGTCCCTAACCCCCAGCTCAGTGGAATTACCCCGGGGAGCATGTTAAAATGCTGAACATCGAGCTCCATCCCAGGAACTGATGATCCCTGGGAGATGGGCCTGGGAACCTCCATTTCTCCCCTAACCGCCCGCAGGAAATTCTGATCACCAGCCAGACTTCGCAATTCGTGCCCAAGCTCCATGATCCTCAACCTTCTGCTGGGGGCAGGGGGCAGTCGTACAATGACGGAGCCCCACCCGCAGAATTTCTGATTTAGTAGTTGACGAGTTGGACCCACCAATTTGCATTTTTTAACAAATTCCCAGGTGATGCGAGGGCCACACTTGGAGAACCACTGCCCTTGTTTGTTCCTGAGAGCCCAGCTGTCAGCCAGAATGAGTCCTGTCAGCGCATGGACTTTTTTTTTTTTTTTTTTAACAGAAACCTTCAGAATGATTTAGATAATTATAGGAGCAGCTGCGGTTCGCTCTGATGAACGCTACTGGCCCGGCTCGCTGCTCGATGTCTACACTCGGTTTCTCGTTCAGGATTCGAAGATCCATTAGATGGCTACTCTGAGACTGTACATACCACCAATGCGATCAGGGCTTTCTAGAGCAACGTTCCAGCTGCTTTTCTTACCCCATGGGGCCTCTCTGCACTGGCTCAGCCATGAGTGGTTCTATTATGGGCATCTCGAGCCAGGTTCAAGGAGGTTCACCAGGCAGGTTGGGGGTGGTACTTCTGGCTGGAGGAGCCTTTCATTACTTCCACTGCTGGCCTAGGGCCCACATCGCGGGACAGCACAGCTGCCCCTCCTCTCATCATGAAGCCCACTTCTAGAGGACCCCTTGTGTCCCCAGGGAACGTTGCATCGGTAGCTCTTGGAGCTCCCTGGGTTAAAAATAGGGGTCTGCTGTGGGATCTTGGACGACCCCGAACCTGGTGGGGTTCTGCCTGGCTTCTCATCTGGCTGGTGTTCTGTTTGCTTGTAAGGGTCTTGGAAAAGGACAGTTGGTGTGGGATCCCAGGAAACGTTCATCAGATACAGTGGACAAAGTTGTGTCATGACTTAAACTTTGGTGCATCTGGGACTTTCTTTCCCTCTAATGTGTGACAGTTTGTCCACTGTTTAATAGGAAGCTCCCAGATTGGGGAAGAAATACAAGATGGAGTAATTAGAGAGGAAATACAGTGACCATAAGGGCTTTTTCTAGACTTAGGTCCCTGTTCTCACCAGTTATCAACACACCACACACACACACACACACACACACACTTCATGCTTGTGTGTGTGGTTTGTTGGATTCCCCTCTCCGCCCCCTCCCCCGAAGTTATTTTTATATCTGGCAGGGATCTCAGGAAGTTATCCAAGCCATTAATGCCTTTCCCGCAATATCTCCTACTTCCCCTACCTGTGCTCTTCTCTCTATGAAGAAAAGAAAGGAAGAAGGGCAGGAAAGAAGGAACAGCTCTCAGACGCTGACCCCTCAGGGTGGGCCAGAGATCTCCGACGCCACGGAGTCATTCAGTTATCCTTTCTGTTTTAGAAGGATAGACAGGAACCCTTGAAGCCAGGTTGGTGCAGTAAGCTGACAGTGGACTTGGCATTGAAAGTAACAGCTCTAGTCCCAGATCCGCCGTGGAACCATGCCACCTTCTCCAAGCTCCACGCGGCTGGTGTGACCTGCCCAGTCGGGTGAAAGAAAAGAGTTGGAGGATGTAAGAGCATCCCTCCCATCTGGGAGCTGGAAGGGATTCTAGAAGTCTAGATGTTTTACTTTACCAACAAGCACACAAGGCCCAGAGGCTGTAGAGCACTTTCTGGGTGGAAGAGAAGCCCTGGGAGAGGAAGCAGGCTCTGGCCGTGCTTGCTGTCTCCTTCTGGATGGTTGCTTTGCTGCCGCTGAGCGAAGCAAGCAGAGAAGCGGGAGGAGGACTCTGGGAGTCTCTGGCCAGAGCACCTTCGTGAGCTTTCGAGACAAGGCTTGGTGACGGACTAGTCTGGTTTTCTTTGTGTGTGTGAGCGTCTCTCTCGTTTCTGTCTGTCTCTCTCTCACACAGACATGTCTAGCAAAAAGGCAATGATGCTCTTCACAGGAGAGAATTACACTCTTTTTCACGGATCCTGGGGAAACCTGCGGGTTATTATCTAACTTGGCAAGTTATTTCATAAGACATGAAGGAGGGACGCTTCAAGTTAAGGAGAACTTCTGCCCAAACTCCTTTGTGTCTGTGGGCTTGTGGCCTTGGACTTGCCCAAAGCCCCAGCCCCCGATTATCCCTGTTCCCCTCCCACAAATATACACACTCCTGGTCCTGCCGCCCCCAGACACACGGAGAGTAGAACTGAAGACCACAGGCTATTGAAACAGCCAGAGGGGAGCACCTGGATAGCTTCGTTGGTTGAGCAACAGGCTTTGGATTTGGGCTCAGGTCATGAGTTCGCAGTCGTGAGATGGAGCCCTGCATTGGGCTCCGTGCTCAGCTCAGAATCTGCTTGAAATTCTCTCTCCCTCTGCCCCTCCCCCCACCACTCACACATCCCTCCCCCAGCCCCCGCCGCAAAAATAAATAAATAAATAAAACAGCCAGAGGATCAGAACTCTTGTTTCTCACTAGCTCACTAGCAGTGTGACCTTGGGCAAGTTACTTACCCTGCCTGAGTCGCAGGCTTCCCCATCTGCATGATAATAAGAGCCCGTAACATTGACGTGAAGCTTGACCTTTGCAACGGAGAAGCATGGAAAGGGCTTCATCCGGGGATGGACACCAAGTAGCAGCTCGGTAAACATTATCAGCCACTGTGACACATGTTAGAGGGACATTGAAGGTCATGTGATGGCTGTATCATTTTCATAAGGGAATTGACTGGTTTATCATTTCAATGAGATCTCACTAGGCCTCCAGCAATCTGGCTGCATAGTTAAAAGTCTAATTTTCCACCCAGGGAAGAACAAATATCATCCAAGTGTTAAGCACTCTGTAGCCGAGCTGTTATCTTTGAACACCGAGATGCTCTCGTGGTAGCTTTCAGTACTGCCTTATGTGCATAAATACCCCTTTGCCCGAAAAGGATATAAAATTCTAAACAATGAAAAGATACTGATACAACGGAACTGGAAACCATGAAAACAGGAGTAAAAATACAAAAGCCCAATTGTCAGGGGGAGAGAGGTTCTGTGATGCTCTACTTTCTAGTTTACAAAACATGTTTTTATAATCCTGATGCCTGGTGGACTCCCAGCCGGCCTGGAAGGTCAATGTCACGTCCGTCACCCATCCTGCAGGCAAGGAAATGGGGTCTCAGGAGGAGAGCCACTGTGTGAGAATGACACACAGACAGACAGCAGCCACATCCCCCTGGGCCTTGTGGGACCTGGTAAAGGAATGTGGACTGTCCTGAGTTCAGAGAAGGCCTTCAAAGGCGGACGCTGGAGAGCGTTGCAATCTGCACCCTTCTAGATCTCTCGGTGTGGGGAGAAGGAGCATGAGTGGCAAGAGGACGGTCACTCGGAAGGTGGCTGTGGAAAGTCAGACGAGAGAGGAGGTGTTCACAGAGAGGAAGAGAAGGGGGTGGGTTGGAGACATGGAGGTCACCAGCCAGGCTGACAGTAGACTAGGTGAGGACGCTGGTGGGGAGGGGAGAACCAAAGATGGCGCCCAACTCCGGGGTGGGCTGGCGGGCGGTTGATGATGGGACATCCACGGGAACAGGTTTCGGGGCTGGAGGGGGAAGGGTGTCCGGAGATCCATTTGCATTTATTTTGGGAAGGAGGATCCATTTCCCCAAACACTCGGTCCTCTGATGGCAAAGAGCCGGTCGTATTCACTTGCTCCTGGGTGTTGAATAAATGCTTTCAGTGAGCAGGGTGAGCTCGGGCCCATCCCCAGCAGCCTGTCTGTAAAGAATGCTGCCCCTGGCAAGGCTCTGTGTTCCTTCTGCCGCCAGGGAACCAGGGAACCATTCATGACCCCTTCTCAGAACATTGGGCCTGATACAAGAAACAAACAAAAAACCCCAATGTCCTACCTTCTAATGTTTCAGGCTTTCGGTAACTTTTTCTTTTGCCAATCTCCATGGGATCTTTCCTCAGCTAACATTTGAAAGTGATTCTTTTTTTTTTTTTTTCTTTTAATGTTGCACTCAGGCCTTAAATAACCTTTACCTGTGGTGGCTCATTGAATAGAAGAAACCTGGTAAAATTATAATAACATCAACAACGATAACAAGCTTTTGTAGCCGTCCATTTAATTAAAAGACCTCGCTATTTTATGTTAGTCTTAAGAAAATCTCTGAGGTAAGACACGTGGTGTGTTCAGCTCTGTGTGAGAGGCCGGGGAATGCGGTACCCAAGCGCATGGACAATTGTAGTGATAGTAGTGGCAGTAAATTAAGAGTTAAGGCAGAATTCCTGGGTGGCTCAGTCGGTTAAGCATCTGCCTTCGGCTCAGGTCTGGATCTTGAGGTCCTAGGATCGAGCCTTGCGTCAGACTCCCTGCTCTGCGGGAGGCCTTCTCCTCCCCCTCATTCTTCCTCGGCTGCTGTCCTTGCTCATTCTCTCTCTCTCTCTCTCTCAAATAAATAAATAAAATCTTTTTAAAAAATGGAGTTGAGGCATTCAGAACAGGGTCTGATGCATGAGCATGAGCTGTTGTTTTTATGACTGGTTTCTAGATGGAGAGACTGAGGCACCGTGAGCTTGTGACATACACACTCAGTAGCAGAGCGGGCTCCCTCGTGTGTATGCTGGATGCCACTCTCTAAAGGAATCTGTGTTCCAAAGTGATATTCAGTTGGATTGAGGGGCTGGTGCCAGGACCGGGTCCCCATGAAATTCTTTCCCATCAGCCAGCAGTTGCCACAGCCCTCCCTTGCAAGTCCGTCTTCTATCTGAGGCGGGGAGCACACCGCCCCGGACAGCTCAGATCCTGTCCTCTCCCCACTACCTTTGCCCCCGGAGCCCTCCCCTCTGCCCACCATCCTTCACTCCTCCCCGTTCTCTGAAGTAGAGCTCAAGCCCCACCCCCACCCGCCTGGCACTCTTCTCCGATGCGCTTCTGCAGGGAAACCGTCATGGGTACCACGCAGAGGCATGTGACCTCCTCACCCCAGGTGACTCGTCACCTGTATGTCTTGGCTCCCCCCTGTTGGGTAGATGGACACAGAGGCTTTGTCTTGTACTTTGTGACTCTCCTTGCTCTGTGTTCCTGGCCCAGTGCCAAGCCCAGAGCAGGTGCCATGACATCCTGTAACTGATTTCTAAAAAATAATCACCATAATCATCCCTAGAACCCAGCTTTGCAATGGGGTGATGTGCCCATCCAAGTTGTCCCCTTGGGGAAGCTTGTTTCAAAGGGGATGCCATGGCTCAGAATCCTAGGCCTCCCAAAGTTCCCGCCACTGCTTTTTGGCCAGGCAGTGTCCTTTGAAGATGGTTCTACCTGTCCCATCTGTGGAACCAGGAACGTGACTTCCCCCAGAAACGCAGTTACAGGGTGGGGGCGGGGTGGGGGTGGGGGAAACGGGTGTTGAGAATAAGGGCCAATGATCTAATAATGTGACCGGTTTCCTTTTGGCCTAATAACCTGCCCGTGAAGACAGCTCCAGAAAAGGGCTTCCAAATGTGGCTCAAGCAAGGGTCACATCACTGAGCTAAATATAAAAAGGTTTGCCACGGGGACCTTGTTGAAACAAAGGTTCACTTTGGGCTGAGTCAGTTCAGCAAGTGTGGTTAAAATTTGTCCGCAAAGAGGAATGAAGAAGTGAGTGAGCCTTCGGGTAAAAGCTCATTATCTCCCAGCCAAACTGTGTGTCATTATATTTGTGTACATGCGTGCCTTCCGTGGAGGGACAGCCCACCCCCCCCCAAAATAGACAGTCCTGCTTTGAAGCAGACATAACGCTCATTCCTTTGCCTTTCGCTGTCCTTCCCTGGCCCCCACATTTGTTTCAACCCAGTGACTCCCTCCACTGACCTGAACTTAATTATTTTATTCTTCATAAAGAGAACACCTCCCCCTGCCCCGATTCCCACCCCACCCCCCAAATGAACTGACCTCTCCTCATTAAGTGTCCTAACAACACGGTTTTGTGTGGGAAGAGATGTGGACTCTGTTCGCAGGCCCCACTGCCTGATCTCTGTTAAAATGATGAAAATTTGACAAGGCAAGGTGAGGGGGGTGGAGGAGGCTGGGGAGGATGTTTTTTCCCTGGATCCCTGATATTTGGGTTTTGTTCAGTAAGACGTTTTCCTGGGCGTCGGAGGGAGAGGAAATGGACGATCTCTGTTTCGTCAGAGAGCGACACCAGCTGGCTGTGCGCCCTGCCCCTAGCCCTCTCCTCTCTCCATCCTTGTCCTCGCAGCCGGGCTGGGGCTGGAGCCAAGCAATTTCCAGTGCGTGTATCACGGGGAGAGGAGGCCGTTTAGAAGCCCAGAATGGCCACAGTTCCCGAACTATGGTTAGGAATCCTGAGGTCCCACAGAAGCGTGTTTACTGCGGCAGCTGCCCCACCAGGGTCCCGTCCTGGCTGCTCCCAGGGGGCCCCCAGCAGCTGTGAACTGAAATCACCAGCTTGGACTGAATTCCCAGCAAAGCCCCTGGTCTGAGGGGTGGCTGCCAGGAAGTCGTGGAGTAGCTGGACGGGGGCCTTTCTGTGGTTTTCGAGATGCAGAGGTGGGGATCATGGATGGGAAAGGCATGTGGCCTCCCGGTGGGGGGCCCCCAGGGAACCCGGTACTGCCTTTCCGCAGCTCTGCTCCTCGGCTTGTCCTCGTGGCTCTGAGTTCCATTTGCTCCCTGGAGACGCAGGAGTTAACCGTACCTACCTACCGAGTGAGTAGCTCTGGAGCAGACATTTCCAGCTCTGCGACTCACTCGCTGTGTGACTCTGGGCAAGTTACTTGGCCTCTCTGTGCCTGGTTTTCCTTGGTGTATTAGTTTCCTGTAGTTGCTGTAACACATGACCACAAATTTGGCAGTTTCACAAACAGGAACTTCCGCTTTCACAGTCCCGGAGTTCATGAAGCCAATGTCAGCAAGGCCATGCTCCCTCTGGAGGCTCTAGGAGAAATTTTTTCCTTCCTTCTTCCAGCTTCTAGAGGCCACTGGCATTCCTTGTGGCTGCATCACTCCAAGCCCTGGCTCCGTCTCCCCATCATCTCCTCTTCTCTGTGACTCTCTCCTGGGTGTCTCGTGAAGATGCTTGTCAGTGGATTAGAGCCCGTCTGGGCATTATCCAGGATAATCTCATTCAGAGACCCTTCATGACGCTTGCAAAGACTCTTTCCAAATAAGGCCACGTTCACAGATTCTGGGCACGAGGACACGGAGGTCTTGTTTGGAGGGGCACGATTCCACCCACCGGGAATGACTTCCTTCAGCCAGGGCCCAGCACTCACACACACTCCCCGTTTGCTCCGTCGTCATCCTCGTAGAGCCACCGTGGCCTTCAGGGGCGCCCTTCCTGTTGCGGTGTGCGGGAACGGCGCGGGGCAGCCGTTTGGGTGGGGCCGCGTCTGGTCACCTCCACCACCGTCCCCCGGTTCAGGCCCCCATCACGTCTCTGGTGGACCACTGCCATCCTGTTGGCTGTCTTCCCGGTGTCGTCTCGTCTCGGGACCACTGCCCTTCCGCCACTTCCTGCACACACCCCACGCCTGTTGACTCTCCCCACAGCCGCTTTTTACAACCACAGGCCAGATTCTGCCAGTCGCCTGTCCCCAGCCCTCCGCTCGTTCCCCTGTCCCACTCAGAAGAGAAACCAGAGTCCTTGCAGGCACCCACAAGGCCCCACGTGACTGCGTGGCCTCTGCCCCCAGGCCTTCTGGCTCAGCCTGAAATGCAACACACACACACACTCACACACACACACCCACACACCCACACGCCCTTGCATTTGCTCTTGCGCTTGCTCAGTCTAGAACACTCTTTCCCAGCTGTCTGGGGTTTTCTCCCTGGGTTCCTTGAGCTTCTGCTTAAAAGACACTCCCTCAAAGGGTCCTCGCGGATGCCGGAAGGGTCAGAGCCGAGCTGGCACTGCCATACATCCCCATTCCCTGACCCCGGCTTGTCTTCAAAGCACACGGTGCGCTTGGCATTGTCCGCTTATCTGCTTGTTGAATTGCTGACTTTCCCCCCCTTACATGCAGCTCCGCAAAGGAGGGAGCAGGGTCCCTGCCGATTCCTGGCCCCCGCTCCCGTTAGGGGCATGATCAATGTTTCCCGGGTGATGGGGATTATTATGGGCTGGGCTCTGCCTTTGCGTGCATGACCGCGTATCTCCCAACAACCAGGGACAGCAGCGTGGTTATACCCTTACTTGCCGGAGGGGCAGAGGGAGTAAATCAATGTCCCCCAGCAACCCCAGTGGTAGGGGTTGGCGGTAGGATCGGAGCTGACTAGTCTTACTCCAGAACCCACTTTCTGCATCACCATCTGCCATGAGGCAGAAATGCCAGACTAGGCGAGGGACCTTCGGGAGCTGGCGTGTGCTACGCTGCAAGTACCAGAATGACCGTAGCTGAGCACTGCAAGTACCAGAATGACCGTAGCTGAGCCCTCACCGAGCAGATGGCTCTGGATTGCTTTGGGTCGCCTTCTTGTTTAATTTCTCAAACTTTGAGAACCATTTGTGCTGTCTCCCTGGGTGGGGAGGTGGTAAGAATGTGAGGTGGTAAGAAGGGTGTCTGTGCAATACCGTTGCTCTCTTCCACTACTGTCAGATTTGGGTGGCCTGGAATGTTCCAGAAATGGGGCACGCGTGAATGTGTCCTTTATTCCAAAACAGGTCAGTCGGTTTTACTGCCTTCAGTAAACATGGTGTATTGATTAGAATCAAATATCTTCGTGAGGTGCCATGCAAACAGTACATTTCCAACTCTATGGCTCAGATACCCATGGCCTTAGTTAAAAATAGTGGCCCTCCTCCCAGGTGCGAGGCACATGCCAAGCTTTATACTTACTGACTCACTTAGTTGCTCAAACTACTCTTGGGAGTAAGCACTCTTAAGAACCCCAGTTAATCCTAGCCAGAGAGACATAGAGATGTCCAATAACTTGGCCGAAGTCACACAGCTAATAAAAGGCAGAGCCTGGATGTGAACTCAGGTCATCTCTCTCCTGAGGAGGAGACGTAAGCAGCTCTCTTCCATGACTCAGCTTCAGCTGTAAATTGTGGGGAGTGCATTCAGTCCTCTTTCTAGCTTGAAAAATCTATGTTTTTGAGGCTGAGACTCTGGGAGTAGTTTAGAGTCATTGATGTGTGTGGAAAAGGCTCGGTGAATGGGCACGAGGCAAGGCTGAGCCAAGGAGCTCGCAGGGCCGGCTCCAAGAAGCGGGCTCCCTGCTTGCACCTTGTGGTCCTGGCCTCTGCTCCTTTTCTGGCCTTGACGGTTCGCAGAAATAAGAGCCCGCAGGTGCATATCCCTGCCGCCACCTGCCCCTTCCCCCTCTCCCCTCCCCCGACGTCTTTCCCCTCTGTATGGGAAAAGGAAAATGAAACCCTTATGGTCGCCTGGTGTTAACTTCAAAGCAGCCTCGCATCTCTTTTCTTGTGTTATTCACACAGAAACCCTGTGTGGACAGGGAGGGAGAGTCCCATTTTACAGATGAGGAAACAGAGGTTGAGAAAGCTGATCTCGAGGTCCCATTCCCTCCTCCTGCCTCCTACGAGTGTTTGCTGGGTCCTTCCTTGGGGTTTTTCCTACTTTACTGTAATCATCTTAGTAAATTCCTTTGATCGCTGCCAGCTGCCTCCCGCACTGCTGCCACTACTAGGTTAGGAATTAATACCCATCACAAAAATAGTCATCTTCCATCGGTGCCCTCAGTGGGTCAGGAACTGCGCTAGGGGCGTGCCTATTTTGTTTGCCCCTACCCCCCACAATACCTCCTTGAGATGTAGAGCATTATGGTGCCCATTTTACAGATGAGGTGCCTGAGGCCACACAGCCCCAAGATGACACACCGTCGCGGAGCAAGGAAGTGTTAAACCCAGCATCTGTACGGGTTAGTACAGGGTGTCTGAGGTCCCCTCCCTGGCAGAAGCCTTGGGGGGACTCCTGGTCATGATTCCTGGATGGGGCAACGTCCAGTCTCCTTGGTGTGATGTGTAGAGCGCCCCCCCCCCACCGCCCCAGCACTCTTGCCTCTGCCCCTCCGGCCCACACAGCAGCTCCGCTAACTTCACTGGCAGCCACTCTCCACCACCTGCTGCTCTCTGCTCAGGCCATGCCCTTCCTCCAGACCTCTCCCCTCTGCTCCCTTCCCTGGAATTCACACTCCCTCCCGCCCATCCCTCCGCGAGCAGGCCATGGCCGCCATCTTCGCGCAGCCTCCTCCGTGCAGACCCACCGTCTTCAGCACCCCTCTCCCCACCCAAGCACCGCTCCGTCCCAGGGCACCCTGAACCTCTCCCCATTCTTGCACAGCTCGTGGGGTGTCACCGGCACCTAAGGCAGCCTGTGGAGAGATCCGAGGGACATAGGACAGCAGGTTGAAGAGCCTGACATCTGAGGGGCCCTCAAAGACCAGTGTGGCTTTTATGGAAGAGGTGGAGAATGTATACCTTGCCAAAGGGCATTCTGATTCCTCACTGTTTGTTCGTTTCAGATTTTATTCATTTATTTGACAGAGAGAGAGAGAGACGGCAAGAGAGTGTACACAAGCAGGGGAAGCAGGAGAGGGAGAAACAGGCTTCCTGCTGAGCGGGGAGCACAAGTGGGGCTCGATCCCACGACCCTGGGATCATGACCTGAACCGATCTGAGCCGAGGGCAGATGCTTAATGACTGAGCCACCCAGGTGCCCGATTCCTCATGGTTTTTTAAAACGCCATGCCAGCCCAACAAAACAACTCTGTGGCTATTAAAACTGAACCCCGAGTCACCAGTAGGAGACTCTTGGGAGCCCCTCAGGATTCTTGTGCTTTACTACATTGTCAGTGCTTAAATGAGGAAGGGAGTTAGGAAGGAAGAATTTACCTTCTCAGGCTGCTGTGACCCAGACCCGGGTAGCTTAGACAACAGAAACCTTTTCTTCTCACAGTCCTGGAGGCTAGAAGTCCGAGATCAAGGTTCCAGACAATTCTGTGTCTGGGAGGACTCCCTTCCTCACCTGCAGACAGCCGCATCCTGCCGTGTCCTCACACTGGCCTGTCCTCAGACACACACATGGAAAGAGACGGCCACCTCTCTGGTGT
Organism: Mustela erminea; assembly: GCF_009829155.1. Taxonomy (NCBI): domain Eukaryota; kingdom Metazoa; phylum Chordata; class Mammalia; order Carnivora; family Mustelidae; genus Mustela; species Mustela erminea. Next base: position 68,129,462 of record NC_045629.1, read on the forward strand.
CTCTTCTTGCAAGGCCGCGAATTCCATGGGGTCGGGGTCCCGTCGTGAGGACCTCATTTCACCTCCATTATAGAGCTCCCGTCTCCAGAGACAGTCACACTGGGGTTAGGCGTTCGATATATAAGTGGGGGGGAGGCAGAGGGAGCTAAACATTCAGTCTCTAACACAGAGCATTCCAGATCATTTGACCTACAAGTATTTCCTGTGTCCTCGCTATGGGATTCTGGAAACCCTGAAGGCAAGCAGCAGAGTCCAATGGTTAAAAGCATGGGCTTTCTTATCAGAGAGAGAAGTTCAAGCTTGAAACCTCACTCGGGCACTCCAAGTGGCTTTGGACAGCCTACCCAGGTTCTCCAAGCCTCAAATTCCAGACTGTAAAAGGGGGACACAACCACGAAGTGTGTGTTTGAGGATGAACTGAGATTAGTGCCTGTCCATCATGCCTGACTGTTAACTGAGCACGTACTCTGTTCCAGGCGTTCCGCTGGATGCAAGGCAGGGTGCACAGAGCCCTGGTCCTCATGCTTCCTGGAAGAGCCAGGTAGTGAACAAGTGAATCTGGGATCTGATGACACACAGGTTATGATCACTTGCGGAGGGGGCATGGGCTATCAGGAAATAAATCAGGCAGCAGAAGAACGGCAGCAGGGGAAGGAAGCCCTCCCCGGGGAGGCAACTTTGTCACGAAGCCCAGGGCCACCCAGAGCCTCCGGTCAGAGGTGCAGTGGCGGGAAAAGCAAGCACAAAGGCCTGCAGGTGGGCTCGCTTGGTGACGGCGCAAGCTGGTGACACTCGCCCGATGGCTGTGCTTACTCTGGCCGTGGCCCCCCCCCCAGGGTCCACCTCGCGTGTGGGGACGCAGGGTGCCGTGCCCGCCCCGCCCGGCCTTCGGAGGAGGGCAGCTCAGCGAAGGTCGGCGTGGTCAGGAGGGCCCGCTGGTGCAGGCACGAGGGCGGCGGAGGAGGCTGTGTAGGGAGGTAGGAGGCCGGCATTCCCGGGAAGGGGGGCTTTGGTTGAAGAACCTGACATCTGAGGGGCCCTCGAAGACCACTCAGGCCAGACCCAGGTCTGAGAGAAATGCCCCAGGCGCCGTGTGGATGACCTCCATGAGGGCTGACAAGGGCAGCCGCGGCCTCCATTGTCACAGCCGGCTGGGCAGGCTGTCAGCTCGAGAGAATGAGCTCCCCACTCAAGATGTAAGGCCCTGGGCGGAAATCCAGCTTGGTGAGTCACAACCAGATGCACATCTTGTCAGAGAAAACCATGGCCGCGGAGAACTGGTCATGGTTTCCTGGAAACTTCCTGAGTGTCGGGGGAGGGGCGCTCCGAGGATGGGTGCCAGCCGCGGCTGAGAGAGGAGGATGTGCTGGGGGGGCTGGGCCCAGGCTGGCGGCCTGGAGCTGTGCCTCACGGGGTGTAGGGCTGAGCCTTCCAGGGCCCCCCACCCCAGGGGAGTCAGAGCCTGAGGCCAGTGGACTAGCTGAGGCCCATTCGGGGGGTCTCCGTCTCGCCTCCCACACAGCATGCCCCGCGTGTGGGTGCGGGAAGAGCAGCTGTGCTAGGAGAGGGGCTCCCTGAGTCCTCATCCCACCAACCTGGATTCAAATCCAGGGACTTCTGCGAACACAGCGTCTCTGGCCCTCAGTTCCCTTGCCTGCAAAGTAATGGGATAAATTGGGAGCTCTCCAAGGTTCCACCCCGCTGGAATATTCCGGCACGTCTTCATTTCCCTCCCTGTAGATAAAAGAAACTGAAGCCCGAGAGCCAGGGGGTCACTCAGAGCCAGCGCCGTCGCAGGTGGGTCTGGAGCCCCTGCTCTGGCCAGATCTGCACCCCTTCACCCTTTCTCCAATGTCCCGCCTTCTCTTCCCAATCTTCTCGTCCTGGTGGCCTCTTTCCCTCTGCTCTTTCTGCCTGTGCTTCCAGCCTGCCAGACGGCCTGCAGCCACCCCAAGAAAGATGTTCCCACCCTGGGGTGGTAGGTCACAAATCAGAACCAGGATGGGAACACCCAGGGCCATCCAGCCACCTGTGTGCACTCGCTGGTAGTAAGAGGGCGGGACCTTGCCCTGCCACCTCCCGCCTGGATCCCACACATCTTCACATCCTTCAAGCCAGCCAAATAACACCTCCCCCAAGAAGCCCTCCCGGATCACTCCAGCCAGAGTTACCACCTTACCAAGACTTTGCCTCCCGCACCACTTTACAACCCCGCTGTTGGCATTCTTACTTACTTTTGTTGTAATTATTTGTGCATACATCTTAGCTCCTCAGTGCAATTCCAAACTCAGTGAAATCAGTAACCAAATTGCCTACCAACAGCCTCCCTTCGACATCTGGTGCAGTGTTTATATTCTAAGTGTTGGGTAGACAATTGTGGAATAAATGGAGCTTTCTTTCTTCATTGCAGAAGGGTTCTTTCCCTTCAGAATGAATGGCTGGGCGTGTCAGAGCATCTGCTCTAGAGCGAGATCAGGTTGAATCTTAGCTCCGCCATCTGCACGCTCCGAGACCTGGAGCGAGTTACTCACGCTTCTGTACCTCAGTTTCCTCTCTTGTAAAAGGAGGCTCGTTGTAATCACCCCACCCACCTGGGTGACCATGAAGATTAAACTAGTCCCGCATGGAAAGGGCTCGATAGAGTGCCCAGCACAGACTTGAGTCAATAAATGAAGTTGTTAAATTTCAGGGATCCTATATGCAAATTTTTATTTGATGTTTTGGGATCTATGTGACACTGCCTTGCAGAATTGGCGCCTGGCTTGAGTTAGGTGCTAAATCCTTTTTAATCCTTGTATCCTTTTGAACCTGCTTTGGATATTTGATGCCCACTGTAGAAGGTCCCCCAGGGCCCTGGAGTAGGAGCGGGGTGGGGGGGGCCAGAGCCGGTGGGACGGCTCGCCAGCCTGGGACTAGCATACGTGAAGCACTTTTATTCAATTCATGTGACTCGACAAATTTGGAATGTGTTAGGGAGTTTTTCCAGCTATGAGTCAGTACATTTATGCTCTCTCACACACATAAAAAAATTTAAAACGAAAAAGAGTTTAGCGAGAATCATTTATGAGTGCAAAGTGGAAATCTGTGGAAATTTTATTTTGACCCTGAAGGCAAGTCATACTTAAGAATTTAATAAAGGGCTCCAAACAGGATGCAGTGGAGAAAAAAAACACAGCTCGCTGCCTTTTCCTTGTATATTCTCAGCCACTGTGTTGCACAGACGAGGGTCTAATTTGCATGGCTTTATTAAGCACCTCCTGAATACCCAGATTTGTGCTAAACCTGGTGGGGGAAAAAAGGGAGCCGAACCAGCATTTATTAACTGCATGTATGTGCTTAATAATAATCAAGGCAGGAGGGGAAGAAAGCTGTCTTGAAGGTCAGTGTGGGAGAAAATGGAAGAATTGTATTCAGACACATGCGTTCAGGCTCCTACATTCATAATATCATCTAATCCCCATCGTGTCCATTTTTTGGATGACAAAACTAAGGCTCAGAGGACGTAAAGTATTTTGTCTGTGGACACAAAACTCGTAAATGGTAGAAAGCATTATCTAAACCGGGTCTACCAGTTTCCCTCTGAGGGTTAAATTTAATGTTCGCAGGAGCTGTGTTTCCCACCAGGACAGGACGATGGGGAGGCAGACATCCCCTCCCCGTTCTGGGAGACCATGTCTGCCGATCGTAACCCTGTACAGCCTTCCTACAGACCAGTCTCTTCAACCACCTTCTACCACTGGCTGTTAAGTCCCGCCTGTCAGGGATTATCCAGAACCTGCTTCTCATTCAGGCTGATCCTCTTTGCTGTTGTTGTTTATTTTAAATAAAGAAACCACCACCCGCCCAGAGGGCTTGTGTTTCCAGCTCACTTTCCTCTCTTTTGCAAGGGCTCATTTTCATAGACTCCCAATCTCCAGGGAGCTGTGTTTTTCCCTCTGAAACATGAGCTGTAATCAAAGGTGTAGTCGTCCCCAACATCTGCCAGCAGCCACCGGAGCCAGGGTTCCCCTGAGGTCTGACAGAAGGAGGCTCAGGCCAGGTGCCCCGGGGACAATTGTGCCCTACACAAATCAGATTGCCCTGTGGTTGGCCTTTGTAAAGATGGCAGGGTCCCAGGGATGGCTCTCAGACTGCTGGAGGATGGGGTGGGGGGGGGGCGTCAGCAGGATTCCACTGACCACTCAACAATGACTTTTGAGGGCTGCCATGTGTCAGGTCCTGCAGACACGGAGCTCCCAGCTCTTTGGCGAGTTCCCATCACTCACGGGTAGAAGGACCCGATGTCTTAAAATGCCTGCAAGTCCCTGAAAGATCTGGTGCTTGCTCTTTCTTTGGCCTGCTTGGCTACGGGGACTCCAGCTGGCTTCCGGTGTCTGTATCCAGCAGGGACCCCCCCCCCCCAGCTTTTTCTTTGCCTTTCAGATCCGCCCCCCTCTGCCGTATTCCCGGGGGCCCCTCCTGGTGAGCTTGCCACCGTGGCCATGTGCCACGATTGGCACAGTAATATCGTCGAAGTTTCCAGCTCCAACCCGGCTGCAAAGGCTCACCTTATCTCCCCAGACAGCGGAGAGCAAAACAGACCCAGCCCAGCCCAGGGCCGGGCACCTCTTCCCTGAGTGTCTATTGATTGCACTGAACAGGTTTGAAGAGGAAATATTTGGAAATGAGTAACAGATCAATTCTAGAGTAGAATTCAGCTTGTTCGAGGCGTCAAGCCGTGCCCGCACCCCTTGGGGAGGTTGTGTCCTCTGTGCTCTTGAGGGGATCTTAGTAGAAGAGTAGGTTGGGCTTGGAGGAGAGATGGCCCAGTTTGCCAGCAATTCCAGCCATGGAGCCAAAGTTTAAGAGCCTATTAAGGGGTGGGAGGGGGGCACTGGAAAGACTATATCTGGTGAGTCCAGAGTTCAAACCCCAGTGCTGGAAGTTGACTCCTGTGACTTGGGGCAGTGTATTTGATCACTGAAAGATTCCGATTTCCATCTGTATAATGGAGGTGTGGATGCGTACTTCTCAGATTTGCCGTGGGAGAGAGAAAAGGCGTGTGGGGGACTCGGCTCAATGCTTGGCACAAAACGAGCGCTCAGGAAGTGGCGGACATCGTGCTAGTCACTCGCTAGTGATGCTCTTTGGAATTAAAGGCTGTCTTTGGTTATCAGGGTAAAGCACTGTCTGGAGCAAAGACAGGCAACTTAAGACCACGCCTCCCGCTTGCAGAATGACAGCTACACAGAAGTGTCTGTAGCTTCCCACCTTTTTTGTGCTTGACCTTAATCTCGTGTCCAGTCTGGACTAGCCCCGGCCAGAGCCCCTCACCCCCTCCCCTATATTCCACGGTTCCTTGCCCTTTCCTCAATATGAGGCCATCACCACAGGACATAATGGCCTGTTTACCAGACCTGGAGTTTCTTACTCATCTGCTAAATGTTTGCTGAATGAAGAAATGGAATGGAATAAATTGTGTTAGTGGGAGTGACCGTGGCGGTGTTGGGGGGGGGCGGTGTTTTTCTCCTACAAACTGTTCAACTAGCTTTTCCTTTCCCCCCTCAGGTGTCTAGCAACCAATAGGCTTAAAGTAGGCCACAACGGGAAGGGGGGGTGCTGTAGGGGAAATCCTACGGGCAGATTTTTCCTTATTGGGATTTTGCTCCATATGACAGGCACTTTCTGGTGAAAAGAGTCTGGAGCGGGGAGACTGGAAACGTGTGCACATTTCAAGCTTGAAGGACATCGAAACGTCCTTTAATCCATTTACAGTGCTCCCCACGAAAGCTGCCATTTTCCACGTGCACCAGGGCACTGGATCCCCCACGTGGCCCAAGGAGGAGGTTCTGTGAGAGCCCCACTTGGCCGGTAAGGCAGCCGAGGTCCGGAGGAGAGGAGTAATAAGGCGCGCAGGCACTGAACAAGGGTGTGAGACTCAGACTCAGACGTCCCGTCTCCGAGGCCAGTACCCTCCCCCATGCTGGTTAGGATCCGGCGTCTTGTGGGTGACGGTACAGTGCTGGGTCCAAGGATAAACAGGGAAAACGGGACTGAATCACTGAGACTCCCCCCAGCTCTGAGAATAACTCCCTGTGCAACCCCAAGCAAGTTGCTCTTCCTCTCTCTGCTCAAGAAGCAGCAGCCCACCGGCTGAAGGATAAGAATAAATATCATTAGTAATAGTAGTAGCTAATGTACCTGCTGACGGGTTTCTAAGCGTGTTACGGGTGTTGCCTCCCTCAATCCTACAGGGTGGGTTAGGGCTAGTTAGGGAAAGCGGGGGGGACAGAACATTGAAGGAAATAGATTAAGGAGAGCCATGGGGCTGCCCCAGGCATAGCGGAGTAGGGGCCAGGCAGGGAGCCCAGAACACAGAGGGGCAAGGTGAGGCAGGGCGAGATGAGCAAGGGCTGGACCCCGCAGGGCTTGGGAAGCCCTGGGGTAGGAGTGTGGTCTCTATCCTGAGACAAAGAGGCATCCATGAGCTGTACCCCCACCCTCAGCCCCCGTACCACCTCTGCACACACGGTCCTTTCTCAAACTCACACTAGAATTTATCTCCCTCTTTTTTTGATACTGGGAATTTCTGAAAGGTGAGGACTGGATCTTACTTATTTATGTCTCCCCGGTGCTTAGCACACAATCAGGTATATACGAGTACTCCAGAAATGACTGTTAATCAAATGTCTAATATATTCAGGATTTAGGATGAACACACTCGATATTTAATAAGTAGATATTAGTACCTATAATGCAACCGACCTTATGAAGGCATTTCTGTTATAAAATAATACAGGCATTCTGATAAAACTTTGCTTTCTAAAACATTCAAAGATCACAGCGCTCTGGGGGGCCGTGGGGGGACAGCAGAGCACTCACAACCCACACAAGTCTGTACTGAAGCACAATCCTCCTGATGATACAAGCGCGGTTCAACGGGCATGCTGAATTTTGAATTAAAAAAAATCAGTAATCTAGGGCCTGAGTCGCTGCAGGGCTGGCTGTATTTTACAAAGGAAGAGGGGGACTTGATGGAAGGGGCTGGGGACTGGTCAAGGCTGGGAAGGCAGAAGGGGACGGATGCCTTTCCCAGAAGTTCCGGTGAAAGGGCAGCTGCAGTCTTTGCCGCAGGGTAGCCGAGATGGGTGGGCTAGCCCATGGCCCTTGCACCATGACCTGCGAGAGCTGAGCAACAGGAGTTGCTAAGACAGAGCCCATGGCCATGCTGAGCCGAGAGGAGAGTGGCACAGGTGGGCATCCGCTGCACCCAGCTGTGTCCAGGTGCTCTGCATCCAGCTGCCATCACATGGAGCAAACATGAATGGGCTGGCAACATTTCGCCCGTGACCCTCTGCAACCTCCAGATTTGACCAACGTCATTCCCCCATCTACCTATGTGAGCTCATCTGCCTTAGGGAAGCCAAGGCAGTGGAAGGAACGATCTATCGTGTAATATGTGAGTAACTGATCAACCAGGCACCCCAGCTGGCCAGTTTCCATGGAGAAAGGGAACCGTCATATCCCCTGTGTGGGCTGTGGACCATTTTCCTCTTGATCCATGCATCTCTTCCATAAATGCATTAAGTGAGCAGAGAGCTCCTAAGCCTGTGACGTCATCGCTGTGCCCACCAAGAGCAGCTGAGCTATCAGAGGACCTCAAACCCAAGCTACCCCAAAGCTGTGTGACCTCGGAAAAATCACTTAACCTCTCCATGCCTCATTTTCCTCACCTGAAAAATAGCACTGGTGACACTCCCCGAGTTCTTTAAAGGAGCGATTAGCTGATGGATGAAAAGCTCTTTCTAAACTCTAAAGGGCTTTGCAGAGTATTGGCCTCTCTGCACATCGGTGCCTGGGATACTAAGGTTCAATGGTCCCCTGGGGACCTCTCCCGCTGGATGGGTAGTTCTAAGTACAGGGGGCCAGAGAGCTGGCCCTGGAATCCGCATTAATTAACCACTGGTATTAATGTAGAAGCTTGAATTCTCCTGCAGGAAGGAGGCCCAGAACCTTTAGTTGGAACATTTTTGCAGGCCCGCACGCAAGTGGGGAGGAGGGGAACCAGCCCGCTGTGTGCGATGCCCCCTCCCTGAGCGCTCTCTGGGATCCCGGGGACCCTCCTGCTGGGGAGCCTGAGGTCGTCCACCCACCCCTGGCCCACTGCCCTTCCCTTGGCCCTCCCACCAAGCCCACCCCTTCGACCTCCTCATTCTGGGCTCCATCCAAGATCACACCACGGCGAGGAACACTGGCTTGCTTGGAAATCGCACAAACATGGCCTTGGATCAGCTCTGCCACTTACTGGCCGTAAGACCACCATAGCCACATCATAGCTTCTTGAACCTGTTTCCCCTCACCTGGAGAATGGGCTATGCCTGCCTCCCTGCCTGCCTGCCTTCCTTCTGTGGTTAGGGATGAATATTACTATCCCTCCCAAGATTGCCAAGGAGAACTCTGCAGACCTTAGTGTGCCCAGGAATCACCTGAGAAGCTTGTGGCAGAGGCAGGTTCCGACTCTGTAGGGTTGGGTGAGGCCTGAGACACTGTTCTTCCAGCAAGCTCCCGGGGCAAGCGTCCCTTAGAAGAACAGCAGAGCAGGTGAATACAGTGCCCGGTGCGTGGTTACACGACCACAGGACGTATTGCCGAGAAGATTCTCCTCCCCAGTCCCCCACCGCCGGTCAAAAGGTTCTTCCTTGCAAACAGGCATAGATGAGCCGAGAACCCTCTGCTCACCGCAGAATTCTTAGGGAAACAAGAAAAAACAGGTTTTGCTTGGGAGGCAGGCTGGGTGTGGGGAGCGAGGAGCGCGGCCTCCACGCTCATCAGCACGCTGCCCCACGCGCACACGTGCGCTGCAGGTGGGCCTCTGCCGGCTGCAGAAACCTCTAGAGCTCAGGCCTCAACTTGCCATGCTGGGAACGCAGCCTCCGAGCCGGGCACACGCCTTATTCCTCCGGCTACAGCTCTCCTGAGGAATTTTCAAAGCACACACACAGGGTTCGCTTGGCAGGAGTCTCCCAGGATATAAATACGCATTTGGGGCTTTTGTTTTAAGGACTGCAGTATCTTTTGGACTTGAGGCCTGCGCACCGGGCTTTTCCCCTCACCTTCATCAAAATGGAACCACACACGGCCAGCCGCTGCTAGGACAGACCCCAGAGACTCCAGGAGAGCTGGAGTGAGGTGCGGGAGACACTCCTCACCCCGCCCCGTCTGATCTGGTTTCCCTCTCCTGAAAGGCCTGCATCTCAGCGAGTTGCTGACTCACCCAGGGTGAGGGTCTTTCCCCTCCCCCCACCCTTCTCAGCATCACCGCAAAGCCCAGAGGTTTTGAGGTTGGTTTAATGAGCAGCTTCGTCCTTCCCATTTCCTTGCCTTTCCTATCCTTTCCCGTCCGGGCTCTCCGTCCCAGTCTCCCGGGGCCGCTGGGCTGCCTGGAACGACCGGTGGATACCCAGTGGCTCTGCCCTGCTTTTAATACTGAGTTTCTCTTCTTTGTAGGTCTTGACACACCGACTGCTCTTGGAGTCAACACGTACCGAGATTCCCAGGATGTAAGCGATCCGGGACTGGTGAGTCACCACGTGTTGGCCGGAGGCTGGGCCTCCGTTGGGTTTCAAGAAGGGAAAGGGAATGAGGACGGGGCGTGGGGCAGCCAGACCCGGAGCCTGTCTGGGGTGGGGGCAGCTGGCTTTCGCAGCTCGGACTCTTGCTTCCCTCTAGGTGGACCTAGAAATGGCGCAGTGCAGAGAACCCAGGTGTGAGTCCCTTGGAATTCACTGGGGCCCTGCCAGTCCCTCCCTAGAAGCAAACCGAGGCTGTAGGTGCCTGGGTTTCCGTTCTCTGCTCGCATGACAGCAGCTCAGATGGGCCATCCAGAGGGCCCGGGCTTGGAACTGTGTCCAGGGAACCTCTAACCAGGACTAGGGAGATAATCTTAGAACAGAGAGGGAATAACCTGATTCACAGGTTTGTCACCCCCTGGCCCTGAAGAGACCTGACCAATGAGAGGTGAGAAAGCCACCTTTGCGCATTTGCAGGGCTGTTGCTGAAGAATGGGCAGCTTTGGCCCAGCCTAAGGACGAATTCCTAACAAAAAAGGTACACCGAGGTGAAATAGGCATCAACTAGAAGTAGTGAGTTCCCTGTCACTGGGAGAATGCAAGTGTGGGTTGCAGAAGCATCAATTTGAAGAAAGGAGCAGTCTGGACTGGGGCAGGGTCTTACAGACTGACTCTGTGGCCGGGATGCCCTGGAACCCCCAGGGGTAGTAGGTGAGGGGTGGGCGGCTTGTGAGCGCGCACTCTCTCAGCACTGCCTGTTTGGTGGGGTTCTGCGGTAAAACTGTTTGGAAGTTGCTGGGTGAGATGACCGTCGCGTCTTCCTAAGACCTATTGTCTGTCGGCCCCTGCTGTACCCGAGCTACCGTCAGACAGCCACACATATGACGGCGCCTCACGGCCGTGATAGAATGGACAACTCTCCAAGCACGGTGGCCATTTTGATTAGAGGCTCTGGGGAGCCCTGTCCCCTGCCAAAAAGACCACCCAAAGATTAACCAGCTAGTCCTCCCATCAAGAGCTTTGATCCAGGCCACACAGACCAGAAGAAAAAGCCATGGGGGCCGCTGTGGCAGGATTCCCCTAGTACCCTAGGCTGCGGGAGGACAGTGGGGGTGGCTTCCTAAGGGCGCCGGGGCTCTTTGGCAAGACCAGTACCACAGACTCAAGCTAGCGTGAGAAGAATCACTCCCCAGACCCAGGTGCAGAATTTGGGCTGGAGGGACACGCACTGGGAACGGGATGGTCTGAGGAATGGGCCCCCGGGCTTCCTTTGTGCTTTGTGACTGGGTCTTCTTGCCCTGGGCCTGGGTCAGCAGCAGCTGTAAATTTTTATCAAGGACCCCTGAGGACAGGGAGCCGTGGGAGGCTGGAGACAGGTTTTCTTTAAGAAACTGACAACACGGATGAGAATTGAGTTTGACATTTGACAGTCATTGTGCGTAGACTCTATTCAGCTGAGTCCTGAGCACTGTGGGGGGCTGGCGGGGAGTGGGTGGGAAACAACGAATGGGAGGGGAAGGGAGGCCTGAGCAACACTTGTGAGCCATGCCTTGATGCTTTCTTGGCAAAGCTTTAAGCAGGAGTGGGGCTTTGAAGGCAGGGGCTGTGTCTTTGATTCACAGGACTTGGCACATAGTAGGTGCTCAGTAAGTGATCGTCAAATGACCAGAAAGGAAAGTGATGGGGAGGCACCATGGGAGGTGATGGCTAGTTAAGAGGAGCAGGGCTCCTGTAGTCCATCGCCCCAGGTTCAAATCCTGCCTCTTCCACTAGCTGCGAGGTCGGGGGCCATGATCTTATATACTTCAGTCTTCTCGGCTGATAGCAGGATTGTGATACCTACCACAGAGGGTGGCTGGGAGGAGTCCATGAATCAACTCCTATCCAGTGGCTTGGCCCTGCGCCAGTACATAGTAAGTGCCCAATAAACAGGAGCCCTAGTCTTCTACATGAGGGACATGACCCTGGATGAATGTTCAGTGTTGGGACAGCGTGAGGCAGAAGACAGAGCTCTGGGCTGGGAGTCAGGAGCCCAAGCTTAACTGGGGTTTGGGGGGACAGGGAAGCTATTGCACCCCTGAGCCCACTCTGTAAAATGGAGATGCTATGAGAAGAGGTCTCCGTTTGTCCCAGCGCTGTCTCTGATGCGCTGTTGTAATCCCGGCACCCAGCGGAAGGCAGGGGCTGCTCAGCCATTTATTACTTGTTGGGGGCCCTCCTGGAAAGTGGTCTGACTTCTCAGGACCTCCCTGTCCCGAAGTGAACTGAAAGCCAGGGTAAGCCTCCTCCTCTTGCAAATGATCTTAACAACTTGAAAAGCACCGTACAGAAGAAAGATTCTGTTGATACAGATGGAAAATCATTTAAGAGCTGAGTTTGGGTGGCATGAACTTGAGCCTCACAGCCAGTGCCCCCTCCCCCATCCCCTCCTGAGTGAGGTCTGGCTGCCTCTTCAGCTGGGAGACAGATTCTCAGAACAATGCTTCAGTTTATAAAAGGCGCCACGCACCACACTGGGACCGGTAGCAGGGATCAGATAAAAATTGCACTTGCCTGAACTGGGTATAGCTAGCATCTGTGAAAGTCCAAGCCTCACACTCCACAAGTGCCCGTATTTGCCCTGCAGGCAGACCTAGAAGGATCTAGACGGCATTGCCGGGGGGCCCCTGGAGGATGGTATGGGTACACACCACTAAGAGACACCTGCGCAGCTTGGACTGCCAGAAAAGCGGGAGATAACACTAGGCAGGCAGGCTAAATGGGGACATACTGCCGGCCCATTCAAGTGGCCACCTCTGAAACCCAGAGGTGGGGTACCTTCTCCCAGGGTGTGCTCTAGGCTGTTCGGGTGTGGGCCAAGTGCCAACAGGCCGAGCGAGCCCCGCGTCTCCAGCATGGGTCAAGGAGTGCCCGCTGCATAGGTGTGCATCCCGCAGGTGTGGGGAGCCCAGGACCCAAAGGAGAGAAGTGTGTGGAGAGGCAGGGTGATGGTGTTACAGGCGGGGTAGCATAGGGATCAGGGAACAGGAGTTAAAACAGGATGGCAGGCAGTAAGCAACAGAGAAGGGGCAGTCAGAGACCTAACAAGAATAAAAACGCCAGGCACCTTTTATGGAGACCCAAGCATGTGCGAGTCTTAGTGACTGAGGATGACCCCTCCACCAGGGGCGCTAGAGAGCACAAAGCGCAGGTGCAGCTAGGACGCATGCGTCAAGTGACCAAAAGTAAGTGTGGGCGAGGTTCCCCAGAGCTCCACACTCCAGGGGAAACCCCCCATCCCTCCCGTGAAAGTTCAGCCCCTCCCTTTAACCTCCCTACAAGTAGGTGAGACCCAAGCCTCCTGGGGCGGCTCCCTCTCAGAGCCCGCTCGCACTCCCTTCTTGAGTATGTACTTTCCCTTTCAGTAAACTCTTTGCTGTTACGTTTTCTTTTAAAAAAAAATAAATTGCATTTGCCTGAGACATTTATCAGGCATTAGCAGTAGACCTGGACTATAGAATGAGCTCATCCATGGGCCTGCCTTTTGTCCCTGCCCATCATGCTGTGACCCTAGCTGGATTGTAGGACTGTAGTGTGAGCCAAAGCCATCTAGGGCCCAGGCACTGCCGCCCCCCACCACCACCACCATCCCGCCTTGCCTGCGGGCTCTTAAAAAATGTCTGACATTTTGGCAAGTGACCCCCACTTCACTGGTACCTTTAGTGGGAAGGGACCAGGGATGAAGGACCTTCCTGGGCAGCTTCAAAGGGGAAGCATTCAGAGGAAAGAAGCCCCAGTCCCTGGCTCTGTCATGGCTGCAGCTTCTCTCAGCTTCTGTGCTGCCTCTGTTTAGATGAGATACTGGGCTAGGGCAGGGATGGTAAATAGATTTCATCTTTTGGACTCCGATCAATTGCTCATGTCTGCAGGGGCAGGGTGTTGTGAAGGAGTCTGGGGAATATCAGGAAATGGTGTGCTACAATGGATTAGTGATGTCTGCTGAGGCAGCCGTGATGGGAGAGAGGACTTGTGGCATCCCGGCCAGTTCTTGGATCCCTGCATAAAGCAGTTTCTAAAACCAGTCACTCGCTACCCCCATACTTTGGACTTTCCTATCAGCAGCCTTGTTTTGCATCAGAGAGGCAAAGCCTAGGCTCAGCTTCATTAACCTGGACCACGTTAGAGCCAACCCAAGTAAGTGAGAAGTCTTCATCGTCGGGCGGCTCCTGGATACAGGGGCACTTTTCCCTTTCAGTGAATGGAATCAAATGAGCTAGCAACTAAGTAACTGGCCCCAGTGCAGGGGACCACAGTGATCCATGCTCAGCAAGTCTGACCACACGACTGAGCGTGCCTGACCCATTCTAGGACGCGTACTCTGGGCGCCGACGATGGGTACGACCGAAACGCTAATGAAAGCGGGATGTTTTTGAGGTAGAAAATCATTCAATGGGCAGCTTGGCTTCTATTTCAAATTGCCAGAGAATTTGAATTAGACTTGGCTGCACTCGCTGGGAATAAGCTGTTTTTGCAGAATTATATGCACAAGATGAGACGAAACAGTCCAGAACTAGATTTTCCCTGAGTTTCTCGATCTGTAAAATGGGGAAATAATACACCCCACAGGGCTGTCCGGGAGAGGAAGTGAGACAAAAGGCGGAAGAGACCTCGCAGGCGATCTCGCTCCCAAAAAGATGGTCAAAACACTGCTCTTCCTTCTCCCCCGTACCACCTCCTATCTATAGTCCCCCTGAAAGCATAGCTCTCTTCTTACAATATGTTCGAGAAAATGCTGTTACAGATAGATTTTTTTAAAATAGCACCATACTTTTCGAATGACTCCCGTTAGCTTTTCTCAGAGGCTCTTCCTTCTTATTCTCAATGATTTTTCAATGGGAGAGGTCCCCTTAAACCTTAAACTTGAGTTACCCTTGGTCCTCTGGATGGAGTAGCAGATGTTCCCGGGGTCCTGAAGGGCATGTGTGTGAAGGCTTTCGTTGCACGTCTGTCCAGAGGATGCCAAGCCACACGGGGAGCAGACCATGTCCACATCTTCCCTTGGACTCAGCAATGTCAAAATCCAAACGCCACACCCAGTATAGGGAGAGTCGGGACAGCGAAGGTGGCCAAGTGTCAGATAGATACGAAGTGATTGGAGTGGAGGCATGCCAAAGGAGGGCATCTACTTGTTAAAAACGGGTAAGAAATTTGAAATGGAACTCCCGTTTCGGCCTTAGCCCCTGACAATCTTCAGGAGAAAGCTGAAGTTCTCACTTAAGAAAAATGAAGGCCAATTAAATCTTTGAGGCAGGGAGAGGAACCCCCACGGCTGGAGGAATGAGACCCCTGGTCACAGAAGCCAGCGACTGGCGGGGAAAGGGGGCAGGCCTGGGAGGCTCAGGAGAATTTGTAGGACTCCCGGCTTATTGGCTGAGAGGAGAGGTTCTAAGGGGGCAACAGAGCAGTGCACGCACACCCTGTCTCCCGGCCTCCCGGAGCGTCTGCCCCATCCTCTCTGGCCCTGGCCTGGACAACCTCATGCTTCTCTGTTGTCCTCTCTCCTGAGGCCTGGAGCGGAATGGTTCTGCAGCCCATGCCATGCTTCCCTGCCCGAGGAGCCTCCTTTGCCCCACCCCAGGAGAAGGCCTGGCCAGCGAAAGACGAGTGGGTCCCTCCCTCTCCCTCTCCTTCTTCCTCCTGAGCCTCCACTCCCTGTGTCCTAACTCTGCCACGGTTCCCGCTCCTTGTCCTTGTCCAGCCTCATCTCATTGCTCCTGAGGATGGGGCCTAGAGTGCTGTGGGGGTTCGGTGGGGAGGGGAGCGGGGTCTTGAGGTCAGAGGGCATGGCCAGCATAGGCTCCCCTGAGGAGCTGGCACCTGGAGGCCCCGGGCAGGCAGAGGTGTCCCCTCAGCACGTCCAGCAGCTTCCTCTGAGGCTCTTGTCCCCCCGCTCTGGATTCCCATGGACCTTATGGCCCCAACTCCAGGGTGGTGGCGACGACTGAGTTTGTGGAATGTGCTTGCAGCGGGGACAGGCGCAGAGTCAGTAAATCAAAATCGGTCAGTAAATCAGTGCAGAAATCAGTGTGTCCTGTGATCCCCGGATTGACACGAAGACTGTGAGCTTCCCAACCACAGAAACAAAGTCCTTCATTCTGCCCGGCGGGGGGGGGGGGGGGGGGGGGGGTTGTTCTCCAGGAGGCTCTGGGCTAGAGCCAGAGGGAGGGGAAGGATTTGTGGATTAGGAAGTCGGGGAAGCGTGCCCAGAGGCGCAGAGGGAGAGTAAGTCTGGGATATTTGGAGGGTCCCGTTAGTCCCGTGTTGGCTGGAGGAGGTATAGAGCCTGATGGGGGAGCCCACGGCAGTTGAGATGGGCCAGGTCAGATGAGTCAAAGCCCGGAGATCTCAGACACCATGCTCAGGATTGGACTGCCTGGAGGAAGCAGCAAGCAGCTTTCAGAAGTTTGAAACCAGGCAGGTGATGTGATGCGGTCTCCGGTTTAGAAATGGAATGTGGTCACAGCGCAGAGGGTGGGCTGCAGGTAGGACAGAGCAAAGGCAGGATGGTCACACAGACAGACAGATGCGGTTGGAAGGCAGCAGCGAGAGCTGGCCCTAGAGAGAAGGCATGGCGGGGTGGGGGGGGCAGTCACAGCAGGGGTAGAGCAATGAGAGTTGCCCCCAGGGTCCCATTCAGAGAAAGCATTGATTGGCCTGGAACACAGAAAGTGAGGATAGGGGGGTCAAGAGGGAGCCCTCAGAGCCTGGCTTAGAAACCTGGGAGTGATCCTGCTGAGCTGGGGAGCGGACAGAGAGGGAGAACGTGCCAGGCGGTACACAAGTATTTGACGCACTTGTGGGATGCCCAGAGACTGGGAGGCAGTGGAGAGCGATGGTGAAGCGGCTGGTCTCAGGGAGTCCCAACGGCAGCAATCCAAATCCTGACTCGGCTACTTACTAGCGGTGTGACCCTGGAGGGGTCATTTCCTTGTCCAGAGCCTCAGTGTCTTCATCTGTGTAATGGGGATTATGCAGTTCTTAGCTGCCTGAGAGGCTGTACAGGTCAGTGCAGGAGCATCAGGAGCTATGGCTGGCACAGAGTGAGTGCTCAGTAAGAGGATGCTTGCGTCCCATTAGCAGCGGTCTTGCTGTTAGTTTCGGTGTCAGCATTTGTGTCACCATCGTGCTGGAAATGTCCAACACGGGCATAGGCCATTTCAGGACAGGGTGGACTAATTCAGGAGTCATCCATATCTAAGTCTGTGGTTGTCACCCTGATGGGGGTAGTCCTGGGGGAGGAAGAGATAACCATCATCTGGGTTCTTCTCAAACTGTGTCACCCTCCCCAACGGTGGCTTACCCCCCACCCCGCCCTCACTGTCCCGTGAAAAATCAGCATGGGCAACTGTCACCATCACCAAAGGGCACGTGCCACATCCCTCCAGCCGACTGGGGAGGCTCAAAGATGGACAGACAGCTGACAGAGGGGCAAGGCAAGGCCACGGGGTGATTTCATTCTCTCTCGGGGATGGCTCAGAGCAGAAAACAGAACCCAGATGCTATCGGTATTTAAGAGGCAAGACCAGAAAAAAAAAAAAAAAAAAGTACTCCTTTGGGAAACCAAGCTACCACTGTCCCAGGTGCCACCAATCTGAAATGTGCTCAGGCCTGCTGGACTAGACGTGAAGACCCCATGGGGGGGGGGGTGCTTCTCCACAGGTTTGGGTGTGAGTTCACATCCCACTCCCATTCGGATGTGTGAGGGGCTTTGCTCCTTCCTCCAGCTCCTCTTGCTCCTGCTCCAGGAGAGATGGTGTCCCGCCTTCCCCTGTGTCTGTCTGACGCCCCGCCCTTCAGCCCTGCCCTCAACCCGGTTCTGTGGTCTTTCCGAGCCCAGACATCACTGGCCGAGGAAATGATAACAGTTGAAACTAGTAGGTAACAGTACTTAAGTGGGTATTTGATGATATTAGTCAGACGTTCACTTACAAGCTGAAGAGCTAATTCAAGCTGATGGAAGTCCAAAACAAAAAAGCAGTTCATGTAATTGAAAAGTCTGAGCTGGCCTGGCTTTGAGCCCAGCAGGACCTAAACCATGTCAGCAGGCTTCGCTTCTCCCCATCCCGAGACTCCGATGTCTTCTGTGCGGGATTCGCCCAGCCCAGTTTCCCCCAAAGATCCAGCAGCTTCTCTCGGCAACCCCCATGGGAAGAGGGCTTGGCTTTGACGGCCATCCCAGCAAGTGTCCTGGAATGGAGGGGTTTGGGTCGCACGTCCCACCCAGCGGAAGCCCAGGGTGGCTGGTTGAACAGCGCTGGTGAGCACACACAGGAGGCTTCTCCTTTCTGTCACAAATGGTGTGTCAGTTCCCTCTTTCCCTTTGCTGTGGTAACAAATACTTTGTGCCTGAAACCACACAAGCTTACAGTCCTGGAGGTCAGAAGTCTGAAAGAGGTCTCACTGAGCTAAAATCAGGGTGTCAGCAAGATGCATGCCTTTCTGGAGGCTCTGGGGGTGAATTCCATGGCTTGCCTTTTCCAGCTTTTCGAAGCTTCCCTAATTCCTTAGTTCATGGCCTCTTCCATCTTCAAAGCCAGCGATGGCCAGTCGAGTTTTCCTCCTGCTGCATCACTCTGAAACTGATTCTTCTGCCCATCTTTTCAGCCTCTAACAACTCTTGGGATGCATTGTGCCTACCCAGATAATCCATGTACTCTCTTTATTTTAAAGTCAGCTGATTGGCAACCTTAATTCCTCTTTGCCATTTAAAGTAACACATTCACAGATTCTGGGGATTAGGGCTTGAGCCTCTCTGGGGGCTGCTTTTCTCTCCTGCCACCGTCATTGTCATAACTGTTGTGACATTTGCCTAGCACTGGGCACGTCCAAGGCCATTTGCTAAACTCATAACCACCCAGAGGGAGCGTACAGCCAATATCCCCCACTTTACCAGAAGGACACTGAAGACCAAAAGGTTCATCATTTCCAAGGTCACAGACTCAGTAACAGTAGAGCGGGGACAGGATCACAGACCGACCAGACCCCAGAGGCTGGCTTCTTCCCAGGTCAGCTGGTGGAGGATGTCCGGAATCTCAAAATGATAGAGCACAGAGATTGTTTCCAGCGTCGTGGAGGCGGATGGCTGGGGTGGTGGGAAAGCGGTCTGGCGCCAGGCCTCTGGGTTTATGTGCCGGCTCTGTCCTTTACTAGCAGCATGACCTTGGCCAAGTCACCCTACTTTTCTGTGCCTCCCTTCGTAAACTCTAGAATGAGCAGTGCAGGACTGCAAGGCATCACCGGGGCTGGTTTTCTTTTGTTTTTTAAAGTCAAACAAATTCCTAGGCCCAAGTTTTTCTTTTTTTGTGTGTAGCTTCAGCCCGCTCTTAGGTGGGAGAAGAAGCCATGTATGCGTCGCCTTTCACTTTGCTTTCCTCTTTTTCCTGTTTCCTCCTAAGACAGCATGGCAAGGATCAGCCAGCTATGCCTATCTCTGAGCAGCCTGTGTGCTAAGAATGGTTTTATATTTTTAAAGGATTTTAAATATATATATATATATATATATATATATATATGCGCAACAGAGACTGCATGTGACCCACCAAGCCTAAAATATTGACTATCTGGCCCTTTCCAGAAAATGTTTGCCGACCTCAGAAAGAACATGGCGTGGCAGCAGAGTTGACCAGACCTGGGTTTGGATCCTGCCCTGGATGGTCAGGGCCCAGTTAGACCTTTAGACCATGAAAGCACCATGGGGCCTCTCTTGGGGCTTTTCCTCCCAGTAGTGGCAGGGCAGGGGTGATGGTCAGTATGTGATCGGGCACGTACTCTGGCCAAGCGCCGTGGAATCTGGACTGTAATCCCCGTCACCGGCCCTCTGAGCACGCATGGTCATGACCCCTCTGACATGTGGGGAAACAAGCAGCTTGGGAGAGCGGCCACTCCCTCACGAGCGGCACAGGGGGAGGAGACGGAGCTGGGATTTGAACCCAGGCGGTCTGAGCCTGTGCGCTGCCTCTTTGTTGTTGCCATCGGTCCTCCTTTTGGGCAAGGAAACTGTTGACCATGGCTGTCCCCGTTACTTTCCTGACCTCTCTGACTTTCCCTAACTTTTCTGGCAAAAGTCCTTCTCACTGTGAGAGTGGGCAGAAACAGCTCGAATGAGTATGTGGACAATTTTGGTTCCGGCTTCCATCCATCCGTCCATCCTTCTGTCCATCCATCCATCCTTCTGTCCATCCATCCATCCATCCATCTATGCAGCAAACAGTACACCAGGGACTGGTGAGGGAACATCTCTTTAACAGTGACAACGGGGGCAAACCCCAGGTCCCGGGTCCTCTAGTTCATTGTGATGGGGAGGCACACAGGGAGACTCATTAAATTGCATCACATACTTGATTAATATGCTATAATTTGGGCAGCACCAGACTATGACAGTACCCCTCCCCCCACCCAGTTGCCATGGCGACATTAGTTCAACAAACAGCTCCTTAATAGTTAACAAAAATGATGCTCCCAACAGTCAAGGAGAAGAGCAACCGCATTACAAAGGGCTTCAAGGGGTCTACGAGGACATTTCTGTATGAGGCCATCAGTTTCCCCTGATCCCTCTATGCACACCATCCGTCGCCAGAAAATACAAGTGTTCTGGGGGCTGGGAGCCCGCGTGATGCCAGGCCTCCGTTCGGTGCAGCAACGGAGAGTCGTCCCTTCTTTAATGCAGAATGTCACAACGGCTCCGTGAGGACGGGTAGCGTGATAGCATTATTAAACGCTTCTTTGTACACCAATCTACTAATTTCACCCCTGCTCGCCCGAGGCTGCTGAAAGCCTTGTTTGCTTCCTGTGTCTTGAATCCAGCTGGATTGTGAGACGGCGTGTGGAGAGCCCGGAGCATGTGTGTGCCACTGTGAGAAGGAGCTCGTTTCCTCTCCAAGGCACCATCTGGTCCCACCCGGCCGATTCAGGAAAGAGCAGGTGCAGGGATCAGGAGACCCAGTCCTCTGCCCTCAAGGGGGCCGATGCCGAAAGAGAAAAGACTGGGGGGACACAGAACGTTCTGTGGCAGCCTCCCCTAACACGATGGTCTGACATGTGCTAAGCACTGAGAAGGCACAAATTAATTACACATTCCGGACCCCCAGTGGGAAGGATGGGTGAAGAACTATAATAAAGTAGGGAGAATGGAGAGGGCTGTCAGGGCGATCTGTTGGCTGTGTGCTCTTAGGGAGGTTACTTAACTTCTCTGTGCCTCTGTTTTTTTTTTTTTTTTTTTTTTCCATCCAGAAACTGGAGATAACACTACCTATACGACAAACTGTTGTCATGAGGTTTAAAAAATGAAATAAACGTATAAAAAGCACGAAAACAGTTCCTAAAATACTCAAAACAGTAGGCACATGGTAAGTATTAAGTAACTGCTCGCCAGAATTTCAGGTTCCCATGGCACCATGCATACAATTATAATAATAGCTCACATCTATCAAGGGCTTACCGTGCCTCGCACAATGCCGCGTGTGCTGGCATCGTACTATCTCATTTAGCTCATGGCAGTCCCATGAGCTAAGGCCTCTCCTTACCTTTGCCGCCCTGCAGACGGGGAGGCTGGGGCTCACAGGGGTTAGGGAGCTTGCCCGAATTTGGGGCTGCTAGGAAGGGGGAGAGGGGTGTAGTTGGTCTGTGATTGTCACCTGGCAAAAGGTGGGAGTGGCACTGGGGACGGGGCACAGGATCCCGCTGGCAGCCCCTGGGAGGGCTGGCTGGGCACCTGCCTCTTCACAGTTAAAGGACAGGATGTGAAGGCAGAGGAACAATTCTAAGGAGGAGGACTCTGGGGGGCATTTGGAGGAAAACCACGGTCTGGGGGATTCACCAAAAGGCAGATTCTTGACCTGGAATGGATGATTCTCATAAATAGGACCTGTCCATTTAAAATATACTTTAGAGTTTTATTTTTAAAAAGTGGATTGGAAGAGGAAGGGTGAGACATAAGGGGGAGAGAAAAGCCTTTCGAATTTTCCATGGTCTTGTATCGGGATTTCGTTGGCATGATGCGACAGTGTCTACTACATTAAGCGGGTGTGTGTATGGAAAATGGAAACATTTTGCGCCAGTATCTCCAACAGCAGAGAAAGGATAGTTTAGATTGTGTAGCAAATTCTAACCAAACCCAGAGCATACTGTACTTTTTAATATGCACATATGGATGTGTGTGTATCCATTACTTATCGCCATGAGAACCCTTCCTAACAGCCAGCCACCAGCCTCACTAGTGAATGACAAGAAGCGTTTAGTTAGCTTCTAATCTTCAGGTGTTAGCCTTTGTGGGTTGGGTTCGCTCATGAACCCAGCAGTTGGATACCTTAGCTAAAGGTTAAGTGACTCTGCTGATCGTGGCTGGGTTTACCCAGATCTTTGGGATTGGCTGATCTAAGATGACCTCAGCTGGGGCGACAGGGGTGAGGCGAGCAGGCACCACACGTGGTTAGCCCTGCCTCTTGCTCAGGCATGTTCTCATGGTGGTGGCCGAGGAGCAAGGGCATAAGCTGGAAGGGGCCAGCGCTTCTGCAAGCCTTGTCTTGCATCTTGTCTGCTAGCAGACATCCAGTAGGCCAACGCAAGTCACATGGCCAGGGTCACAGTGGGAGGCCTTAGCAAGGTTACGGGTCCAAGGTTACGGAGGGGGAATCCTCAAAGACAAACTTGGAATAGTCCTATCATTTCTTCTGGTCTAGGAGCTACAAGGTCACCTTGACTGCAAAGGGAGTCCTCGATGCCGGGCGTTTAAGTCAGCATCTTTGTCTTCAACATGACACCTGATCCCTGACCCATGGTGCCTGCAGTGACCAGTAGGACCCATCACTAGAGAGGAAAGGGGGACCTGGCATACTCCCAGCAGCACTTGGTTCAGATACACGGCTTGTCCTAAGCTGCTTCTCCACGGAGCAGGGACAGTACGCCTCTGGGAGCTCAAGGTTAGCCATGTGCCTGCTGGCAGAACTTGCTACCCAAGGTTTGCCCTAAAGGCAGTTTGTCTAGAAATACAGGTCAAACGAAACGAAGATCTATCTAAGGAATTCTTTTTTATTCCACATCTTTTTTTTTTTTTTAATAGTAGCCCAATACCTTGAATGTATGTCATGCTTGATACTTCTCATAGAAGTAAGGACTGGCATTGTTCCCACTTCCCAGATGAGGAAACTGAGGCCCAGGGAGCCGAAGTGATTTTCTCAGAGTGACATAGCCAGGTGTGGAATGCAGCTCTCTCCCTCCCTCGCTCTGTCTCTCTCTCCCACCTCTGATCTCCAGCTCAGCCATAGGGACGGCGTTCAGATCCCGGCTCTGCCTCTGGTAGACATGTGGCCTTGGATATGTCACTTCCCTGACTCCCTGGGCCTCTGGGGAGAATCTTACCTCCCTGATTGGGCGGTCATGAGATGGAAATGAGTGTATAATGAATGACTGAGATTCTTGAGTTGGAAGTGCTCCTAGCACTCTCCCTTAATCCTCAAAACCACTCTGAGAGAAGTACCATTCTTACCCCATTTTTATCACTGGGAAGCTAAGGTTCAGTGACAGAGTGCCTTGCCAGAGGTCCCCCCACGGCAGAGCTGGGGCTTGGACACAGGCTGCCCACCCCCAGAGCCCGGGAGTTTCTGCTTCCCACAGGAAGATTCAGCAAGGACACTGATAATACAAGCCACCATTGTCCCTCTGGAAGCTTGAGATGGAGAAGCACAGTGGAGAGAACGTGCCCCAGAGAAGCAAAGGTAAAACCCTGCCCCCACTCTAACGAGCAAGGAAAACAGATGCTGGCCAGGCATCGGGTCCCTGGAACAGCAGGAGCTCCATGTTTGAGAACCCCTGGGTTCACACCCCCGAAAACAACAGGGAGAAAAATCCTACCAAAGCTGGAGTCCCCTGAGCCCGATGACTCGGAAGGCAGTGATGTCATCTCTGTAAGTCCTCCCACTTGATGAACCCTGAACGACCTCGATGACCAAATTCCTCTGGTTCGGATGCGTTCTTGCCAGCGGTTAGCGTTGTTGCTCACGGGAGCCCCTCCGTCCTCCTCACACACCAGGTCTCGGTGAAGCTTTCTAAGCGTCTTGACATCAGCGCCTTTAAACTCCTGGAGGGAGGTTGGAGCAGGGATGAGTATCTGCTTTACAGTTAAAAAAAACAAAAAAACAAAGGCTGGAGCAGTGGCGTTTGGCTGCCAGCCTTTATGGGAGGCAAAAGAGGTCAAGGCCAACACAAACCAAAACCATTCCTCTATGTTCAGTCAGAATCTTGGGTCCAGATTTCTGTTTTATCATTTACTATCTGTGTGATCTTGGGGAGGTTACTTTATTTCTCTGTGCCTCTTTTTGCCCCTCTGGCAAGTGGGGTGAATAGTGTTTACCTCTTAGAAATGGTGAGAGAGGGGCGCCTGGGAGGCTCAGTGGGTTAAAGCCTCTGCCTTTGGCTCAGGTCATGATTCCAGGGTCCTGAGATCGAGTCTTGTAGCTGGCTCTCTGCTCAGCAAGGAGCCTGCTTCCCTTCCTTTCTCTCTGCCTGCCTCTCTGCCTGCTTGTGATCTCTGTCTGTCTAATAAGTAAATAAAATCTTTTAAAAAGAAAAAGAAGGGGTGCCTGGGTGGCTTAGTGGGTTAAAGCCTCTGCCTTCGGCTCAGGTCATGATTCCAGCGTCCTGGGGTAGAGCCCCACATCAGGCTCCCTGCCCGGTGGGGAGCCTGCTTTTCTTCTTCTCTCTGTGCCTGCCTCTCTGCCTACTTGTGATCTCTGTCAAACAAATAAAATAAAATCTTTAAAAAAAATTAATAAATTATAAATAAATAAAAAGAAAAACAAATGGTAAGAGAATCGAGCAGTTCGTCCCTGTCACGGGTTTCCAGCAGTCTCTGGAAGGAACAGACGAAGCATGGGGTAGATGCTACCTGTTGCCATTACTAGGAGCAGTTTGGATGAATCACAAATGGAAACAAAGTAGGGCTTGGCAAGTGTAGTTTGTGGACAGAATCCTTATCGGGGATGAGAGTGGGATCCTGAAGAGATCTCGGGGAATAAAGATACCAAGGAGTCCGTGAGGACAGGTGACGTGCCAAGGTCTCCCTGCTGATGAGAAGCCCCACGGAGAGGAGAGCCCATCTTCTCTGACCCCCAAATCTAGAACCCGCACCCGTGTCACTAATGGAACCTCCCTGTCGCCTTAAAACTTTCAGCCAGCAAATTTCATGGAGCTGTGAACCCAGGTTTGCATTAACCATGCAAAAAGGATACAGTGTGTATCTGAGCACACTTAATTAAGCACTAGGTTTAATTAACTTAAATCAATCTCCCTCCCTACTCCCGTGCCCCCCTGAAAAGTATAGTCCTTAACTGGAAGTTCTGATTTTAGCTGTTTCTAATCAGACTCAAAATTGCTAGCTTGTTGTCTTAATCTGCCCCTGAGATATCAGCCTTCCCTGTGTGATTAATCTTTCCTTTCTTTGGCCATGTTTCAGACAGAGACGAGCTTTGCTCCGCAGCTTATCTTGTTGTGGTTATTGTTCCCTGAAAGGGATGAATGGGAGCCACCGCCTTTTCTTGCCTCATTTGTCAAACACCCACACCCACACACCCCTCGTTTTATTTTTCATTCCAAAGCCAGCAGATGAGCTTTGCACTTTTGCAACTTGGCTCCACCCTCAAGAACCTTCATTAATTTTTAAAAATTTTTTTTCTTCCTTTCGATAAAGAATAGTGACCTGCCCCAAATTGCAAAATAATGAAATGCACAAAACCGGACCTTGGGTCCCCTGGAATTTCTCTTTTCCTCCCAAGCCCACCAGGGGCAGCTGTGATGCCTTCCACCTTCGAGGCCTCCTTCAGCCTGCCCGGTCCAGACCCCATGTCTCACCTGGACCTGAGGGGTTCCCCCCTCAGGTCTGGCTAGTCCTGCTGTTTGCAGTCCATCCTTCACACCTCAGCTAGAATTACCTTTTTAATATACAAACCAAATCACACCACTCCCAAGGATTGTAACCAGCGAATAGCTTCTCACTGCAATTCAGCCGATGTCCAGACTCCGTCCCCTGACTGCCCGAACCCTAAATAAAAGATCCTGCCTTCTCCGCCCATCCAGCCTATAGCCTCTCCTCCACGGAGCATCAGTCATGCGGGCTTTCTTCCTGTCCTCGGGGACACCAAGCCTGTTTCTACCCTTTGTACTTGCCGCTCCCTCCATGTGCAATGTTGTATCCTAACCCAGGTTCCCGAGAGAACAGAGGCTGCGACAAGGCTGCTAATGCTTGATGAGGGGATGGGGACAGATGTGCAGTCCCAGGCAGCAGTGAAATCAAGGGGAAAGGAAAGTAAGAAAGAGAAGACAATGCCGGATCGCTGGGCAGGTTAAGCGCTTAAGTCCGACTCTTGATTTTGGCTCAAGTCATGAACTCAGGATCGTGAGATCAAGCCCCACATCAGGTTCTGTGTTGGGCTTGGAGCGTGCTTAAGAGTCTCCCTCTGCTTCTCCCTACCTCCTCCCCTCTCCCCCCCGACTCCCCTGTATGGGCTCACTTTCTCTCTGGAAAAAAAAAAAGAAAGAAAGAAAAAAAAGCAGTTAGCACAGTTTTACACATTACATGTGGTTTAGGCGTTTTCCTTTGCGACAAGACCTGTGTGTTTAAGGAGCCAGGTGGCAGAAGGTGGCAGCGCGTGGGTTAGTGTGAGGTGGTGGAGGGCAGGTGGAACCTGAAGAAAGCCGGAACACCAGCTGTGGACAGCGGTGGCTCATTAACACACAAGGTAAACTGAGGTAGCCGGCGCACACTGGCAGTGTGTGCACCTGTGCGGTGTGTGTACTTCTGTGTGGTCCAGTCCAGTTGGACAGAGTCTGTCCACCTGCGGTTTCTGGTGGATGAACTTGGCCATGAGCACGTGAGAAACCCATGCCATATTCCACTCTAACACAGCAGTCCTGTTGGAACAGACTTGATTTTCAAGACAGCCATTAGGGCAGACCCGACAGGGTTGTGCTCAGGAGCCCATTGGGGTGAGAGCTCCTCCTCACCTCCTGTCTCGCTCATCCCAGGTCCCTGTCAGTTCTGACTCTCCTTCTTGCTCAAGGGGCTGAGCTGGCCCCTGTGACAGCCACCGGAGAAGCCAGAGTCCTTAGAAGGGCTGATCCGATAGAACCAAGGCCAGGAAGCCACTGCAGGCCCCACGTGGAGGGTATGACGTTGGCCATGCTGCAGCCAGCCCCCCCATGAGAAGAGAGGTGGCATCAGAAGCGAGCTGTGGGCACCCAGCGCCTGGGGGCCTAGCCAATTCAGCACGTGTGGGGAGACACCTGTGCGGGGCCCAGTTCCCACTCTTGCCTGATCCTGGTTCTTCAGGTTTCCACTTAAAGACACTCTTTGGGGTGGAGTCAGGGACCGTAGACAGAGGGGCAGAACCCCAAACCAAAACAGGAAGCCCCTGGAGCCGGAGCGGGGGCGGTGGGAGTTACAGTCGGTTCATGATTGCTCTGAAGCCGTCCAGAAAATGGATCATCAGAGCAGGAGCGCGAGGACAGCCGCGACCAGGGATGGACAAGAGAAGCCGCGGGGAGCCGGCGGTTTCGGGCAGTCTTCTGGAGGGGGAGCCGCTAGACTCGCTGATGGGGAGACTGGGGGGGGCAGAGGAGCAGGCCCATCGTGACTCCTCTAGGGAGACCCTTCCTGCTCTTGAGAAAGTCACCAGATCGTAGTTCAGAGACAGTGCGGTATTTGGCAAGTCGGTGACAGCTTAAATCATCAAGATGTTGAATTCGTTGTCTCTGGAGGGAAACATCCAGAAGCCGGTGGGCATAGTGGCAGCGCTTGGCTGAGATCAAAGCAAACACACCCAAGACGCCTGAAATGCAGGGAGGCCTCGGGAGGCCGGGGCACCGCCTGCTGCCCAGTGAAGGACCGGCCCCGCCCCTGGGGGTGGGGCTTCATGCGGGGGGTTCGGTGGTTTTGAAAGTTCTCCTATACTGAACGGTTGTCAGCAGTGGGAGGAGCCAGCGGGCGTGTTGTCCCCCCGCCCCCGGCGGACATTTGGCAAGGTCTGGGGACATTTTTGGTTCATCATAGTTGGAGGCAGAATCGCTGCAGTCCTCCAGTAGTCGAGGATTTTTAGCGCGCTGCTCCGCGTCCTACGATACCCACGACAGTTGCCCTCAAGAAAGTTAGCCGGCCCCAAATGTCACGTGTGCAAAGGCTGAGAAACCCTGATTATATCCTGAGCACCCAGCAGTCGTGGAGAAAGGCCTTTTCAGGCCTATTGCAAAATCCCATAGTCTGGGACATTTGACGTGTGGCCTGGTGGGCTCTGCTGGTAACCACACCAGATCTGGGAGTTTCTTGCTCTGTGTATTTAAGACACATTAATGGAGAGTTGAATACACATATATTTAGCTCAGCATTTCCGAAAGGTTGCCGATTCAGGAAAAATTCAATTATAGTGCACAAACCTGCTGTTAAAAGTTAAACAGTACACCCCCCAAATCGGAAACAACCAAAGTGAATCGTGAAAAGTGAATGGGTAGGCAAACGACGGTGTTTCCACGCAATGGCGTGTTATTCAGTCATAAAAAGAAATGAGCCGGGGCGCTCAGTCACTTGGGTGGCCGGCTGGCTCTTGGTTTCAGCTCAGGTCATGATCTCCGGGTCCTGGGATGGAGCCCCACATAGGTCCCCTGCTCAGCGGACAGTCTGCTTGTACATTCTCTCTCTCTCTCTCTGCCCCTCATCCCGTACATGCATGCGCTCTCTCTCTCTCTCTCTCTCTCTCTAAGCAATTAATAATTTTTTTAAAAAGAAAAAGCAATGAGCCAATAGGCCAAGAAAAGATTTACAGGAGGCTTAAATGCAAATTGGTAAGTGAAAGACACCAATTGAAATGGCTGCATACTGGGTGATTCCAGCTCGATCACATTCTAGCGAAGATGAGTGGTTTCCAGAGATGAGCAGAGAGGGAGAGAGGGATGTCCTTTGGGGCTGGGGGCACAGGAAATTTTATAGCAGGGAAAATCTTCTGTGGGATATTGGGGTGCGAGGGCACATGTCACATGTTTGTCAAAACCCATTAAATGTACAACACGACAGAGCGAACTCTTAGGTAAACTACAGACTTTGGTTAATCATCAGTTTGGTTGTTTCAGTATAGTTTCATCAGCGGTAACAAATGTCCCTCACCAGTGCAAGACAGTGATAATAAGAGAAATGGAAGTGGGGAGAGGAATGCTATGGGAACTCTGGAGTCTCTGCGTATTTTTTCCATGAACCTCAAACTGCTCCAAAAATCAGTCTATTAATTTTTAGGATGTGAAGCAATGTAACAGAATTAACAAAATTATTGTAATTATCATAATAGCTAATACTGAGTGCTTCCAAAGAGACAAACACATGATAAAAAGTCAGCCCTGTCATCACTATTGGTGAGGACATAATGGAAGAACAGAGTAGAAAGACTGGCTCCCATTTAAAGAATATTACTTAGGTCCAAGCAGATAAGATGATGAGCCTTATCCATTTAATCCCCATCATTGACCTGGAAGGAATGTCCCGTTATCATCATCTTCATTGTATAGACAGGGAAATGGAGACTCAGAGAGGTCAAGACACGGGCGCAGGGTCACAGAGCGTCAGGGGCAGGATTTGAAGCAGATCTCATTAATAGGTTCATGGGCACACACATGGGAGTGTGTGTGTGTGTGTGTGTGTGTGTGCGTTCATGCACACACAACAGAGAAGGGAGAGGGATGGGGTCCTTGGTGAGTGTGAATGGATAAAAGGAAAGGAGAAGGAAGAACATCAAGAAGTGGGAATACACATACACCCAAATGAGGTTTCTCCCCTTCCCCTGCCTTGTGTCTGGGTCTCTTCCTGTGGGTGTTACCACCCTCTACCCCGCCTGACCACCAGGGCTCATCATGGGAGGGGGCGTGGCAGTGACCCAGGCTCACCAGTGTTTCCCTTGGGCCCCGGCCAGCCTGAGAGCTGCATCTGAAGCCAGCCTCCTGCCCTGGGTGGTCCTGGAGAGCTTCTCTTGCCCGAGGTTGTACAAAAAACTCCATCCAGCAGCAGGAGCCCCGCCCCCCTTCCCCAGGGGTGTTCTCTTTTCAAAAGGGAATGTGAGGACCAGGCAGCAGCCATCCCATCCTGAAATGGGGACAAGCAACTCAGAATCCCAAAGAGCCACCTCTAGTTCCGCAGATAGTGCCTGCTGCGTTCGGAGTCCAGAAACAGCCTCTTGTCTCCCTCAGAAGGTGCTGGAATGAATTGTCCCACACCACCCCGTTTCCTGAGAGCTTCTGGTCAGGCCACCCTGGACCAAATAGTGAAGCAAAGATCCAGCCGCCCCATCTGGCATTTTCGCGTCTTTATAAGGTGATGTCTTACACTGAAGGAAAGGAGGCACTACTCTCTCTCCTACTTTGGCCTTGTCTCCTTTTTATCCATCTTAGGATCTAGATCCCCGTCCTCCACCACTGACGGAGAAGCCCACTCGAGGACCTGGATTTGGTCCTGGCCTTCTCTGCCTTCTGCCCTGTCTGCACAGCGCCTGGCACAACGTGTCCTCAAGAAATGTCTGAGGCATGACACTGAATGACTAACAGTCTCGACTGACCACGGGCCAAATATTCAGAGAGGCATTTTTCTGCCCATTCCAGGAGATTTCAGGACGACCTCATAATTCTCAGATTGTTTTTCAATCACCAGAATCGATCCCCACCCCCATCCCTCTCCACAGGGTCATCACCAATGAACTGTATGAAATTGCAATTAACGTTGGCGTTGTCTCCCTCGCCCTCCCTTCCTGAAAGGGGGCACACAGGTGGTGGCAAATTGACGAGCCAATAGTAATCGCATCATAGGGGAGGTGTGAGCATTGGCAAGGGCTTTTGCAATTAAATTAGGTGGAGAAATTCAGTTTCCGAGGAAGGGACAGCAAGGGGGTGACGCCTGCTGCAGGGGACCTGGCTTCTCTTCAGAGGCACTGCGGGAGATGCTGCTGCCCAGCCCAGGAAGAGGGTGTGGCCGCTGGGATTATTTCCAGCATAATTGGCTTCGCACAGCTCAAGTTTTAGCAAGCAATCAATTTCTATAAGCCCTTTTACAGTTGGAATTCAGAAGCAAATCTGTACGTGCTCACCCTCAGCATTTTTTGTTTGCGTGTTCGTTCTGTTTCCTTGTTCTTACCAGGATCTAGTACCATCTTTTTAAAAAATCCCCCACCGGATCCTGGAAAGATCCTTAGTCTTCCCACCTGCCAAGCCAGACCCTTCCCAAAGAATGGGCTTTATTAAGAGTTTCAATCAGCGCGGTCTTAATTTTGTTTCTCTCCTGCAATCAGGGATTCATCAGCTCGTAGTTCATTAGAATTACTCTTATCGCCAAGAAGAGCACAGCTGGGCACTCGCTGTCTGGGTCTGGGCCGGAGCTCTCTGCAGACAGGAGGGGCAAAGGCAGAGCTGGGGACTCCATCCTGCCAGGTCCACGGATGCCCCTTGGAGGCAGAGGGCTAAGGAGGGAGGCAGTCTGACCTGCCAGACTGGACCCACAGCCCTTCTCTTCTCCCTGGACTGATTTTAGAACCTTCCTATAGCTCCTCACTGTGACTTTTATTTTTAAAGGCACATTTTTTTTTTTTTTTAATTAGAAGGGATGAGCTTTCCTCTAAGAATTCTTTTATTCCTGCCCACTTATCTGGTTTCCCTTTTGCATAAAATGGGCAGAGACCAATCTATTTCCTAGGATTCTTGGGAGATAGGGAAGATAAGGTAATTGGCATTTTCAGCAGTTCTGTTTTATGTACTGTACATGCACTATGTCCTTTAATTTCTGCAGAAACACTGAAGTGATTTTTTTTTTTAGTTCATATGTTTATTCGTTCTGTAAAAACATTTTATCGAGCGTCTACTACATGCCAAATATTATGTAACATGCTGGGGCTGCAGCCCAGGCACAGTCTCTGCTCCCAAGGAACCTGGGTTCTAGTCACTGCTCTTACACCATTTCATAGACCAAAACACTGAAGCTCAAAGGCATGGTCACTTGGCCAGGGTCACATGGCCACTTGTCTGGCTCTGAGGGGAGTCCCTGCTCTGCTGCCTTTGCTGCATTCCTGGGGCTGAGCACAGTGCTAGGTACCAGAGCTTTCTCAGTGTCTGAAGCTCCCCACCTCCCCCCGCTACCCCCACCCCGCCCTTGTTTGCTTAGTCTTGATTACATGTCCTCAGGGGGAGAACAGTGCCTGGGAATTAGGATATAATGTGTATGACCTCAGAGAAGTTGTTTAAGTCCTCTGAGCCTCAGTGTTCATACCTGTGAAGTGGGGATATGTACAGCACTTCAGGTTATGATAAACTCCCAAACGCCCAAGATAGGAGAATGTCCTTCAAAGGCGGTGATGTCCTGAACCAGGAGGAGTTGTTTCTCGGCACTGTGGTGGGCCTTGGGTATCTTGGGAACCTGTTCATCCGCTCCTGACACAAGGCACCGAGTTTCTTCTAGATGGTGAGAGGGGGTACAGCCTAAGAGTTATGACCGTGGTTGACATTCCAGCTCCCCATTTACTGGTTATCTGACCTTCAGCAAGTCATTAAACTCACTGTGCCTCAGTCTTGTCACCTAGGAAATGGGAATGATGATAGCACCTACCTCAGAGTTGGTACAAATTACATGATCGTGTTCCGACAGCCAGAGCCACTCTGACTCCGTGATTTCTGCCCCCATGGCTCCGTTCTTAAAGAGTTCAGCCAAACCTCACGATTCCAGGACGTCTCTGATGATTCCATTTCTCAGTCCGAAAATCAAATCTAATTGTTTCTGGAAAACATTTGGCGCTCTCTTCGGTTTTAGAGTCCTCCCCTTCAGACCGGGAGGGGTTTTGTTTTGTTTTGTTTTGGTCTGTTTGTTTTGTTTCTTTAATGTGGTGTTCAGAAATTTAATGGAGCAATTTCATGTCCATTTAGCAAAGTAGATTGTTAAAGGAACAGGAAAACTGGAGACCGGGTTCTCATCCCAGGATGTTACCTCACACGCGGAGCGGTTTTCGTGATTTTCTGATGAAGAACTCAGAGACTGTTCCCCCTGCCCCGAAGTGACTCGGTGGTAAAGCCTCGTCTCTCAAAATCACATCAGCTCGGTATAACCAAACAGCCGTTAGTGTGGGCCAAGCGAATTGAGCCGTCTAGACACAGGGACAAGTCCCTGGCTGTGTGTAAAGGGCGGCTTTGTTCTTCTTGCCAGGTGCGGTGGCCCAGATCACTGGAAAGCCACATTTTGGTATATGGGAGGCCTCCAGCGGTCTTGTGCAACCTGGAAACCCCAATTCATGAGGAGACATCATGGCTCTCCGTCCTTGTGAAGCGAATGGCACATTTCAGGACCTTCAAAGGGAAATCGGCAAAGCAATACTTGCTGGTGTGTCCACGCTGTGCCCATAAGCCACCATTCATTCAGCATCTCCATGGGCGGGACAGACCTTTCCTAGGCACTTGGTACACATCAGCTCTAGTGTCTACCCAGAAACCCACCTTATCCATGAGAAAACTGAAACTCAGAGAGGTCAAGTGACTGGCCCAAGGGGACCCAACTGTGGGGTTAGGGAGCAAGGTCTTCTTTATTCCAGAACTCTTATTGTCCTGGTGAACCACTGGGGAGACCTGAGGGATGAGAAAACAGGAGAGCCTCAGGGAAAGGTGGGGGGGGGGGGGGGGGGGGGGCAAGGAGATGGTGTTAACCATCAACGGAAAATTGTGGCCACTCATCATGGCGATGTTATGAACTGTTCCCTTTCAGAAAAGGACCTAAAAACGGATGAACAGATCCATAGTCGACTCAGTTTTGAGAAAGAATGAAGTGGGCAAGCATGAATCCCCAGTGTCAGATGCAGAACGCAGCCTAGTCGGCCTGCTTCTGGGGTTTCTTTCCTCCTTGCCTGCCTACCTCACAAGCTTCGCGTCATAGGATTTTCCTTCCAGTCCAGGGAGGACCATGCCGGCCCGTTATGTCCTGCCCACAGAAAAATACTAGCGGCTAATACTTATTTAGCGCTGTCTGTATGCCAAGCCTCGAGGGAAGCGTTTACCTATCTTCACTGCTTCAAGCTTCCCAAGGATCCTGTGAGGTAGACCCCATCATCGTGATTGTTTCAGAGATACGGAAACCGAGGCACGGGGAAGCTAAGTCACTCGCTACGTCACCCCCAGCTAGAAAGTGGCCGTGGGGACCGGACGGGTGCCCAGGCAGGCTGGCCCCGAGCTGCGGCACCCGTGGGCTCCTGCCCCAAGCCGCAGCCTTGTCTCGCCCCGACTTGTCTGAGACTCACTCACTAGATCTCCTCACAATTTTGCAGAGTCCTGGGTGTCCAGGCTTAGGGGTTCAGTTGACAGCCATGGAACATCCCTCTGTTCAGCAGACCTGGACTGAACCCCTGCTGGGTCCCAAGCACCAGTCTAGGCACTGAGTCTGGGTCCTCATCCTTCCCTCCGTGGAATTCCAAGTCTCCTGAGGGTAGGGTACGTCTTGAATTGCCCTCGGTTTCCAGAGCTAGAGCCCCACAGGGACCCCCTCCCACAGCACCAAGAGCATTTCTTCTTCCTGACATTCTTACTTTTTCTTCCCCATTCCTGGGTGATGGCAGCAGGAATTTTGGCCTCACCATGTGGCACCTGCTTGGCTCATAGTAGGTGTTCAGGAAATGCTTCCTTGTAGTCAAAGCTCATTCCTGGCGTCTTTCCAGTTGGATCCACACAGGGATGGTTGACAACTACACCAAGAGAGAAACTGCTTAACTAAGTAGCCATACAAGGCTGCAGAAACAGGGTGTCCATTTATGGCGTCCTTCAGGAACAGCCACTTGAGTTTGAGATGTTGACCCTAAGGACAAATGCCATCGTGGGTGCGGAGGGAGTTTGGGGGGGGGGGGGGTGTTACTGCCTTTGTCTTACCTGCCTCTGAAAACGCTATGCCTTAGCCTCCCCTTAACCCAATTCCACATCACACCTCCCACCCCACTTCCCAGTCTCCTGACTTACATGGAAAATCAATGTATTTCAAGTAGGAAACAACTAATACAGAGCGATTTCACCTGAGGTGGAAATTTTGCAGGCGGCTTAATGCCACGGGAGGGAAAAGACAAAAATAAAGTGGTGTTAGCTAGTACAGTCACACTCGGAATTCCGAGCTGCCGCTTCAGTCACTGCATTCGCAGTGAGGAGGGCAGGCTGCGCGTAGGACCCAGTTAAAACTAACATTCTGTCAAGTTTTAGGCTTTCTGGAAAAGAATGTGAATGGAAAAACAAACTGCAGATGTTTGTTCTAATCTTCAGCAGGGACACGAATTGTTTTGCAGCCTTCAAAGTATCCTGCTTTTTCCCTCTGCCCCTGCCTCACCTAAGGGGGGCAGGGGCGGGGGCGGGGGAGGGTGCCCTCTGGGAGCAGGATGATCTCATGGAGGCCAGTTTATGGTTGGAATGATTTCTCCTCACATGTGAGTGCCAATTTCTGAGGCTCAGTGACATTCAAATTGTGCTGGTCCTCCATTTTGTCCTCGTGCGGGCTTTCACGTGGTTGTTTTCAAAGGCTCCAAAATGGCAGTTGGCCCCTGCCCATGACGTCACAGCGTCCTAGTCAGGTGTGAGCCCTTGCCCACTCTACTCTTCCTCCTCCAGGAAGCCGCAGGATTTGTTATGCAGCCCTGAAAATGTGGCTCTGAGATTTCAAATGTCTGCTCAGCAGACCACACGGGTACTGTTCTTAGTATTCTAGCCAACTGTAATTGCTTTGCCGTAAAATGGCCTGTTTCCTACATGGATTGCCTATTTTAAGTGGCATGGACAAATATTATTTCTTTTCATAGTTATGCATGTATTCTCAGGAGTATTAAGGGAAAAATGTAACTAGCTGATCAAACCTGTACTTTCATGGGATTATTGCTTAGAATGATGCTAGAATTTACAAAAAAAAAAAAATAAGAACAGCACAGGTAATATTTGTCTAGGGCGTACTTCACAACATGTGGTACAAATGACAAACGTTGGAGGAACGAGGCTAGAATGTGAGCATTTTCAGTTAACTTTTTTTTTTTAAAGATTTTATTTATTTATTTGACAGAGAGACCGCAAGAGGGGGAACACAAGCAGGGGGAGTGGGAGAGGGAAAAGCAGGACATGCAGGGGGAGTGGGAGAGGGGGAAGCAGGACAAGCAGGGGGAGTGGGAGAGGGGGAAGCCGGCTTCTTGAAGAGCAGGGAGCCCAATGCAGAGCTTGATTCTAGGACCCTGGGATCATGACCTGAGCCAAAGGCAGACACTCAAAGACTGAGCCACCCTGGGGCCCCTCAGTTAACTTTTTTAAAAACTCCTGTGCCTATGGTCTGTTTACCCCTTGTACTCCTGGAAGATGGAAGAAAAATGTCAGTGGGCGTCTGAGTCACAGTGGGGAATCCCTCATAGTCTCACCAAGAGAGCTTTGCTCAGTGGAGGAGAGGTGAGGCCCTGGGATTTGCATTTTAATTAGCTTCCGAGGTGGGTTGGAGGTGTGACTTCCCAAAGCGTTGCCTCAGAACAGGCTTCCAAACAAAGATGGGTCCACTCTGCCACGGAATGTTCACGCCCCCCGCCCCCACCCCCGTGAGCCACGCCTGCCCTCTGGGAATAAAATCTTCTAAGGCCTAATTTAATTGTTGAGCGATGCTTCCTCTTTGAAACCACTGGGACATGCAGATTTGGGGGCTGCTTGGCTAGTCTGGATTTCGCACCCTCAGCACTGGGGGCGGTTTGGGGCTGGCTGGCTCTTTGTTGTGATGGATTATCCTTCCATAGTGGGATGTCCAGCACTGTCCCCGGCCTCTACCCACTGAATACTAATGTCGCCGCCCACACCCCCATGGTTGTAATGACCAAAAATGTCTTCAGACGTTGGCAAATGTCCCCTCCAGGGACAAAACCAGCCACCACTGAGAACCACCAGGCCCCTTCAGAAACTTTTTATTCTCCCCTGATGAGTCTTTCCAGTCACAACTGGACTCAGAAGAGGATGGTGAAAAGGGTTTTTCTGGCTTCCCATGACGAGGACTGATTTACTTGAAAACTCAGGTCCCTGAGTGTGAAAAATAGGCTCCCAGAGAAATTATTCATAGCTCTCTGGCCCTGGAATTTGTATTCTGCTCTTTTTTCAGGAGCCTTCAGGCCCGTGGTATGTGAAAAAAGAATGTTTTATGGAGTGCATGAAGCAGAATGAGTAGCTTGCAGCCTGGCGTAAACCTACTTTAGATCGGCTATAAATTCAAGGAACTTCACAGAATCAGAGTGTAGCTAGGACGGGTCAGCTAGTAGACTGCCCTTCGGGGGAAGTCGACTGAACCTGTCACAGCCTTTCTTTGTGCTGGACACTACAGAAGCTAGTGAGGGTACAAAAATGAAGACGGTCAGGTCCTTTCCCTTAAGGGGCTTAGGTCCCTTAGACAGAGTCAAGCAAGTGTCCCACAGAGGCAGCACGACATAATGTCCTTAGCCATATGGCCTGACTTTAAATCGCACTCCACTTACACCAGCTGTGTGATTTCCAGCAAAATCCATAACCTCTCTGTACCTCTCTTTTTTCAGTTGTAAATGGGTGGCAGAAATATAACTGGGGAGTAGAACTGGGGGTATATGAGTTCGTATTGCAAGGCGCTTAGAAAGGGCTGGGTTAGAAAGCCCAGTGGTGAAGGGCAGATCTTGGAGTTGGGAGACTTGAGTTCACATCCTGGCTCTTCTGAGCTTAGCCAAGTTCAGTCTCTTTGAGCCTCAAGTCCTCCGTCAATAAGATGGGATGATCACACACCTGCCCCACAGGATGATGGGAAAGATGACATGAGCTGGTCCGTGAAATGTCCAGGCCAGCCTGGCACACAGTAAGCAGTGAATAATTTGTTATTTTGTGTTATTGTTGTTGTAATTATTGCTATTATAAATGGATTTTTACCAAACTCATAAGAGATCAGAGACCATTTATTTCGAGTGAAAAATGAGATAGCCAAGGGCCCAGACAATTGCATCAGTTCCCTGACACTGTCCAGAAA
Source organism: Mustela erminea (assembly GCF_009829155.1). Classification (NCBI taxonomy): domain Eukaryota; kingdom Metazoa; phylum Chordata; class Mammalia; order Carnivora; family Mustelidae; genus Mustela; species Mustela erminea. The sequence goes on from NC_045629.1 coordinate 68,167,070, forward strand.
TGGCGAGAGGGAGCTGGGTTCCAAAGGCCACCTGGGTGAGCACAGAGTCAACTCAAGGGAAGTGGTTCCGGAATTCACACATACAGAGCCCCAGACCAGGCCTCTGCGCCACAGCAGCTCTGTGGGCTTCCCCCAGGGCTGGGCCACTGCTTCTCAGCATTCTTCTAAGCATATTCTTTATTTGGATATATTAATAATTTGATGATTAGTACAGACACTCCAAACTGCCTATTCTGCTTCTTTCTTACCTTTCTTACCTGTGTAAGAAAGGTAATAACTAATAACTAATCTTTTTTTTAAAGATTTTATGTATTTACTTGAGAGAGAGAAAGAGAGAACACAAGAGCAGGGTGAGGGGCAGAGGGAGAAGCAGACTCCTCCCTGCTGAGCGGGGGGCCCGATGTGGGACTCGATCCCAGGACTCCGGGATCATGACTTGAGCCAAAGGCAGAGGCTTCACTGACGGAGCCACCCAGGTGCCCCATGCCTAATCTGTCTTATCTCCCTGATGCAGAATTCTGCCAACAGATTCACACTGACAGGCAAGAGCCTTTAGTCTCTCTCTCCAAAAAAGTATTTTCCGGGCATTCATTGTCATGACCTGGGTCTTTAATGAAATTAAAATCCAACTGATGACATGAAGTCCCACACCTGTGCTAATTATCCATGTCCTGGGATGGGCTTCAGATTCAGAAGGAAAGTCGTGGGAATAATGACCATATTACCCCAGCCAGACATCCCAGAAAAAACTGTGGCCCAGCCCCAACTCCCAGCAGCAAAGAGTAAGTGGGGAACCTAAACTTCTACCCTCCCTTGGTAGCAAGGGGCCCCAACCTTGCCCTTGCCCCCACTCTCGCCCCCACCAGGGTGGGGTCAGAGAAGGCAGGGTAGGGAGAGGACACTTTCCACCATCCGGGGCTCACAACACCCACCCTGGTGTCCGTGCAGGCCGCACAGAGGCAGTAAGGAGGCACTCCTACCTCTTCCCACCTCGGGAGGAATTAACGGAAGCCTATGGGGAACTTCTGTTCCTGCCCGGTAACGAGGAAGCTCCCCACTTGAGCACAAAGTGAAGGCCAGTGAAGAATTTGGACTCCCAGCAGGCGGTAATGAGATGGTACCGCCCCCTTTCCCTGTCAGAGCAGTATCCGGGAAAGCCAGCTAAAACACGCTTAAGAAAGTTCCAAACTCTCCTGTTACCCAGTTTAAAAATCACTCCTACCAAGAACCAAGAAGACCTCAAACTGAAAAAATGAAGGAAAATCCACAGATGCCAACAACACCGAGATGACACGGAGGTTAGAATTATCTGACAAGGATTTTAAAGCAGCCATTACAAAAGTGCTTCAGTAAACAATGATGAACACACTTGAAACAAATGAAGAAAAAAGTCTCAGAGAAACAGAAGGGGGAAAAAAAGAACCACATGGAAATTTTAGAACTAAAAAATACAATAACTGAAACTAAAAATTCACTGGATGACCCCAATAGAATGGAGGGGACAGAAGAAAGAATCTGTGAACTCGATGATAAAACAGTAGAACTTACCCAGTCTCAAGAGTAAAGAGAAAATAAACTTGGAAAAAAAGGGAACGGAGTCCCAGAGGTCTATGAGACTCTAACAAAAGATTTAATACTCATGTCTTCAGAGTCCTGGAGAGAAGAGGAAGGCAAGGGGACTCAAAAACTATTCAAATAAGTCATGGCTGGAAACTCCCAAATTTGGGAACAGACATTCAAGAAACTGAGTGAATCCCAAACCAGGTAAACCCAAAGAGATCCACACCAAGACACCTCAAACTCAAACAGCTAAAAACTAAAGACAAAAACTCTTGAAATCATTGAGAGAGAAATGACACCTTACTTACAGGCAGAATCAATAAGAATGACAGATTTCGGGGCGCCTGGGTGGCTCAGTGGGCTAAAGCCTCTGCCTTTTGCTCAGGTCACGATCCCAGGGTCCTGGGATCAAGCCCCGCATCCAGCTCTCTGCTCAGCCTGCTTCTCCCTCTCTCTCTGCCTGCCTCTCTGCCTACTTGTGATCTCTGTCTGTCAAATAAATAAATAAAATCTTTAAAAAAGAGAGAGAGAGAGAGAGAGAGAGAGAGAGAATGGCAGATTTCTTATCAGAAGCCATGGAGACCAAAAGGAAGTGTCACAGTGTTTTTGAAATAACTGTCAACCCAGAATCCTATATCCAGCAAAAACATATTCTTCAGGAATGAAAGGGAAATCAAGACATTCTCCTATGAAAGAAAAGGAAAGGAACCTCTTTGTCAGCAGACACACCCACAAAAAATGACTAAAGGGAAGTTCTCGAGACATGGGGGAAATGATGGAAGAAGGAATCTTGGAACATTGGGAAAGAGGAAGGAACCCAAACCTGTTTTCTACTTTGCTGCCTATCTTGAAGGAAAAGGACCATAAAAGCAAAGCAGTGACGGTATTGAAAAAGGAAGACAGTCTTAAGTCTTAAGGATCCTTGAAGGAAGAGAGGATGACTTGATTTCTGCCCAAGGTAGAGAAGTGGTCTGGGGACATGACGAGGGGACATAATCTGCAGCTGATACACACAGGTTCTTGCTCTCTTGAATCAGTAGAATAAATTGACTTGAGCTAGGACACAAATGTAAGGCTGTCCAGCTTTTTCCCTTCTTCATGTTAGGTTGGTGTTACAGTTTCTCTTAGAAACCTACAACACAACCATACTTACGTTAGACCACCACGCCATTTCCCGCAAAAACTGAGCTGCAGTTAGAGAACGGGTGAGAAAATTTGTAAAAGTAGTATCAGTTCAAAACTTTTCTATCTAAATCCAATTTCCTCGTTGGATTAGGTAATGGTGACACCTGGGCCGTGAAAGTAGCCAGTTTCCATAATGATCAGGAGACAAACATAGTTAACTCCAGCTCTTTGAAATGTGCCCTTGCAGTAGGAATTGAATGGAGGCCATCAGTTAAATAAAGCGATCTAAGAAGGCGAGTAGTTAGCTGATGTTTATTGGGAGCTTATATCTCAAGTATCTCTTACAATTATAGTTACGTTTGGTAATTAATGAGAAATCGGAGACAACCAAGAGTCTATCAATGGGGTTGATGCTACATTTAGACAATGAAATCTGCCCAGGAGAATACGGATGACTCCTCACATGTGGATGGGGAATGACAACTGAGATACATGGTTGGGTGAAAACACAAGTTGCTGAATAATGCATCTAGTGCAACCCTGTCTGCGCGTGGGTGGGTTTGCGCACGGGGAAAGGATGTACACTAAACTGTTAAAAGTGATTACTTCTGGGGAGTGGAAAAGATTTTTCGTAGGAATCCTGTGCTGCTTGGGTAATGCAAAAACTAAAAATGGTTTGAACTTACAGGGGACCAAGGGCATGAAAGCCCACTGCATCCCAGTGGCCGGTCAACTTGACCAAACCCCCTTGAGCCTCAAGTTTCCTCAAATTGGGAAATCTCCCAAGAGTGTTGGGAGAAAGTGACCGGACAAGCTAGCTGGAAAGAGCCCAACCAGCATGAAACAAGTCCTGTCCCATCCTAGTTGGGATGCCCAGGGCCAGCGAGTCCTGTCAGAGAATGTTTGCCCATGTATAGAATGGCTAATGATACGCATCTCATAAGGGTGCCGTGAAGATGACATGAGGTCACAGGTGTGTAAAGTGTCTGCATCGTAAGCTCTCAGGAGCGTAGCAATGTTGGTGTCTTTATTTATACCTGCCCCCTCCAGCCCCTGGAATAGATTGTTGTAAAAGGCAGGTGGCAAACACTACAGGGGCATGGAAGGGTTTTGGGTTTTTTTTAATCCGAACCAAATGGATTGTAATGCCTCCTGCTGCGTTTCCCAAATATACATATAAGGAGTTCGCCTTACGTGACAGTATGGTGAGGGGCCGCTGGCAAAAGGCAGAAGAAGACCTGCCTCCATACTTGCCCGGTGACCCCATAATTCAGTCCACAGAGGCAGCAGGTTCTATGTGGGTGACATGGGGGTGACAGTCCTAAGCCCTGTTATCACCGTCTTCTCTTCAATCTGACCTTAAACTGAGAAGTGTCTGGTTCCCATGCCTACCCTGCATTTGAGTATCAGAGACTGATTTCAAAATTAATTGGGGGGGGTGTTTAAAGACGCTTGCCAATGGAGGGCTATAACTGGGGGAATCACTGCCCAGTGAGAAGAAGGCAGAGGGAGAGCTTTCATCTTTAAGAGAAGATATCAGTTCTTGGCATCGTTTTCAAAAGGAGATGTTTGGCTCCTGGTCTGATCTGAGTGCACTCCATGGGCCGACCCGAGCTCCACTGGCAGCCGGGGACATGGCCGGCTCCGGAGAGGGGGTGCGGGGTGTTAGCGGATTAATCACTTTTTCAATTTTCCTTTGTGATTTCCTCCCTTCCATAGATGTCGCTTAGTTCTAACTTGTTCTGTAATTTAAGATTTCTTCCACCTGGTTCCAGAAATCTGTGGGGGTTAGAACTCACCTGCATTGTGACAAATAAAGTTTATCTGATTTGAGCTTCGTCGCCAAAAGGAGGGAGATACGGCGAAAAATAGGACAAATGAATACTCATTGCACTTTAAGGTTAATTTATAGACCTTGCATCCCTGGAGGTTTCTAAAAATAGACGAAACACACATCCTTCTGATTCACTTGCCTCAAGGGGCCAGGCCCCACACTCCTCCTCCTCCTCCCCCTAGACCAGTTCTGCTTCTTGATTCCACTCACTCGGCAGAAGCCTGGGAGGTGCCTGCCTGCTTCCCTCCAGCCTCCTGGGTGATCCTCCTCCGTCAGCTTTCCACCCCCGCCATCAGTCTCTCATTCAGGGCTTTCTGTCTCACACCTGGTCTCTTGCAGGGCCTTCGCCTGTTTACCCTGTCCCCTTCTCCGTGCAGCCAGCCTGACCTCGGAAAGCACAGGTCTGATCATGCTTTTCACCTGCTTAAAACCTTTCTGCCTTCATTGGCTGCTGGGAGAGTCCTGGTTGCCTGGGGGCCTCTCCTCCCCACGATCAGGCCTGTCCTGCCAACCTCACCCTCGCTGCCCCCCAGCCACTCACCCTGTGCCCCCCTGCCCCTCACCCTGTGCCCCCCTGTCCCACATATGCACCCAGAACGGATCGGCTCTCATTTCCCCTAAACATACTATGCCTCTGAGCTTCTGTTCTGCCGCCTGCCTGCCCAGACAGCCTCCTTCCCTTTCTTGGTCACCTGGTAAACTCCAACTTGCTCCTCAAAACCCACCCCTCCTCAGAGCTGTAAATCAAACTGGGAAAAATCAGAGCCAGGTCCACCAAGACCTGCGGGACCTAATCAGCATAATAGTAACTAGTTTCTTTCTTGAACTCAGGGCACTTTCCTGTAGTCACCTTAACTTGGTCCCTGCCCCAACTCTGAAGGCAAAAAAAGGCAAATCCTCTCCTTATCCTGGTTTTGCGGATGAGGTCACAGATGTTCGGAGTTCAGGGACGTGCCCGAAGTCACCCAGCCTGCCCGTTTGTGGCAGAACTAGGGTTTCACCTCGAGTGTGCCTGCCGGGAGCCTGTCTTTGGTCAGACGCAGCTCTCGGCCGTCCAGAGCAGGGTTTTTCAAACTGCCCGTCACAATTCATGCGGGAGTTGTAAAATCCGTTTGGTAGGGAGAGCGGGCTATATAATTTGTGGGGCCCAGAGTGAAATGAAAACACAGGACCCTTGTTCAAAACACCAGGGGAAAGCTTTTCCCCTCATCTGCAGTCTCTCAGGGTGTCCTGGTGGTTTTTATTCCCCACTTAATGTCACACTCCCTCAGGCACCGGGAGACTCGTGAGAGAGAGCAGACCCTTGGAGCATGGCTAGGGGCTGGGGATGGGGCGGCGGCCGCCCCCACCCTGGCCTTCACTTACACCACACGGGTCTGAAGATAAAATGATTAAGAACTTCGGGACAATGACTACAGAGCCTAAAAGCCCACGTGCGGGGGCCCCCTTGTGAGCCCTGTCCACTGTGGCGGTTGTGTCCCTGTTAGCAGGTCATGGCAGGAAGTTTTTTCCCAAGTGAATAGAAAACAAAAGAAGGTATTAGAATACGCCCTCCGTGGTAAGGGTAGCATTCTGTTCGCTTTGTTTTTGTACGTAGGTCTACGCACACACAGGATGACCACGTGAAATCTATTTCTCTCTCTTTTAAGATTTTATTTATTTATTAGAGAGAGAGAGAAAGAGAGAGCGCACATGTAGGCAGAACAGCAGGCAGAGGGAGAGGAAGAAGCAGGTTCCCTGCTGAGCAGAGAGCCTGATGCAGGGCGCGCTATCCCAGGACCTGGGATCAGGACCTGAGACTAAGGCAGCTGCTTAACCCACTGAGCCGCCCAGGTGCCCCATAAAATCTGTTTCTTACTGTGGATCTCAGCCAAAGAGGTCTGAAAACCAGCAGGTTGGCCTGTTACAGTTGGCTGTCAACTGCTAACTTTGAATTGTCCCCTTGCTCCAGGATGCCCAGAAGACAAAAGAGGCTACCGCCAAGGTGAGCCGTAGAGAGTAGAGCTGGGGTTGGGCAGAGCTGGAGGGGGCCCACAGACCAGGCTCTCCGTGTCCTCGACCCTTTTCCGTCCTCCGCTGTCACCCCCACACACTTGCTCCCTCCTTCTTCCCCTTGCCACCAGCTCTTCCACAGGACGGCCTTCTCCAGGAGGAGACCACGTGCCCTGTAAGGCACTGTCCACCAGGACCCCCGGCCGACACAGGCTCAGAGTTCTAACTCTTTGGTGGCCTTTCACATTTTTCATGATGGCTTCGTGAGGATGGTGGCCGGGCTTCCGGGAGTCATAACCTTGATCGTCACATAGCTCGCTGTTTTGAAAATACTGTGCCTTTTCAGTGTGTGCCACTAGCACGCAGCATGGCCTCAGACAGCTCTGACCGGCAGTGACAGACACAGTCTGGGACAGGCTGTCAGACACATCTCCAGACAGAAACAGAAAATATGGTCTGACGTGTCCACCGGCCCCCTGCTGGTCGGGGCCCTGGGCACCGGTCAGCCCACGAACTGTCCTTTCAGAGAAGCCTCTCGCCTCCTGGCATCGGGTGAGCTGGCCTGTGTGACAGCATGGTCTCCGGGCCCTGGAAGGGACATGCAAGGGGAGGTGCGGTGGATGGCTAGCAAACAGCGCTCCCAGGGACAGGGATCCCCCTCGTGGAGCCACAGATCCAAGGAGGACCCTTCTGTTCCCCGTGCTGTACGCCTGGGGCTGCCAAGGGCTTCAAACGCCTTGTCTCCCGAACAGCCCCTTGCAGAAGGCGTTTTTATCTCCATTTCGCAGACGCAGCCACGGAGGCTCAGAGAGCCACGAATTTTCATTAGTAAATACAAAAACACCTGCTGGGCACCAGGTCCTCCAAAGACCACGGCGGGCAGAGCAAAGGGGTCATTGCCTCTGTGAACCTTACGGCACAGCAGGAACCAAGAAGGAGTGGGAACCCGGATGTTTTTTTTTTTGACAGTTTTACTGAGGTGTAATTCACATTCTGTGCAATGCACTCCCCGAAGCAGACCATCCGTGGTTTTTAGTATATTTGTAGTCATGAAAGCATCACTACAAGTTGAAACTACTTTCCATCACCTCAAAAAAGGAGAAACCACGTGTCTGTCTGCAGTCACTTTCCAGTGTCGTCCAGCCCCGAGCCCTCATTCTCCCCCAGCCCTGGGCAACCGCTCATCTAGTCTCTGTTCTCTGTAGATTGGCTTCTTGTGGACATTTCATACAGATGGAATCCTATAACATGTGGTCTTTTGTGGCTGGTTTATCTCACTTACTGTGATGCTTTCAAGGCACGTACAAGTTGTAGCATGTCAGCCCCCCCCTTTTTTTTTTTGCCAAGTAAGACTGCAGTGCCTGGATAGACCATATTTTGTTTACCCGAGCTCAACTGATGGATGTTTCCACTTTTTGACTATTAAGAATAGTGCTGCTATGAACATTCATATACAAGGGTTCGCACGGCAGGAATCCGGATTTAAACCCTGTTCTTCCTTTCTCTAAAGCCTAGTCACTGCACGCCTCAGCAGCTTCTGTGCCCCCAGAAGACCGTGCCTTCCTGAACCTCCTGTCTCATGTTTTGAGGGAAAGAATTCATCGTCATGGACCACAGCCTTAGCAGAGCCTGGTAGACTTGTTGGCCGGTCTGAAACGCCCTCTGAGCTCTCCGGAGCCGGACCGTCCAGGAAGTTCTCCAGCAACCGTGTTCCTCTTCATCCTTCCCTCAAGACAGGAACAGGCAGAGAGCGAAGGATGAGGCACTCTGTCCCGAGCAACCCTGAACTCAGGGGATTCGGGGGCTAATTGAGAAGTTTGCGCGGGATCAGCAATGGTGCTTGAAGCGGCCCTCTTCTGCATCAGACTCGCTCAATGACCACAGAACGTGTGGGTCAAGTCACCTGTGGTTTTTCCCTCAGCCAATCACCAGCTTGCCCGCCGAAGAAGGACTGTGTCACCAGCAGTTGTTGATAGAAAGGAGGGCTATGTGCCTAGAGCCCAGCAAGCTACCAAATCTGTGGATGAATCCATCCTATAACTATGGCCTTTAGGAGCTCATGTGCCTCCTAGGTCAAGCCTTTCCTGATCTCCACCCACAGGCCCCACACACTCTCTTCTCTGATTGTCTATGGTACCTTATGCTCCATTCATTCACAGAACTTAATCTGTTATTTCATTTCTGCCTGTGTTCTTATCTGCCTCCTTGAACCCAGGGAGAACAGCTAGCTCACTCATAGTCCAAGCACCTAGCTCAGTCTGTGGTGCCTGTGGAAGGAAGCAGGCAAAGCCAGAGAACAGCACTGAGGAGCTGCTGCTCTCATTCTGCTGCCTGATCCTGGCAGCCGGTTCTCTGCCAGGCTGCCTGGGCCAAGATGGCAGAGTGAACTAAGCCAGAAGGAACAGAAGAGCGCTAAAGGAACTTGAGTCCCACAAGCCAGGGTCACTATAACCACGAAATGGCGCAGAGGGGAGAGAATGGGGTAGAGGGCACAGCAGCGAGAGCAGGTGGCATCTGCCTTCAAGTGACAGGCACAAGGGCCCCCCTCTGGTTATTTCCCAGCCCCGCCCGCAGACCTTGGTTCAGCCTGGCCCAGTTTCAGGCTCATTATTTGCTGCTGCCAGAGCGAAACGCTCCCTCCCATCCCTGGTTCCTGAGATCTGCCCTTTTAGACCCATCCTTTGGCATTTTATTGCCTCCAAGATTCGCCACTTATCAAAACCCCGACTAATTAAAATTCGCAGCTGATTTCCTTTCTTAAAACTGTGGACCTCTGCTCACTAAGAAGTCTTACAGGTTAATTCAGAACCTTAAGTCAGTTCCTGGAGAAGTCGTTTTTTCCCTATTGCTTTGTTATCTGAGTTCTTTCAGCTCTCTCTTGGATTTTTTGTGATGTTCAAAGCCTGCAATTCAGTTATTCCCAGAGAAACTGCTTGGTGGGGGCTCGTCTGTCTCTCGAAGATTATTCTGGCTGCAATGAATGTTGGACCATGATTCCCAAAGGGGAGCATCCTGCCTTTCTTCTTTGCCGTCCCTGAACTTAACTTTCGGCTGGGTCTGTCACGTCGGGTTCTTTGCAGCCAAATCTGGGCCTCTTCTGGGCCAGGCCCCCTCCGTGTTCCCCTTCCCCCTTCTGAGAACAGCCGTTAGCATCTTAAAGCCCCGGCAGGCTGCACCCGAGTCCCCCAGCGCCCGCCCCAGTGCCCGCCCCGTCTCCAGGCCTGATGGATAATGCCATGACACCTGTTAGGAACAGGACCCAGAGCAGCAGGCAGGCTCCCCTGCAATGGCTCCCTCCACGGGGAGGCCTTGCCAGAGTTCCCGCAGACCCGCAAGCAAGCACCCGCCAGCCCGAGAACGTGGCCGGTGAAGGCTCTGAGCCGACCCTGCCGCTCTTTTCTTCTCTTAACTCTGCTTCCCCCGGTCTCCCACCATCTTGGTGTTTTGTAACCCCAAAGGATAGCACGTTCTTTTCAAACTTGGAGAGTTCTCGAAGTGCGCCTCCTAGATCGTTTGTGGAAAATAGGAAATAAACCGTAAGAAATTTTGTAAGAGGGCCTACACTGATCATTTGGGAATTTCAGTTGGAAAATCGCCTCTCTCTTTCTGCTTTCACTTTCTTGGCTTTATGCTGCAAGAAAACATTTGCTCTCCCTGTTATGGGTCATTACTAGGACCCCGCCTGGGCCTTGGGTTCTAGCAGACTTGCAGAGTTTCTCAGGAGAACGAATAAAAGCAGGAAAAAAAATTTTTTTTCGCGTCTCCTCGCAAGCAGACTCCTTCTTTTCTCCATTCGGGAGGAGTCTCGTTTTGTGACGGCAGTGGGAACACGGGTTGTTTGTGGCGGTGCTACTGCTGCCCAGAGAAAGGGATGGATGAATTCAGTGTCAGGCAAGGAGACGGGGTGACGGCTCTTCAGGTCTCCAGCTGTCCTAAACGCAGGTTTCGGGCACAGGAGGCTTCGGTGATTCACCTTCTCCTCGTCCTCCTGAAGCCCCCGGGGGATGTAATGACCAGCGGACTCCGGTCCCCAAGCGCAGGCACTATCGGGGAAGGGCGGACAGGCCCCTTGCCTTGGTGGGTTTCAAACCGCCTGCCTTGAAGTGCAAATGGCAGGTGTTGGCTCCTCTGTGCCTTTTAGAGCATCCGCCTGGCTCTTTTATGAGATTACAGGCACTTTCATCTCAGCTTTGGCCCCGTTTTTCCTCCTTCTCAGCAAGGCTCCAAAGACAAGCATCGAGGCGAGAACAAGGAGAGGAGGCTCATTGGTGCCTGCGTCCCTGCTGGGCAGGGCGACCTGGCCTGTGCATCTTCCAGCCGCGTCCCTTTGAGCCGTGGAGGCTGGGAAGGGAGCGCCGAGGACCAGGTTAAGAGGGGTCCTTCCCCCTTGGCGCCGGGAGGAAGTTGCATTGCATCCTGGGAACGCTCTAATCATCCCCTTTGCTTTGTGCCTTCCACTTCAATCCAGTGCACAGGGGCTCCGGTGCCTTTCTTTTCCTTTTTCTTTTCTTTCAAACCTCGAGGTACTTTTTTAAGGCTCGGAGCCGAGAACGCAGCGCATCTCTTGCGCTTTTGCTTTATGTCTGCACGGACACGCGCACGCACCCTTCCTCCGTGGCTCTATCTCCTCATCGTCTTGCTTGTGCAGGGTCCCCCTGCTTTAGAAGCCCAAACGGGCTTTCCTTCCCATATTGCTCTCAATGAAAGAAAGGCGAGCTTCCATCCTGTCCTAAATCCTGATGCCTTCCTTCCGTCTATCCATCCTGCCATTTAAGCGTCTCTTAGGGAGCCTGCCCTCTGTGCTGGCCGCTGTCCGAGGAGCTGGGGGTGTGACCGGCAATAAAGCAGAGGCCTCGCTCCTGACAGTCATGCTCCTTCCAGCGTGCCTTTCCCACCCTTCCTCCCCTTCTAGATCTCTCTCCCACTGCTTGCCCCGGACCTCTGCCCACCAGACACCCAGGCCCTTCGCTGAGCCAGCATTCCCTTTCCTGTCTCTGCACTTTGGCTCAGGCATCTTCACCCATCTGGGATGCACAGAGCCCCATCCTCAACTTCACCTGGCTCTACTGTTGTCTCCGTGAAGCTTCCTGGCACCTCTGCCCCCCAACACCGGACACTGGCAACAACTTCCTCTGTGCACTTGGGGCCTATGCAGTATTAGAGCTATGACCTGTGTTTCTCAGGGCTCCTCGCCCTGAGCTCACATTTGGGTCACTGTGCATAAGGTTCTGTCCCCCCATGTGTCATGGTGCAACCCCCCCCCCCCCAGGCCTCATCATCTCCAGCCCTCTAACTATTTCTGGGAGTTTGCAAGGAATGGCACAGGGTTCTTCACTCCAAGAGGCCACTGTGAAACTACTTCCTGCCTCTGCCAGAGATGGACCTCCTGTCCTTGCCCCGGGAGACCACACAGCATCTGACAGCACACCCAAATTACCACAGTGTCCCGCACCCTCCCTGTACCGAAGCCCACAGTGGGCTGTGCTGGGACCAGGAGAATCCTGCCCCCACGCAAGCCACGTGTCACATTCATGATGGTGCCCTGGCCGTGCTGCCTCACACAGAGACTTTTATTGAAACAGTTCTGTCCGTTCTTACTTATTCCCTCCTCTTGGAATCAGATATGGATTCTTGGGGTCTGGGCCAAAGGATGATCTGATAAAGATCAGGTCCAGGCCACAGTCCGAACTACATGTCCTTCTGATGACTAAGGCAGTGTTCCTGAGACAGGACACATGTACTCCCTAAAGACACATTACTTCCCAAATAACCCTCAGGCCTTAGGATTCAAAAAATTATTGGCAGGCCTGTCCTGCCAGAATTCCAAATGTGCCCTGACATGTTTGAATCCTAAAACAACCAACATAGGCTGAAGAAGCGTATGTACCACCATCTCAATTTCCTGGTCCAGAGCAGACATCACTAATCAATCACAGTACAGTTTCTGCCTTGTGGAACCATTAGGTCCAGAGCAGACATCACTAATCAATCACAGTATAGATTCTGCCTTGTGGAATCATTAGGCCCGGAGCAGACATCACTAATCAATCACAGTACAGTTTCTGCTCTGTGAAACCATTAGGCCCTTAGCAGACACCACTAATCAGTCACAGCACAGGTTCTGCCTTGTGGAACCATTAGGCCCAGAGCAGACATCACTAATCAATCACAGTACAGATTCTGCCTTGTGGAACCACTACTCTTATCTGGGCTCATCCAGACTGTATAATACAACTAATGACTACTGTCTCATGAGCTCTTACCTTGACCCAGTCACCGTTCTGAGGGCCTCTCATTAAATTCATTTAACCCTTACAACTATATGAGGAAGGTACCCTTAGAGATGAGAAGACTCAGGTGCAAGAATTAACAACAGTTCCCCAAACAAAAACTGCATCCTTCCTACCTTTGTCATTTTGGTCATCCTGCCATCGTTTTTATTAGGCCCCGAGGTGGGCCAGGCGCTGCAGTAGGTGCGGAGGACAAAAGTAGGACCTAGCACAGCGCTTGGGTGCAGCCCTGAAGAAATCCTTTATTTTGAGGCGAAAGGGGATGCAAGCTAAATTCCAGAGCAGGAAGCTGAACTGGAGACTGCAGGAGTAAGCTCATTCAGTGAGTTTGAAATGAATGAGAGTAGAGAGAATAGAGCTGGTGCCTGACTAATGTCTTTGATTCCCAGACCGGCCGCGTTGTTCTTGTAGAAGCTCCCTCCTCCCTCCCAACATCCCAAAGCTTCACTGAGAGCATCAGCGTTTGGGGCAAAGCCACAGCCCCCCGAGGTGTGGGTGGGTGCTGTCGGGGAGGGGTCCAGCCTTCACAGCCCCCTCCCCAGGCCTTCCTGTCCCACGGTTTGGACGGAGTTGGCTCCACGGAGCAGAGGCGGCTCTGGCAGCCCTGCCCAGGGGGTCAGAGTCACTACCGGGGACCCAATGACTCATTTGGCAGTCCTAGGGGAAAGGCCCAGCGGGATTTGTGTCAGTTGTCCAGACCCTAGGACCTCTGCTTCCCCAGCAAATCCAGCAATACTTTTTAAACGTGAACTTCTGAGCTCCTTACCCAGCCTGTCTTTTCCTTGCCTCCGTCCTGCTTCCTGTGTTACACCCAGGCCCCTTCTCACCTGGTCCTCGGCGGACACCACAGCGGTCTGTCAGACCTCTGTGTCTTGGCCCCGACCAGGGGTCAGCCCGCACCTTTGTAGAGGACCAGAGAGGGAATGTTTTAGGCTGTGGGGGCCAGAAGCTCTCTTTCACAACTGCTCAGCTCTGCAGTGAAGTGTGAATGCAGACATAGGCATGTCTGTCCTCTACCAATAAAACTTTATTCACAAAAGCAGAAGGTGAGCCATAGTTTGCCACCCCCTGGCCCAAACTATTGTCTCTTCTAGAACATCTGCTCATTTTGTCACATCTACGCCTTCCTGTCCTTCGGGACGCAGCTGGCGCCCCACCTGGCTGGGAAAGCCTCCTCCCCCACCCCCCAACTCAGGGCCCTGTAGGCTCATCTCCTCCTCCTCCTGTTCTCTTTCTCCTTATCGGTTTGCATCTAGCACCATCATGAGTGTCTTCAACTGTGCCATTAGATGGAGCAACGTGCGGGTTTCATAATCCGCCCTTGGCACATGAGCAGCCGTTGGAAGATGGGCTTGATGGCTGTGTACCAGGGAGGCTGGGAGCACTTCTTTGTTCTTTCTGGCACAACCAGGGTATAGCGTGACATTTATTCATTCCACATGTATTTATTGAGTATTCACTACATTCTTGGTACTCCTTTTTTTTTTTTAAGATTTTATTTATTTGAGAGAGAGCGAGTGTGTGCACACATATGCGGGTGCAGGGGTGGGGAGAGGAGCAGAAGGGGAGAGAGGGGGACAAACAGACTCGGCGCTGAGCTCAGAGCCCAACGTGGGGCTCGATCCCAGCACCCCAAGATCACAACCCCAGCAGAAACCAAGAGTTGGATGCTTAACCGACTGAGCCACCCAGGCACCCCTCCAATTTTTTTTTTTTTTTTTTAAATACGGTGCTAGCTTCAAGCAGTTACTAACACCAACGTGGGATGACGCCATGTTTGAAAACCACCAGATTAAGAAATGAAAGAAATTCTCAAAGATAAGAGGGTGGCAAGAACTAGTCGAGCTACAACTTCCAAATGTATAAAGTACTTCTACATCCATTCTCCACTTGATCTTAGCCAAAAGGCCGAGAAGCGATTCTCTACATCCATTCTCTCACTTAATCATAAATGACAACTCTCAGAGGGGAACGGTAGTCTCGCATTTTACAGATGAGAAGACTGAAGTCAGAGGCTTGTGGCCTACTGGAAGTCACACAGCTTCCAGGACACAGAGCTTGACTCTAGAACTGTTTCAGCCATGTTTTCTCTCCTAAAACAAAACCAAACCACTTTTCTGCTTCTAAAGGTAATAATCCAGGGTATTTTGGAAATTGTTGCAAGTATATAAAGTAGAAATTTAAACATCATAATAATTCCGATGCCATAAAGAGCCAACATTAACATCATCTGCGTGTTTTTTACCATGTTTGCTCATTTTTTGCAAAAAGATTAGGATTATATGTATTTGTGTATAGCTGCATTTTGCGGGCCCTTTTAAAAAGTAAAGTACCAGTAGCATCCCGTGAAATTCCCCCTTCTTAATGTCACGTCTTTGAGTTTTGATAAAGGCACGTAGTTGAATAACCATCACCCAGCTCGAGCTATAGAACGATGCTGTCACCCTAGCCATTCCTCAGTGCGCCTGGTGGTTGCCCCCAACCCTCAGTCCTGGAAACCACTGGTTTCGTCTCCATAGCTTTGCTTTTCTAGATGTCACATCAATGAAATCGCCCAGTGTGTTGTAGCTCCGTGTTTCACTTAACATCATATGAGAGTATTCCCGTGTCATTTATATTCTTCAAAAGTATTATTTTTTAATGACTGCCTGGCACTCTGCAGCCTACTGCTCCCTGGGGCACCGCAGCAGCCTCCTGGAGAATAGAAATGAGAGGTAGAAGGTCACTTTGGAAAGAGCAAGGGCAGCTGGGATCGGCTGCACGCCTGTTGCCCTTGACGAGAGGTGTTGGCCCATCTGCCTCCAGGCCAAGGTGGCCCAGCTCCGCAGAGGCACACCGGGCCGTATGGAAGCACGGTCTCCGGCACCGACCTTGGCATGCAGCTCTGTGCTTCGATAGCACTCGCCGTGATGTGGCTCCTTCTGGATTCTGAGGTTCGGATCCAGAGTTCCCTCAAGGAAATGGCAAGAAGAAGGCTCACCCCACGGGCCCACTGGGAGGAGGAAAGGCGGTGGTGTATGGGAACGTGGGGACTCCAGGACTAGGCGCGGGGGCTGGTTTTCCTGCTCTCCCATCCCCCGCTCCCCTCCCCGGTGGTCCAGGTCCACCTTCTGGAAAAAGGAGCGATGAGCTGTTGGACTGAGCATGGGGTGTTGCACGTAAACTGATGACTCGCTCGATTCCACCCTGAAACTCACAATACGCTCTGTGTTAATGACACTGAACTTAAAAAAAAAAAAATTTTTAAAAAACAGGAATGCCTGGGTGGCTCCGTCGATGAAGCCACTGCCTTTGGCTCAGGTCATGATCCCAGGGTCCTGAGACTCAGGTCTCTGCCTGCGACTCTGCCTGCTTGTGCTCTCTCTCTCTCTCTCTCTCTGACAAATAAATCAATAAAATCTTTTGAAAAAAATTTTAAAAGACAAAAGAGGTGAGTTGCTGTTACTGAAAAGTATTAAAAATACGTTGTCCCCTAGTTGAAGCTGCCTCTCTCCAGAAGTTGGGGAGAGAATTCAAGAAAGGGAGTCCAACTGTCAGAGTCAGGATCTCTTGGGAAAGAGCACACAGGGGCTTCTGCACCAACCCAGGTGCAGAGACATCCCCGCTCTGCCCCACCCCCCAGCACACAGCCCAGGGATGACCCTTGCAACTCTTAGTTACCAAAATGGCTGCCTGCCCTCTGGGCGTTGATGTTGTAGCAGTTTCTTTGCCACCCCACCTGGCCTCTTCTTCCTCCTCCTGGGTCCTGCTCAGACTTCTCCCAGCAAAGCAGAGTCAGTATCCTAGTGTGTTGCTATAGAAAGAATGGCAATATCACTTTGAGTTCATTAAAAAAAAAAAAAAAAAGAAAGAAAAGAAAAAGAAGAAGGAAGGAAGGAAGAAAGAAAGAGGAAGAAAAGGAAAAAAGAAAAAAAATAGGACAAGCAGGATTTTTTTTTTTTTAAGTGTTACGAAACTGGAAGAAAAAGTGTTCCACCACTAAATATATCCACTTACAAAATCAGCAGATGTGAGGGCTTACACAGCGTCAGTCTCTCAGGCCCGCGGAAGACTGCAAAGCATTTTCACGCCATCATCCCACGGAACTCTGAGAGACTGTTGGGAGATTTCTAGGTTGGTGTCTGGAACCTTCCGTGTTGGCCAAATGGATGACTCAGTAGCTGTTCAAGGGGTAGCTTGAAGTAACTGGACTCGGTTTCGTTGATTTCTTTCAAAAGCCTTCCTCCTGTTCCTTCTCTCTATCCCCACTCTACGTGCCAGATCATTCCAACTCAGACCCCCGTGGGTTCCTGCCGAAAGCCAAGGCTTGGAGCCTGAGCGTGCACCCCAGCTCCGCCATAGACTAGCTCTGGTCTATGATCTGCAGTTTCCGTGTTCGTAAAACATATACACCCAAGGGCTCGTGAAGCTGAGCAGAGCACGGGACACACCTCGCACAGTGGGCAGCCCGAACCCCCAGCCCCCAGCCCATGGGTGCTGTGTAATACTGATTCTCCTGCCTTCTAGTCATGGTTTCTCTCTGCCCTGAGGTCTGTCGCTGCTGCAGGGGGCAGTTCAGCTGGGGTCTGTCATCCCACAACAGAGCCAGGCGGGTGGCCCCTCAGAAGTAGAACACCATGCAACCTCAGGCCTTCCTCCATGTCGTTCATTCACGCCTTCTTAAAACCACCTGTCCAGCTCAAAGTCCGGCTGTAGAACCTCTTCTCACATTCTTGGGTGATGTCTTGGGTCTGCCTCTATTCTTAGGAGGCAGACCTTAGGAGGTCTGCCTTAGGAGGCTGCCTAAAAACTACACCAAAACTTAGGAATGTCAAATAGGAATCTAGTATGTCTCATAATTCTGTGCGTATGAAGTCCCACAGAG
This sequence comes from Mustela erminea, assembly GCF_009829155.1. Taxonomy (NCBI): domain Eukaryota; kingdom Metazoa; phylum Chordata; class Mammalia; order Carnivora; family Mustelidae; genus Mustela; species Mustela erminea. The sequence goes on from NC_045629.1 coordinate 68,184,735, forward strand.
AGTACTAGCTGGAGTACAGCATGGTACTCCATGATGTCTGGGGGTCTCAGTGGGGTCACTTGATACGATGAGTCTAGAACAGCTGGGGACTGGTTGAGCATCTCTCTCTCTCTCTCTCTCTCTGCGTAGTTAGCTTGGGCTTCCTCACAGCATGGCAGCCTTGGGACAGTCAGCTTGCTCACAAGCGGGCCCAGAGCTCCCAGAGGAAGGAAGCAGAAACTGCGTGTCCTCTTAAAGGCCTTGGTCCAAAACTGTCACGGAGTCGCTTCTCCCACATTCTATTGGTCAAGCAGTCACAGGGCAGCCCCAATTCAAGGGTGCAGGGATGGGGGTTCATGACCCCCCAATGGAGAAGTGTCAGAGAATCGGTGACCCTCTTTAATCTGCCAAAGTCACCGCACCTGTCTGTGTGCTTGCTCTAGAAGGAAGGTCTGGGAAGCTGTTGGTGGGGCCTGAGAGAGGAACCAAAGAGCAGAGCCAACATTTCTGCTCCCTGGCGAAGGCAGGGTTCTGAGAACACACTCTTCGGGGTAGCTGGTTCCTTAAAGGGCTGTGTGCACAGCAGACTTTCAGAGTGGACGTCCCCTGGGAATGCTCTCCGACAGACGGCTAGCAGGTGCACAACCAGCCTTCCGTCTCTCTTGAGTGTAAATGCCCAAAGAAACCACACGTCAGATTTGTTTGAAGTGAGGCACTTCCATTTCAAGTCCCTGTGCTCTTTCCTAACGAAAGGTGGGTCCAAATTCAAAACATTGGCAGAAGCAGCCAGGCCAGGCTTCACCAGCTGGTTCCCTGGGCGGTGGTTGCCTAGAAAGAAAAGATCCCTGCTTTGTGGGGGTGTATTTAGTTTCTTAGGGCTGCCGCTAACAGAGAACTACAAACTGGGTGGCTTAAAACAACAGAAACTCACCATCTCCCGGTTCTGAAGGCCAGAAGTCTGAATCAGGGTGTTGGTAAGGCCAGGCTCCGTCTAGAAGGCACTTAGGGAAAGCTCTGTCCCCAGACCTTCCTCCTGGCTTCTGGTACCCTCAGGCGTTCTTTGGCTTGTCGGTGGCCATCTTTCCCCCATGTCTCTTCCCATTGTCTTCCCTTGAGCGAGTCTGTCCCTGCATCCAGAGCTCCCCCTTTTTATAGGGACACCGGTCACAGTGAAGAAGGGCCCACCCTAATGACCTAATTTTCGCTCGATTACTTCTGTAAAGATTCTATTTCCAAATGCACTCACATCCTGAGATGTACTGGGAGTTAGGACCTCAACATATTTTTAGCAGAAACAAAATTCGACCCTTAACAGGTGGTGAGCAGAGACACGCTAGGATCAAATCCTGACCCTGTTGCTGTCCCACGCCTAATCTCTCTGTCTCGAGGGGTTATCACCCAGGACCCCAAAATAGAAGCTCTAGAGGGCAGGGTTCGCAGCTTCCCACGACAGTGCTGGCATATATTGGGGGCCTCAATATCAACTTTATGAAAGGGAATGAGGGAGGGAGGTTGCAAAGCGCGGGGGGGGGAAGAAGGAAGGAACACATGAACCAGTCAGCTGATGGTCAAACCGCCAGCGGCCCAGAGAGACCAGAAAGTCTGGGAATGCCCTTCCCCGCCAGGTCCTGGTCCTGAGTGGCCAGGGCGTCAAGGGTCTCTGAGTTCTTGCTGCAGTTACTTCTGCTACCGACAATACCGGAGTATTATTAATAGGTCTCTCTGCTACTGACAATACCGGAGTATTATTAATAGGTCTCTCTGCTACTGACAATACCGGAGTATTATTAATAGGTCTCTCTGCTACTGACAATACCGGAGTATTATTAATAGGTCTCTCGCCCTCCTTTGAAGTGGTGTCAGCAACATTCTGCTATTGAAGAAAATGGGGGTGGTCCCACTGAAAAGCTCACAGAAGCCATCTCAGCTTGACCTCTCGGCATTTGAAATTTGGGGCTTTGGAGGGAGTTAAACTGATTTGGATAGAATGGGGGCCATGGACGGTTGCAGCATGGAGTACTAATTTGCTGTCCCCCTTGAAACCCGATAATTGCCAAGGGAGGTTCTTGGTGGGCCTGTCTTCTGCAAGTTGCACCAGGCATCAAGGAAACGTGCAGGACAGAGGATGAAGTAATCGATGTTCAGAAAATGGCCACTGAGCCCCAACTGAGTGGGCCCCTCTGCTGAGAGCTGTGGAAGAAGCAGGGGCGAAGAGGACCGGGTCCTTGCCCAAAACGAGCTCTAGACCCACCAGGAAAAAGAGATACCTAGACAGATAGCTGAGAGGTCCCTGTGGAAAGTTCCAATTGTATTGTTTGAGAATAGGGGAGGGAGCAAACAATCTGACAGAGGGAAGCTGGAGAGATTCTTCTGGGAGGAGGTGTTTGAGCTAGACTTTGAAGGCAGGCTAGGTTGGCCTTCAATAGAAGGATTTGGGAGAGCGGGCCGTTCCAGACAGAACAGTGTGGGCAAGGCCTGGAGGTGGGTGAGGGCAGGGCAGGTCCTAAAACGGTGAGAGCACGCTGGGGTGGGTCAGAGACCCAGGCAATGGCAGCCGAGCTTTGAAGGCGATGCTGAGGGATTCAGACACTATTTGGGGAGCGGTAGGGAGTGAGCGAGGTTTAGAGGAAGGTGTGCCTTGATCTGTTTTTGAGGCAGATCACAGGGGCAGCCGTTGGGACAAGGTCCTGGGAAAGCCCAGTGGCAGAGCGTGGAAGATAATTGGAGGCCCTGGCAACAGCGCAGGTGACACAGGAGGAAGGCCTGGGGGGTGGGGGGAACGGATTTGGGATGGAGGGGAGGAGGCAGATAGAAAAGACAGGGCTTTCTGACGCCTGCTCAAGGGGGAGAACAGCCCAGAATATGACCACACCTAACAGGGCAACGGAGTGGGGAGAACCCCCATCTTGGACAGCCCCCGGCAGAAGCAACACCCATGCTCCCAACTCCGCTCTCCCAGGAAGTGGCTGGCCTGAGGCCACTGCTTCTCAAACTGGGCTGCCCTTTGAAGTCCTCTGGGGCAGCTTTTAAAAATACCAGTGCCTGGATGGATCCCACCTGCAGGGAATCTGGCCCAATGGGCAGGGGTGTGGCTTGAGGTTGGGGTATTTAAGAGCTCCCCAGCCGGTGCCAACATGGACAGTCCCTGCCCCGGAGAGTTCTCTTGCTGTACAGGGTCAGGCCGTCCTGCTGCTGTCAGTTTGTCGTTATTCATTGGTAGAATTTCTTCATTAAATGCTCTGTCTTGTATGAGACGGTAAGCTCCGCGAAGACAGGAATTGTGTTAGTTTCCTGTGGCTGCTGCGAGCACGTTTCTGTCAAGGCAGCTGGGGAACGGTCGTGGGGAACCCGGGAAGACCAGAGAATTCCATGCCCCGCCGTTTCCTCTCTTCTCCAGCATCTGGAGCAGTGTTCCTTGCCTTCCTTGGCTCTGGCCCTGTCCTCTGCCTTCAAAGCCGGCCTCTTCTCTCTGAGCCTGCTTCCCTCTGCCGCTGTCAGGAGGCCGTCCTCTCTGCTGGCTCACATCTCCCTCCCCCTCCCTCACCAAGACCCTTACGACTGCATTCAGGGCCTATCCGGATAATCCAGGATTACCGCCCCTTCTCAGGATCCTTCCCTCGATCACATCCGCACAGTCCTTTCTGCCATGGAAGGTAACCTTCACAGGCCCAGGGATTAGGACCTGGATATCTCTGGCAGGGCCCTTCTTCAGCCTGCCTCGTGGGCTCTTGTTACTTTTGTTTGCCTCTGTGGGCTCGCCACCTAGCACAGTGCCTGGGACACAATGACATAGTGACACGGTGTGAGCAGGGAAATAGCAGAAACCCAGGGCACCGGCTGATCAGAATCACACCGCGTTAGAGCCAGACTCGTGGGGGTGCGGCAGGAGAGCTGAATGCGGTGGTGGAAGAGCCAGGCATGGGGGATTGCCCTTGGTGCCCCCTAAAATGCATGTCACTTCCCAGCACACACCCCTTCCCCACCCCATTCAGTGGCTTTCCATTATCCTGGGGACAGAGTCCCGTGAAGCTGTTCCCTCCTCAACTCGCCCAGCTTTTTCTCCTCTCACCCCCGCCACCCCGAACTGCCCCTAAAGCTGTACCTGCAACCCTTGTATCATCGCTGCTTCTATAATTTCCTTTCTCGTCTAGTAGATCTAAACTCCGGAGGACAGCCGTGAGCTTCCCTTGCCCCCCCTCCCCGATTTACAGCCCCAAGGGTAGAACATGGCTCTTAGTGGGTGCCCTAGTACATGTCAGGTGAATAAAGGAACGTCAAACTAATAAGTTGTTAAGAGCCAGACAGCCTCGCTTTTGAGCATATTGGCTTCTCGGGGGACACTGGATGGTTAGGTCATTCCCTAGTGCCTGCACGAGTGGCTGGCTGACAAGTCATTAAAAAATATTTGGCAGGGGTTGGATACAATGAGCCTGCTCGGACAGAAGAAGGTTCCAGAAGGAGAGTTTAGCGAGAGCCTTGGAGTCATATCGTGGGAGACCCCAAAAGCCCGTCAAATGGGATTCAGTGGATAATCGGGTGCCGCAGCGGGCCATTACTAGAATAGGAGCTGGAGTGAATTCAGAGATGGAGGGAGGTTTACCTGGCAGCAGTCGGCAAGGCTTCACCCGTGGAAGGAAGGAAGGTCATTCCGTGTCAGTAACCTGGACAAGATGTGATGATAGCTTTAATGTGGAACCATCTAGAATGTCCCAAACAAATGGTAGAGCTTGGATTCAGAGTGAGGGAGAGACACTCAGGAGCTGATGTACCATACCCCGGGCAACGTATGAAAAATGGCACAGGAGCGGGTGTCCGGGGTGACTGTGTGTTTGCAGAGAGCGTGATGCCTCCCCATTGTGACCCATTCAGTCAGCAAGGAAGGAACCCCATTTCTTATTCATGGGATTTTGCACCTTCATATCCTCAGTATCTATTTCTTTAGATTTCGACCAAGCTCCCGTACCTGGGATCAGAGCGCATTGACACATTAAGACTGGCCGCCAGAAAGTTCTGTGGAAAAGGACAGAGCAATCACAGTGACAGGCCTCCCCTGCCTGAAGAGAAATCCACTAATATTTTTTGTCTCCTGTCCTGAAATCCCATAACACACTTCTGTACCCATTTCCCACACCGATCTATACAGTAAGCAGTGGCCAGGAGCGATCTAACTATTTAGGGAGCTGTCGGTGCCACGGGGTTGGTTATAATGAACTAATCTTGATTTCCACCAGAAAGGGAAACCACAAAAACAAAGGAAGACTCGAGCTTGGGTTCTTTGGTTCAGCGGTCTGACTCGGCGCTGTGTCTCCTGTTCGCACAGCAGCAGAGCACTAGTGAGAGGAAGGTTCCAGCTCACCGAGGAGAACCTGTTCTTGGCCTCAATGGCCTCACGGGACAGACGAGGCTATGGTGTTTCCTGCTCTGTCTCCTCGGGGGTAGGAGCTCCTACGGGACGATGTGCGTAATCGAGCTTTGTGCGCTGTGATGCACAGTCAAGACCTGAGGGGTGTTTCCGCTATGGTGTTGTCCCCGTTACCAGTATTGGCGTGGACGGTGCGGGGGAGGGCTGCTGGCAAGAAGAAGCAAGCAGACCAGTGATTTTCCCCCTAGAGTGGCAGCTTGCAAAATTGCTTAGAACATGTGAAAGAGGAATTCTGGAAGAGTGGGCAACCTTTACCCATTCTTTCCCGAATTGAAATTGTTTAAAAAAAAAAAAAAAACTTTTCTAGAAAAAATATTTTTCTAGAGTCCTCCCATACCAGACTGACTTGGTAAGACTTATGCCTCAAGATAAAAGTGGCCCCCAAGGGACCTTCCCTTCCCGCTTTCCCTCTGCTTCTCAGATATGTGGACAGTGGGGAGACTGGGAATGCGGCCAGTGCGTGTGTTGGAAGAGGGAGCCGGAGAGGGTGGTCCTCACGCCTGTAGCCTCCAGCCTCAGTCTGTCCTCCAAGAAGACATCCCATCGGCAGGGTCAACGGGAACCTTCGCCCTTCAGCCCAGAGCTGGTCCGTGGGGATATCACAGGAGCCCTCCCCGGTTAGAGAGGGCTGTTTCGGATCCAGGCCGGCCATGCCTTGTCTCTGGGCAGCCGGAGGCCACAGGGTCCTTGGCATAGACCACAACACGTCTCTCTGGCTCAGTGTGCTCACTCGTAAAATGAGCGGGGCCGGACAAGACCAGGTTTAGGTTTGTAATCTGTGCTCCGTAGCGCCCAGAAGCACTGGGTTTGGCCTTGCCTGACCAGTGCCGTTCAGCGATGATGGAGCACAGCCACGCAAGGGTCCCGTGCCTGCACCCCTGGGTGCAGATCCCTGGGGATCTGTGCAGGACCTGTAGCTGCTGGCTGGGCGGGAGGGACTGGAGTTCGCGGCGAGGGCCCTGGGCCCAGAGAGGAGCCTGCCACCATGCAGTGACTTACTCCAGGACATTCATCCCTTGGATGAGCTTTAAAAGCAGGAAGAAAGGAAAGGGGAGCGATGAAGAGGAAGGCGTGAGGAAGGGGAGGAGGCAGGCAGGCGCCTTGTCCCCATCAGCTCATCTGATCCTCACCACAGCCCTGGGAAATGAGAAGCAAAATGGGCATCAGGTCGCCCTAAAGACACGAACACTCTGACAAGGCTCAAGGCAAGTCTTCACCTCCCAGAGCAGGTGTTCTAAGGACGGGGTGCGCCCGGTCGCGGCTCGCTGTGACCTGGGCCTCTTCGGGCGGTTCTGTTGTCGTTGCTGGGCACTTCAGAACATGCTGACGCCTGGTCCCCACCCCAGGATTCCGGACGTAAACCCTCTGGGGTGTAGTCTGAGCCTCAGGACATTTAAGCTAATGTGATTTATAGTTGTAAAAGATCTTTCTGGAAGATAAAGGACCAGAGGAGGGGCCAAGAATGGGAAGCTGAAGACCAGGCAGGAGGGGGGAGGCGGGAGTGGGGAAGTGATTGCAGGGACCCCACCAGAGATTCTGGGGGCTCTGGGGGGTGGCGGTGGGAGGAAACAAGAGAGGCAGGCAAAGCAGGAACCTGCTTGGGAGGTGTTGTGGGCAGGCCAAGCTGGTGCATGTCCGTGCGTGCTCACACGTGTCCCTCTGAAGGCTGTCGTCTCGGAATGCAAGGCAGAGGGCATTCTCCCAGCTGTGGTAGACTTCGGGCCACCGAAGGCAGCCAGTGCCGGCCTTGCAAGTCAGAGCCCAACAGAGCGGGGGTCCTGGCTCATTGCTCATTCCTAAGGGATGGCAGCCCAGCTTCTCCTGGCCCGGGGGACTGGAGCCTCTGGCTTCCGCCCGGGAGCAGGGAGAAGCTCCCCTGACCGGTGGTGTGGGGTGAGAGGAAGGTCACGGGTTACATCCCCGGGTCACCTTGCCCCGTGCTAGTGTCCTGCAGCTGCGGTAGCAGACTGAGCAACTCAAGACAACACAAATGGCCATACAGTCCTGGAGGTCAGAAGTCAAACTTCAGATTCCTGGAGCTAAAGCCACGACGTGGGCAGGGCCGGTTTCTTCTGGGGGCTCTGGAGGAGGACCCCCTTCCCTTGCTTCCCCGGCTTCCAGTGGCCGTCTGCATTCCTTGGCCTGTGGTTCCTCTGTCCACCTCCAAAGCAGGTCTGCCCCTCTCCATTTGCACCCTCGATCACCTTCTCCCCATCTGTAGTCACAACCCGCCCCCCACCTCCGCTTATAATGATCCTTCGGATTCTGTTAAGGCCCACCTGGTTAAGCCAGGACCATCTCTCCATCCCAGGGTCTTTCTCCAAATCCCCTCATCCAAGTCCCTTTTGCTATATTGGGTCCCATTCACAGGTCCCAGGATTGGGACCTGGATCTCTTTGGAGGCTGTAATCCCACCTCCTACACGCTGTACAAAGAGACGCAGACCCATCGCCCCTGGAGGCAGTTTAACCCCAAATGATTTTTGTCCGGGATGAGACTGGCTTGGATGAATGGCTTTGTGGAGAATGTTCTATCAGAGAGGAAGAATAAACCTTCAGCCTTTATCCCAGGCTTTGAGATGAAGGGGAGTCTCTTGGAGGAAGAGATGAAAGAGGTTCAAGAGAAAGCTGTGGGTTTGGGGGTGCAGAGGATGAGTGGGGGCATTGGAAACAGGAGTGGGGGACAGGATGGGGAGAGGGATCTGATGGGAGCATCTGAGCAACTCCTGAAAAGCCCCCATCTTGCCCTGATCCGTGCCCCAGGAACGGAGAAAGCCCCGTCTCCCGGCTCCGGGAAGATGGAGTGTTCGTGCCTCCGCCACAAGGAGGGAAATGAAAAGGTTACACCAGGAATTGTCGATATGATGAATCCCTGTGGTCTCACGGCCTCTCCAAATGTTTTGATAGCAGCATTTGATGGATTGTAAATCAGAGCAAGCCCGTCTTAAACATTTGATAGCACCTTATTTATTTATGTATGTGACACGTAAAACCAAAATTGATTCCTGTTTCTTTCTGTCTCAGCAAGATTTTTTTTTTCCTGCTTTCAGAAACCCGTCCCTCTGCTCCCAGCCCTGCTTTGCCATGTTTGCCGGTGTGTGGGGGTGTGTGGCGATATGTGGTGGCGGCTGTTAGGATTTTCTCTACCCAGAAAAAAGGACACTTTGCCTTGGAAAGGATGAGAGCATGGGGAGTTAGCTTTGTTTCAACATGTGTCTTAATCTTGTTGCCTTTTGTTTTTTGTTTTTTGTTTTATGAGAGTCTTGCTCAGAGAAAGAGATGGAATAAGATAGTTACAGTGTGATAGATTTGTGATATGAACCCCAGACCAACACGAAAACAATTTTCCGATCGTCCTGGCTTGCATCGGAGCTCCCGTGAGCCCCGCCAGGGGATCACATCCACTTGGCCTTTGACATACTCTTGCTACCGTGATAATTTCCAGTTTATAATACATCACCTCATCATCAACACTGCTACCATTATTGAGTGTTTATGGGGACCTGGTGTCACGATGGGGTTTTTAAGCATTACATTGTTTACGGCAACCTAACAACCCTGCGAGGTAGGCATTAGCTCTAGATTTATAGATAAAGAAACCAGGTCTTGCAAAATATCTTGCCAGTGTCAAACAACTGGTAAGAGTTGGGCGGGGCCTCACTTCAAACCACAGTCTGTTCTAATTCCAAAGCCAGTGGACTGACTCACTCTGCTTTACCGGCTTCTCAGCTAAAACGTCGTTGACCCACTGCGACACTGAGGACACACAGCCGCCCAGCAGAACCCATTGCCCCAACACGATGGCCTTTGAGAGACACTTCACCCACCTGCCCTGGGAGAGAGGCCACTCGAAGTCTTGTAGTGATGGTGAAAGACAAGACTGCATCCTCTCTCCGTGCTTGCATTCTGCCCCCCGCCACCCCCCATCTCATGGTGTGTCTTACCTAATGGACAAGCTTGTCACCTCTGAGAACCTTTCAGCTTTGATGCCCTGTGGACCTTCTTGATTCTGGTCTTTAGTCTTCGGGTTCTTCCATTAAAAGCAGAGTATGGGTGGAGGGGCCCCTGGGTGGCTCAGTCGGTTAACCGTCCATCTCTTGATTTCAGCCCAGGTCAGGATCACAGGGTCGTGAGATCGAGCCCCACGTCGGTCTCCATGCTCAGCATGGAGCCTATTTAAGATTCTCATGGGCGCCTGGGTGGCTCAGTGGGTTAAGCCGCTGCCTTCGGCTCGGGTCGTGATCTCAGGGTCCTGGGATCAAGTCCCGCATCGGGCTCTCTGCTCAGCGGGGAGCCTGCTTCCTCCTCTCTCTCTGCCTGCCTCTCTGCCTACTTGTGATCTCTCTCTCTGTCAAATAAATAAATAAAATCTTTAAAAAAAAAAAAAAAGATTCTCTCCCTCCCTTTGCCCCTCCCCACCACCGCTTGCTCGTTCTCTCGCTCTCCAAAAAAAAAAAAAAAAAAAGGAGAATGGTATTTGGGCACAAAGTCTTTATTTGTAAACCATCAAGACAAAGCTTCATTTTAACTATTTAAAAAAAAAAAAAAAAAAACCTGTATGTTAAAATTTCCTTTTTTAATCTGCTTTATAAAAACTATTACTAGAGATTAAACTTTTTTCTAGTCTTTTATCTAGACTCCCCAATGACTCCCCCTCCTCCAAAACTTGTGAGCTCTCAACTTCCCTCATGTCCAACTATTCCTCAGTTGTCCTAAGTGAGGGAAAGAAGAACTTTCTTCCATTTTAAAACCATCGAAGATTTTTGTTTTCATGCGGGTGAGTGAAAAGTTGTGCTTCGCAATGACCCTTTTGAAAGCCTTTCCGAAAGAGCATCATTGCAGAGAACAGAATTTTTAAATAATAACTGAATCGCTTGAAAATCCCTTTGCGGCGAACACAGAATGTCCCCCGCGGTCAGCGAGTCTGCCCCTCTGTGGTCGCTGATTTGGCTCGTTCTCGGTGGAGTCCCAGGCCCCGGATTCAGGTCCTCGAAGAGGCGGCCCCGGGTCCTCTCACGAACAGGGCTGTTCAGTCACCATCACGCCATTTTTCAAAACTCTCTGCAGGGGCGCCTGGGTGGCTCACTGGGTTAAGCCTCTGCCTTCGGCTCAGGTCATCATCTCAGGGTCCTGGGATTGAGCCCCGAATCAGGTCAGTGGGGAGCCTGCTTCCCTCTCGCTCTCTGCCTGCCTCTCTACCTACTTGTGATCTCTCTCTCTCTGTCAAATAAATAAAATCTTAAAAAAAAAATCTCTCTGCAGAGCACTCAGCACTATCAATGGGCTGTTTGCCATTTATTTCCATCTCCCCCTCCAATCTCGATCAGAGACACCTGGAGAGCAGGAATCTTCTGTCTCACTTCCTAAGTATGTCCGGCAGCATCTGGCATATAGCAGGCAGGAGGGAATGAACGAATACACAAACGAATGTAGGAGTTGTGATCTCCTTTCCAAGGCCCGTGTTTCCATTTCTTAAAAATAGGTCCTGTGCTCTGTTTCCCTTTTAAAACACCAGGAATGTTGGAGGATGGGAATGGGGTGTCCAGATGCACCTGGGGGGTTGGTGGAATGCACCCCTCGCCACCAGCTCCCACTGCCTCTCGGGAGGTGCTCGAGACAAGGTCAGATTCACGTGTAGACACATGGCGTTCAGTCATGGCTTGTGTTGTGAGGTGTGTAGTGCAAGCAGTGTGTTTCTAGAAATAGAGCATTAATGTTTGTCAATGACTTACTTCTCTGGATGAGCAAGGCTGCACGGCTAACCCTCTAATGGGTCCCTCCCGCTCCCACCCGGAGATTCTTTCTTGAGGAGAGGGAATGGTGTGGAATTAGAGCTGTCACAACCAGAATGAGACAATGTTGCAAATGGGCATGTCACCTGGCACGTCTGTCGTGGCAGGAAAAGGCTGAGAATTGCTGTTTTAGAAAGGGATGCTGGCGGTGAGGAGGTTGGCCTGAAACTGTGTCTGTCGAGATGTTTGCAATTACAGGTGACAGAAAACCCCATCAAAGTGACATCAGTGTGCTGGATTCGGGCAGAGCAGCATTCCGTGGGCTCGCTGTCTGCATCTCTCAGGCCAGCGTGCTGCTCAGCTCTCGGGCAGGGTCCCCCATGTGTGGGAAGAAGGCCACCGGCAACCCTGTGCTGCCATCCTGTCGGTTTCGGCAACTCCACCGGAAAGGAGTGTGTGTCCCCCCCAGTTGTTCTGAAAGAACTGGCCGAGGGAACCACACTGGTTCTGGCTGCTTGGCTGGGGTCCCGAGCCCATTCTGGAGTCACTTACCATGGCTGGAGTGCTCAGACCCAAGTCCCACACCCACCGCCGGAGGTCCCATGTGGACCCAGCGTGGGCAGGGGCCTTTCTCTGCCCAGGGCTGACCTGCCATTGCCAGAGGAGGGGGGAAGCCCTTTGGCCTGGGGCGGGGGGCCAGCCACAGACAGGCGAAGCCCAAAGGCCAGGCCAAGACACAGGGAGTGGCTGTGGTTGCGGCTGCTGAGGGAGGGCATGGGGGGACTTGACCTCGCACGAGGAGTGGGGGTTTGGGAGGTATGGGGAAAGCAGTCAGGAAGAGGGGGATGCTGAGTAAGCTGTGGGGTGAGGGAATCCGGGTTTCCAGTCTCACTGACAAAGAAGATGATGGGACTTTTATTTGGAGTGAGGAGCTTTACGGAAAGATCGGGTGTGAGGCAAGGGATCCACGAGGTTCTAGAAGTGTTACATTTGGGGCGCCCGTGAGACTCCCCGCGATGGGCATAGATGCCCAGAATACACATTTGGAAGATCCTCAAAGGCCATCCATCCGAGACTCTGCCGAATTTCCCCATCAGATATCTTCCAGGTAGGGCAACTGAATGGAGTCTCTTTTCCAACTGAGCAGGAAAGGATCATCCGGGTTGTTTTGTTTTGTTTTGTTTAAGGCTTATTTATTAATTTTGGAGAGAGAGAGAGAGCAGGGGGACAGGCAGAGGGAAAGAAGCAGACTCCTCGCTGAGTGGAGAGCCCTAGCTGGGGCTCCATCTCATGACCCTGACCCTGACTTCATGAGCTGAGCTGAAATCACAAGTCAGACACTTGAACTGACTGAGCCACCCAGGTGCCCCCATCTGATTTTTTCATTTATGTGTTTGTTATTTTCCTTGGGTTTCATGAACCATCTTGACCTTGTTGGGTTGTTTTGTTTTGTTTTGTTTTTTTAATCAAGTTTCAGTGGAGAACGGCCCCTCCAGCCTTTGCGCACACAGTGTAGCTCCCCTGTCGGCCCACAGTCCGAGGGGGAGGGCCGGGGCTCTGCAGAGGGGGCCGGGGCCGGAAAGGCTGTTCGGTGCTAGCTCTTTGCGAGGATGAGTGCAGAGCTTGGGGGTGGAGGAACTGGGGGAAGGCGGTTTACCCCACACAGTCAGGGAGGGGGAACAGATTTAGCAGTTGGAGAGAAGAGCATCAGCAGAGCGGGGAAGGGCAGAGCGCACGGAGGTGAGGGGTGAACAGGGCGGTCCTGGAGGCGGGAAGCCAGTAAGAAAGGCTGAGGCTTCAGTAAGTTGACGTAACTTGTCCAGGCCCCCCCAGGGACAAAGGGCAGGAGCAGACGTGGAAAGCAAGTCGCCCTCACTCGGGGCGGGAGCTCCTAATCTCTGCCATGGAGAACAAGAGTTGGTACAGTATTGTACGGGGGCGCCGGGGGGGCTCAGTTCTTGAGCATCTGACTCTTGATTCTGGCTCAGGTCACGATCTCAGGATCATGAGATCGAGCCCGGTGTTGGGCTCCACGCCCCACGCTGGGCTCCACACCCTGCATCAGGCTCACATTCAGCGTGGAGTCAGCCCAAGATTCTCTCCCTCTCCCTTCTCGCGCTTGGGCGCACAAACACCTCTCTCTCTCTCTCTCTCTCTCTCACTCTCTCAGACAAATAAATAAATAAAATCTTTAAAAAAAAAAAAAACTGTGTCAACCAGGGCAGAATGAAGCAGCTTTGGGAAACTGGGTGTTGCTTTTCACTTTTGTTGTGCTTTGTTTACTTTTGTAGGGAAATGGGAACCCGAGGTGTTCTGAACCCAGAGGGAAGGGGCTTCGGGGAAAGGAGAGGAGCTGAGACTTCCGACGAGGGCTCGGCTAGAGTCCCCGAGGAGCAGCAGGCCAGTGGAGGGGCTAGCCTCGTCGTGGGGACACCTGCTACCTCCCCTGAGGTGTAGAGAAGAGGGATACGTGTGGAGATGGGGAAGGAGGTGCCCTTTGTCTTGTGACTTGATCGTCTCATAAGAGAGAAGGCAAATCTAAAATAGACAGGCAAAGTTAGGAAAATTAAAAATATTGGCACAGTTGCCATAGAAATTTCTAGGGGCATGAACAAAACATGAGTAAGAAGATCTCCGAGCCGCACGACTTCGATGAGCTGAGCGAGCATGAGTGCACGGCACCCTCCCCAGGGGTTGGCAGCCGAGGAGGGGATGGGGGGAATGAGGTCAGGGGTCGCAGGGTAGACTGGAGAGGGGGGAGGGGGAGTCGGGGTGCAGAACAAACCGTAACCGTACCGCTTAGCCTCACTTTGGCACTAACGTCGGCTCACTCACTCAGATCACCTGTTTGAAGAACCAGAACAGGCCGGCGTGAAAGGTTCTCCTTCAGCCTGATCCCGCAGGTGGAGAAGCCCCCCATTTCATAGATGTGGAAACTGAGGCTAGCCTGGTGAATGAGTGCGCCGCATTTGGAGTTCTCCGGGCTGCCTGTGGGTTTGGGGCCTGTGAGGTGGGCATCCTGGCTGTGGCCAGAGAAGGAGGGACGCCTCCATTAGTGAGTGGCAGATCCGGGGTTGAAACTAGAGGAGAGCGGGCTCCAGCCTGTGTCCCTTTCCACAGTCCAGGCGGGCGCTAGTGACAAGGGCTGAGGGGGAGAAAGACCACGGGAGGCCAGGTCCTCTGTGGAATCTGTTGTTTCCGAGTAAACGAGTACCTTCTGGGCTCCGGGCTCACAAAGGCCCAGAATGGGTCTGCCTTCTCGGGCGTCGTCCCTGGCTTTCTTTGTCCCCTGCCTTTACTGCCCTGCCTCCGGTCACCACGCCTCCCCCACTGCTAGCGGGAGACCAGCCCCCTTCCAGAGCCCTGTGTTGCCTAAATGCACGGTGACGCTAATGAGGGTGGCTGCAAAGTTCCTCTCATCCCCGGAAACTGGTTTGGCTAGAGGACGCCATGCAAGCTTTTTTCTACCGAATAAGAGAGCCTCTCAAAGTAACAAGTGGAAAAAGACATTACAATTCAATTAAAATCTTCCCCCTTTGAACACTCCCAGAGGGAGAAAGCCACTCCGAATTGGTGAGAAATCTAATTTATGGGCTCAGTGTCAGGAAATGGAGTCGTTCACAATGAGCAGCTGTGCGTCCCGGGGACCAGGCCGTGGGTGTCAAGCCAGAGCTCTCTAAGACCCCACCCCCTCCAGCAAGCCCGTTACCACTTTGGGCCTGTTTCCTCATCTGTGAAATGACGATGATGGCCACGTGCTGGTGTCATGGGGATCACGGAGATGATGCACGGACCCGGCATGTGGTTACACCATCCTGCCCGTGCGTCGTAACCAGACCAGCAAACTCCTTTTCTTTAAGAGAAAAGAAAAAAGTCCAGCTGAGCACCTGAGCCATAAAAACACAAGAAATAGCATCTTTTTTTTTTTTAAGATTTTATTTACTTATTTGACAGAGAGAGACACAGCAAGAGAGGGAACACAAGCAGGAGGAGTGGGAGAGAGAGAAGCAGGCTTCCCACCAAGCAGGGAGCCCAGTGTGGGGCTCGATCCCAGGACCCTGGGATCAGACCTGAGCTGAAGGCAGACGCTTAACAATTGAGCCACCGCCCCCAAGAAAAAAGCATCTTAAAGTTCACCTCCGGGGCCCCTGGCTGGCTCTGTCCATTGAGTGTCCGACTCCTGATTTCAGCTCAGGTCATGATCTCAGGGTGGTGAGATCAAGCCCTGCTTTGGGCTCTGCGCTCAGGGGGAGGGAGGTCTGCTTGAGATTGTCTCCCTCTGCACCTCCCCTTACTGTCCCTCTTCCTCTTTCTCCTTCTCTCCTTTTCTAAAATAAGATAAATGAATCTTTAAAAAAAACAAAAAACGAAAAACAAAAAACCTTCCCCACCCCCAGCCACCAGCTGTGCTGCTGTGGACTGTTGTGTCTAAAGCGCTCTTATGCTCTGTTACCAAGCACCCAGCATTCTGTTCCCTTTCCTTTGAGCGTTCCTGTTTTAATACAGTTCTTCCCTCACTTCTGCATTGTCCTTTGAATTGTCATTGCCCTCGGGGGCCAGGCCCTTCTACTCCAGCCCAACCTAGAAAGACATCTCAGTCTTCACACTGTAGGACTCGCCTCCGCCCACCCACGTCTGGATTAGGAGAGGCGAGGTGTCGTACCTGCCCAGGCCACTGCATCTAGTGGCATGTCAGCCCAGTAAAGATTCCTATGCCTGCTTCTGGAGGTTTGGGTTTAATAAGTCTGCACAGTGGGGGGCTCAGGAAAGGGATTTCTGCAAAGCAGCCCAGGTGGTATCTAATGGGTGGGGAGCCACGTTGTAGGCCCCCCCCCACACACACACACAAAATTCAAGTTTGGATTTAAGTAGGCTGGGGAGAAATCAGTAAAACTCAGGAACTAACTCGGGGTCACCAGTGACATTTCAAAAGTGATTTCCATTTAACAGGTGAGGAAATGGAGCAAGGATGGAGACAGGTGGGGGGCGAGCTGGGCAGCCAGAGCAAAGCCCAAGACCCCTGCATCAGGCTCCTTTCTTTCCTCACCACCCCCACCCCTCACCGCCACAGGGCACCTACCCTTCCGGATTCCTTCTTCTGAGGCAGCAGTGGGCTGGGGGGATGTTGTAACTTCAGACCATAAAGGAACAATCACACACTTACACACACATAGGCGCACGCGCGTGCGCGCGCACACACACACACACACACACACACACTCAAGGTCTACCCTTATGAACTGAGGCAGAATCCGTTAAGAGCTCTGTCAGAAGACCCAGCAAAGCTAAAAGCATCTTTTTTGGCTTTGATGTCTTGACAAGATGCTTCCTTTGAAAGCCCAGAGACAGCCCTGTTATTTCCCCTGACAGCCGCAGCGGAAAGCCCTGAAATGAGAAGCAGCGATCCCCCCACCCCTGATGCCCCGAGGTCCGATTTCTTGAGAGCGGCCCACTTGCTCCCCGGGGAGGTGCGACTCCGGCCTGGGAGGCCCAGGGGGCGTGGGCTCCCTGGCTGGCTCTGACCTCTGCTCCCCCTTGGGCAGAGACCCCCAGCCACCAGGGTGTCTTAAGTCTGACTCTTCACCTCTCCCCACCCACGTGCCTTCCTGGGGGAGTCAGGAGCCTGGACGTTTCTCGAATCTGACAGCCAGACTGTGTGTCAGTTGCCTTGCGACTGAGTCTCCAGGGGCTGGTCTGACAGTCTGACCCATTTTTCCTTCCCCTGAGGGCCGCAGGCCACCTGTAGGGAGAGGCCAGGAAATGCTACCACCCTGAGTCTGGGGAGGAGGGGTGAGGAGGGATGACAGTGGGGAAGTGCATTTTCAGGGAAGCTTCCAGAACCTTCCTGCTCCACGCCTGGCTCACCTCTGCGGGGCCATCCTCCGCTGGGGGCTGGCAGAATCTTGGTCCCACCCCGGACTCAGTGAGTCAGAACCTGCATTTTAACAAGATCCCCGTACAGCTTGTTCCTAGCTCCGCTGCTCTGGGCTGCGTGACTTTGGCCAAGCTCCTTTACCTCTCTGAGCTTCCGAGTCTGCAGAGGGTCTCTGAAAAGTGACGCACTTAAGGCTTGACATATACTAGGACTTCCGTGAATGTTAGCTGGCGTTGGTAAGGGGAAAGCGATTGAGGGAGAATTGGTTTTACCACATTCAGACTCGAATCATCCAGTCATGGGGAAGGAGGTCCAGACTGAATGGGAGAAAGTTCCAGATGCAAAGCGAAGAGCCCTCACCATGTGCTTAGTGAACAAATGTCACGGCAGAGAGAGGAGTCTCTCCAGCAGCCTGTGCCCTCACTGTTTAATTTGGGGTTTGTTCAGATTATTGTTCATCTGCTTGGTTCGGGGCTTCCTACCTTCCCTGATGTGCCTTCTCTTCCTGCCACCCCTGCCCCACCACCCCAGAGACGTATCTCCAAGACCTGCTGCTCCCATGACTCTGTTGCCGACAGAATGAAACGGCAGCTCCTTGCCATGGCATTCAAGGCCCTCCACAGTCGAGGCCCAAGCTGACTCGCCAGCCTCTTCCCAGCTTCCACCCTGACTCTGCCCTTTGACCTCAGTCCCGTCATTCCCCAGACTCATCCTTCCTCCTGCTGTTTCCTCTGTCCAGGAGTCTGTTCCTCTGATGGGGGTCCCCCTCCCCTTTCTCTCTGCGCCAGGATCCTACTCCACCCGTGGGGCCCTGCTCCACCAGCGGAGGCTGCATCGTGGGCCGGGAGCACGGGTTCGGCTTGGACTGACTTTGTTCAAGTCCCAGCTCTGCCGTGAACTTGCCATGTGAGCTCGGGCAAGGCACCTCACCTCCCAGCCTGGGCGCATTCCTCCGTCAACGGAGGCTCGCAACAACTGCCTCGCAGACCTGTTGTGAGGACTCATCCACGAAGTGAGAGCATTTCAATACATCAGAGCCATGTTGTCTTATTTCTAGAAGAAGATAACCTCCTCTGGGAAGCTTTTTGCCTTCCTCCTGCCCTGTCCTACGGAATGAGGCACCGTGTGTTCTGTGTTCCGTTAGCTCCCTGCTTAGGGTCGCAGGCCACCCCACTCTGCATCTCGCCACTGCTTGACTTTTCTCCAAGGTGCTGATCAGCAGTCGGGCTTCTGCCCGTCTGTGCCCGTGACCGTGAGCTCCGCCAGAGCAGATATTCCAGTGTCCTGGGTGCGTCTGCACTCGTCGTGCTCAGTATTGGCGGATTATGTGAACAGATCACTTTCGCACTGTGGGGGGAGTTTGGTTGGCACTGTCCTACCTGGCTGTTATGGACTGAGTCGTGTCTCCCCCCGCCACCCTCCTGCCGCTCCGCCAAATCTGTGTGTTACAGTCCTACCCCTGAGAGTGGGACTGGGTTTGCAGAGAGGGCTTTTAAAGAGGTGAGGAAAGGGGCACCTGGGCGGCTCAGATGGTGAAGCCTCCGCCTTCGGCCCAGGTCATGATCCCGGGGTCCTGGGATCGAGCCCAGCACCGCGCTCCCTGCTCAGTGGGGAGTCTGCTTCTCCCTCTAGTTCTCTCTCTCTCTCTCTCTGTCTCTCAAATAAATAAATAAAATCTTTTTTAAAAAACTGTACTTCAAATGCCCAAATCTCTTGGCCAGTGTGTGCAAATTCAGCCACCTTCCGTTGTGTCAACAGGACCCTCTGTGGAACGTTAGGACCCCCTTCCCCTTACAGAGTTCCTCCATTCCTGTGAGCCCCAGTACATGCACACGCAGGTGCAAGGGTGCACACACATGTGCATACACAGTACTGAGACTGTGCTGTGCCTCCTTGCCCCGCATCAGCTACAGTTCCCACGAGGCAGCCATCCTGCAAGTAACTTAAACTTTCAGCCAGCATTTCTAGAAGGCGTACTATGGACCAGGTGTGGTTCTGGGCTCTGGGGAAACCACAGTGAAAAGTTTCTGCATTTATGGAGTTTATATTCTAAAATAACACCATCTAGGGCACCTGGGTGGCTCAGTCAGTTAAGCGTCTGCCTTAGGCTCCGGTCGTGATACCGGGGTCCTGGGATTGAGTCCCACATCAGGCTCCCTGCTCAGCGGGGAGCCTGCTTCTCCCTCTGCCTGCTTCTCTCTCTCTCTCTCTGACAAATAAATAAAATCTTTAAAAAATAAAATACAGTAAAATAGCACCGTCTAGTAGAAGGTACCTCAAGGATAGAAACAGCCTGCGCTGTTTAATGCAATAGCCACGGGCCACCCAGGGCTGCTGAGGACTTGAAATGTGGCCAGTGTGACTGAGGAACTGGCTTTTAATTTTATTTTCATTCATTTAAATTCAAAGAACCGCATGTGGCTAGTGGCTGGCGGATGGAAAGCACAGTTCTAGAGGAAGAAATAAGTAAGCAGGTAAATACTGCCCCCTCCTCTCACCCCAAAAATGTAGGCGTAAATCTTAAATATTGAAAAGTGCTACAAAGAAAGCGAAGTTGGGTAAGGAAATAGAGTGATGTGGGGAGGCATTTGTTTCGGTGGGGTGGCGGTCAGGAAAGTCCCCTCTGGCAGGGAATGTGATCACTGAGGAGTGCTGGGGTAGGATGGTCCAGCAGAGGCCCCGAGATGGAAGGGGTGCCCCTGCTCCAGCAGCCGGAGTGTGATGCCCGAGAGGGAGCAGGAACCCCGGGCTGGAACATTGGAGGGTTTGAGGACTGTTATAAGGGGCCTGGAGAAAGGGCTTCATGCAGACAGGCAGCGTGAACTGATTCTTACCTTAAAACATCCCTCTGCTCTGCAGAGGAAGGAAGCAGGAGACCCAGGGGAGGCTGCCGCAGGCTCCCAGGCGGGCAGGAGAGGGTGGTAGCTGAGACAAGGCAGGGAGAAGGGGAAGCGGTGCCGAGCAGTCTGATACTAGATTTATTTTGAAGATCGCACCGGCAGGATTGCTGATGGATTCACTGGGGCGACACAAGGAGGTTTGGGGCCAGAATGAGCGGTGGTGGAACCACTGACGGAGATGAGAAACCCTGGAGGAGGCAGTGTATGGCTGAAGGGGAAATGAGGGTCTGATCAGCACGAACGGGGAGGCTGACAAGGGCGATTTGGGTGCGCTTAGCCAGAAGGCACGGTCCCCTCTGCTCGGCTGTGCCCATGTCCTCTCCTCACCAGGGCCGCAAGGGATCGTCACTCGCTACTGCGGACATTGCCCAGCGTGGAAATTCCAGGGCTCCTCCTTAAGATGGCTGCGTCCTGGGTTCACAAGGGGAAATGGCCCTCCCAGGGTCCTGCTCAGCTTTGCACCTGAGCCCCTCAGCAGATGGGCGTGGGTAGAGTCCCGCAGAGTTGCTCATAAAAATAAGTCTTCACAGGGTGCCGGGGTGGCTCAGTGGGTTAGGCCTCTGCCTCTGTGTTGTGATCTCAGGGTCCTGGGATCGAGCCCCGCATCGGGCTCTCTGCTCAGCGGGGAGCCTGCTTCCCCCTCTCTCTGCCTGCCTCTCTGCCTACTTGTGATCTCTCTCTCTATGTCAAATAAATAAATAAATAAAAATAGGTCTTCACTTTCACCTTGAACATTCTGTCAGTGGGACTCCCAAGCCCAAGCTACTGGGAAGGTTGAGAGGTGGTGTGCCATCTCTCCCACTCCCCATCCTCCTGGATGTCAGCCATACGTGTTTCAAAACCCACCTCCCTTCTCCTTTAACCGCACAACGAAAGGGCCCCTCCATATCAGCTCATGCATTTAGACGCTCAGCATGGCTCATTCCGCAGCTTGCTTTCCGCTAACATATCCTACTCCTATTAAGCAAATTGTTCCTGTACTCCCCAGTTAATATTTGTTTAATGCAATTCCAATCAAAATTCTAACAGGATTTTTATTTTGCAGATGATTCTGATTTATGAGAATTGATTGAGGTGAATAAATGATCAAAATAACCCAGAAATGTTTTGCAAAAGAAGAGTGATAAGGAGGAATTCACTCTACCAGATATTAAAACACACTCTTTTAGGGGGAGGGGGTTGATGTCACGTGGTAGTTGTATTTTTTTCTCAGGAGCCTCCATACTGTTTGTCACAGTGACTGCATAAAACATACTCTATTAAAAAAAAAAAAATTAAGTGAGGCATAAGTACGGGTCCCAGTACCTAGATAAGAGGCACAGAATAGATGACTCAGAAACGCCCTAGTATATATAAAAATTTAATGTATGACAAAGATGATTCCATATCTAGAAAAGATAACACAGTATGTGCTATGAGATAATTGGTAACTTTCAAGAAAATGGTTAGAATTGTATCTTTCAGCTTAACCCAAGATCAGCCCAATTCCAGATGTAACAAATAAAGCTAAAATACTCTAAGAAAACATAGAGTAATATGTCTCAGTTATCAAAGAAGACAATCACTTTCCTTTTTATTAAATGTGCAAATGATTTTTATTTATTTTTTCTGTTGAAATATGATTGACATATAATATCCTGTTATTTTCAGGGGCACCTTGTAGCGATTCCATGTTTTCCTGTCATTAGGAAGTAGTCCCCACGATAAGTCTAGTCACCTTCTGTCATGGTACAAAGTTATTACAGTATCATTGACTATATTCCCTATGCTGCACTTTACATCCCCAGGACTTACTTTTTTATAAGTGAAAATTTGTACCTCTTAATCATTACCCTTTCCCTATTTCATGTGCCCTGCCTGCCCCCGAACCCCCCGCCCCTGTAACCAGAGTTTGTTTCTTGTAACTGGAAATCACTTTCTACATATAAAACCACAATGAAAGGAGCCACAAAAGAAAATTTGCTGCCTCTAAAACTTAACATTTTTACATGTAAAACAAGAAAAACACCATCTACAAGAGTATAAGATAAATGATAGACTAGAAAAATTTTGCAACAAATATAATAACATACTGATATTCTTAATCTGGAGAGAACTCCTACATTAATAATAAAACCACTGAGCATCATAAGATAAAAATGGCATAAATAAGCAATTCAAAAAGAAAGAACACACGTGGCAAGTAAATCTCTGGAAACAATTCAACCTGATTAGCAATCAAGGAAAGCACAAAGACATATGAAGACAGTTTAACCCTACCTAATTGGCAAGGCTTTTTCGTGGTGGTATTTCCAGTAAGTAGAGCGGTAAATCGAGCGTTCTCGCTCACTGCTTGGGGAAGGTCTGGCTGATGCAAAAGCTGGCCAAGTGAGTCAAGAGAACTTCAAATGTACCTACTCTTTGACCCAGTGCTTCTGTATCTAAGCATTCATCCAAAGGTAGTTGTCAGAAATAAGGACTCAGGGTGTTGACCATAATTTTGTTGAGAAGAGCCAAAAATTGGAAATAAATATCCAGCAAAAGTTGGAAGACTAAATACATTATGTGTGGTCTGTCCCTACAAGAAAATACCACGCAGCCATTTTCTTAATCATTATTTTGCTCAATATTTGTAGAAACGAGGAACCTTTCCATGAGTGAAAGGAAGGCACTACAATATTTGGGGTAATTTTTTTTCTTCTTTACACTTCAAATCATTTTCTGGATTTTCTCTCCTGGTGATTTTACTCTTACAATAAGAAACAAACATGGATACCCATTTTCTAATGCCCATGAAACACCGCTTGCCCGCCCCAGATCTTGCTTCTGATGTAGCATCAAGTAAAGTCGCTAGAGGACCCAGTGACATCTTGTCTTCAATATCCCTTCCACCAGCCCACCCACCACTCAGTGCCTTTATTGCTTTTCTCTGTTTGCCGCTAGACACGAACGAGTGACCTGCACCCTCCTTTGCTTGCTCTGGGCCAGTTTCCACGGCCGTTTCCAAAGAGAGGAAGAGAAGAAGATGACCTTTCATTTTCATGGGCCCCACTCTGACCATCTGTCCTTACCTAGGTGTTTCCTTTGGGAAACACCAGTCGGTGTGGCTTAGAAAGAAATGCTAGTTTCTTCCACCTTGTGGAAAAACACTGACCCTGTCTTTGTTCTTATCCCACAGATATGATGCTGCCTCTTGTATGTAGCCATTGGAGCAGTGACAATTTTCTGGGCTGAAATCATTCTCAACACTCAAACATTAGACTTCAGCATTCAAGGAAAGCCAAAGCCATTGGAGGGGGACTACAAGCCCAAAGCCTTTTATCTTACTTGTTCCAAAAATTTCACTGCCCCTTTCCTACCTGCCCACCCCTGCCCACCCCCCAGATTAAACTATTGCACACAGACAGGCAGCATGGCGAGCAAGCGAAAATCCACCACACCGTGCATGGTTCGGACCCCACAAGTAGTAGAACAGGATGTGCCCGAGGAAGGAGACAGGGCCAAAGAGAAAGGAATCAGCGCACCACAGCCTGAAGCAGCCAAGGACAGTTGGACAGTGGAACCTGAAAACTCTTCCAAAGAAAATGAAGTGATCGAAGTGAAATCTACAGGGGAAAACCAATCCAAAAAACTCCAAGGTGGTTACGAATGCAAGTACTGCCCCTACTCCACGCAAAACCTGAACGAGTTCACGGAGCACGTTGACATGCAGCACCCCAACGTGATCCTCAACCCCCTCTATGTGTGTGCTGAATGTAACTTCACAACCAAAAAGTACGACTCTTTGTCTGACCACAACTCCAAGTTCCATCCCGGGGAGACCAACTTCAAGCTGAAGTTGATCAAGCGCAATAATCAGACTGTCTTGGAGCAGTCCATCGAAGCCACCAACCACATCGTGTCCATCGCAGCCAGCGGCCCCACCAGCGGCGACGGTGATCCCGGCATCTCCGTGAGTAAGACGCCCATCATGAAGCCAGGGAAACCAAAAGCTGATGCCAAGAAGGTGCCCAAGAAGCCCGAGGAGGCCACTCCCGAAAACCACGTGGAAGGGACGGCCCGCCTGGTGACTGACGCGGCTGAGATCCTCTCGAGACTCGGAGGCGTGGAGCTCCTCCAGGACACGCTAGGACACGTCATGCCTTCTGTCCAGCTCCCACCAAATATCAACCTTGTCCCCAAAGTCCCTGTCCCGCTGAATACTACCAAATACAACTCTGCCCTGGACACGAATGCCACCATGATCAACTCCTTCAACAAGTTCCCTTACCCAACTCAGGCTGAGCTGTCCTGGCTGACCGCTGCCTCCAAGCACCCGGAGGAGCACATCAGAATCTGGTTCGCCACCCAGCGCTTAAAGCACGGCATCAGCTGGTCCCCGGAGGAGGTGGAGGAGGCCCGGAAAAAGATGTTTAATGGCACCATCCAGTCGGTACCCCCGACGATCACCGTGCTGCCAGCCCAGTTGGCGCCCACCAAGATGTCACAGCCCATCCTCCAGACAGCACTGCCGTGCCAGATTCTCGGCCAAACCAGCCTGGTGCTGACTCAGGTGACGAGCGGGTCGACGACCGTCTCTTGCTCCCCCATCACACTTGCCGTGGCCGGAGTGACCAACCACGGCCAGAAGAGACCTTTGGTGACTCCCCAGGCTGCCTCCGAGCCCAAGCGTCCACACGTCGCTCAGGTGCCAGAGCCCCCACCCAAGGTAGCCAACCCCCCTTCCCTGACCCCAGCCAGCGACCGCAAGAAGACAAAGGAGCAGATCGCGCATCTCAAGGCCAGCTTTCTCCAGAGCCAGTTCCCCGACGACGCGGAGGTCTATCGGCTCATCGAGGTGACCGGCCTGGCCAGGAGCGAGATCAAGAAGTGGTTCAGCGACCACCGGTACCGGTGTCAAAGAGGCATCGTGCACATCACCAGCGAATCCCTTGCCAAAGACCAGCTGGCCCTCGCGGCCTCCCGACACGGCCGCACGTACCACGCCTACCCAGACTTCACCCCACAGAAATTCAAAGAAAAAACCCAGGGTCAGGTTAAGATCCTGGAAGACAGCTTTTTGAAAAGCTCCTTCCCGACCCAAGCGGAACTGGACAGGCTAAGGGTGGACACGAAACTCAGCAGAAGGGAGATCGAATCCTGGTTCTCGGAGAGACGGAAGCTTCGGGACAGCATGGAGCAAGCTGTCCTGGATTCCATGGGGGCCGGCAAAAAAGGCCAAGACGTGGGGGCCCCCAACGGTGCTCTGTCTCGGCTCGACCAGCTCTCCGGGGCCCAGTTAGCCGGTTCCCTGCCCAGCCCCTCACCAGCAATTACGAAGAGTCAAGAACAGGTCCATCTCCTGCGGAGCACGTTCGCCAGAACCCAGTGGCCCACCCCCCAGGAGTACGACCAGTTAGCGGCCAAGACCGGCCTGGTCCGGACTGAAATCGTGCGTTGGTTCAAGGAGAACAGATGCTTGCTAAAAACCGGGACCTTGAAGTGGGTGGAGCAGTCCCGGCACCTAGCCGGCGAGCACGGTCACGGCCACGACGCGGCGCCGAGGAAAGCCGCGAGAGCCGTCGCGGCCGAGAGCCCGAAGAATGGGAGCGAGGTGGCTCAGCCCCACTACAAGGACCCCAAAAAGCTCTGCGAGGAGGACTTGGAGAAGTTAGTACCCAGGGGGAAAGTGAGCAACGAGCCGGCAAAAGACGGTGCGCCGGCCAAGCCTTCGGAAGGCGCCTCGGACAGGTCGGAGGGCAGCAGCCGGGACGGCCCGGGCAGCGAGGAGAACGAGGAGTCGGGCGTCGTGGATTGGGTGGAGGTCACGGTCGGAGAGGAGGACGCCGTCTCAGACCGGTCCGACAGCTGGAGTCAGACCGCAGCCGAAGGTGCCGCCGAACTGGCCGGCTCGGACTCGGACAGCATCCCGGCAGAGGCCGGCCAGGCCTAACAGGTAACTCCACCTGCTCCCCGTCTGGGAACGAGGGGAGGGCGCCGGTTTTCTCCCTTTTCATTGCCGGGGTCAGTATAGGTTTGTAGGGGACTGAGATGGTGACACAGATGATGGGGTCTTATTTTTAGAAGGAAGGAAAATAGTGATGCCATCAGGCAGGGTCGGAGGAGCCAGAGTGGGTCGGGCAGGACCAGCCGAGAGGGTCCTTGGCTTCACATTGGATGGAAATCAGATGTGAGCCAGCGGGAAGCGAGAGCAGAGTTTACTGAGGTAGAGAGAGAGCAGATACAGCCGGAGGGCCTGGGAGACTCGGAGAGGAAAGGAGCATGGGTCCCATCTTGGCTTGGGGTCTGGGGTTTTCCTTGACGACTTCGTTCTAGTCATCCATGAACTGCTGGGAACAAAGACAGCATCCAGTCATCCTCCTAAATTACTCATTCCCATGATCCCAGAGGGTCTGTCACGTCACGAAGTCTAGGGCCAGTCGTCTGCAATAGGCTTAGACACACGCCAGCCGTGCCCGGTCATTCCTGGGATGTTACCGATTGTGCCGGAAGCCTCCAGAGAAGTCAATAATTCCTTGCCCCTTTCAAGGAGGACACACATGAAGGCGTGTGTAGGGCGGGGGTGCAGGTCCTCGCGAGAATGGAAACAGGAAAGGCAGCAAAAAGCAGACTTGTGTGGACTCCTTCAGTCTCCCTGTCTCACTAGGCGCCGGCAGATTCTCTGTCCTCATTTGCAAGGCTGATGGGTGACAGCGCCACCGCCTGTGGCCTCTTACGGACACCCCCCTCTGGGGCCTGTCCATTCTAAAGTCTAGATGCAGTCGTCACGGAGACACTTCCTTCTCTTTCTTCGTGTTTGCTGCTCTAAGAAACAAAGGATGTTTTTCCTTTTTCTTTCCGTCTTTTTTTTTTTTCTTCATTTTCTTTCCTTTCTGGATTTTTTTAGAGTAGTTAACCAAGTCTACTGGCTAGAGATCTGGGGTTGTTTCTTTTAACCTGACAGGTCTGGGTCTTTGCCTTGGCCTGGCTAAAGGAAGGCATGGATGTCACCAAGTCACCCAGCTTCTAATCGCGCTGATTGGGTCCCTGGAACCCCTTCAGATCTGGAAGAAACGGATGCAAATGAGGCCCGAGGTGCCACAAAAGCCTGAGAAGGGAGGTTGTCATGGTTACTAATGGCCGTGTCATCCACATGATGGGACACGGCGCCCAAGCCCCGATGTTTGTGCTTTCCGGAGAGGTCTGTACACATCAAGGCCTAAAGGCCCGACTGCCGGCTCCGTGGTGGGTTCAGAATAGAGGGGGCAGCGGGGCGAGGGGCACGGGAGGCAAAGATCACCTCGGCCAAAGCCGAAATGTTGCAAGGACAGCCTGGAACCAGGAGGAAGACGTGCAATTTACCATCTGCCCGCATGGGCTTCTCCAGGGGTCCCTTAAAAGGCAACAGAAGGGGACACCCCCATGTCACCTTTTCAAGTAATAAAATAAAGGTAAGAACCTCCAGAATGATTTATAAGGTCCCAAAAGGAGTCCTGGAAGATACCATACCTCTTTATTAATGAGTCCGGACAACTTTGGCTGGTGAGCCACTCATTGGTTTATTTATTTTGTAGTAGTATAAGGTGCCTGGCCACAAAATAAAGTCTTCTGGAAACCTTGTTTTTAGCCAGTTCCATGAAAATTTCACTAGCCAGCTAGTGAAAATGATTTAAGGAACAGCCGGTTGCAGATGCCATTAAGTCTTCCTTCTCCCCGACCCCGACTTTTCAGGAGGGAGCAATAATGGGTTACAGGTGACAATGCGGCATAGAGGGAGGGGCTAGTGATCAGAGGGGGCTGAAGGCTATGGAGGCCACCAGTAGCACCCCAGGCCTGCCACCATCTGGATGCCTTGGTTCCTCTCTCTGGCTATTTTCCTGCCTTCTTAAGAGATCCTACCAGCCCAGCCTGTATCTGCCTTGTTGAAATAAGGGAGAGATTTTTTTTTTTTTTTTTTTTTTGGTCCAGTCCAAATCTGCCTGAAAACTCGTAGCTTGCCTTGTCTTCTTGACCTTTTCCAATGCCTGACAGAGTCTACATGATTGCTTTTTCCTCCTGCCATGGAGTGGACAACAGTCAGTTCAATTCAGCAAATCCATTCTGCACACCTACTGTGTGCCAAGCTCTGTGCTAAGCACCAAGACGACGGGATGAAGAAGACAGATGAGGGTCCTCACACACATGGAGCTCAGTCAGGCCCAGGAGAGAGGAAACTGCTCTTTCCTTTACTAGCCGGGGTGATCCATGGTGTGACCAGGAGACTAACTCAGGCTGCGGTCAGGGCAGGCTTCGTGGAGGAAGGGACATCTGCCTCAGGGGCTAGCTGAGGGGAAGGAGTTAGCTCATGCACCAGCAAGGAAGAGAGGTTCATGTGGAAGGAGTAGACAAGGCAAAGTTCCAGAGACAAAAGAAGGAATGGTACAGCTGAGGAACCAAGTTTGGGCACAGCCAGAAAGCCGAATTGGGGGTTCAGCAGACGATGGGAAAGGACAACTGGAAGAAAAGACGATGGTTTTCCCCAGCAGGCAAAGCTCTTCTGGACCGAGTTTGAATAGAAGAATGCCGAGTGTCCCTGTATCGCAGAGTGAGCTTGGAGGGCACGTCCAGATCCCCATCCCCGAGTGGCGGTTGTCTGGGGATGGCAGCTCCCGGAGCCCCCTGAGGCCACCTGTCCCCATCCCCTCTCCCCCAGGCAGTACCACCGCCAACAGCCAAAAATGCCCACCTGTGTTGGCTGCCACCGTGCCTGCCCCTGACCTGAGACCGGAGAGGAACATGAAGGGGGGACACAAGGTTAAAACCATAGAGAGCAGCTTTGGAGGGAAGGACAGGAGGACGGAAGGACAGGAGGACGGAAGGGGGTACACGGACTCCTGAGGATCCAAGGCAGAGAGTTAGGCACCTGACCACAGATGGTCTCACTCAGTGGTCCTAGTGACGCCAGATTTTTTTTTTTAAAAAGGTTTATTTACCCACTTTAGAGAGAAACAGAGAAAGCAGGGAGAGGGGCAGTGGGAGATAGAAAAAAAAATCTTTAGCAGACTCCCTGCTGAGCATAGAGCCCAGCTCGGGGCTCGATCCCCCGAACCTGAGCTCATGACCCAAGCCCAAATCAAGAGTCGGGTGTTCAACCTACTGAGCCACCCAGGCACTCCCCCACCCTGTAATTTTTTACAAACCCAAAAACAGAGGCTTGAAACCAAGGAGCTTAGTGTATTCTCCGAGCCAGCACCTCACTTCCATCCCAGAGCCCTGGCTCCTACCGCCGTCTCTGCCTCTCTGTTTTGGACAGAAATTCTCCATTTCTGGCTGATCCCTCCCACCCCCGTGGTGGTGTTGGGAGGCAGGGAATACCTAGGGTGTCTAGAATGGGCCATTAAACATTAGCTAAATCAGAGACGGACAAACTAGCTGTTTTCTTCCCCTCTCTCCCCCGCCAAAAACCGGGAACACCCAGAACCCCCCTTTTATGTTTCTTTATGGTAAACACCACAAGCACGAGCTGAGAAATGTTCCTAAGCAAGATGCTAAGAGCTGCTCAACACCTGGTGACATCCGACATCCCTAACTGGCTTCCTGGTATTTCTGAGGTGCCACTTTATGGAGGGACGGGCTGCGGTCCGCCCTAGGGCTGGCATCCTGGACACAGGCACCCCTGAAAGGAACCTTTCAACTTGGAAGAAATCCCTCCAAATTACTTCACAGCTTTTATGAACTGAACACATGGGTCTCTTGAAATTCATAAATATTCAGCGATGCCTTTATTTAAACACGTATTTATTTAGGAAGCTGCCGTTGAGTTCAGTTGTCGCACGTATAATAATCCTGAAAATAATGCACCGTTTTGGCTACGGAGAAGGTGTTAGGGGATGTGTATACGAGAGAGGGAGGATGGACTTGGGTGGGCAGCTGAGAGCAGATGCCGGGGTTCCCCCTTGGTGCGAGCTAAGCATCCCCTCACTGAAGCTTCAGAAAGCTTACGTCAGCGTTCGACTCAGCCGGGCTCCCTTGGCTGTGAGGTTGGACAGAAAGGTAAGGAGGCCCATCCAGACCTTGAATTGTGTTGTCTTGATTCAGCCTCTGGGTCTAGTTATCAAAGCCATCTACTAAGAGACCTGTCCCGGTGAGAGGCTGAACAGTAAATTTCCTCCTTTCCGAAAAATGAGTCAGAATACTTGAGCCCCACATGGCCAGACATATGCCTCGATGTTTGGCCAGATGGAATATCCCAGAACTCCTACTACTGAGAGTTTCTATTTACTGGCCTGTGCCATGTGCTTGGGATTCTTCTGCACACATCCAGTAACTCGCCGAAACTTCATTCCATCCCTGTGAGATAGGTGTGGCTTTCTTCCCATTTTGCAGAGGGCAAAACTGAGGCTCAGAGAGATTTGCCCTGTGTTCCACAGCTCAGAGTTGGCGGAGGCTAGAGGCCACCTCTCGTCTGTCGGGTCAGTGCCTGACCCAGGCACAGGGACAGCACCACCACAGCTCAGCCTGGACCAACAGGGCTTGGCCGCTTCTTAATACAATACACGAAAAAATGAATACATAAGTATTCATTTGCTAATTCTGCTCCCTCCCAGTTTCTGACAATTATTAGGGATGGCTTTGGAGAAGAGATAAATTTTGTGAAATGCCAGAAAAGTATGGGGAACATATTGGATGGAAACATCGTTCAGCTTGCTTCAAAAATTTAAGGCTACCCAGTGTTGCATCGTGGCTGCCATTTAGGATCTGGGATATGTGTGTCCCCCGCGATCTGTTCAGATTAGGTGTCCAAATACAGATATTCGAATGAGCGGATGGATGGATGGATGGATGGGTAGATGGATGAAAATGTAATTGTCTGTTTCCGGGTCTCCCCTCCACCAGACCCTTGAACACAGGGACCATATCCCATGCATCTCTGAGTCCCCAGTGCCTAATGGGGAGCAAATACACAGCAGCAGTGTACTGAACCACCCTGAGAATTAGCTAACGTGGTTGGCTCTCAGTTGTTTGGAATCCAACATTTCAGGCGTTGGCTCCTCCTCCTCGTCTTCTGTCACTTGGCGGACACCAGACAGAGGAGTGGCGCTGGGGACAGCCTGCTCTCCAGTGTGTGCGAGCAGCTGAAGGAAAAGGTCTGCTGGAGAACCCGTCACTGGGCGATGCACACTAGCCTGGCGGCCCCAGCACTAATAAAGTTAAATGCGACACTTCTGTTTACCTGATTCTGGAGCTTCTCACAGCAGAGCTCTCACCGTGCTTTTGGGAAGCTTGTAGCAACTTAGGAGCCATGACGTCTGAGTTCCCTCATCTGTCAGAGGAAGGATGTGGGCCCCAAGGAGAGGAAGTCACTGGGCCAGAGGCGCCTGTCATAAGTGACGTGGCGCCTTCGTGCATCAGGTATCTGGGGAATGCCTGCGGCATGCCAGGTTCTGGGGGTCAGGAGAGCTGCTGTGCCCAGCGTGTCCCTGTCCTCATGGAGCCCACAGTCTCGTGAGGAATGAAGCTTTAAGCAAACAAAAAGGAAGGACTGCCATGCTGACAAGTTTCTTTAAAGGAAAGGTCCCTGGTCTGTGAGACTATGGAATAGGAGAATTTGACTTGATTTCAGGGGTTGGGTGAGTTTTCTTGAGAGATAATAAATGACTTGAAATCTGAAAAGTCAAGTATGAGTTGGCTGAGCCGTGAGGAGGGGACCACATTCAAGCACAAGGTACAGCGTACTCAAAGCCCCTGAGGCCAGAGGGAACTTAAGACATCAGGGACCTAAAAGGTGGCCATTGTGGCTGTGATTTGCCCGAATTCACACTCTATAGACATGCAGGGGTGAAAAGCCAGAGTGCTACGTGGACTCACCTATAACCCAAATTTCTCTTGATATTCTTCTACCTCACCCATAAAGAAGACTCTGCATGGTTCTGTGTGTAGGATCCTGTAGAGAAAGGTTGAGACGCTCTGAGATGCTCCAGGAAGGAGTGAAAGGAAAGTCATGTTGGAGAGAGCTGGGTGTTCAGACCTTCCTACCCCCTGTGGTAAATGGAGCACGGATGGTGGAAAATTCTAGAGCATCCACATGCGCATTACTTTATTCTGTCTTATTAGTAAGTGTTTGTAACCTTAACACTTATGGTATTAGTCAACGAGGGCTGCCAGAACAGAACAGAGTGAGTACTTAAACAACATAGATTTCCTCACCGTTCCAGAGGCTGGAAGGTCAAGATCCAGGTGCCAGCAGGGTTGGTGGCTGGTGAGGCCTCTCTCCTCGGCTTGCAGATAGCCACCTTGTTTCTGTGTGCTCTCCTGGTCTTTCCTCTGCACATGCTCACTCCTGATCTCTCCTTATAGGGGCACTAGGACCCCTCCCCTATGACCTCATTGAACCATAATCACCTCCTTGAAGGTCCATCTCCTGGTACAGTCATACTGGGGATTGGGCTTCTGCAGATGAATGGTGGAGGAGGGGACATAATTCAACCCATGGCACTAACAGAGCTGTCTCTTGTTGTCAGGATTAAATTAAATAATACGAGTGAAATTCCCTAAATGCAGTGGGGAGGGGGGCGGTACGCATTAGTATCAGCAATGCTCAGCTGCCCACTCTGCATTGAGTCCTTTCTCTATAGAGAAGACCTTGGTCGACTGCTTCCTGCCTTTCCAAGTTGACTTTTCAGTTGAGGCCCCACTTGTACAAGCTCAAGCCGTTAGGTGTTAATTGCATCTCAGAGGGGTGGGGGTCGGGGTGGGAGCTGAGCCCTTACTGTGCTGGACACTTTGCATGTGTTGACAACGCTCTGAAGTCAACATTTTTTTTTTTTAATTTTATGGTGGAGGAGAATGAGGCACAGAAAGGTAACTCATCCAAGATCATTGAGCTGGAAAGTGGGGGAGCTGGCATTCAGACCCAAATCCACGTGCGTAAACACGAGGGCTGTGCCTTATGAATTTAAAATACAACTCTGTTTGCTCAAATACTTTGGACTCCTCTGGATAATATCCTCAGTTGGAAAAAGGGCAGAAAGAACCAGTGACCCCTCTGATTCCTCCATCCAGCCTCCTTGCAAGCAGCCTGGGGGAGATGTACCTGGCTTTTAAATCTCAGCAATTCCCCCAAGCCGAGAGGCTCCCCAAACTGCTGCAGGAAAAAGAGCACTGGCCAGATGTGTCTTGGCCAGATGTGCCTGAGTTGACCGAGGCCTGGCATGGGAATGATTTAGGATGGGATGGAATCTTCCTGGCCCCCCGGGGAAATTGCTTAATCACTCTCCCTGCCACCGTGTTTTCCTTTTCCCAATTCTAATTAAAATCAGACCATGCCCCCTTGCAAGAAAAGAAAGTTTGCCTCAAATATTATTAAGATAATAAATCACTATCACAGTGCTTGTTTTTCTCACGGAGTACTGTGTTACACTCTCCTGAGTCCACAGGGCTTTGGGAAATCCCTACAGGGAAAATTAAAGAGACACAGAAACAGAAAGGTATCACATGGGAAAAGAATACTAATTTTTTCATGTTTCCCCAATGGATAAAGTAATAAAGAAGCAGATTTTGCTAAAGAATTTGATAGTACTTTTTAACCTTCCAAGCTGTCCCCAAGATAGAAAGGGAGGCAGAGGGTTCCCTGTCCTGGGCAGGGTTCAGGGAGAGGCTGGACGTCCGCTTGGTAGAGATGATTGAATAGTGGCCATATGCGAAGGGCCCGACGACTTTGCTGTTTCCTCGCATAGCCGAGATCCAGTGCTCTAGGATCAAGTAATCCATTGGGTCCCTGGTTCTCTGCAGGGGGAGTGTCCCTGACCAGGAACCAGTGGTAAGATTGCAGCTCGAAGCCCAGGGGATTCGCAAGAGGCCACATCCTCAAAGTCACTGTACTACTGGAAAATAGAAACCTAGAAGGGAGCTCCGTCACCAGTCTTGGGTAACCAGCCACGCCTCCCAAAGCACTGTGATTTTCCCATTTTTCATTCACTAATGAACTTTGGAGTTTACTTTTGGGGGCCAGACCCAGTGCAGGGGGGGGTGGGGTGCGGGGCAGGGGTCTTGCAGTGAACGCTCTGGGCCCCGCCCATGTCCTCACAGGATGGACAGTTAGCCAGGCAGTGTGAAGACAGTGTGACTCGGTTGTACTGGGATGCCCAGGTACGGGAGCGTCTCACAAGGAGACCGGAGGGCACCAGGAAGCAAGGCTTTTCGGGAAAGCAGCCTGTGGCTGGCCACGGCTGCCCATAGGGAAGGCTCTGGGGCCACTGCTCTGTCCCTCCCGGGGACCATGCCCTGCCTTCTGTTTCCAGCAGCTTCCCAGTCTCTCTCTGAGAGCCCCGCCAGCTCCCACAATCCTGCCCGTGGCTACGCACCCTGGGAGAGGTCAAGGAGAGCTGAAGTCCAGCGGCTCCCAGGGTGCCTCCGAGGGCCCAGAGCCGACCAAGGACATCCGGGGTCTCTGCAAAAGCAGCTCTGTCTCCTTTTCTCCAGGCCACCCTCTTGCCCTTGCAGTCTGTTTTGGGGAGGTTTTAAGGATTTTGTTCAGTAGTTTTTTCTTCCTTAATACGTCTGGTTGGAGGATTGTGTGTGTCCGTGTCCAGAGGACCTGACACAGGGAACCCGAACACATTGCCAGATGAAGAAGCACCTTTATGCTGAGGTGTATCTAAAAATGTGAGACTTTGGGCCTTTGAAGAGACGTGGTTCCGTTCCATTTTTGAGGAAATAAAATAGGTGTACTCACACGCACGTACACACACATGCACACACACACACACGAGTGAGTGAGCTCACGGACTCCTAAAGCCTCGATTTTACACACGTGACCTTCCTCGAGGAAAAGCTGAAGCGGTATTTCGGGAGCACCTGCTTGCTTGGCCGGCCTCACCTGTAACCCCCGCGGCGGCCCGCAGGTGTGAAGTGTGGAAGCGAGTCTCCGGGAGGTTAAGCGGCAGACACAGGCACACAGCAGACACAGGGACACACCCGGGATCCCCACTACTCTGCTCTTCCCGCTCGGACCCACCGCAGCCGGTACCCACGGTCGGCCCGACGGGGAGAGGGAAGAGCAGTAGCTGTCTCCCCGCCTTGGGCCTCCTTCCCGGAGTCTTGAGCCCTGCTCGGGTGGACCTCCACCCAGAGGAGCCCCCTTTGCAAGGCTTCTGAGAGACCCTGGTTGCCGGGGAAAACCCAGTTCCTTGGGGAGCACAGCAGGAGGCCAGCTACGGTCCGTGTGCCCACCTGTGGCCACCCTGTGGCTCTCCGTGGGATCAGCAATAGGCACACGGTCATCTCTGGGCGACCGGAACCGCCAGCCCCTGCCTTTGAAGCAGACATGCTCACCCCTGTCCGCAGGCTGCTCCATGCAGGGGGAGACACGCACGTAGGACACGGAGTATGGACGCGGGTCCGGTGTGGAAAGAGCAGTTCCCGTTGGACTGGCCTTGGAAGAGCTCAGGCTGCACCACTAACTACTTGACTGATATCATTTAATCGCCCCGAGCCCCTGTTTCCCCCCAGCATGGTGTGCGCCACAGTCACCTCCCTCCCAGCCTTCTGGAAGGAGCGGACGAGGGGCGTTCGCATCAGCACCTAGCATCTGGCCTGGCCCGGAGTATGCATGAGAGAAATCCCAGTTACTGTCCGTGCTGTCACAAGCAGGGTCATTCCTGGTTTTGACAGTGCTGCTGAGAAATCATGTTGACTTGGGGAGCTCACCCTTCCTCCCGAAGCTTCCCTCTTCTGGTGAACGGAGCGATGTTGGCCGCACCCAGTGTCAGGAGCCCTGGGGCTCTTGTGCTGGACCAGTCTCGGGCAGTACCAGATCCCAAGGACACCCCCAGACTCCGGTTTCACCCACAGACCTTTTCTTTCACAAGTTGGCTTCTTAACGCCAGATTCATTGTCCTCGTCATGAGTTCCTGGGAAATGTGGGTACGTTTGACCTCCAGACGTTGGGAACGAATGACAAGATAGATGGCCTGCTGAGGCCTCTGGCTGAGAAGTGCAGGCCGCGTGCCCCCGGGCCCCTGTGCCAGAGCCTTCCTTGGGGCCCTCCCTACCCCTTTCTCAGCCAGAGGAGAGGCCTGACGAGGAGCAAGGCAGAGGACAAGCCAGTGGCTTCAGAACCTGCAGATTCGATAAGCTTCCGGCCTGTCACAGGATAGTAGCTGTCCCTGGGACAGCCCTGCGCCCTCCCCTGGGGTTCCTCCCCGCAGGAGCCCACAGGGTAGTAATGGTGGTCTGTCTTCACGTCCTAGGGCCGCCTTCCAGGGGGTGGCTTACACAACGGAGATGTGTTCTCCCTCAGTTCTGGAGGCTGGAAGTCTGGTGTTGGCGGTGTTGGTTTCTTTCTGGGGGCTGTGAGGGGAGAGTCTGTGGCACGCCTCTCTCCTAGCGTCTGGTGAGGAGCTGGCCCTCCGTGGCACCCATGGGCTTGTGGCTGCGTCACCGTGGTCTCTGCCTTTGTCTTCACGCGGCGCTCTCCCTGTGTGAGTCTGCGTCCAGCTTGCCTGTTGGTGGCATCACCAGTCGCACTGGAGTGATTAGGGCCCCCCCCCAGTGACCTCATGTTCACTTGATTACTTACCTCTGTAACGGAAGATCCACATCGGGTGACATTCTGAGATCCCGAGGATTGGGACATCCACAGAGCCTGTTGGGGAGACACCGTTCAGCTCATCGGACGGTCCTTGCGCTGTTCTCCTCACTTCAAAAAACATAAGAATTAAGCGTTTCTGCATATGGACTCTTATTAGATACTGTTTGTTATGAGCATACTCTGGAGATGGCCTGGGTTGGGATCCTGACCAGGCCACGTCCTTGCTGTCTCATCGTGGGCAAAGTGTTTAGCCTCCCCGTGCTCAGCCATAAAGTGGGACTCATGGTCACACGGTTGGGTTGATATGAACGCCAAATTAATAATACACCTAAAATGTCTCACCTTGTTATGATCCTACCGTGCTTAGAAAAGGCTGCACCTAGCAACAACGACAAAGGTATATAATACGATATAGAACACTTCCGAAGTATCTTATTTACTACGTAACCACATACTGGACACTCTTCCAAATTCTGGGGCGAACTCAGCTTCCTTAATCATCTCCACAACCCCTATTAGTAACCGTTTTACAGAAGCAAAAACTAAGTCCTAGAGAGGTTAGGTCACATGTGTATGGCCCCACCGTCAATAAACAGAATAGTTAGCACCCGAATCCAGTTTGCCGGACTCCGGGACCTCTTAGGACCACTGTGTCTGGCCGCCTCTCCAGGAATAAGGAAAGGGCCTTGAAATGAAGTAAACAATTGCACCACCTCCACTTGCCCAGAAAACCCTCCTGTTTTCAAAGGCCTGATTCTGGAGGCACTTCCTGTGATGTCAGACTGGGCTCAGAAACACACACTCCTTTTTAACAACTAGCTCCAGGGCGCCCGGATGGCTCAGTGGGTTAAGCCTCTGCCTTCCGCTCAGGTCATGATCTCAGGGTCCTGGGATCGAGCCCCGCATTGGGCTCTCTGCTCAGCATGGAGCCTGCTTCCTCCTCTCTCTCTGCCCCTCCTCCCTGCCCATGCTCTCTCTCTCCAATAAATAAATAAAGTCTTTTAAAAAGTAAAAAATAAAAAACCTGGCCCCAAACCTGGGCATTTATCTCTCCTCCAAGCCCCAGGATGGCTTCGGAAGGGGCCTTCCCCAGGAAGAGTGACCCCTGCCTCCTCTCCCCCAACCCCCCCCCCACACCCCGCAAGGGAATGAGCATCTCCTGACATCTTGTTTCTGGTTTTGTGTCATCTTCCTAGGGATGTCTGTTGGAACTGCATTGCTGATAAAGGGGGCGTTCTGTCTTTGACGAAAGAAGAGAACCTCCCTCCCCGGCCATGGGCCACCCTGGCCAGAGACTCCAAGTGGAACCACTTAGCGGGCACGTGGCTGCAGGGAACAGGAACCCCAGCCCTCACTCACGCCGCCCGGAGGACCGGTGGGAATTGTTCATAGTGCCAAAGTCCTACTACTGCGTTTTCAATGGGTCCCTGTAAATAGTTTGCTCCTCTGCCCTGGCCCCCACCTCTTGCTATACTGGAACCAATTTGTACAATGTGGGAATTTTGTTACCTTTTTAATCAAGGGCAGCATCCTTTTCCAGCACTACCATTGTAAGGTTTTTTTTTTTTTTCCCCAGGCGGGAGGGCTGATCACACGTGCTTTTCTCTTTTTTCCTTTTCTTTTTTTTTTTAATCTTTATTTTATTAATTTTGGGCAGTGGGGGGATGTTAGCATTAGTGCCGTTATATCTACTGGACTTTAGGTAGGGAGAGTTCATTTTTTTTTTTTTTTTTTTTTTTTTTACGTAGTTTGAAATTTGCGCGATTTCTCTGTGGGAAGGGCTTGGATTGGGGCATCTGTCTCCACTTTGAGAGGGTTTACAGATGATGGAGCTTCCGGATCAGATCCATTTCCAGTTCTCCCCCTAGCCCCCCCCCACCCCGCACCGGGGTCCCTGTTTAGCCACGCACAAGGCTTTCCGAACTGCCAGCAGGTAGATCTGCTTTCTCCACTGCCTGGCCTCTTCGGCTGACCGTGGGCCGAGCCAGCACCAGAGACCCCAGGGGCAGGTGGCCTCTTTTCAGATACCAGCAGAAAGGGCTCCCCCATTTTTAGCATTATCATTACTTCTATGAAATTAAAACAACAAGAGGTCTTCCTATCTAGATGGTACAAAGATGAACCGCTTCAGTTTTTGGTTTCTGTTCCTGACTGGCTTTTCTCAGTGTGGTTTTTGACAAGATTTCAGCTTGAAGCCTCACCATGAACTGGTTTTTGTTTGTTTGTTTGTTTGTGTGTTTGTTTTTGGGCCAATTTTAGATTCTGGAGTGCACTTTTTTTTTTTTTCTTTCCAGTTAGTCCTAACTTCTAAAGAGGAAAAACCAAGAGACGTATCTGGTGTAAATGTCGCAATATGAGTTGTGTTTGCAACCCAACCCTCCCCCTAGCCCCCCATTTGGGTACCCTGCACAAATAAAATGCTAGGGAGTTTGAAAAAAAAAAAACACAAACCATTTTTTCTAACTTGTTGCTCATTTGTTGTAACTCAATAAAGCAAAGACTAAACATTTTTATAACCTTTTCCTCTGCTCCTCATTCTTCATTGCCGTCTGGCTCCCAGGACATGGCACAAGGGCTCCAACTCCCCCCACCCCCAACACCAATCTCAGCGCTCTTATGACAGATTCCTTTGACATTTCTCATTTTCTGTCTTGGGGATGTCCGACAGCACTAATGGGACTTTCAACCCAGGGCGTAAATGTTGATGTGGAAGTCTGTCCTAGCTCTTCGACACAGAGAAGGAAGGAGGCTCTCCCTCCTCCTTCACAAATAGATTCATAAACTATGGCAGAGTGGGAGTGAGACCCGCAGGCCACGTGCCGCACCCCTGCGCACACTCAGGTGACCCAAGGTAAGTCACTACCCTCCCCGGACTGCCGAGAACTGGTGACGAGGACACTGCCATTTCTCAGAGAAGGCTGGCTTTTGTGTCTCTGCCCAGGTAAGGTTTAAAGAGTCTCCCACTATGTGGGGAAAGGGGAACCCTCTTACCCTGTTGGTGGGAATGCAAGCTGGTGCGGCCACTCTGGAAGACAGTATGGAGGTTCTTTAAGAAGCTAAAAATAGAGCTACCCTATGACCCAGCAATTGCACTACTGGGCATTTACCCAGTAGTGATCCAGAGGGGCACATGCACCTGAATGTTTACAGCAGCTACAAATGTAGTGATCCAGAGGGGCACATGCACCTGAATGTTTACAGCAGCTACAAATGTAGTGATCCAGAGGGGCACATGCACCTGAATGTTTACAGCAGCTACAAATGTAGTGATCCAGAGGGGCACATGCACCTGAATGTTTACAGCAGCAATGTCCACAATAGCCAAACTATGGAAAGAGCCCACATGTCCATCAACAGATGAATGGATAAAGAAGATGTGGTTTATATATACAATGGAATATTACTCAGCCATCAAAAAAATATGAAATCTTGCCATTTGCAACAATATGGATGGAACTAGAGGGTACCATGTTAAGCGAAATAAGTCAATCAGAGAAAGACAATTATCATATGATCTTACTGATAATGTGGAATTTAAGAAACAAAACAGAGGCTCATAGGGGAAGGGAGGGAAAAATAAAACAAGATGGAGTCAGAGAGAGAGAAGCCATAAGAGACTCTTAAGTATAGGGAACAAACTGAGGGTTGCTGGAGGGGAGAGGGGTGGGGGGATGGGGTCACTGGGGGATGGGCATTAAGGAGGGCACGTGACGTAATGAGCACTGGGTGTGATATAAGACTGTTGCATCTCTGACCTCTACCTCTGAAACTAATAATACACTACATGTTAATTAATTGAATTTAAATTAAAAAAAAAACTAAAAAATAAAGAGTCCATCACTGTTCAGCGTGACACTCATCTACCCAGTGGTTTTCAAACGTGGGCAGGCCCCAGAATCACCTGGAAGGGCTCCTTAAAATTTATGAATCAGTAGGTCTGGAGCAAGAGCCTAGAGTCTGCATTGCTAACAAGTGTCCAGGAAAAGCTGACACTGTTGGCCCAGGGAGCCCACTTTGGGAATCTCTGGTCTCGAAGTTTAATGTCGCAGGGACTAATGGACTTTTGGCCAGCTTATCTAAACTAAGCATGAGTATGAAGCATGCATAAGCATATTCTTCAGGTAGTCCCCCCACTTGCTCCCACACAGGAAACACTGAAAAATCAGGGACTCCAGATAAGTTGGCCTTTTCCAGAAGATGCGCTCAATATTGAATATCGTAGAGTTTTGATCTTTGGCTGAAAAACCACACAACCCTGCAGTGGCTCTTATTTGTGGACTCCTGTTGCCTTGGAGAGACCTGCCTGCTGATGTCTTGGACCAATGTCACCTGACCTCCAGGACTCCCCGCCTGTGGGACAGGATGGGACTGGGGCAAGCAAGCCCCTATGGGTGCAAAATGTAAGGAACCAAGGCCATGCCAGCGCCGAACTTGGACGTGCAGGACCCCAAGAGAGGGCATCTCCTTAAATGTCTCATCCCAGGTGCTGTGCTTGCCTCCCCCAGCGCTGCCAATCTGCTGTGCCATCCTCCAGCCCTGCTTCGTTTTCCTCCATCTTGCTTTTCACAACGTGTCATCATCTGCCCGTTTACTGCCTTCTGCATCCCCCTGCATTTGCAAGCTCCACGAGGACAAGCTTTGTGTCTCTCTTGTCCCCTCTCCCCTGTCCTCCGGCCCAAGCTCAGTGCCAGACACAGAGGAGATGCTCCCTAGAGGTCTGTGGGATGGATGGATGGCGAATGGACGGACAGATGGCGAATGGACAGACAGGTGGATGAGGAGTTCTAGCTCTGCAGTCAGACCCAAGTTCGAATCCCAGCTCTCTGGCTCACAGACCTAGGTGGGCCTGGGGGGGTTACTTAGCCTTTTTCACAGCCCTGCTTCCTCACTGGAGACCTGGAGGGGCAAATCTTTACCACGGGGCCTTTGTGAGGATTAACTGAGCTCAGGTATGCAGGGGGCCCAGCACACAGGTGCTCTACAATCGTCCTCCTCTTACTGCCGTGACTGGGGAGTGACATCAGGCCAGGCCAAGTGATGGCTCTGTCTTTCCATGTCCGGATGGGATGTGTGCGTGAGAAAGGCAGACAGGAAGAAGCTGGATCCGGGTCTAGGAGAGGATATTTCAGACACCTGTGCTTCTGGCTTTGGAGACTTTGCCATGTGTAGCCAATACACTTCTTCCTCCCCTTGATGCCCAAACTCTGCCTACACCCCCTCCCAAAAAAATCCCCCAAATGCAACACGCATGTTCGTAAGTCGGAAGAGCGGGACAGGACCTCTCACAGGTGGAAGAGAGCAGCGGCGGGGTCTGACCAGCTGCTGCTTCTGCCCTGTCTTTGCACTACAGTCTCTCCCCAGGGGGTTCCACTCGGCTCCCCCTCCACTCATCTGATTCTGGGGCACTGCCCAGGGCCGTGACCTGCCCCCCATAGGACACTCCAGCCCTCTAGCCAGAGCCGGGTGCAGTGCTGAGCGGGAGCGCTCCGGGCTGGGGGAGAGAGCTCCCTTTTCCCATTTAGATGACAGTGTGTGATTAGCCTGTTGCCACCTGTAGCCAAAGCCCCTGCTGGAGACAGGAAGCTGGTAGGTAGAGAAGAAGAGACCAAAAAAATAAAGGAGCAGAAGAGCAATGAGAGAAAGAGGTGGTGACAATGACAGAGGCAACATCATTTGGGTCTCTGGACCCCACCATTCCCCAGGCCAGCATCCTCTCTTTCCCGTTTCATAAACACTAACAGACTTCTCTTTTTGATTTAAGCCAAGAACCTGTTACTAGAAACTCGGTTCTGATGGGCTGATGTGACTGTGAGATAAAAATCAGAGGAAGGACACTCAAGGGACACAGCCGCCTGTTGGCTGGTGGCTCCTGGAATGGATGGCTCACCTCCGAGTCCTTGCTACTCAAGTGCGCTCCCTAGATCAGCGGCCCCAGCCCCTGCCCCCACCCCCAGCCCCATCAGAGTGCTTGTTAGAAATGCAGATTCTCTGATTCCCTCCCAGACCTGCTGAATCAGAACCTGCAACTAATGATCAAGTGATTCACTTCTTCTTTCAAGTCTAACAAACCCTGCTCCGAAGGCATCAAAGGGCTTGACGGGGGTGGGGGGGGGCGGTTGGGAGGGGGAGAAACCTAACCCTATAGCACACCACAGAGTCTGTTCTCTGAATGCAAACTCCAAGGCCTTGGGGAGCTGGGAGGCAGAGGCAGGAGCAAGGCAGAGGGCGCATGGTACACCCAGTGTGGGCATCCTTGACCTTCTGAGCCGCCTGGTGAGCAGCCACTTCCAACCAACGGCTCTCAGAAATGACAGCTCTTGCTGGCCTGCCACAGCACAGCCTGGAGAGAACAGCCCGTCAGCTCCCTCCTACTGACTCCTGAAAGCTCCGGGCTGGTGTGCCTCGCAGCTGGATGTGCTGATAAACCACAGCAGAGACGCCATCGTTGTCCTTGAGGGGCTGATCAACAAGAATCAATAAAAGAAGACTTCTGTACATCCGAGAGCATGTGGCTAGTCAGGTATCCTGCAGAGTGTGGGAGGCACACTGCCCCTGACTTTGAGGAAGGGGGAGGCAGAGGCGCCCATCAGTAACTCCAACACTTTCACCCAGTACAAGCCCCCAGTGCGTGACGGACTGATCCTCGCAGGATCCTCACAGGAAAGAGATGGAAACTTGAAACAGAGTGATTCAGGCAGAGCTTATTAGAAGTGTATTGCTCAGGGGCGCCTGGGTGGCTCAGTCGGTCAAGGATCCGACTCTTAATTTCAGTTTGGGTCATGATCTCAGGGTCATGGGTTCCAGCCCTGAGACAGGCTCCACAGTGGGCACGGAGCCTGCTTGAGAGTCTCTCTTTCCCTCTGCCCTGTCTCTCTAAATAAATAAATAAATAAAATGACATGTTTAGAGTTTATTGTTTACAAAGGTGTAGGCAGGGCTTGGGGAAACCAACCAGCGAAGATGTAGGGGCTTGGCCTGAAGGGGTGAGGGATAGGGCAGCTGTTGGAATCCACGGCAGAGAGACGGACAGAGGCGGCGACCTGAAGGAGCTGTGGCGTTCAATAACCATGGTGACCCAGCAGGGGTGGAGTTGGGGGAATAAATATCCTGACGTCATTCTCCTCCTGTCCCACGCCCTCCTGCCACTGTCTTCCAAAGGTCAAACCCACTCAGAAGTCCGAGAGCAAGGGGCTCTATGAGGCAGCCCATCAGAGTCTGGCTCCCAGCACACAGAGCAGGCGGGGTAAGGGCAGAGGGAGGAAACAGAGGGCCCCACACCCAGATCAATCTATTGGCTGCACCAAAGATGGTAAACGTACACCAAGCGTGCCATGTGCCCCACTCCACACCTATGACAGACATCAATAACCAAAGTGCCTTTGCCTGCTGGGCTCCGACAAACTTTCACAATATTGAACACAGAACTCCACCTCGAATCTGTTAACCTTGAAACATGAGATGAAATATGTAAAGGATGCATTGGTTGCCTAGCGACTATCCATCCCTCGTTCTCCCTCACTAACAGAACCAAGATACGGCCCGGGCACCAGCACACCCCAACGCTGGGGGAGAAGCTCAGTCTCCCTTGCAGCTAGGAATGGCTAATGAGGCACACACAGAGGGTGACTGCATATGTTTCAGTGATCTTGAGGCTAAGTTTCTGATGGCTTCGTTGAGCCCCCAAACCAGTGCCACCAATGAAAGTTTCAAACTTCTCTTTTTTAATTGGGTTGTAATTGACAGACAACGGCCTATTAGTTTCAGGTGTACAAGATGAAGATTTGATATTTTTTACATTACAAAATGATCCGCATGCCAGGTCTGGATGCCCTCCGTCCCCATACAAAGTTATTATATGTAATGTTGATTATATTCCCTATGTGTACATTACATCCTCAGGACTCATGTATTTTATAACTGTAAATTGGGTTCTTTAATCCTCTTTACCTATTTCACTTCTGTCTCCGACCCCTCCCCTCCCCTCTGGCAATCACCAGTTCTCTGTATCAGTGAGTCTATTTCTGTTTTGCTTTGTTTGTTCATTTGTTTTGTTTTTGAGATTTCATATGTAAGTGAAATAATGTGATATTTGTCTTTCTCTGTCTGACTTATTTCACTTACCAAAATACTCTCCAGCTCTATCCATGTTTTCACAAATAGCAAGATTCCATTCTTTTTTATGGCTGAGTAATATTCCATTATGTATGTCTATACCACATCTTTTTTTTTTTACCAATTCATCTATCCATGGACAAGGGCTGCTTCCATATCTTGGCTATAGTAAATAATGCTGCAATGAACATAGGGATACGAGTATCTTTTCAAAT
Organism: Mustela erminea; assembly: GCF_009829155.1. Taxonomy (NCBI): domain Eukaryota; kingdom Metazoa; phylum Chordata; class Mammalia; order Carnivora; family Mustelidae; genus Mustela; species Mustela erminea. The sequence continues at coordinate 68,229,497 of NC_045629.1, forward strand.
TAGTGTTTTTATTTTCTTTGGAAAAATACCCCAAAGTGGAATTGCTGGATCATAGAGTAATTCTATTTTTACTCCTTTTATAAAACCCCATACTCTTTTCCATAGTAGCAGTACCGAATTACATTCCCACCAACAGGTAGGACGAGGGTTCCATTTCCAAGCGACTTGATATGTGAGAAAAGTTAATCTCTATCTGGTTAACCCACCACTCATTGGATTTGTCTGATACTTGCCAGCAAATACACTCATAGCTGACACAAAATATCTGTGCCATATTTATGCTAGATAGATGTGAGCCCCTTTACTCATACATGTATTTATTTATCCCTGTGCTAATTGCCATGTGAGAGACGAGGTAGGCTTGGTCTGTTTCCTCTTCAAGGAACCCTGATCTGTATTTTGTGGAATTGGTAGGAGTTCTCCAGATAGATAAATGAGAGGAAGGCACAAGAAGCAGAAATGAAGGAGTGTATACAATGTCAGGGTGTTAAGTACAAGGAATCCAGCTAGCAGCCCATGATGTGCAATGAAAGAAGAAACCATCAGTGTTGAACAACCAATTCCATTCAGACCCCATCATGAGAAAACAGAAGTGACTATCTACTTGGAAAGAACCTGACAAGCAGCCCAAGATTATGTTGTTTGCTCATATGCTGGGAAATCAAAAAGTAGTTTGGGATTTCCCAAAACAAATAAAATATTATATAAAACAGATGTAAAGTGAAACAAAGTGTGTTCGAAGCCTTCTACCTCAGACTTGCTTCCCATTGCTGAATTTGAGTCACAAAACTTGGGATCTGGTCCGTACTTCCAAATCTATCTCCTATTTCCCTCCCCAGGCTCTTCTTGGGGCCATACTGGTCTGTTTGCTGACTGGTCAACACTCCGTCTGTCAGTGCACTTTCCCCTGTCAGAATCCTCCACCCCATTTCTTGCCGAACCCCCTATTCTTCCAAGCCCTGCCGAAGTCTTACAGGACCAAATGAAGGTAAATCTTGAGTGACAGGAAGTGAGGTTTAAGGACGCCTATGCCACTGGTTCTCAGGGAGCCCTGCTCTTCTGAACTCCGACAGCATGCGCCATCAGCAGGATCTATCTAGTTCTGCCCACGTACTGCTTGGCTGTTCAGCCTCTTTTCTTCCTTTTCTTCCTACTTTTCTTCCTACTTTACTTGGCAAGAGGATCGGTGGCCTTTACCTGGCGGCATCCCTTGCACAGTCCCTTTCCCGCAACACTCACAACCCTCTCCCTGGGGGAGCCCGCTAGGCACCTGCTCCTTCCCTAAGCCAACCACAGGCTGTGGATGTGGCACCAGCACAGAGTCAGACCCTCTGGCCACAGGGACTTATGTGACTCAGGCCTAGCTAATCACAGCACTCATCTCTGACCTCAGGTAGTGGCCCAAGGGATACACACATGACTCAGCCCAACCAATCAACATTGAGGGTTAGGAAAGTTTAAGCTGGGCAGAGGGAAGAAGAAATCTGAGGTCATTGGAGGGTTCAGATCCAGCTAAGGGTTCACTGGTCTTCCTCAGTTATGTGAGCCCAAAGATCCCCCTCTTGCTTAAGTTAGCTGGAGTTGTGTTACTGTCATTCGGAAATGAAAGGGTTTTGAATAAAACAGATGCTGTTACCCCACTGCCCAGCGCACCTCTGCAGAAGTGATAGCTAGAAATGCAGGGGCGGGTTAGATTATATTTCAGAATGTTTTGGCTATGGCTCCGCTTGTATGAAATGTCCCAAGTAAGCAAATCTATAGAGACAGAAAGGGGTGGGAGTAGGAATGTACACAAAGGATTGGGAAGTAGCTATACAGCTACATGCTAAGTGAAATAAGTCAGTCAGAAGAAGACAGATACTGTGTGATTTCATTCTTATGTGGAATTTAAGGAACAAAATGTAGGAGCAAAGGAAAAAAGAGAGAGAACCCAAGAAACAGACTCTTAACTCTAGAGAACAAAATGATGGAGCCCGGCATCAGGCTCCCCACTCAGCAGGGAGTCGGCTTGACAGTCTCTCTTTGCGCCCCTCTCCGCCCCTCCCCCCCATTCTCTCTCTCTCTCCCTCTTAAAATAAATTGTTTTTTTTTTTAAATCTTTTAAAAAGGAAAGAAAAAAGAAAACAGAAACCAAACAGATGAAGTTAGATTGTGAGTTATAGGAATTTAAGGAACACACACATGTTTTGCCCCATAACCTGTCCCTGTGTTTCCGGTCTTGAATGGCGGCAGCAGCATCCAACTGCCCAAGTCAGAAATCCGGGGGGACAGTTTTCAACGGTCATTCCTCCTTGAGCTTTAACCAAACAGCAAGTTTTCTCTCCCTTCCCGCCCCCCAATATCTCACCGGTGACCCATCTACCACCCCCATGGCTACTGTCATCCCCAGACCCTCACCGTTGCCCTGCACAGCCTCCTAACTTGTTCCCCTTCCCCAGCCGGCCCCACTGGCTGTGTGGACTGCGGCTAGAGTAACCTTTCCTACAACCTAGGTCTGATCACACTTCCTGTCTGCCGGTCAGTGGCTCCCACTGCCTACGGAACAAAGCCCAAGCTCCAGGGCTCTACAGACAAGTTCCTCTTGGCTCCAGCCCCTGCCTGTGCCGCCCATCCTCATGTCCACTGTATCCCCTGCCCCATCCCACTTCTCCCTCCCTCCCTCTGTCCCTCTGTCTCTCCATCTCCATCTCTCTCTCTCCCACACACAGACACACACTGTTCAAGCCCATCCTGACCACTTAGTTTCCTCCACCCGCTGCAGGTTCTCTCTTGCCTCGTGCCTGTGCACCTGCTATTCTTGGTGCCAGAACTTCCCTTTCCTTCCTACTTTACCTGGCAAACTCCCCTGACTCATGCAAGCCCCAGATGAATAGCAGGTCCTCCAAGAACACTCTCTTGACCCCTTCCAGCCAAGTCACTTGCTTCTTCCTCTGTGCTCCCAAAACCCCTTTTGCATGTCTCTAGTATAATTCTAGACACATGGTATTATAACTATCTCTGTGTTTGTCTGCCACAGGAATCTGTGGTCTCCTTGCAGACAGAGTCCAGCCCCACAGGGACAAGGCAAGCATGCATTCAATCGTGCGTTGTCGGAATAAATCTGCACCGGCAATATCACAAGTTTAATTAGACTAGGGATGGTATATTTGAAAATAAAAATTTGCAGGGAAACATCCATGATGGGATCAAAGACATGAATGTCCGCAAACTTCTTCCCTTCACCCGAGCAGCCCAAGGGAACCTCTAGTTCACAACCTAATTCTCCTTTTCCCCTATCTCCTAGGGAGACCAATTTGTAGACTTTTTTGGTGCAGGGTCTGGAATGAGCAAAAAAGGACAGCAGAAGTGTCAAATGAGGAGTAGAAGGACTTAAGCCAGGAGGTTAAATCACCCCGTGTAACGAAGAATGGAGAGAGGGGGCACCTGTGGCTCAGTGGGTTAAAGCCGCTGCCTTCAGCTCAGGTCATGACCTCAGGGTCCTGGGATCGAGCCCAGCACTGGGCTCTCTGCTCAGCAGGGAGCCTGCTTCCCCCTCTGTCTCTCTGCCTGCCTCTCTGCCTACTTGTGATTTCTGTCTGTCAAATAAATAAATAAAATCTTTTTTTAAAAAAAAGATTCTCAAAGAATGGAGAGAGGAGAGAAAGTTCGGGAAGTGGAAGTCACCAGAGCTGGTAGAAAAGATATGAATTCTTCGAAGTTTGGTTAATGAACATCTTCAGATTGGAAGACAAGAGAAAACCAGCCAAGAGGCTAACCAGCGTAGAAAGCATGATGCCAGTGGGTTAGATACCTGGCTTTGTGTTCTTTCAGAAAGATGAGGGGGAAAAGCTAACTATGTTTTTGTTGGATTTTGGCTTCTTTGGACTGTACTTCTATGAGCGGTTCTAGGACTGGACCATGTGGGTCATAGTTGGAATAGAATTCCAGAAAGTCATTGCAGTAGAAGCAAAATGAAACAAAGAAACCGACTGAAAGCATGTCCTGCTGTTAATAGGATGAAACTCACTACCCATGTCCATGGATCCTGCTTGTCTTACACTTGCTGGTGCTGTTCTGTCTGGTAAGAAGTCTGCGTCCTGGAAGAGCGGGAACATGGGCAAGCAGCAGAGGACACACGTACATGACTGTCCATGGCAAGGCACCTGAATCCTAGCCCCTGCTTTACTGCTAATGGGTGTCTGACCCCAAGAAGGTCACGATCTCTCTTTAAGCATCAGTTTCCCTATTTGAAAAATAAGGAGGTTTAGACCAGAGGACCATTAGCTAACCGTGCATTCCAACCCTCAGATTCTAGGATGATAGGAGCCTGGGCCGCCACGCCTCTCAAAAGTTTCCAGATTCCAGGTCCCAAATCCCTACCCTCAACTGAAGGCTTTGGGAGATTTTTCAGAACAGCAAGGAGCTCAAGAAACTTGAGGACAATAGCTCTGTAGCGTTGGAGCGAAGACCATCAGCATGCTCCCCTAGGGGACTTTGAAGAAACCTATGTGTCCATAAACAGTGTTTCATTCAAGAGCAGCAAAGGGCAGCATGGAAAGTTGAAAAGCAGGCTGCGCCGGGATATTCCTCCGAATCCAGAACCCATCACTCCGCATCTCTCCTCCAGCCAAGCAGCATTCACAATGGCGCCGTTGGAGAAACAGGGAGCCTTTGTTCGGCTGCTCTGGGAAAGCAGCCACCCTCATCTGTGCCCGGATGCCATCTCTGCCCCGCAGAGGTGAATAAACCCCAGGCACCAGCCACCTGGTGAGGCTGAGGACTGAGCTGACCTCAGCAGGAGGAATTCCTCTTTAAGGGATCATTAAAGCCCTGTGTGCCCTGTAAGTTGTCCACGGTGCTTCTGACTCCTTGGTGGGGTAGACCATGAGCCCATGGCAGGAAAATGGCTAGCACCCCGGGGAAGAAGGACCTTCCAGGGGATGTGCAAATGGCATCCTTTCCCCCACCAGATTCCAGAAAATTTAGACTCCAGAGATATTTCTTCAAGATTGCATGTAGAGATGTGGCCAAGACCACAGAACTCAAGTGCCAGAGGCAGGACTTGAACCCAGAGTTCTCTGAGGCCAAAGCCCATGCTTTTAACCAAAAGGCTCTAGAGCTTCCTCAACCGGTTGTCTTGGCTCATGACCCATTCCAGAAGTGGAAAGAGCATGCGGCTGATTGGTGAGGTCAATGCTCCAAGGGTTACAGACCCTGAGGAATCTTCTGTTGGCTCCCAGACCAGGGGAGTGGATGGTGTGCCTTCTTGGGAGTCTGGCTTTTGTGTTTGTGGTCACGGCAGGCTGACTGGGAATGGAGACAAGGGTTGAGTAGAGCCTTTCAAGGAGCTGTGAAGAGAAATAAAACCAGACTTGAAACAACTGGGTATCAAATACGGTTACTGATCAACCCCTGTTTACTCATAAGAACGAAGGACCAGGAGATGAAGGGAATTTGAAATCCACATCATGACCTATGAAAAGGCTCCATTTAATTACTTATTCTAGCTACCTCCTAAACCAATTTTTCTTTCTCTTCCTTCTTATCATTTGATACACGTCACAAAGAACCGTGGAATACCCAGCATCTCTCTCTGGCGGGGCTCTCGCACACTGTTCTGTAATGATCAGTCCGTGTGACTCTTCCTCCTTCGTTAGACTGCGAGATCCCTAAGGCTAGGATCTTATCTTACTCATCTTTACACCCCCAGTGCCTAACACATCATAAGGCTCTTGATCAATATTGTGGGAGGAAGGAAGGGAGATGGGGGGGGGGGGGAGGAAGGAGGGAATTGAATAAGATAAAGAAAATAAGCATCTAGGACATACATTTAAGGTTTTCTTGTACAGCGACCAGTTACGACAGATCCATGGTCTTGATTGGATCCTGGTTTGAACAAACTCTAGGAAATATTTAGAGGCAAACGGGGGAATGTGAATATGGATGTTATTAGATGACACTAGGAAATTATCGTTCCTTGTTAGGTATGTGACTGGTGTTGGGGTCACCTAAGAAAATGTCCTTATTATTTAAAGATGCGCAATGAAGAGGCAAAATGGCTTGAGCTATATATAATTCACTTGTAAATATCTAAAATACTTCAGAAAACAAAAGATGGCAACCGACAATTATTAACTCTAGATAATGAGTATACAGGGGGTTACTATACCATTTTCTCCATTTTTCTGCACCTTTGACATTTTTGTGATACAGAATTCCAGTAGAACAGTTTTCCAGTATAACCACAGTACAGTTACCAAATTCAGGAAATTATCCTTGCTAAAATACTAACTCCTTAGATACAACTCATACTCCAGATCTGTGAATTGTCTAATCTTGCCCTTTATACCAATTTTTTTTGTTGTTTCCAGAATCTAATCCTGAATCACATTTTGCAGTTACTCGTCATGCATCTTTGTTCTCTTTCGATCTGAAACAGTTTCTCCGCCTTTTTTTGTCTTTCACATTGATACACTGTTTCGTCGTGTTTGTGCAAGTGTGTCCACAACTCAATTCTCAAATCCTCCGGGATTCTGGCGGGAATGAGACGTAAGATGTTGTGGCCTCCGCCGTGTGACATGTCGGAGATGTCAGCCGTCGATTCAAGAACCATGTACAGAGCATGTAGTAGGGGCTGAGCTCTGGAGTCCCCAGACTGAATCCAACCATGGCCTCCCTCGTGGGGAAGACAGGGAATGACTTCATCCCAACGCACACGAGCTGGCATGGTGGTGAGCAAAGCAGTCCAGGGCAAGGCATGGGAAGAAGAGAGGAGGAGTCGCATTTGGACAGGTCTTGAGGGTGGGCTCAGAGGTCCCCCACAGGACTGGGAAAAGGGGCTTTGCCGGATGTGTTTGGAAGCAGTCCCTAGTGTCAACAGGCCTGAAATCTAGAGACCGTAGGATGACCAGGTTGGCGACAGAGATAGACAGCAAAACAATAAAGATTATTTTCGAGAAAGACGGCGTCCCTCCGTGTGCCCTGTTTCATAATCCGCTCCACTCCTTTTACAACTTGCTCTGGACACTTTTTCCATGTCAACAAATGCAGCTTAAGTTTTAGTGGATTTTTAAAAGAGCCACTTCCCGTGTCAGACTAGGATCGACTTCATCAATTTCTTGCCGATGGACACGCAGGTTGTTTGCAGTTGTTTTTGCCACTATGGTCCTTGTTCATGCTGCTCCCATTTCTCTGATTATTTCCTTAGGTAAATGGGGTGGGAGAGGCTTTGGGTTGGCAAGGTCAAGGCCAGATCTCAAGGATTCAAGCCCTGAGTCAGAAAGAGGGGCATTAGGCTGTCAGTTGTCTTTTCCTCACCCCTTCTAAGCTCCGTAGAAGGCTGTTTCCCCGCCTCTGTGAGCCGACGGCAGCCCGAGCGTGAGAGCCGGCTTAAATGAACGACTCACACCGATTATTTAACACGGATGATTTAACTGTCCACGTGGGCACACTGACATTTTCTAGACATAAAAGTTAGGACCTAGAAAGACTCATGTCCTGTCCCAAGACGCCAGAAAGGACAAAGAGGAGAAACAAAGGGGTTTGGAAGCCACTCTGCCTGCAGACAGGGAAGAAGGTGGAAATGTCACATGGTGAGCACAACTGGGAAGGAGACACCCAGACTTTGAAACCAGGGGATTCAGATCTTGTACTTTGGGTGTAAAGGCTGCATCATGGAGTTTGGGGGCTGGTATAATGCTGGGTGGTCCGAGGAAAGGTGGTATCGCCTCTCCTATAGACCTCCAGTCTCCTGCCGTGGTCTCCCAGGGCTAAGCCCAGCAGAAGCCAGTGGTGAGGGACTCTGGGGGATGCAGACCCAGTCAGATGCACGTTTCTATTTCAAATGTCACAGCATCCGGGAGGCTGCCTGCCTTCCGCAGCATGCCCAGCAGAAAGCAGTAGGCTTGCAAGGGCATGGAATAGCCCGGTCACCTGACGAGGTCCAGCCTGAGGAAGGCAAAAGTTCAAAGGACTCAAGTGGATTCTGGCCAGGATTCCAGGACTCCAGGCCATCGGTTCAGAGACACCAAAATGCACAGTATTGGAACTCATCGAACCCAGCACCCCCAACCCTTGTTTCAAAGATGGGGAAAGAGCAGCCCAACGTGAGTAATTTGCTCAAGATCATCTGCTACCTAGTTCCATACCCAGGACCAGAAGTGAAATAGTGTGACTCCAGAACCAGTTTTTGTTTTTGTTTTTTCAAACGATACACATCCTTACTAGGGTCAAGCATCAGAGTTGTCTTTGGTAAGCTATCGATTCCCTTGTTCCTAAAGTTGCTGAGCCATAAGTGGTTAATTATCCCTTGTATATTGTGCCCAATAGAAGCTATGAGAAACCAGAGCCACCTCACCTTTGACGGGCTCGAGCAAGCAGGGAGTTCTGAGCAGTCTTCAGAGCTCAAGGAATAATGGAGGACAAGTCTTCCTCCAAATTTGAGAAATTCATCCACAGTGTCAACACCACTCATACAACATTCACTTCCGGAGTGCTTACTTTGTGTCCAGTCCTTTAACGGCTAGGGAAACAAAACTGACACATGTTGGCCCTGCTACAAGTGGGCCCCACCGTCCTTACCCTCCGTTGATCACAGGTTCCTCCAAGACCTTGACCAGTTCACCCTTGACCACCCAGGACCTATTATGTAGTCCAGCACCCAGGTAGCGCCCAATTTGCTCTTGTTAAACGAAATGAGCTCGGTCTAATGCAGGAGGCAGACAAGTCCGTAACAGCCCCAATTAGCCATAGAGAGAACTGGGAAAACAGAGTGGGGGCATCGATTCAAAACCTGGGGGCATGGTTGCCTTCCTAGAGCAGGTGCTACCTGAGCTGAGATCTGAGCCCCGTAAGAGTAACCCACAAACAGGAGACGGAAGGAGATGGGGTTTAGCAGAATCAATCTGATATAGGCCTAGGTTTTTCTCTCTTCTCGTTCTCAGCTCTACTTAACTGCCATCCGCCTCTCCTTGCAGAGCTGACCGGTTTTTCACTCTCAGATGAGAAAACAACCTTCAGTTGTCCCACGGAAACCTCCATGTGAGCCTATGCGGTCTCCTTATGAGAATCATGACCTGTCTGGAAGGCACAATAGTTGGAAATCTCAGTAGTTGCTCTCACCGGGACTGACGAGTATGAAGAGAGAGGGTGTCGGCGTCTGACCAGGAGCAGGCAAAGGGCGGGAAATGGGTGGACAAGGTCCTAGCAGAGGGCAGTTTCCAGGCCTGACCTGCCCTGCTCGCTGCGGGGTGGAGGGTCAGGGCCAGAGTCCCCAGGGTCACCGGGGACAGCCTCTCCTCTCATCTCAGGGTAACACTGGACAAAGCCACAGAGAGCGTCCACCCCAGAGCCTGACGCGCCTCGGATTTCGGAACAGGTGACACAGCCACTCCAGGCGCTGGGAGCTTATGAATCAGCCTGCCGCTGGGCCCAGGGCCAGCTGGGTCTCTCCTGGGGCAGACAATGTGCCCAGCGAGTCCAGGCCTCTCAGCAAGACAGGCCTGGCCTCACTCACCCTCCTGCCCTTTGCCTACCCTCGCCTCCAGCTCCCCATTTCTCTCGCATCAAGACCTCAGCAACCCTAACACTCTGGCTCCACCCCCGCTCTTTTATCTAGTTAGCCCGCTGCTCCTCGGTCAGGTGACGGCTGAGAAATCCCTGCTTCTAGAAGTTTCCCACGATCCCACGCCCAGGTCCTGGAGAGCTGTAGTTGCCACACTGTGTGCCCGTGTCTCCCACCAGGGCTCCTTCGGGACAGAGACCCAGTCCTCCCCATCCTTGTGGCCCCAGCCCCCAGCACGGCGCCAGGCCTGTGACTGGGCCAGGCCAAGGAAATACATGAGAGTCTCTTCTCTCGTGGGAGCCACTGAGGGACTGATTCAATTTTGCAGGATGCCAAGGCCAAGGTCACTCCCCAGCTGAAGGGTCCTTCAGTTGGGGTTGGGAGAGCTCCATGTGGAGAGAGCTCTCTTTGCATGAAAAACCACTCCCTCCTTTCTGCAAAGCACTTCCCCTGCCCTCCCCCAGGGGTAGGTATTAATCTCTTAGGGATAGGAGATTCTGCACTATGTTGTTGCCCTGTGCTGGCAGTGAGGGGCACAGATCAGAGGGCAGGTTTGGCACCAACACCGGCAGACCACATCCGCACACCGTCAGGGCCGCTGGACAAGGCGATGGCCCCAGAAGGTCCTCGTGAGGTCTCTAAGCACAGGGGACAGGGCTGCGCTTTCTGACCTGCACCTGTTAGCAGTCTCCCTGCGTCCCACCTCCAAACAGAAGCTAAGCTCCCACCCAGCCAGCCTCTCCTGCAGTGGGGAGTGGAGCATCTAGCGCAGTCAAATCCGCCAGCGGGAGCTTCTGGAACAGAAGCGAGGCACGTGAGCGTAGAAGGCCTTTGCAGCATCCGTGTGAGGCCGGGTTGGTCGGAGAAGGAGTGTTTGCTCTCTCCGGAGCTGTATTCCCGCAGGCAGACCCAATTCCCCGCGTGGCAGGGGCCCCGGTGGCTGGGCTGTTCGCTCTAGTGCTCGCTGGGGGGCCACTGTCTCGCCAGATCCTCTCATGAATGTCAGTGGGGGGTGGGGAGGGGGCGTCACTCACACCAGGAGTCCCCAGCCTTCCCAAGATTCTCTGATGCACCCAGCAATCTTTTGATATAAACATTAAAGCTAAAATATCATGTCCTCACAAAAAGTATACAAATGGGGCACCTGGGTGGCTCAGTTGGTTGGGCATCTGCCTTCCGCTCAGGTCATGATCCCGGGTCCTGGGACCGAACCCGGTGCCTGGCTCCCTGCTCAGTGGGGAAACTGCTTCTCCCTCTGCCCCAACCCTCGCCCTGCTCATGTCTGCATGCTCTCCTCTCTCTCTGAAATAAATAAATAAAATCTTGCAAAAAAAAAAAAAAAGTATGCAGACGGTAAATATGAAGCTATGACATTTTTATAAAGGGAAACATCCCCCATGTCAATAAATAGGATATTATCAGGACCCCCATGCATCCCCAGGGCCCACCCCTTCCAGAAAGTGTCCCCTCTCTAAATATAATCATTACCCTAACTTCTAACAGCACCGCTCCGTGGTGCCTCTTCTTGAATTTTAAATACTTGAGAGCACAAAGCAGATATCATCCTGCATCCGGCTTCTTTTGTGCAATACCATTCCTGAGATTCCCTTCTGTTGCTCTCTAAGGCGGTGTTCTGTCTGTGTTCCCGGCTGTATAGTACTTCAAGGGGGGAAGCAAGCCCCAGTCTGCCCATTCTGCTGTTGATGGACATTGGGATGCTTCTAGGTTAGGCTTCTGATCAATGACGGTGCTGTCAGCCTTCTCACACGTGGTGTTGCTGTGCATGGCCATGCTGGGTGGTCTAGGAGGGGAGCAGGACTGGGGCCGGCTCAGATTTTGATAGAGGAAAAAAAATGTGATTAAAAAAATTTCCCCCCAAGGGCGCCTGGGTGGCTCAGTGGGTTAAGCCTCTGCTTTCGGCTTGGGTCATGGACTCAGGGTCCTGGGATCGAGCCCCACATCGGGCTCTCTGCTCAGCAGGGAGCCTGCTTCCTCCTCTCTCTCTCTGTCTGCCTCTCTGCCTATTTGTGATCTCTGTCTGTCAAATAAATAAATAAAATCTTTTTTAAAAAATCTCCCCCCCACCAAAGGCTGGTGCTAAGGGACACTATCACTGTTTTGCAGGAGTGTGACTCGCAGACAGACAGGGTCACCACCTCTGGGCCTCAGTTTTTTTATCCACAACCATAACCCCAACCTCATCAGACTGTTGTGAGGGTTAAACTGATGACCGATCTGTCCGTGCTGCACATCTCGGAAGGTGTCTCTGCCTCCCCCACCCCCACCCCCGGGGTAAGGGACTCATCCGTTTCCTCTGAGCCCCGGGTGGACTCATTTGCTGCATGGCGACAGTAAAACCATCGGAGGGCAATTGTGAGGATGAAATTAGTTCATGGTTGGGCAGGGAAGGGAAACTAACGTTTCTGAGGAGAGCCAAATGATTTACACATACTACCTGAGTTAATTTTCACAACAGCCTTCCAAGATGGGAGCCGGATTATTTCCCTCTAGCTGGAGCATTCGGGTGTGTCATGAATTGTGACTCAGGCGTCCCAGAGGGAAGAGAGCCCCCCACTGCCCTCATCACTCCTGAATTCCAGCTCCTGCCCAGGGAAAGGTGTCCCGTTGGAATTAACCCCACAAACCCCACAAAATGGACAATCTCCCGTCCCTAAGGCCAGACCCATAACTTCTCTAATTGCCTTTGCTCCTCAGACCCTGAAGCCAGGCCTGCACCCCCCAACACACATACGTACACCCCACAGGCCCTGCACAGCAAGCTCCCCCCACCCACTGCTATCAAGAAAGCCATTGTCAAATGCACACACTCAAAATGCTAAAAGACTGCATTTTTATTTTTCAAGGGCCCATTCCTAATCACAAGAGGCCACTTAGTCTGAGTGGGGCCCAGTAATGTTGATTAATGATTATGCATTTCTCAAGAGAGTGGGGAATGTTCAACTCCAGCTCCTGCCCCCGGGCCCCCCCGGGGTGCGCATTAATCAGGGCGACCTCAGGGTGGGGGACGATGACATAGAGCTGTGACCAGTGGCCTTTGGGCAAGAGTGACGCGAGGCCCCAGCACAGGGGGTGACTCTTGGTGTCCAGGTGCCTCTGCAGCCATCCCTGGTGCCCTGGGCCCCGCCTCGCCCCCCGCCCCCCGCCCCCCGCCCTCCTTACCAGTAAGGGGCTGGCAGGGGGCATAGAGGCGAGGCATTTCTCCACTTCAGTGCCCCACTCACCCCTCCGATCACGCCACGTGGTTGTGAATATTAATCAGACCCCACAGGCCCCCAGGTAGTTCATCTAAATGATTTTAAGACTTGTCTTTCATTCCCTTTCTCCGTGGGACAGATACGGACATCCCTAATGAGCGAGCAATCCTAGCTCCAACCCACTATCAACCCACTACCTCTAAAGGAAAGTCTGTCTCCGGGTATCCAGCTCTGCCCCCCAACCCCTCCCCGCATCGCCCCCACTCCTGTCCTGGGCTCACTTCCCACTGGGCTTGCACCCACATTTTAGGGGCGCAGAATCCCAAGAAAGGGCTCAGAGCAGTCACAACGGAGGCAAGGGAAGAGAAAGAGAGCCAAGGGGAAGCGTTGAGATTCAAAAATTTCCCTTTGGGGACTTTTCACAGAGGTGAGGCCTCGGGGGGCCGTGTACACCCTCAGGTGTGAGAAACAAAATGGAACGAAGCAGAATGAGGATTTTAAGAGGTGCCGGGGTAAGGCAGCCAACCGAGGCCTGCCACCCTCACACGCCACCCCACTGGGGGAGTGAAGCGTGGGACAGTCACTTTGGAAAACTCCTAGTTTCTACTACCGCTGGAGGTACACGCACTCTGAGACTTGGCAGTTCTCATGTGTGGGAACTTAGGTCAAGTACTGCCTTACCCAACAGGTACACGTGTCAGTATGTCCCCCAGCAGATGTGCCCGGGAGTGTTCCCAGCCGCACTCCTCCTTCTAGCCTGAAACTAGCCCGCTGCCCATCAGCAACAGCACAGTCGAGTAAATCATGGTGCGTTCATACTGTGGAATGATCTTCAGCCACGAGAAACGGAGCAACACAATCACACACAATAGGAACGACTTTCACAAGCATCCCATGAAGTAAAAGCAGCTGGACACAAGACAAGAGGCAGGGTATGGTTCCATTTAGAGAATATTTTAGGCAAAAACTAACTTATGTGGTGACAAGTCAAGATGGTGGCTAACCTCGGGCGCTTGGTGACTGGCAGGGGGTTCAAGAGGGCTTCGGGGCAGTGGAGATGTCATATTCTGATCAGGGCGCTGGTGACATAGGTGTGTTTCACTTGTAAAAACTCAAGCTGTACACTTAGGGTGTGTGAACTTTCATACATGTGCAGTATACAATATATTCACAGTTAGTTACTTAGTTAGCAGGCTCCATGCCCAGCATGGAGGCCAACGCGGGTCTTGAACTCAAGACACTGAGATCAAGACCTGAGCTGAGATCAAGAGTCAGATGCTTAACCAACTGAGCCACCCAAGCATCCCAACAATATTTATTTAGAAATCAAAACAAAACAAAAACAGCAGCATTGTAGCCAATCTGTTCTTTGGGCTTCTTAGTAAAGATCTAAATCCCTGTAAAATTGTGTTGGTTGGCCGGGCCATGCTTGTGTGAATGTGATGCTGTCCTGAGACCATGTTTGTGTCCTTCCAGTGTCATGGATGTTCCACATACGCCGTCAGGAAGACTTAGGTTTCTGAGCTTCCCTTGTAGGTAGTTGGGAGCACGTGACGGAGTGCTGGCCAACAGCAGGTGGGCGGAAATTATGTATGCCCCTTTCCGCCGGGCACCTAAAATCTCCTCCGTGATGCTCTACTTGCTGTCTCTTTCTCAAGGTGTTTAAAATCTTTGCACTAATTGAAAGGATACTGAGTCCTTGGGCGACAAGGAGCAGAACCCCCTCCTCCTTCTCCCCTCCCCTTCCTTGGCCCCACCATCCCACCTGCCCACCCACACTGGACTGTGATTTGCACAAGAAATAGATCTCTGGGGGCACCTGGGCGGCTTAGTGTGTTAAGCATCAGCCTTCGGCCCCGATCATGATCCTGGGGTCCTGGGATCCAGCCCCATGTCGGGCTCCCTGCTCAGCGGGGCACCTGCTTCTCCCTTTCCCACTACCACTGCTTATGCTATCTCTCTCTCTAATAAATAAATAAATAAAATCTTCAAAAAAAAAAAAAAAAAAGAAAGAGATCTGTTGTGATGTGCAGAATTGGTGACTGCTTGTTACGCTATTAGTCTAACCTGACTGACTCACATACACTATGCCTTTCAAAAGAAGCCCCTTGGGTCCTGGCTCTCAAGTGGAACCTTCTCCGTCTTATAAAGGGGAGTGGAAGTGAACATTATTGGGAAGAAATACTGGTTTCTCACTCCTTGCATTGCCACAGAGAGGGAATTTCCCAGGAAGGAAAAAGTAAACTGGAAACTCTAATTTTTTTCCCAAAGGGAAGACTCTTGGGATTGGTGAGTCAAGGAAGGAACTGAGCTTGTTCAGTTTGTGAAGCTCATTAGGCCTCTAGAAAGCCACCTTCTGGGCTCTTCCCCACTGTACGCTTATAGGAGCAGACACTCCTGTCCTTGTTTTGCCATGCCCGTGACCAGGGAGGTCAGTCTTTCAAATTCTGGGGTTCCGTTTTAGGACCTCTATGTGACTACGCCCCTATAACATATCTCCCAACGCATTTTTCTCAAGAATGAAGCTAACATTTTGATCTCTATCTAATATCTGTATCTCTCACTTGGCTCCAAACTGAGGAAAAGAGGAGAGTGATTTATTGGTCCTCTAAAATCCGACAAAGACTAGGAAAGTAGCCATTCTCTGTAGCAATGATCCAAAAAATGATCATTTTGAAAAATCATTTTGAACATCAGATGTTGGGGAAATTTCAAAGGGTTTGCAGGGAAAAAAAGGAGGAGAGGCAAAAAAGGGTCTGAAACAAGGGGTAAGTTGTGACATCAGCAGCTAAACAATTTAGATCAGATTCCAAAGTTCCATTTCTGAACTGCCTGCCGGTGACGGGGGTCTCTAGCTGACGCAGACTGAAAGAGGCAGAATGCAAAGAGAAGTCTAATGGTCAGTTTCTAAATTAAAGGCCTTCTGGAAGCAAAGAAGAGGGGCATCCAGGTGATCTCAGCTGATGGGACAGTGGTGCTCAACCTTTCTGTCTTGGGCAGAGTTCAGTTGTCTCATCTGAAGGGAGGAAAGATGGTCTCCAATACCCCTTCTAGGCCCACGAGAGAGCTGAGAGTTTCCAGCAAAGAGAGAGAGAGAGGGAGAGAGAGAATCTCAAGCAGGCTCCATGCCTATCACAGAGCCCCATATGGGCCTTGAACGCACAACCCTGAGATCATGACCTGAGCTGAAATCAAGAGTCGGATGCTTATGGACTGAGCCACCCAGGTGCCTCTCCCCTGTGTGCCTCCTAGAGGACACTTGTCATTGGATTCAGAGCCCACCCAAATAATCCAGGATGATCTCCTTGTCTCAAGATCCTTAATCACATTTGTGAAGATCCTTTCTCCAGAGAAGGTCATATTCATAGGTTCTGGGAACTAGTACGTGGACGCATCTGTTGGGGGCCCCCATGAAACACTGCAGAAAGCATTATCAGAATTTTGAGGAGTATGTAATGATCAAACATTCAAAATAATGTTTGAAATAATTTGAAATAATAAACATAAAGAAACCACCTTAATTTTTTAAAGTTTATTTCTTTATTTAAGTCATCTTTATACCCTACGTAGGGTTCAAACTCACAGTCCTGAGATCAAGAGTCACAGGCTCTTCCGAATGAGCCAAACTGGTGCCCAAAATTATCTTAATTTTTTTAGCCACAGAACTCCCCTGGTTCCCTGATCAGAGTCTTGCTTTGTGTCTGGCAAATAACTTTAATAAGCCTTTTCAAGATGGGTAGGGCTGATGAACGGCAAAGCTTTTATTTTGCTGAGTGTAGAGTTTTGGAGTCAGAGCTAAGTTGACCAAGACAGAGGGGACTGGAACACCCACACGGGGAAAGCATGGAGAGAAGGCCGGAAGCCAGTGGACCGCTCCAGAGAACTTCGGTTATGAAATGGATCCATTCCTTCAACAAATATTTATCTCAAAGAGGCCGTGCATGCCAACCTTCATGCTACGTAGGGGGGATGAGAACTCACACCCTGTGATGTTCAATGCCAACCCACCCCCCAAATCTTCAGCAAAATCCACACTGCTTGGTAATGCTCTGGAGATGAACTTGAGGGAGGACATGGGGGAAATAGAGCCTTGTTCATGGGTTGGAATGAGGGCAAAGCCAGAGACTCTTCCAGAAGGCCACACAAGGTTTCGGGTACTAGGGGGCCAACTGGGACTTCTTAGGCACCCAGCATCTGCTTCCCTTCTCATGAAGCAGGAGCACTTCGGTTCCCATCACGCGAGAGTCGCAAGGTCAAAGGTAGCCCAATAAGACTTGGGGACTGAACCCTAAAAGGAGGATTGCAAGCATAAAGCATAGAGCTGATCTAGCCCAGCAGGTGTGGTTCAGATCAGTTTCTGCTCCCTGCATCACTGGTATCCTTCCCATGCCGCGTGGCTCGGCAGCCCCTTGGGATCTGTCAGCTACTATATGTCCTTCCAATCCTCTTTCACCGAAGTTAACCAGAGTCGTTTTGGGGTACCTGTCACTAGAGAACCCTGATAGAAGTGATGAGGAAATTCCCAATCCCTCCTCTCCACTGAGAGGTCTGGGCAGGTGTTGAAGGCCTGCCGTGGTGACAGCTGTCTCTTACATCCTTAAAGCCGGGTTTGTGACTCCCGCATCACGACAGTTTGGTGGTGGTTGTTGTTTTTTTAAAGATTGTATTTATTTATTGGACAGAGAGAGAGATCACAAGTAGACAGAGAGGCAGGCAGAGAAAGAGGAAGGGAAGCAGGCTCCCTGCCGAGCAGAGAGCTTGATGCGGGACTCGATCCCAGGACCCCGAGATCATGACCTGAGCTGAAGGCAGAGGCTTTAACCCACTGAGCCACCCAGGCACCCCATCATGACAGCTTTGATCAAAATCTGAAGTCTCCCTTAGGGGTGCCTAGGTGGCTCAGTCGTTAAGCATCTGCCTTCGGCTCAGGTTATGATCAAGGGGTCCTGGGATCGAGTCCACATCCAGCTCCCCGCTCAGCAGGAAGCCTCATTCTCCCTCTCCCACTCTGCCTGCTTGTGTTGCCTGTCAAATAAATAAATAAAAATCTTAAAAAAAAAAAAAAAAGTCTCCCTTAAGCTAACAGTGACTGCCTTAGTGATCAAGAACACTCACAGGACCAGTGCCAGCCCTCAGAGAAAGGCCGACACGGGGAGAGAGACGAGAGAGGGATCAAATCCATCAAGGTCAGAGGAAGGCTTCCAGTGACAACTTGAGCTTCATAAACATTTCCCAAGGGATTCTTAAACCCTGCACCTGAATCCAATCCCACACTCCCTGTGGGTCTTTCTGGCCCTGGTGACATGACAGGGGTCTCTCCTTCTCCCTAAGCGCACATGCACTGGCACAGGCCACAGGGGAATTCCACGGGGGAGACAAAGCTAAATTTATACCTTCAGTTAATCTCCCCGTGTTCTTTCCTGCCTTCAGTCTCCACCGAGTTGGGGGTACAGCTCCGTGGTAGAGCATTTGACTGCAGTCTACACCGAGTCTCCTTTTGCCGCAATCGCAAGCGTCACACCCCTTAGCTGATAGTTACTCACTGTAGATAATTGTTTGACTCTTTTTTAAATTGTGTTTTACATTTTATTTATTTCACAGAAAGACACACAGTGAGAGAGGGGACACAAGCAGGGGGAGAGGGAGAGAGAGAAGCAGACTTCCCACACAGCAGGACCCTGGGATCATGACCTAAGCTGAAGGCAGGCGCTTAACAATTGAGCCACCCAGGTGTCCCCGTTCAGCTACTTTTTTAAAAGTACCTGAACTTTGAATCCAGTCTTCCCAGGATCTCCAGCCTCTTCTGATATCCTCTTCCAGGGAACTAGGATTCCGCTGTATGAACAAGTCCCCTAAGACTCCTAGGAGACCGGACCATCAGCTCTCTCTCTGAACAGGCCGAATTCCTACCCAAGCCATCACCGCAGCCCACAGAGAGAACACACCCTGAAGACAGAGAGCGGGTCCTAATCGCACCTGCCCAAGCACTACTCAAAAGACTCCGAGTTTTTATCATAGATATAATTTGTATAAATATATTTACATAAAAATACTTTTATATTTGAAATTTGTATATTTTTAATGTTTTTTCCCTTTGCGAAGCACAAGGCAATTACCCCCAGGGACGACACAAAGCTCATTTATGCCTTCAGCTAAAGTTTCCGTTCTGCCCTGCCCTGCCTTTAGCCTGGCGAGAAAATCACCTTCTGTTGTCATTTCATGCCAGATGCTGACCTTTGGCCTCCACAAAAGCAGAGCAGCCGCGGAGGTCTTAACTCAGAGCTGGGTTCATGTCTGGTCTTCGGCACCTTGTAGCTGCTTGACCTTCAGTGCCTTAACCACTCCGAGTCTGAAGTCTCCTCACCTGGAAGATGGGGATAACACTCCCTGCCTATTAGGGTCACAAGTCAGTTCCCAAACTCAGCTGGATAGCAGAATCCTCGCAAACTTTCAAAACATGGAGAATGAGAGCGATGTGAGAAATGTGCACCCTTAAAAAAAAAAATCCCAAGTGACTTTCTGGGACAGGAAGCCTGGGAAGTATAGATCTGAGGCTGACGTTCCACGATGCGGAAAGTTCCTGGCGCGTTCAGTACCCAGGTGTGCTACTGAAAACAGGATTCTACCTACTGGAGTTGGGAGGGAAAGGCGAGCACACGGAAAACCATTCTGGGCTTTCACTGTATGCGTAAGGCCCTACAGATCATGATTCCCTCCCCTAATCCCAATGACAACTGCCACAGCCACTCTGGAAAGCAAACAAGTCAACTGGCAGGAAGCACATGTCTTCTCCGCCCCACCTTCTGAGCTACTAACAGTGTGAAGTCCAAACAGCACTGGATTTTTCCCCAGGTGAACCTTAGCTATTAAGTTAATGCTGAGAATTTTAAGGGAGTAAGGGACCTCAGAAACAGAGCTGCCATGAATGGAGCGGCTGGCAACCAACATGGCCTGTTCGGTCAGTGTGACGCAAAGGCAGCTTAGAATACAGGATACTGGCGATCTGCTGTCCCCTGAAATGAACAGGATCATTCCTTCCTTTCTGGAATATCTCCATTACCAGGAAAGGGGTGCAGCGCCGCTCCGTCTCATCACCCCACCTTGTGATGAACAAGAGGGCCCAAGGCCTGGCATGCAAATGTGGATGGTTCATGGTCAAGAAAAAAAGGCTCAACTGAGGTCATGGCATCTGCCTCCCCGGGATTAAACACATTCCATAGAGTTCCAGGAGTCAGACCCATGGGCTACAGAAAGGCCATAAGACACACTAGAACTGGATAGGATTCCTAACTCAATGGTTATTAAAATCGAAACCCAGAGATTCTGCTTCCAGGAATGAATCCTACAGCTGTTCCCCAACATGTGAACAGAAGTAGATACTAAAATACGCTGCGTCACTGGGCAGCGAGAATCCCGGGACGCTCCTAAATGCCCGAGAAGGAGCTGGTTCCAAAAGTTACGTAGTAATCCAAAAGAGGTAGCACAGTAGGTACGCGGAAACTAAAGGCAGGCAACCGTTGTGTTGTACATTTTAATTTACAATTTTTACCAAGAAAAAGGCATAGTTACAAAAGGGGAAGTTCTTTATACAAAATAGGGATTTTTATTTCACTCAGTAAGAGAATCCACTGGCATGTCTTGCCTCCCCAAATCACATCTCCAATAACTCACTTAGCTAAAATTATTTCAAAAAGACAAGTCATCCAGACAAAATTATCAGCTCCCTAAATGTGTTTGAGAAGAAGAATTTAATAAACATTTGGCCTTGAACAGAGGTATTCTACAGAATACTTGCACCTTTACCAAAACTACTGCTGGGAGGCAGGTGAGGCATTAAGGGCATACAAGAGCGACGAGCTCACTTACCACGAGAACATTCTTACACGGTCAGTTTCTGCCCCTGTACAATGAGTGCACATGCGACATCGTAGGAAAAATGGCTTCTAAAAGTTTACAAGTAAATTTTATTGTGGCCACAGGTCAACAACAAAAACATACGACAGTTAACGGTTCAGATTCTCTCTGCCTCCTATTTGATCATATAAATTAAATATGGAGAGGTACACACAAACTTTTATTAAAAACAAGCTGTTTTCAAATCCCCAGTTCCTGGTAGAACACACAACACTACCGCCTGAGGGGTGGGGGGCAAAGTAGGGGCATACTGTTAGAGCACAGAGTTTCCTGAGAAGAAACCAATCAAAATGTTCAAAGCCTTTCTAGCAGACTCCAAGTACAGCGCCCACTCAACACTGCTCCTGGCAGGCTGCTTTCAGTCTGAAAACGTAAAATAAGAAACTGAAACACCAAAGCCTTCAAAAAACTTTATTGGGGGATAAGCCTAGCTCTGATGGAAGCAGCCCACCTATGAAAACCAGCAGCTGGTCTGATGTACATTCCTGACTTATACATTCGTGGCTCAAAATAAAGAACGTCAAACACAAATGATTCGAAAGCCATTACAACCCCAAGTTATGGGATCCACCTAGATGTGCCTGTATTGGCTCTGAGGATAGGATCTCTGCACCTTCTTCACGACTAACCAAAGCATGTGGCCATTAAAAGGGGGGGGGAGAAAATTTAAATAGGGTATAGGGTTCGCCTCTCCACACTATTCCATGAACAAATATCTAGAAGGAAAATGAAAATGAAATGTGATCAATGCCCAGGTGTCTCTCAAAGAGAGCAACTCCCTGTGACAAATGTGATTTGGAACTTTCTAGAACACAACCCAAACTACTGTGGGTCCACACAAAACCAGTATGTCCTACATGAGATGCAAAGGGATTACGCCCCCCGCAGTTCGCACCTGGCCCCCCTGCAACTCCACTGTAGTTTTCATCACTTCACTTAAGGAAAAAACTGCCTAGCAACCACCTCATGCCTCACTGACACCGGTCTGTGGCCCTCGCTGACACAGTGGTGCTTTTTTTTTTAAGAAGCATCTGCAGAGGTGGCAAATGGTTGTATTGGACACCAGGTCACAGCAATTCCAAAAGCTGACGAAGCTCTCCATCGGCTGATGCAGTCTTCTCCCCTATGGTTAGAGTTCTGCCACCAAAGGGTGTGGGGGGGGTACGTGGTGGACAAGTTCTTTGTGACCAAGCCTTGACAGAAGTCAATAAATAAGAGAGCTTGTCACTGGCAGAACCGTTTTATGGGCAACCTCCTCTAGCTGCAAGTGCGGGGGCCGGGAGAGGAAGGAGGGGCGTGTGTGCGAGAAAGAGGTAAAAGGTCCTTTGTCAAGGGTTTGGTGACCCAACCCCACATGCCCGGCTTGGTGTCAGCAGACCGGGACCTGCCTAAACCCATTATTCAGACGGAAAAGGAAGAGAAGACACCAAAAAAATATAGTCAGTTCTGAAATTTGCACAGTTGATATTTGTTCTTCATAGCAGTAAGGACTTGAATGAGAATCACGAAACTTGAGAACACTTATATTTTTCTTCAGGATTTAAAAAATTGTGTCTTGTACTGAAAGACTACATTCAGTGTGGGTCGGGTCCAACAGCATTTGCTAGAACTCGGTTGTTAAGCACACCCAGCACTGGGAGGAAACTTCATCTGCGTCGAGTGGCTGGTGGGCCGGCCCGAGGCCGCTCCTTCACTGGTCCCCAAGCCGAAAGCCCTGTCCCCAGTTGTGTCTCCCGCCGCCACCGCCGTTCTGGTCCGCAGCTCGCCTCATGCTAGCGGGGGGCACGCCGAATCCCGACACCCCTCCTCTCCTGCTGGGCAGCCAGCGGTACCTGGGGTCGGGGGAGCGGGTGTGGGGGGGGAACAAAAGGAGAAAAAACAACACAATCACTTCACAAAGCGCTCTGGACCCTCCGCGGCCTCCTTTCTTGCTGTCCCCATGGCATCTCACTGGAGTGTATCAGCCCAGCCAGGGCAAGGCAGGGACGAGGTCTGACCTAACTCTGCCTTTTCAGCATTTCACTCAATGCCCTGGCCCCCGGCAGCACTCACTTTTTGGGTTTCTTAAATTTATTCCTTTTCTAGCCTAACTCATGCTCAAAAAAAATTTGTTTTCTGATCACAAAAGTAATTCAGGCGGAACAGTACAGAAACAAAACTATTACTCCCACAAGCCAAACAACCAGAAAGAACCCCCCGTATATAGCATGTTGACGGATCTAAGTGCGGATCCAACGGGATCAAAGCACACACAACAAATACACGTGTGAAAGCCAAGACCGCAGTCTGCATGTTGAGGCCCAAATGGCATCTCCACGCTGCCCCTGGGCCCTGTGGCGTCCGTCAGGGGGGACTGGAGCCGCCGCTCGGTCTTGGGGTCTGGGCTGTGTTTTCCACGGGAATGCCTGACGACCTCCGGCAGCATTCTCTCCACCGCCGAGACGGTGCGAAAGCTGAAGCCGGGGAAGGGCACCCGCTTTCCCCCTGGCCGATTAACAAACTAAGAATCCCAGAACAGCTAAGAAAGCTTCCACCCTCGTCTGTGTTCTTCAGCATCTTGCCCTCCCTTGATCCTTAGTAAGCTGAGAATGTGTTTAAACCTATTCCACTTAGTGACTCAGGTCATGATCCCGGGGTCCTGGGATCGAGCCCCACATTGGGCTTTCTGCTCAGCGGGAGACCTGCTTTCCCCTCTCCCACTCCCCTGCTTGTATTCCCTCTTTCTCACGGTCTCGGTCAAATAAAAAAAATCTTTAAGACAAAACAAAACAACAACAAAAAAACACCATCTTAAAACAAAACAAAACTATTCCACTTAGCTCCTCATGTTTACAATCATGCTTAAAGGCAGAGACCGTCACCGGATACCTCTGCTCAAAGCCCTGACGGCACCAAGAGCAAGCCCTGAGAGCCACCTTGGCCGTGGCGAAGAGCCTGCCAGGCATGACCGCCTCAGACGGCGTCTCGCGTACGCCAGGTGCTGCCTGAGCCGACACTAACCTCCTCTTCCCCGCAACCCTACGGGGCGGGCGCTATTCTTAGCATCCCATTTTAGAAATGAGAAAACCAAGGCCAGAGTGATCGTCAGGATCCCAACCCAGGCAGCCTGGCTCCAGAGCTGGTCCCTGCACCGTTTCCTGCACTACAGGCTGCGAGCCGCGGCAGAGGGGACAAGCGGGGCACCATTCAGGGGACAGCTGCCCGTGACTGGAGTCCTCATTTGTTTACATCATCCCTGCTGCCTTCGTGTTCCCGCCAAAACCAGACAATGAAGCCCTTTCAAACAGAAAAACAACTGCCTGCGGAGAGGATCTATTCTAAATGGAACGCAGAACAGTGATCTTAGGGTTCTAGAACTTCCATCATCCCTTTTAAACAAACGCAGATTTGTCTGTAAATCACAATGCATTTCCAACTCCCGATTTCTCAATATTCCTGATGTTCCAGTACAATAATATTCCTCCAAAGTGTATAATAAAATAAAACAGTTAAAAGGGCTGTCTTGCTTTGCTTCATACTCTAAGACAATATGGAAGCCATCTCCACTGCTTAAATGGATAGTGAAATTAAATGCAAGTAATTACTACAAAAAGACACCCAATTATACATAATCAACAAAAATTTATGGTAATTTCAAAGCAGTTACTGCTTTTGCAAGGAGCTACATTTTGTCATCTGATCTTTATGCAAAATTTAACAGAAGGGCTTTTCCGCCAACAGAGAACGCTCAAATGCAAGGCAGGCTCCAGTGTGCCCTTGATTTTGCCACTAGAATCTCATACACTTTGTTGCCTGCAATCGAGAAATATCTCCAAGCCGGTAAGTCAGAAATATGGCCATTTAAAGTAAAAACTGTTGGCTAGCCACCAAATGACCAAGTTTTTTGTTTTTTTTTTTTTAAATTGATGCATCTGCCATCTGACTTGATAAACGTAGATCAAAAATCCAAACCTGCTGCTATCGTGTCCTTTGATAATTAGAAAGCAGATTAGTCATTTGTTTTTTTTGCCTGAAGCCAACTGAAGGCTCAGAAGACAAGTTTCTTCCTATGTACTTAAAAAAATAATAATAATACAACAACAGTGTACTTCTCGGTTTGTGTATTTCACAGACGGCTTTCAAAAACTTCCCGCCCCCCTCCCCCACTGACAAATGGGATGGGGGGTGGGGCGGACCTCCTCAAGTTTCCCTGCTCTCACTGACCCCTCGGAAGAAAGACGAACTGCAAATACTAAAAGGAGCAAGAGGTGGAGGGGTTGTTTTATAGAAGTTTTTCAGGGGAAGCCAGGACTGCTTGTCCCCAACTGGGGATCAGGAGCAATCGTCAGGCAGGCTGTGACACCCGGATGATTTCACTGGTCCCTTCTTCAAATGCCTTCTGTTTCCGTGACAGAAAGGCCAGCAACTTCCATGCTTCAGTGTGTCGGCATCTCTTCTGGCTCATAAAATCCCACCCCAGCCCCAATGCTAGGATTTACTGCCATATTTACTGTATTTATTACCATATTTACCACCACCGCGTGGCCAACAGCAGACCTTACCACCTGCAGTCGTGGGAGACAGGGCGCCCCTTGATTTACAGATAAGCGAGGTGCAGCTTGGAGGTTTTATTAAGTCACTCCCCCTGATAATCCAAACTGGTAGACAAGGGGACGGACTTCAACCCAAGTCTGCCTCAGAACCAAAGCAGTGCCCTCAGCCTCCTCGCCTGAGTGAACCTTAGAAGCAGAGAAAGAACCAGCCTGCACTTCCTGGGTGCTTGGGCTATACGAACCTCGAGTTTCTCCCTTTCACTGTGAAAAGTTCCGGGTATTTTCTGTTCTATAACAGCTCAGAGAAAGGCTGAAGCTGCTACCAATGAGCTAACTGAACCCCTTTGCCTCTTCTCTGGCCAATCTCGTGTAAAACCAATGCTGGCGCACGGCGGCCCACACTGGAGCTTTGCACAGTGCCCCACCTGCCCGGCTGAGCTACGATGTTACCAATGATGCCCAATGTTTGAGTCAGCAGCAGCCCCCAGCTGAAAGGGCTCCACAGAGAAGACCGAGCTGTGACTTTGATCCCTGGCTTCCTGTGACCGTGTGACCGGGGCCAGTCTGTTGGCTCCAGTTTCTCCACCCGCCGAAGAGGTAAATGCCGCCCCTCATGGAGCTCTGAGGACGCCTCCTAAGACAAGGGCAGTAAAATGGCTGTTTGGTGAGGAAGAAAAAAAGCACTTACAAAAACTGAGGTGTGGAGAGAAAATTTCTTCCTCCCAAGTCCATCGGGTATCTGAACATCAGGAAGAAATAAAGATGTCCAACAAGATTTCCAATGAGCTCATTGATTACCCTGCAAACAAAGAGTCCAATTAGTTTCAAGACATGCAAGTGGTCAAGTGAGACGTAGCCAGTTGTAAGCAGTAGCCCAGGGAAGAGAGCCCTCCTGGCAGCCCGCTTCTGGGCCCTGGAGCCTGTGACAGCTCCACAATGAGTCCTTTTGTAGTCTGCGTGGCAAAGGCATTCTGAGGGGAAGGGAAATCGGTCCTGCGGGGGTCCAGCTGCCCTCTGACAGCTCTTTCAAGCCCCATCTCATCCTCAAAATATTGTTTTTGCTACTTCCTGCCTCCAGAGTTGGAAGCTGCAAAGCAAGCTTCCGACTGCTTTAGTCGTAAATACTGTATTTGTAAACCTCAGGGCAAATCGGAAGGCTGACAAGAGAGAAGCAGGGGAACAGGGGTGAGGGGGAGGCAGGACACGCCTGTTTCCCCCATTCCCGGAGACACAGCACTTCTCCCTTGCCTCCGGCATCCTTGCGTGTAAGACATCACGAGGATCACTGAGCATAGCTGACCTTCACCTTGTACTTCTAAATAAACATTGACCTTCAGGTTTTTCCAAGGCTTACATACAGGCCACTTCAAGGTTTTATAGATCCACTCCTACTATCACATATCCTTCTGTGTCTTCTCCTGCCACAGGAGTCCTGTCAGGGACAAATCAACATTGGCAACTACTCCCAGACTCTGCCCTTCTGGGCGGCAGGGCGGCTGTACCAGGCTCAGAACTTGCTCCGCTCTCAACAGAGTCTGTTTGCTCAAGTCACTCATTTCTATCACTTCGCGGCAGACGTTAGGACCACACAGAGCAGATATGTCAGACATAGTAAGAACTGGTACTATTAAAATCTGTTAAAACATTTAAAGTATTTGGTAGCGTAAGAAGTGGGAGTTCACAGAACAGTTGCATCCTGATCTCTTCCTTTTAAAATTCTGACTGGATGCAATAAAGCTTCTCCTCTCGGCGCCAATTCCGGGCTAGAAATCTGAGGCCTATTTGGCTAAAACTTCTGTACTATCAAACCACTTACAAAACTACTTCCCATCTGAGAATCTTTTGATGACTGGTGAGCAGTCTTCAAGGCATCCTGGAAATGCCTCAGGAATAAAAAAAAAACACGGTAATTTTACACATAGTTCTTAAAGGAGTCAAGCGCAGACACAAATTAAATTAGTTCCTTGTCTGCTCAATCCGGACAATGAATCCAGAAATATTTATTCAAAAATACATACCCGGAAGTACACTGTGCGTAACGATGAGCTAACAAAATAACAACCACTCAATGCTAAATGTGCTTAAAGCCCTGCAATTTAATCAGTTACGTCAAAATGAAATTACAGTTGACCCTTGAACACAGAGCTGAACTATGTGGGTCCACTTATAGGTGCGGCTTTTTGATAAATATAGTATAGTTACATAAATGTACTTTCTTTTCTTCAGGTTTTCTTAATAAGACTTTCTTTTCTCTCACCTTATTATAAAAACGCAGTATATGATACACGTAATACAACACAACATTAGTGTGAACTGACTGCTTCTGCTATCAGTAAAGCTCTGGTCAACAGGGGACTGTTAGCAGTTCAGTTTGGGGAGAGTTAAAGAATATACACAAATTTCCAACTAACAAGAGCTTGATACCTCCAGTCCCCATCGTTCAAGGGTCAACTGTATTTCCTAAGTATAAGGTTCCGACGCATCAATGTTGAACTTCATAAAACTTTTTAAAATTTTATAAAGATTAGCTAAAGAACAATGGAAGTCTTCGAAGGATTCGCTTCCAGTCAAATAAATCTAATATCACTTACGAGCCTCCGATGATATAGTTGAATCCGAGGATAACCCAAGGTAAGTAACAGGCCTAGGAGACAAATACACACAAACATGAACAACCACACTAAAAAGGACCCAGCTGCTAGGCGGCTGGAATGGGTAAAGATACACCGACAAGAGCTTTATATAAATCCTTCGGAAAGTCACTGCAAAAATTTCTCAGACCAATCTAGCATGATTATACTTAAAACTTCCTATCTAATGTTATACTCATTCAGGGGCGCCTGGGTGGCTCAGTCGGTTAAGTGTCCCGATTCTTTGGTTCTGGCTCAGGTCATGATCTCAGGGTCATGGGACTGAGTTGCGCCACTCCACGGGGAGCCAGCTTGAACTAATAGCCTCCCCGATGAGAAAGCTCTCCAGTTGAATTCAACATTCGAGCCTCTGATTCAACACATCATACCAAGAGCTAAGGGAGCTGCAAGGAACTTCACAAGCTAATGAAGAAAGGGTTGTAGAGAAAGAACTTGACGGCAGAATGTGGTTAAGTACTCTAAGAGAAACATAACGGCTCGTAGGGCCTAAAGGCAAGACTAATTCCAGACAGGAGACCAGGAAGTATGTTCAGTCCCAACTCAAATGAAGAACAGGTAAGCTTTACAAAAGGAAGAAAATTTAAAAGGATGGTACTGGTGGAAAACTGAGAGAAGGCACTAAGGGAATTGTCTGGGGACAAAAACAATCTGTTCTGGCTAAAGTGTACAATACGTTAACAGGGAATGATAAGAACAGATTTTAAGAGGCTGCTCCCCACAAGTATCTTTCCTTCCCCCTCTCTATCACACACACAGACATGAGATCACTCAGGGTCACATGCCTCAGAGGCCTGAAGCACAGAGTGAGTGAGAAGAGCCAGCAAAGGATTCCAGGTTGGCTAAAGACAGGCAAGGGACTGAGCCAGGAGAGGGGGCTGCCTACCGTACACTGCTCTGCAGTGACCTCTTCTGGACGAGTCAGAAAGTGCATCTCTGAGCTGAAGAGGGATTTTGCAAGGACAAATGAAAAGGAAATTTTTCCAACTACGTGAAAGTACCTTAAATCGTGTTCCAAACCAAAATGATACAATCATGTCTCTGTTCAGCTGGGCCCAGACATAAAGGACTGACATGATCAGAGGAATCATCAGCAACTGCAAAAGAAGTCAACATGTAAAGACATGGCTCCAGAAGCACTCCCAACAGGCTCAGCGTGAATCTACTTTTTTTTAACCTCTCCCCTACAAATAAATTCTCCTATGGCTTTATAAAAGCTAAAAAGAAATTCAATCATCAGAATTACAAACTGATCCTTTCAGTTAATCAATTATACAATGCATGCTACAAAATCCTAGAATAAAATATAATTATTTTAGATGTATTCAGAAATATCAGGGTCAAGCTTGGTTATTTGAAAAACAGTAGGCAGTAAAACTTTACTTACTATATATTTGCAATTAAAAAAATACATATCCACATAATACAAAGAAGATACTAGAGAATCATCACTCTGGATGCCCAAACATAACAAAGAAGCCAGAAATGAGCCAGGAAACTAACAGTTTAGATCATTCATATAAGACTTTCAAAATAAAAGTTGTAATTCTATAACTTCAAAATGCCACGTAATTAACCACAGGGTTAATGCAATTTAAGCTTCCCTCAAAGGCCATTAATTGTAAATCTGAAACATTTTAAAAGGGCAAACAGTTTCTAGGGACACTTACCTGCATATCCATTGCTAAGCCAGTAATCTTGGTATATAAGGTTAAAGATCAGAACAAACAAAGCATTGTGCACCTATCATCAGTTCATTTCATTCCTGTGTTCAGAAAGAAAACGCTTTTCTAGAGTTCGGGTTGTTTAAAACATCCCAGAACACAAAGGTATCTAACAATCTCCATCATGAATACTCTGTTGTAGTATCTGACGACAAGGAAGCGGGAGATGTGGCGGCTCTGGCGTAGGACTCAGTTGGCCCCTTGTGTCCTCTCGGCCTTGCCCAGTGTCTCAGCATCTTGTCTTCAACCGGAAGACGGAGATACCTGCGGCCTGAAACTAACTAGGGTTCTACTCACATCCAGGGCTCCATAGCATGGTGGATATCCAGAACAATTTTTTTTTTCTTCCCTTAAAGGAGGGGAAAGGGCATCCAAAGTGCCACATGTCCTGGCTTGGGGCCAAGTTTCAATGGCCGCTAAGCCCCAGAGCAATGTTAAGCTCACCAGCTGGGCACAGACTGAGCGATCGTGCCCCCTCTGCGGCCCTCGCCATCTGCACAGGTCCGCAGCTGGAAGGCTGCTGGCAGCGGGGGCTACAACACAGAGAGACAAGCCGGGCCCTTCCAGAAGGACCAAATTACTGTGTAGGCCCCGAGGACAAGGACAGCAGTGAAGTCAGAAAGGGATGCTGGTTGTCAATTAATTTTCTGAGATGGAGCACAGATTCCAAAAGCTGTCTCATGGCACGGGATCTCTTTGTGCTGCAGTCAACAAGCTGTCACACATGCGACACAGAGAACTGGGAACAAGAGGAGGGACAGCAATAAAATTCAACCAAATGTGGAAAACCCGGCAATGGGAAGGGAACGCCGTCACTTGGGGGCTCTGTGATGTACGACAACTTTAAAATCAAACTTTAACTGAGGCGCCTGGGTGGCTCAGTTGGTTCAAGTGGCTGCCTTCGGCTCAGGTCATGATCCCAAGGTCCTGGGATCGAGCCCCGCTTTGGGCTCCCCGCTCAGCGGAGACCCTGCTTCTCCCTCTCCCTCTACCTGCCACTCTGCCTACTTGTTCTCTCTCTCTGTCAAATAATAAATAAAATCTTAAAAAAAAAAAAAACTTTAATTATTTGTAATTATTCACTGGTGCAAACAGATGCAAATACTATAATTTGAACTGTTGTACAGAATACTGTCTACTTCCCCAAACCTGAAAATAATGGTTTACTTCTGGCCCCAAATAACAGACTAAAGGATACCACGATGCAAATCCAGTTAAAGAGGAGCATGAATAAATAGTCTGCCGGCCTCCCATCAAAAGCTCCTAGAAACAAAAATAAGCCAAATGTCATGGTTCAGAATTTCAGAACAAAGCAACTCCTCTGTAAAGAAATACTTCAGAAAGTTAGAGAGAAAGCCAACATGAGAATATTTTTAAATTCCTCCTCTCAAGCAGAAGAAAATCTTTTAAAACATCTAAAACCATGCCCTTGGGGCACCTGGCTGTCTCAGTCGGTAGAGCATTCGACTCTTGATCTCGGGGTTGTGGGTTTGAGCCCCGCATTGGGTGTAGAGATTACTTAAAAATAAAATCTTTAAAAATAAATAAAACCATGTCCTCAATAAAGCCCTAAACTCCAGTCAAGTGAGCAAGGCTAATCTGTGTTCTCCTAACTGAATTCTAGTAAGGACCTTCCCCAACCCCCACGGGCTGAACGACCCACGGCGAGGAGAGTCAGTGCTACGGGCGTCTGAGATCCCACCCCTCGACGACTCGCCACCCGCCAGCCTCTGCTTCCCGGAGACACATCTGGGCTCACCTGGGTAATCCTTACCCCTCCACTGGACCATCAGCTCTGATGCGAAAGGAACCACAGCTGCCTTGCCTACCCCTGTGACTCCTCCAGCAGGACTCGGCCGGGAGCTTCTCACTGTTGTGTTGTTATTAGACACGTGCGCACACACGCGTGTGCACACACGCACTACCACGGAGTCTGACCCTGGGCTTTCTGAGAAGATTCCATCTCCTCCTCCCAGCTTACGAGGCCGGAGAAGAGGAGGAGTCGGGCCACAACCCTTCCCCGAGCCTCTGACTCGGCACCTTCACGCTACATCCGGGAGGTAGAAAGGCCAGGCCCCGTTTCCACAGATGAGGACAGGAAGTTAAACGACCAGAGTGGCATGGCTTGGTAGAAGCGGGGTGAACTCTAGTGACTAGTCTAGTGCCCTTGTTATTACACCGTATACCAGACTCTGTCTCAGCCCTGGACAGGATAATCAACACTGGTCTGGCTCTCCCTTCTCAGGGTGATTCCTCGTGCCTTCAGCTGAAAGACTAGAAAAGAGGCAGAGATAAAAAACAAATGACTGTAAGGTCACATGAGCTCAAACAGCTACCTTCCGCCTCTGGACACCCCATTGTAACAGCATGATACATAGTCAATTAAAAAGAAACTCTAACAAGTATTAGAAAGGCAGGGGAAAGTATCTGTCTAAAAGATAACAAGCGGGGCGCCTGGGTGGCTCAGTCGGTTAAGCATCTGCCTTTGGCTCGGGTCATGATCCCAGGGTCCTGGGATCGAGGCGGGCTCCCTGCTCAGTGGGGAGTCTGCTTCTCCCCCTCCCTTTGCCCCTCCCCACACCCTCTCCCTGCTCGTGCTCTTTCTCTCTCAAATAAATTTAGAATTCTTTTAAAAAAAATTAAAAATGGGGTGCCTTGTTGGTTCAGTTGTTGGGTGTCTGCCTTTGGCTTGGGTCATGATCTCAGGGTCCTGGGATCGAGCCCCACATCGTGCTCCCTGCTCAGCGGGGAGCCTGCTTCTCCCTCTGCCTCTACCTTTCCCCACTTGTGCTCTCTTGTGCTGTCAAATAAATAAATAAAACCAAAAAAAAGGTTTTTTTCAATTAATATAATACAACAAGTTTCTAGCAGAAGTCTCTCTGTTTGTTTTTTTTTTAAGATTTTATTTATTTATTTGACAGACGTAGATCACAAGTAGGCAGAGAGGCAGGCAGAGAGAGGGGTAAGCAGGCTCCCTGCTGAGCAGAGAGC
Source organism: Mustela erminea (assembly GCF_009829155.1). Lineage (NCBI taxonomy): Eukaryota > Metazoa > Chordata > Mammalia > Carnivora > Mustelidae > Mustela > Mustela erminea. The sequence continues at coordinate 68,262,062 of NC_045629.1, forward strand.
CTGATGCGGGACTCGATCCCAGAACCCTGAGTTCATGACCTGAGCCGAAGGCAGAGGCTTAACCCACTAAGCCACGCAGGCACCCCAGAAGTCTCTCCTACTTTCCCAAATTTCTCCCCTGGTGTCTCAAAGGCACACTGCAGCCCCAGTGTTGAGGACTCTTACTAGTAGGGGATCCCTATAGATGAATCAGCTGAAATTCGAAACAAACTCTGAATTTCAGTAACAGTTGTGCTTCTTCTGATTTGGTTTCAGCTTTGTGATTTGTTTTTTGTTTCATTACGTTTTTTTAAGCAGGCTCCCTGACCAAGGTGGGGCTTAAACTCACAACCTGGAGGTCGAGTGTCACATGCTCTGGCCCTAGGCCAGGTAGGCACCTCCCTGGCTTCATGATTTCTGAGGATTCTCTGGACTGAATACGTGAACTACTGCAATCACACCAACTACAGTACTATATTATCTGACAAGTATGCAACTGGAAATTGACAAACCTACTGGCCTCCAACTGCAGTCTTGCAGTTCAATTCAGAAACCTTACAAATAAGGCGGCGCTCCTGTGGACAGGACTCCTGTGAGTCAGGCAGGAAAACGTGCAGGCGGCAAGCGTTCTGTCAGGATGTGAACACGAGGCCGTATGGCCCAGAGAAGACTGGGGATCAGCGAACCCGGGCTCCGGTCCTAGCTGTGTTACCTCGAACAGCTTGGTGACCCGCGGGGCATGTCACCACCTCTCCAGATCATTGTTTTCTTGTCTGGGAAATCTTATTTTAAAAGGACAGGTCTCGGGGTGTCTGGGTGGCTCAGTGGGTTAAAGCCTCTGTCTTCGGCTCAGGTCATGATCCCACGGTCCTGGGATCGAGCCCCACAGAGAGCCCGCTTCCTCCAATCTCTCTCTGCCCGCCTCTCTGCCTACTTGCGATCTCTCTCTGTCAAATAAATAAATAAAATCTTAAAAAAAAGACAGGTCTCAAAAGTTCCTCTTGACACAAACGTTCATAGCTGCCTTATTCATAACAGTGAAAAATGAAAACAAGTCAAACATCCATCAGCTGATGGATGGAGAAACAAAATGTGATAATTCCACACAACGGAGTCTTATTTGGCAACAAAAAGGAGAGACGTACTGATACGTGGCACACGGAAGGACCCTGACAACCCCACGCTAAGCAAAAGCAGCTGGTCACATGGTGCACGATTCCGTCTGTAAGAAATGTCCAACAGAGGCAAATCCAAAAAGGCGAGAGGAGACTAGTGGCTGCCTAAAAGCGTAAGGGGAAGATGAGGTTGGACAGAAATGGAGAGTGGCTGTTGAGGGGTATAGGGTTTCTTTCTGTGGTGATAAAATATTCTGAAACTAACTGTAGAAATGACTGCACAACTCTGTGAACACTCACCAAATTGTATGCTTTAAATGGGTGGAACTGGACAGTACTTGAATTACAGGTCAATAAAACTCAAAAAAATGCCTCTCTGCTCTGTGACTGGAGAGTAGGGAAGCGGGGTAGACTTGTAAGAATTCAAGCAGACAAAAGGGATCTATGGGCTAATAATCCTGCAGAAGAGTCTTTTTTTTTTTTTTAAAGGTTTTATTTATTTACTTGACAGAGATCACAAGCAGGCAGAGAGACGGCAGATAGAGGGGGAAGCAGGCTCCCTGCTGAGCAGAGAGCCCGATGCAGGGCTCAATCCCAGGACCCTGGGATCATGACCTGAGCCAAAGGCAGAGGCTTTAACCCACTGAGCCACCCAGGTGCCCCCCGCAGACAGATCTTAAGTGTTATTCAGGTATTACAAATTCGTTATATGACCTGACTAGATAGAAGGGAAGAGTAAATGGGTTCCAGGACATCAAATAACCAAGAGAAAACAAAAATAAAATGTGGTCACAGAACTGTTGTAATTTATGTCTTATAATAGTGTTATAATTATTTTTTTAAGTCCTTATGTTTCAGAGGTGAATATTAGAATATTTACTGATGAAACGATATCACGTCTGGCATTTGTTTCAAATAATCAGGGGTAGGGGAACAGACATGAACAGAGATCGAATAAGACCAGTGATGAGACCATTGTTAAAAGTCAGCAGGAGTTAGGGGCACCTGGCTGCCTGAGTTCGGGGAGCGCGTGACTCCTGATCTCCAAGTCATGAGTTCGAGCCCCATGTTGGGTGTAGAGATGACTTAAATAAATACTTAAAAAAAAAAACAAAAAAAAGGTGAGCAATAGTTAAAAAGGGGCTCACATATACATGCAGACACACACTATGACGTGAATAAACCTTGGAAACATTCTACTAAGTGAGAAGTCAGCCACAGAAGGACTCCTAAAATGTCTCAAATTGTCAAATCCACAGGCACAGAAAGTAGCTCAGAGCTTGGCTAGTGCTTGGAGAGAGGGGGATGGGGATGCAGAGTAACTGCTTTGGGTTTTGGGGGGTTGATGAGGACATCTTGAATTAGACAGTAGTGGCGGTTGCGTAACACTGCAAACAGACTAAAGACCAAGGGACTGGGACTCCTGGGTGGCTCAGAGGTTAGCCGTCTGCCTGTGACTCAGGTCATGATCTCAGGGTCCTGGGATCGAGCTCCACACCAGCTCCCTGCTCAGCCGGGAACCTGCTTCTCCCTCTTCCTTTGCCTCTCCCCCTGCTCACGCTCAGTCTCTCTCTCAAATAAACAAAATCTTTAAAACAAAACAAAACCAAAAAAGATCACAGAACTGTACACTTTAAAATGGTCACAACTGTCATTTTCTTGTTATGTGAATTTTACCTCAATAAAAAGGCAAACAAAGGTTTATCAACCTTTCTCACTACTTTTGTGTATGTTTGAAATTGTTCCATAACCAAATGTTTAAAAACCGGTCATGGGTCATCCACACTTAGAGTTTACTACTGATGTAAAAACAAAATTACTCCAACAGCCCCATCCTCAATGAAATCCTATCAAGGAGTAAAATGCAAAGCAAGTCAGCATCAGTATCAGGCCCGACTGGGACAGGGGAGAATAAAAATCACAGATCCTGGGGGCTGTAAGGACCAACCAGGATGTGGTGGTGAGAATCCCAGCTGTCTGTTTTGGCTGCGCCCAGACACTACCTTTCCCTGAATGAGGGGATGGGTGAGGTCCCTTCCAGCAGTAACAGTCCACGACCAGACACTCTGTACTGACATCATGATTTCCTTTTAAACACACCTCATACAAATGCCAATTTAAGGAAAAATCATGTTGGACACCGAATGCCCATCCTTCTACTTCCCTGCAGTTATGAGATGAATTCACAACTCTCAAACTGACTTCGACTGAAGGGTGGTTCGGAATTCTCTATCCTGAGCTAACCGCGAGCAGGTTTATAAAGCCTCTGGAGTCAGCCAACCTTCTCAAAATCATTTAGGCTTAATGAAATTATGTTCGCGTTTCGACAGAGCAGTATCAATTTATTCCTTCTCAGCATAAGCAAC